>NW_026775571.1:46715247-47915247 GCF_030987335.1 Cornus florida
GAAGTCCTACATCGTCGGTAGAATGAAAGATCTTCTCTGCCCAGCACGAATAAGCTCAAGCCTGGAACTAACGTACACCTGGAAAATAGGAGTGGGTCAGGCCCACGAACAAGTTCTAACATATTACAATCCAAGCAGAGACTCGATACGCATATACACTCTAACCAACTCAACAGTAACTATATAAGTCATGTATATATATATATATGTCCATACTATGGACTCTTGCTGGACTATGATATGGGTCTCAACCTGAGTAGAAGGCAACATGCAAAACGCACCTGAGTGGGCATGACTACCTAAGCCTAACAGGGTACACCACAACCAGCATAGCCAGCTACGCATCCTACTGCATATACGCTCCCTAACCGTCGACTCTGAGACTCAAGCTCATGTCACGGTACCATAATAATATATTTAAAATCCGTTCATAACAATCCATAATAAATCTAGTAAGTCGTTCAGCTTATTCAACTGCACAGACTTAACATAGATAACCAGTAATCCAGCTAGTCATTCAGCTTGTGCAGCTTCTTTGACTTAGCTTAAATATAAGTAGAATTTATTTTTAATCCATTCCCTTATTCCGTATAGGTAGGATATAGCAATTTTGAGCCAATCCAAACCTAGTATGTCACCGTCCCATACTGGTGCATATAATCTAATCCATCCGGCAGTTAATAGAATAAATAAAAATATAACTATCAACCAATCCATACATTCCACAATTGACAATAAAACATTAAGTACAAATATCAATTGTTCCATATTAAGCATGATAAAATAATTGTCAATTAACAAGCTTAATCCATACTGCTCTGAAATGTCAACTAATTGATATTATAGGTTATACATGTAAACCAATTAATTCTAATCAACCATAACAGAATATAAATGTTCACAGGTTTATTTTTAGTAATTCTGGAATATGACTAACTGCAAATCATCACTAAGAATTTTAATACCAAAGCTTAAACATCTTGCAGTTCCTCCCATCCAAACTGTAAACCAACTTAGGGCCAAATAAGCATACTAAACCATTTAAATCCACACGCTTATTTTATAACTTTGGGATAGGTTTAATTAAGAATTTTATTGCTAAGAACTGCTATTCTAAGTGTTAAGCAATTCTGCATCCTTTCATAACAAAAACACAGTAAACTGATTAATTAAGCATTGTCCACTGTCGCACTAAAACAAAGTTGTTTTATTTTGCATAAATCTTCTCTCAAGGATTTTAATCAAGCTTAGACCACCTCTAAACACTTCAGTATAGCTTCCAACAGAAACTGAAAATTCCAAAATCCAAGTACTGTAGCCCACACAGTCGTAGAAAAATTATTAAACGCACACCCGAGGGAAGAGCCTGCTCCACCAAAAGAAGAACCTGCTCTTCCCATCTTGGAGCCGGCTCTACTAGAAGAAGCGCCTACTCCTAGACCCCTAGAGCCAGCTCTACTTAAAAGTAGAGCTTGCTCTTCATCCGAAAGAGCCTGCTCTTTAAAACAGTGAGCCATCTCTCTCTCTGTTCTTCATCATTTTCAATTCCGGTGAGTTTCTGATGAACTGACCTTCATACCTAGGGTTCCTAAGTGTTTAAATCAGGTTCCAACTTATTCCAAAATCCACTAAATTCATTGTTCAGTTACTAAAATAAATTAAAGCATGAATTTTGCATCAAGAGTTTAATACGAGCAGTTTATGCTTTCCCGAACCCTAATTGTTTTAACACACCAAACTTGCAAACTAAATTAATTCTAGTGGTTCCCAACATGGTATAAAACTAATTAAAATCATTACTCATCAACTTATATGATTTAAAATAGAAATAACGCAACAAAGAATTAAATACAAACATTAAACAACTTGAACACACATCCAGTTTTAAGCATTTAAAACATGCAATCCAGTTCAATTTTTTATTCTTATTAAATCCTGGAATTGTATCAGTCGTGCAAAGAACACGAGCCTAAAGGAAAGAGATAGGTTTAAAACTTGCCTTTAGGTCTCAGTTTGAAACCTTGCACCGTTGCTTCCTAAATTCTCCGGCGAACTCTGACTACTGTAAGCCTTCCTCTGTTCTCTCTCTCTGCCTCCACCGATGTGTTCAAGTTCTAAAACCCTAGGTAAAACCTTAACCTATATATTTATAGGATTAAGGTTACCCTAATTCTAGTCCTAATACTAGACAGGAAACTAAGTCGGCTAAAGAAAAATAAAACAAAACCTTAAGGTCAATTAACGAAAAATAGAAAAATAAAATACCATTTAATAATTAATTCAATTAACGAAAAATAGAAAAATAAAATACAATTTAATAACTAATTAATTAATTCACAAACCACCACTAAATAAATAAAAACAAATAAAGTCACACTTAATCAACAAATTCACAACTAAATAAATAAAAACACAATTTAAATAATTAAATAAATTCCAGAACTATCCTTGTTAAATTAGAGGTATTACATTCTTCCCCCCTAACAACAGGAATTCCGTCCTCGGAATTTGCTCTTACCTTCTTCCCAAAATTTAGGAAACTGCGAGCGAATGACATCCTCCCGTTCCCAAGTAGACTCAGCCTCATTGTGATGACTCTACTGAACACAAACCAAAGGGATAACCTTGTTACGAAGGATTTGATCCCGACGGGCGATAATACGACACGGTGACTCCAAATAAGTTGCATCCGGCTGCAACTCAATCTCTCCAACATCGATATGCTGATACCTATCCTCATCGCGCAGAAATTTCTGCAACATGGAAACATGAAAACATTGTGTACACGATCCAAAGTATTCGGAAGTGCCAACTAATAAGCAACAGCTCCAACTCGATCCTTAACCATGAATGGACTGACAAATCGCGGTGACAACTTCTCTTTCTTCCCAAAGCGCACAACACCTTTCATAGATGACACTTTGAGTAGAACCTGATCTCCAACCCTAAACTCCAAAGCACGAGTACGACGATCGGCATAACTCTTTTGCCTACTCTGAGCAGTACGCATGCGGTCTCGAATAAGAATAATCTTCTCAGAAGTATCTTTAATAGACTCAGGACCTAAGAATCTGCTCCCACCAACCTCCATCCAACAAACAGGCGATCGACACGGGTGGCCGTATAAGGCCTTAAATGGTGCCATCCCAATAGTCTTTTAAAAACTATTGTTATAAGCAAAATCCACCAGCGGTAAGTGACCCTCCCAGTGGCCCTTGAAATCAAGAACACATGACCAAAGCGTATCCTCCATTATCTGATTCACCCTCTCAGTCTGTCCATCAGTCCGAGGATGATAAGCAGTACCAAGGTGTAATTCAATACCCAAAGCCTGCTGAAAACTCTTCCAGAATCCGGATACAAAACTCGAATCCCTATCCGATATAATAGACAATGGAATGCCATGCAACTTCACAACCTCTAAAATGCAAATTCTCGCCACTGCTCCGAAGTGAAGTCAGTGCAAAAAGGTAAGAAATGAGCTGATTTCGTCAGTTTGTCCACGATAACCCAATGGACTTGTGATCCTTGAAGGAATTTGGCAATCCTTCCACAAAATCCATAGAAATGCTCTCCCATTTCTACTCCGGTATCGGTAGTAGCTGTAGTGCTCCTGGCGGCCTCTGATGATCAATCTTGACCATCTAACAAGTACTACATCGGGATACAAAAAGAGCAATGTCCCTTTTCATACCTGCCCACCAAAATCATCGTTTCATATTCTGATACATCTTGTCTCCTCCTGGACGAACAGAAAACTTAGAGTGATGAGTCTCAGTCATCACATCCTTCCTCAAAGTATCAGCAGAAGGTACACCAGACGTCCCTTGTACCGCAAGCCTCCGTTAGCCCCAATATAGTAAAATGGAACCTCCCCAGAAGCTATCCCTACAATTTTGTCAATCCACTGATGATCCGTGAGTTGTGCTTGCAAAACCTTGCGAATGGTAGAATGTGTAACCACTAAGCAGGCCATAAAAGCATCCGATAACTCATCCATAATCCTTAAAGTGTTCAACTCAGTGGTGAATAAAGTAGAAAGGCAACCAACAGGTCGGCGACTGAGCGCATCTGCCACCACATTCGCTTTCCCTGGATGATACTGTATAGAAAAGTGATAGTCTTTTACAAACTCCCACCATCTCTACTGTCTCACATTCAACTCCCACTGAGTGAATAAATACTGTAGACTCTTGTGATCATTGAATAATCTGAAGGACTCACCCAACAGATAATGCCTATATATGCATAAGGCAAATACCACTGCTGCCAATTCCAAATCATACGTTGGATAATTAAGCTTATGAGGCTTAAGCTTTCGAGATCCATATAAAATCGGTCACTCCTCCTGCATCAAAACACATCCAAGACCCTGCAAAAAAGCATCTGTATAGACTAGATACTCTATCCCACTCTGTGGAGTAGCCAGTACTGGTGCAGAAGTCAACTTAGTCTTCAGCTCATCAAAAGCTCGCTGACAGTGTTCGTCCCACACGAACTGTACACCCTTTTTAGTTAGGTACGTGAGTGGTCCAGCTATCTTAGAGAACCCCTGGATCCCAATAAGCCCTGAAAACTCTGTTCATTAAGTCCATGAACACTGCTGGTGCGTTAGTCAACCCGAACGGCATCACACGAAACTCATAAGATCCATACCTAGTGAGAAACGTTGTTCTCGGAACATCCAGCTCCCGAACCCGAAGTTGATGATACCCAGACCGCATATCAATCTTAGACAAGTACGTAGTTCCCTTCAACTGATCAAAAAGATCATCAATCCTGGGTAACGGATACTTGTTACGAATAGTAACCTTGTTCAATTCCCTGAAATCTATACACAGCCAAAGTGAACCATCCTTCTTCTTCACAAATAGAACTGATGCTCCCCAGGGTGAAGTACTCCTACGAATAAAACCCTGGCTAAGTAATTGCTAAATCTGATCCCTCAGCCCTCGCATCTCCACTGGTGCCATCCTATACAGTGCTCTAGCAATAGGCGTAGTGCCTAGATCTAAGTCAATCACGAAGTCAATCTCGCAACTAGGCGGCAACCCTGGAATCTCCTGAAAAATATCCGAAAAATTCTTGTACAATTGGTATACGATCCAAAGATACAGTAACCTCCTCCTCCGTTTCCTCCTCCACATGGAACAAATAAGTGTTAATGACCACGTTAGACCGTGGCATAGCGACAACATACATAACCTGACCAGGTATGGTGAAAGCAACAGACTGATCACAACCATTAACTTGAGTATGGTAATATGATAACCAATCCATCCCAAGTAACACCGTATTAGTGTACCTGTCCAGAACTACTAAATTAGCTAGGAATCTGAGCCTGCAAATATCTAGTGTCCCAACTAAACTATCCAAACCAAAATGCTAAATACTTCGTAGAGCAAAACACAGAAGGTACACAAAATACTCCGAAGTCAACTCATAGTTAGAACATTACTCTATCCTGAGAATTCTTTCTTTACTATCAAACTTATTGTATTAATGTACACAAGTTCTTATCCAAACTAAACACTTCACTGTGATAGTCATCTATTATTGTAACATACACATTCCATTATAGTTTAAAAGCATATGTGTATAAATCCAATAATACCATCATAAACCACAAAAGAGATGGCCAAAACTGATAGTTTACTTTATTAAAAACTTCTTTAAATCGTAAACTTCCAAAAGAATAATCATAAAATATTCTTTAAAAACTACTAATGTACGCGATTAAATTCGTACTACACTTTTACTACTACCTCCAATGCTACTAGTAATTAATATTACTCTTAAAAGTACCATCCTCCCCGTGATTCGGTACTCTCCTGCTTGGACAGCCCGGTATTCCTATGTTTAGGACACTGCTTGAAAGTGTGGCCAATCTCCCCACAAGTATAGCAAGTACCCCTAAATGTACCAAACGGTCTCCTCTGCTGGTTAGCCTCTGACTGATCCCATCCTGCCAGTGGTCCCTCATTATGCTGTCACTGAGCGAACCTAGGACATTGTCTGGCTGTATGCCCATAATCTCCGCAAGCATAACAATGTCCTTTAAACACATTCTGCACCACCAGTACTGCTTCTAGTGTTTGCTGAACGTGTAGCTGATTCTGAAATGCAGTTGTTATGCCCTCTACTACAGCTTGAACAATGGTGTAAACTAACTGAGGAGAAAACTCTGGTTTCCTGTCTTGATTGTAGCCCCAATCCTGAGACTCTTGAGTCAGCTGTACATTCTCCTGCTCGATATGCAACTTACCCTCACCATTCTGAAATGCAGGCATTTGCTGCTCTTCCCCAATCTGCTGACGCCATATGAGAAATTGTTGTTGCCTACGTGCCGCTCTCATTTGCCTGTTGTTCTGTCCTCCTCTCTTACCGTTAACCATCTGTTAACATGGAAAGACATACATCAATACGATTTCTAAATGGACAGTAAGGGAATTCAACGAATCCTACACTTAAGCTCTAATCAAGAGAAAAAGCTACGCGGAAGACTTAATATGAAACACCCTAGAGACACTTGAACCTGGAGTGCTCTGATACCAACTGTGATACCCCTCGGATCCGAAACACGGGTTGATTAGGCCCAAGCCCAAACCCGAGGGAAATATCAAAGAATTAATATGTAATACGAACACAGATGACAAAATGAATTTGATAAATAAAGTTTAAGCTGAAAGAATACTAAATATAAAAACCTTTAATATTAAATATACTTAAATCCTAATAATCCAAAACCTCCATAAGTTAACAACTCGGGAATCCATCTCCAGTGGACCCCTAAAAAACCAAACTGAAATGAAAGTAAACTGAAGATAAAATCCAAATCAAATATCTGGAAAGAAGTCCTACATCGTCGGTAGAATGAAAGATCTTCTCTGCCCAGCACGAATAAGCTCAAGCCTGGAACTGACGTACACCTGGAAAATAGGAGTGGGTCAGGCCCACGAACAAGTTCTAACCTACTACAATCCAAGCAGAGACTCGATACGCATATACACTCTAACCAACTCAACAATAACTATATAAGTCATGTATATATATATATATATATATATATATATATATATATATATATATATATATATCCATACTATGGACTCTCGCTGGACTATGATATGGGTCTCAACCTGAGTAGAAGGCAACATGCAAAACGCACCTGAGTGGGCATGACTACCTAAGCCTAACAGGGTACACCACAACCAGCATAGCCAGCTACGCATCCTACTGCATATACGCTCCCTAACCGTCGACTCTGAGACTCAATCTCATGTCACGGTACCATAATAATATATTTAAAATCCATTCATAACAATCCATAATAAATCTAGTAAGTCGTTCAGCTTATTCAACTGCACAGACTTAACATAGATAACCAGTAATCTAGTTAGTCATTCAGCTTGTGCAGCTTCTTTGACTTAGCCTAAATATAAGTAGGATTTATTTTTAATCCATTCCCTTATTCCGTATAGGTAGGATATTGCAATTTTGAGCCAATCCAAACCTAGTATGTCACCGTCCCATACCGGTGCATACAATCCAATCCATCCGGCAGTTAATAGAATAAATAAAAATATAACGATCAACCAATCCATACATTCCACAATTGACAATAAAACATTAAGTACAAATATCAATTGTTCCATATTAAGCACGATAAAATAATTGTCAATTAACAAGCTTAATCCATCCTACTCTAAAATGTCCACTAATTGATATTACAGGTTATACATGTAAACCAATTAATTCTAATCAACCATAACAGAATATAAATGTTCACAGGTTTATTTTTAGTAATTCTGGAATATGACTAACTGCAAATCATCACTAAGAATTTTAATACCAAAGCTTAAACATCTTGCAGTTCCTCCCATCCAAACTGTAAACCAACTTAGGGCCAAATAAGGATACTAAACCATTTAAATCCACACGCTTATTTTATAACGTTGGGATAGGTTTAATTAAGAATTTTATTGCTAAGAACTGCTATTCTAAGTGTTAAGCAATTCTGCATCCTTTCATAACAAAAACACAGTAAACTGATTAATTAAGCATTGTCCACTGTTGCACTAAAACAAAGTTGTTTTATTTTGCATAAATCTTCTCTCAAGGATTTTAATCAAGCTTAGACCACCTCTAAACACCTCAGTATAGCTTCCAACAGAAACTGAAAATTCCAAAATCTAAGTTCTGTAGCCCACAGTCGTAGAAAAATTATTAAACGCACACCCGAGGGAAGAGCCTGCTCTAATTAATTAATTCACAAACCACCACTAAATAAATAAAAACAAATAAAGTCACACTTAATCAACAAATTCACAACTAAATAAATAAAAACACAATTTAAATAATTAAATAAATTCCTGAACTATCCTTGTTAAATTAGAGGTATTACACTTGGTCTCTTTACATACATACTTAAAATATCAAAAACAAATATTTGAATGTTATTACATATCAAGAAAGCTACTAAAGCTCCAAAAGTACCATACACCCATGGCATTCAAAGTATGATATCAAAAGTCAAGTCATGCTAAACACTTGCATGTTAATATACAAAAATGCTTCAAATAACTCAAAAGCTTCTAAGGATGATGGGCATCCATGAACATGGTCTCCTTACCTGAAAAATAACCCAAACCACTAGGGTGAGTAATCAAGTTACTCGTAGGAGAAGCATATACGTATACCCTAAAGTTTCAATATCATTGCAAGATCAATACAGATGAATACAAGGGAGCATTCCACTTAACGTCTATGTTCAAGGTGTGCTAAAGGATCATCTTAAGCTAACTTGAATGATTCTTTAGCAATACAAATCAATATCAATGTTCTTAACAACATCAATTCGCCAATAACAAGAACTTCAAGCTACAATTAAGCATTGGTTGTCAACTTGAAATTTAATGCGAAAACAAGTAATGGAAGACTTGGACATCACGTCTCGGACTTAACCAAGATCAATACGGTTATTCCGGGCATTAACCCGCTGGGAAGACCACCCTAGTGCGCACTATCTCTATTGGGGAAAACTCATACCTCCCGCACTAAAGCCAAACTTTAGCCATGTCACATGTAACAATGTCCCAAGAGATTCCAAAATATATATCAAGTTCAAAACTTATATATATATAATGGGACATACAAACTACCTTCCATGCACAAGTATTTTGAAACCATACAAACCATGTCTTAGGGTTCCAAATCTAAAGTGGCATGCCAAATGACAAATTCACATCATGATATTATGCACAATACAATATCACAAATTTATCAATTCAAGTCATGCCTCAATAATAAGCTCTATATACTAATTATCAACATCATAGCAATAAGCTTCTAAATAATTACAATTAGTAATTCACAAGGGCATAGAATTATTGTAACAACAAATATAGCAATTCATATCAATAGAGATTGCATATAACATCAATAATTCTACAAGTGTCCCACATCACAACACATGTGAAATTTCTAAAATTTAGCATGCTACTAAATTATATAATCCTCCTACACATGGTTTACACATATCATACATGCTTAAATCAAAAAACCCTAAGTCAAGAAGTGAGGGTTTCCTATAATATGCAATACTATCATATCAAAAGCATGTACATAATATATATTAAACCACAAGGACTATAAAACACTTAGAATATAAACATACTACAACCCCTACCTCAATAGAGAATTGAATCTCTATAATCCAAGCTACCAAGTACAAAATGGAAAACAAGGTTAGGATTCTTGAAGAGGAGAGTGAAAGGAATCTTTTCTCTCCTAAGGTCAAAGGTCTAGGGTGAGTGGAAGAGTGCTAAATGTGAAGTCAAAGCTCTATACTAAGCTTTCCTCTAATGGAGTCTTTGCTAGGGTTCATGAGAGATAATGAAATGAAGAAGGTAAAGTGTAAAAATGGTGAGTGGAAGGGCTAGAAATCCTCCACTCACTATGTGTTCTTGCACTACCTCTCTCACACACACAATGCAAGACTAAATGGTGAACCTACACTTGTCACTAATCCAATGTCCCTTCCAAGACTTAATCCTAGACCCACACTTGTCAACAATCAATGGTTATATGTGCACCAATCTAAGGCCAACACATAGATGAATTTTCATCCACCAAATGTCAAGAAGTCATGGTGCCAAGTCTCTTCACCAAAATGCCAACATGAGAGTGTGACACTTGTCACACTTTTCAAAAATTACAAAATGGTCATTTTTCAAAATATCTTCCAAAATAAATTGCAAAAAGGTCCCCAAAATGAAAAATAATTATTTTACATAATTACACTAAAACCCCAAAAGTTATAAATAATTACACTAAAGTATGCATTCATGCCATTTACAAGAAAAGTACTAATCTAGCATGCTTTTCAAGAAAAGCAAAAATACCAATGTCATGGAAATCAAATATCATGAATGCATGCAAAATTGGAATCAAATCAGAGCATAACAAGTGAGGTTATGCAAGGAAAAATGAAAAATGACTAAAAGACGAAATAAGAAAAAGACAAAATAGGAAAAAGATAAAAAAAAAAAAATCGCCGAAAATGGAAAAGGAGGAAAAAGACCGGGTTATTACATTAATGTTATAAAGTATACTTACCTCGTGATCTCCTCATGCACTTTTGGGTAATCGAGAACTGAGAGTTAATCACCACCTTCCTCAAAATTGTCAATAAGACGTATCAGTCATTCACTACAATTCATGCCTTATCATATTTCACCGAGTACAGTGAAATGCCTCTGAAATTTAATGCCAAAATTTTAGGTTGATCTACAATTTTACGCTTCCTCGCATCCACTTCTTCTGTGTGAACATATACCGTAGACCTCTGTAGTCCAAGTCATTCAACAAGCTTCCTGGTCAATGCCTCTATTTATATAAGGCAAGAATACTACAACAACTTCATCTAGCAAATTACATTAATATGGTTATGCCATTTAAGTTTACAAACTTATTGAAGAGAAACATCTTTTCTTCCATCATCCTCAAATCTCCCAAACGAATAACCAAGTCACCAATTCCTATAAACATTTAATTTTTACAAATCGGGACCTTAGTTAACCTCTTAGAAATTATATAAGAGCTTTGGATCTCATAACACTGGTATTTCATTACCCCTTCTAAACAAACTCCCTAAAATTGATGTCAAAGCTCATCTTTTGACTTAATGGCACCCTAAATTTTATGGAAACCTTAGTAAATCTATTATACTACTGAACATTTGTAAACCATGGGAAACCTTGGTAATATGTGGCTTATTGGTCTTCTCTGTGGACTCCTTATCTTTAAAGAACCATCAATTCAAATATGGGAGTAAAATTCTCATTTCATCCCAATCTTTACCCCATATACAAACCGTTTGCCCGAAACTAGATGTATAGTCTGTAAATATCTATAGCAACACGCCCATAATTCATACGTAAAATCATTACAACACCTAGTGGTGTAAAAATACTAACAGGTCAATGGTTTAATCACCATCACAAATTAAAACATTCTAATTACAAATGAAGGGTATGCACTTGTATCTAATAATACATATCTAAGTCTATTTTGAATAAAAAAAACATACCCTTGATTAGTTTGAGGTGCCCATGTATCACATGGTGCAACATTGTACACCCTACCCTGATGCAACTACTATGTAGGCTACCCCTATGGTGGTGGTGTTGTTGGTAAGGCTGGAAAAGTTTGAACTTGGACACGTAGGATCCATGGAGGTAATGGTTGCCCCTGTCCCTGTTGCCTATGCCGTCTCTGAGCCACCCTAGGACATCATTTGGTTGAATACCCATACTCTCCACACTTATAGCAATAACCCCTAAAAAGGTCTGACTACCCCTCTTCCTGATTACCTATTAGTTGACCTTGTCCAGTCTGAGGTGCTCCATTCTGCTATCTCTGAGTGGGAACTGTAATGACCCTGTTATTTTCCTTCCTTTCCTTTTTCTCAAATTTTACGGATATTTTTTTTCCATTAAATTTTCTTTTTTGAGTTCGGTTACTCATCACTTAGTGTCATCTCGAGTGCTTGGAAATGGTTTCCGAGGCTCTTTCCTTTGGATTGACAACTTGATTTAAGGACCGAGTCATTTCCACATTTTCACTGTTTGGACATTATTCACTTTTCGTCTTTTTTCCGTTTGTCACTTTGTTGGCATAACCTCACTTTTCGTGTTTGGAGTTGAGTTTTGACTTCACGAGTTTTCATCTTGGTTGATTTCCTTGTAACGAGTAGTTTTACTTTTGGAGAAAAGCTCGCCGGTTGTTTCTTTCTCCCGCAGGAGCGTGGATAAAAGGATTCTTCACAAACATTGATGTTTCATGGGGTGTTTTTTGTAATTATCTTTTAAAGATATTTATTTCGGGGGTTTTTAAGAAAAATGAAAAAAAAAAAATGATCAAAATAGAAATGATTTTCCAATTTTATTCCATAGTGATTCAAAAAGAGTTTCATTTTTTAATGAAGTTCCATGACACAGTTCTTATTATTAATAGTTTACCCAAGAGTTGTTCAACGAATCCGTTGGTTGAAATCATGGTATGGGTAGATGTCACAGATGATGAATTAGAAGTTTTCAATTGAACTTCTTCTTTCAATTGGTCTTGGGCAGTTTTGCAGTTATTATTTCTTGAAGGGGCCATTGTGCAATTAATGAAAGTTATTGCAAAATGCCTCATTTTGAGCCTGGATTCTCGTACGGGATTTATTTTCACATTTTGTCAAGTTGTGTACTCTTTGAATTTCCTTCCGGTCGTTTTCCCCAGTTTTAGGGTTTTCGGCTCGGTTGCCGCTGAACTTGTTCGGGGCGTATCTCTCTACACGGGACTCAGTTTTTGACGTCATTTCTTTTGTTATTCATTTTTTTTTTTTTGCATTTTGGTTCTTTTTCATTCACAGTATTTTACCGTTTGAGTGCGTCTGCGCAAATTCTACTTTTCCAAACCCGGCGGGACCCGTTCGGGGCACTTTTTGGAATTTTCTATAAATAGGGGGTTTGAAAAATTAAATCATTTCATTTTTCCTTTTTTCACACTGCTGAAGATCAGATTCTAAGCTCTTCCATGGCTGCTACTGTACTACCCCTAATTTTAAAAGGATAGTCTCGGCATTTTAATTTTAATTTTATTGTTTTTATTTGTTTAATTATTTATTTGCATTTATTTATTGATATTTGAATTTAATTGTGATTTAATTATTTAATTATGAAACTAAAATTACATGAATTGATTTTTTGTGTTCTTTGATTGAATTATTTTATTTAAATGTCTTTGGTTTTTTCTTTAAATTGGATTAAGTTATTAATTATTAATTTTAATGTAACTAAGTTAATTGAGTTTTAGATTACGTTAATCAATTATTTAGGGTTTCTGTTGGAAGTCCAGTAGGTGGAAGCAGACAAGGATTATAACGTGGGTTTTATCCTATAGGCCGACTAGGGTTTAACTTAGGTTAGGGTTTCTGTCTTGGATAACCATTAGAATTAGGTTATATCTATGTCTATATATATATAATGATGGTCTGTAGCAAGGGTTGGAAAAACCCTATCACGTATAAAGGCTACAAGAGAAACAGAGTGCGGTTTTGAGAGAACAAAGTACGTTCGATGAAGGTTTTGACTGCGGCTTAACGGTCGGACCTAGGAGAAGGGAAAAGCAGAAGCAATAGGAGGTTTAACAGTATTTCAGTGTTGCCAAAACTTTGAGACAATGCCGGGATTTCATAATTGAAATCACAGGCAAATTCTTTTCTTCCTCTTTCCCGTTGGCCTCTGTTCTGTGCACCTAGATATGCTCTAGGGTTTTAATGGATCAATAACTAAATCATGCATGCTTGTTATATGTCAAATTAATCATATGTATGCTTTAAATTAGTTCTGTGATGTTTTTGCAAGTTTCGTTACAGTATTTGTTTTCATTAGCATGTTTTAATCGGTGTTAAAGAAGTTTAATGATGCAAATTGGTATGAATAATGAGGTTGGATAACACTGGAGATACTTAGGACTTCTAGGTTCAGTTTTAAAACAATCAGACAGGTTGGAAGCGATCGGAGACGAAGCAGAAGATCACAGAAGTTGCAGAGGTTGAAGACGGCTCTCAGAGAGGGAGAAAGCCGGCTCCCTCATCTTCAGAGCCAGATCTGGGGAGTCTAAAGCCGGCTCTAGGTCCCTTTGAGCCAGCTCCATGCTCTGAAAGAGCCTGCTCTGAAGTTTTGAGAGCAGGCTCTCCTATTTTGATGCGTAGTTGGGTTTCGGGTGCACTGTTTGGACGATTTCTGAGTCTGGAACTGTGTAAGAAGTGGACTGAGGTATTTAACATGTAACATAGGTGTTTTATAAGCTCTTAGTGCATAAGTGATACAGTTTTACAATTATGCAAGTGGAAGGAACAGGAAGAACTTAAACAACTTCGCATGCTAGTTATGGATGGAAATGATGTAATTGCCTAAGTCTAAATTAGCAATTTAATGAATTATAACATGAGTTTAAAACTTATTTTAGAGGCATAGTAGGGTCTTCATTTAACTGACTGGACCTATGCATGATTGAGACTTTGGTTGCTAAGCTACTGTTCATAACTCTGTAGTTTACATGATTTTAAACTGGTTTATACTTTGCGGTTTAATTGCTGTAATATCACACACTATTTTGCAATTAACGGGACTTTGGATTTGGACTCGATAATGGTTTTGGGATTTAATTGTTGAAATATTCAATACTATTCTGCAATTAACTGGAGTATGTTTTTAAACTGAACTTGTTGAAGTATTATACCATGATCTGCAAGTACTTCAATTATGGTTGGTAACTAGATTATGGATTTGGATTTAAGTTGCTGAACTGTTATCTTAGTTCTGTAAATTTATATAGATGTCGAGGATTGTATGCACCGGTATGGGACGGTGGCATACTAGGATGGTTTAGCTCAAAATGCTAAGACTTACCCTATTGGAATAAGGGAATGGATTATAAAATGTATCCTACTTATATTTGAGTCAGATCAGCTGAAACAAAGCTGTATGACTAATTGGATTATTTGCTACGGATATGCAAGCCTATGCAGCTGAACAAGTTGAACAGCTTGCTATGGATATGTAAGTCTGTGCAGCTGAACGGCTAACTGAATGTATTATGGATGGACAGGATAGGATTTTAAATATATGATTATGTTACCATGATATGAGCTTGAGTTTCAGAGTCGTTGGTTAGGGTGCGTATATACAGTGGATGCGTAGCTGGCTATGATAGGTTGAGGTGTACCCTGTTAGGTCTAAGTACTCATGCCCACCTTTGGGTGTGTTTTCGCATGTTGCCTTCTATTCAGGTTGAGACCCCTATTGTAGTCTAGTGAATGTCCCTTAGTGTGGATATATATATACTTATGGACTAGATAGCTATTGTGAGGTATCTAGGGTGTATCTGCGTATCAAGTCACTGTATAGATTGCAGTTAAATTAGAACTTATTCGTGGGCCTGACCCACTCTTCTATTCTTTTCAGGTACAGGACGGTTCGAGCCTTAGAGCTTGATCGTGCTTGTCGAGGACAGTCTCTCAGTCATCTGCATACGTAGGACTTCTCTCGATGTTCTAGTTTAGTTTTATTTTCTATTATTTCAGTCAGTTGGGATTTTTATTTAGGGGTCCACTAGATGGATTTCCAAGTTGTACTCTTGGAGGTTTTGGAGGATTTGATATTGGATATTTCTTTTAGCATTATTCTATTTCTTATTTTATTTAATATTTTATGTTCGCTTTAAAATACTTTAATTGTTTGATATTTCCCTCGAGCTCGGGCCTGGGCCTGATCAACCCGTGTCTCGGATCCGAGGGGTATCACAGCTACCCTTATTTTCCCAAATCAACCTTCTTCCCTTAAGTAAAATGTCGTAATGTCTTAGTGTTTATCGTAGGCCTTGGTGAGGCACTCCTTTCCCCCTTATTAGAAGCCGATTCTGACCATTTTTGAGTTTGAATTTCGAGTTCAGGTTTGGATTTTGGTGGTACCTCAAAGGTGATTGTTGCTTCCCTCGTTGTCCTCGACAAAACCCCAAAGTATCGTAAGATTAGAAGCAGTTTCGTTTCGGTGGGGATTTGAGATTTCATCTCAAAGTGAGGTAGGGGATGTCTTAGGTTTACATAATTGTTGTATTGATTATTTTATAAGCTTATACAACTTGTATGCATGCTTAGGTATTTTATCCAGAATTTAATTTAATTATTATTTTTGTATAAGATTTAATTCTCATGGTTATATATAGTTTGGAATTAAATTATGACATGCTATTAAATTAAGCCTTAATATGTTCATTAACATATATTAAATTGGGAGGATTTGAATAAATATTGCAACTTTTATTTAATCTTTCACTTGTATGAAAATTTAATTCACATGGTTGTAACTAGTATGGAATCAACTTGTAATGTGATATTAAATTAGGCCTTGGTATATTCTTTAACATATGTGAACTTGAGAATATTCAGAGTTATTTTAAAATCTAGAGAAAATTAATTACTTAGGTTAATTAATTTTAATTTAAGTGTTTTACAAACTTAATTGGATTTTTAACTTGATATTGTTGATGAGCTTAGCATGTACTATCATATACATTAAATTGAGAATATTTGAATAGGTTTTGAGGTTTTTATTTAATTATTTTCTTTGTATAGAATTTAATTCACATGGTTGTACCTAGCATGGAATGAACTTGTAATGTGATATTAAATTAGACCTTAATATGTTCTTTAACATATATGAAAATGAGAATATTTGAATGAGTGTGGAAAACTTTATTTAATTATTTTCTTGTACGAAGTTTAATTTACCTAGTTGTAACTTAGGTAGAAATAATTTGTAATGTAATATTAAACTAGGCCTTGCTATAACCATTGACTTATATTAATTTTAGAATATTTGGAGTTACTTTGTAATCTTGAGAATTTAATTATTTAATTTAATTAAATTCTATTATATGCTTCCATTAAGGTAGTTAGGTATTGAAGTTATTTTCGTGCTAAACTTGTAAAATTGGAACTTGTTGTATGATTACATTATAGTATTCCATGAGTAGAAGTTATAGTTTAACTTGCTTATATACACATTATATATTTGACATGTCGTATGCCATTGTAGCTTGAAGACATAGGACAAATATTGTGTGTTTTACTTGACTTGTTTATGCATGATAGTTGACTAATATATTGTGTATATGTATTATACCTTGGTGCATAACTTGTTGATTTTAAGAATGATTACATGGACATTGAATATGTTATGGCTAGGGCATGGCTCTAGTACGGGGAATGAGAGCTCCCCCCTATAACGTATAGTGCGCACTAGGTGGTTCCCTGTGGGCTAGTAACCCAAAAACACCAATATACGGTTTTATTCCGGGTTTAGTGCACATTAGGTAGCACCTTGAGGGTTAATAACCCGAGATCACTTGTTTGGTCATTGAGACCGTATGTCTTTGTCTTTCCGCCACTAGCTACTTGATTTCGCATTCAATTCCAAGTTATTTAAAATGGATTATTTATAGCTTGTGATGTGGTGTTTGACATTTCAATTAGGTGTAGTATACATGTGCTTAGTATACTTGCATGCCTTACTTTTCAATACAAGTTAATAGCACTACATTGTTATAACTTATTGTTTTCGTATTTTAGATTTCAAGTTGTTAACTTTTATAATCTATGCCTTGATGCATTGTATTAGAAGTTATAATGTTAGTTAAAATTGCATTAAAATTGTAATTTGTGTTTTAATTGTTCAATGTAGCCTCGGATGGTTCTTTAGAGTCATTTAGAACATAGACATTAGGTGGCATGAACCGTTTCGATTGTTTTCGTATTTTAGGTTCCAAGTTGACAACTTTGAATACATAGGTCTTGTTGCGTTGTACTATATGCTTCTATGATGTTCAAATTGCATGAATGATGTGATTTATGCTAGAAATGCTCTAAGGTAGCTTAAGATGCTCCCCGAGTCTCACATTTGACATAGACGCTAGGTGGCATGACCGTATGAATTGATTTATAGCAACTTAATAAGTTTATAAAATGTTAGGTTTATGCATATTCATTTCCTACGAGTAGCTTATGTTACTCACCCACGTAGTGGGGATATTTTTCAGGTATAGGAATCAAGATTCGAGATTCATATTATGTTTGGGATGATTTGTAGACTTGACGTTTATAATTCATGCAAATGTTAGCATAAAATGCTATTTGTAGCTTTATATGTTAAAACTTGTATATTTGCTTCTAAATATGTAATGTGTGCATAAGTACACCTTTTGTAATGTATTTGACATGTATGAGATGAGGCCATGGGCCAACGACTTTTATTTTGTATTCTAAGTACTTTTACTTTCAAGCTTTATTTGTGGAAAAATAGAAAAATGACACGCATTCGCATCACTACATTTGCATAGGTGATGGGAAGTGGACTTTTGCACTTCCATATGGTCTCTTTATTTATACATAAAGTGTGGCCAAGGGTCTTTTGAAACCATTTTATAATTTTAGTTTCAAATTTCTCTTTTAAAAGCCATTTTTGACAAAATTTGAGATTTAATAGGTGATATTTTGTTTTTAGCGACCATTGAGGCTGTAGGCCACTGGAACGCGTGTAAATATGTATATTACGTTTGCGTGAATGCTCACCTTGTACAAAATATCACATTTGTATGAAATGGATACTTGTTGGTCTCAAGATTTCCATGTAAAGCATTTTCTTTGCATTTTGAGGTTCGGATAGGTCGTATTTTGCATCGGGCATTTTTGGGAGCCGCGGACTATTCCCGCACAATTAAAATCACTATTTACGTTTGCGTGCATGATCATTTTAGCACACAACACCATTTAGGATCAAATGAACAAAATAAATTCCGGCCTTGACATAATCACATAAAAAAAGTGATTTTAGGAGGGGTTTCTTCACAACATTTTTTCAGAAAATGCCGTCTAGGTCTCGAAAACCCCATCTCGGTCTCGAAAACCCTGTGTCAAATCTGATTTTCTGTACGCATATGCATTTTTTGAAAAAGTCTGTTATAAGGGCATTTTGGGGATTTTATGTCAAGAATAAATTTTTCTTTCGACATTGTCAGTATGGAAAAATTATTTTAAGGGGGGGTTTCTTATTCGTGTTTTTCTAAAAAACGTAGTTTAGTGCCTCAAAACAGCACATGATTTTCAGCATTTGGCCCAAGTCACTATTCATTACTGTCAAAACACTATTCATCGCTGTCAAAACACTATTCACGGTCGCGGCGACGTCAAAACTTTATTTTGACTTTTCTCTTCCATCTGGACTCCAAATTAAGTGATTTTTGAGTCTAACTTGATTAATTTTTCGTCTTATTTTCAATGGTGTGCTCAGTAGCACCCAAATCTTGCTAGAAATTACCATTTTGACCTTGGGGCTAAACTTATCCGTTTTTAAAACGTCGTTTCCGCTTGTTTTCCTTTTGTTTCCATGGCTTCATGAGAAGTCATGATTGTGTCTTAGGGATGATGTATATTTCTAGAGACATTGTTTCCATGTAAAAAGATCATTTTGCCCTTGAGGGCTTATTTGGTCTTTTTCTAATCTTTTTCTTTCTCATTGGTTCCTTTTGAGTTCCGTGGCCTCATAGAAGGTCACTTTTGTGTCTTAGGGAAGTTGTATATTCCTAGAGACTTGTTTTCTATTTTCGCTTCCGGATTTGAATCCGTTATCAGGTCAAACTCCGGTTCATCATAGGATGCACTGGCTTGAAAAACCAAGGCTGTCTCAGGAACTCCCTCTCTTTGAACCTTTGTTGTACCCTTATACTTCTTCCAAGGCTGATGTCCCTGGAATCCGCTCTTATCTTTGTGTTTGGCTCAATTACCCTCATCTTTCTTAACTAAGTGGTTAACAGAGTCTTTATCGCCCCGCTTCTCATCCCTAGATCGCTTGTAATCCCTCCTAGCCTAGCAATGTTGTAAAGCTGCATTAACCACCTGCAAATATGTTGTGTATGCCGTGCTCCCCAAAATAACCTGCTTAATGGGCCAAATCATTCCATTTAAAAAGTAATTCATCTTCTTCTCCTCCGTATTCACTTCCTCTGATGCAAATATAGACAAATTTGTTAACTCTTGCTTATATTTTGTAACTGTCCTATCACCTTACTGTAGGTTAAGGAATTCTTTCTTCTTAGCTCTCTGACCACAAACGGAAAATACTTTTTGTCAAAACAAGCTTGGAACTGAGCGTAAGTCAGTTTGGTCCTTTCCTTTATAGTGGTAATAGACTCCCACCACTGTAGCGCATCTCATACCAGCTTGAAAGTAGTAAGCATTTGCTTCTAAACCTCGGTGCAGTCCACTTTACAAAGATGACGCTCAATATCCTTCTTCCACTGATGTGCAGTCTTCACATCCGTGGACTTTGAAAACTCCGATGGACTTCTTTTAGTAAAGGAACTCCTTACTTTCGCCCAAGCGCTTGGCTGTTCCATTGGTATAAAAGCGGATACCTGCTGGAGAAATTGTTGATTTTGAATTGTAGCTGCTAACCCTGCAGTCACAGCATGGGTAATGATATGAACCACATTAGAAGAAATCTCCTGGTCAACACCTCGATCTTGATGCTCCTGAACAAACGCTTGATTTCGCAAACGATTTTAGCATCTATGCTCTTGCCTACTCAAATACCTCCTCAATCGATGTCTTACCATTTTCTGATAAGACAAAAACGGTTCGATGTTAGAATGCATTAATGGACCGAATATAAAATACAATGATGCCTAATACTTAAGCTCTAACTATCAAAGATGCAATGCGAAAGTCACATAACGAAGTATCCCTATAGACACTTCAACTTGGAATGCTCTTATACCAACTGTGATACTCCTTAATTTCATAGATATGGGTTGATCAAGTCTACACTAAAAAAATTAGGGAATATCAAAACAATTAATATTTAAACAAGTATCGATTAAAAAATTAATTAATAAGAAATAAATAAATGTGGAAGGAAAGTCTCATAATTAATAATCCCATTAATAAACTTCCAACTTAAAATTCATATTGAATAAATCTCCAAAGATACAACTCGATAATCCCATAAGTCAAGAACCCTTAAACCATAATCCAATAATCGTTAAATTCATGACAATAAAATAATAATCTAATAACAAAACAAAATCCTACTTTGAAAAAAGCCAAAGAGTAGATGATGGAAAAAGTCCCCAAGTTGCGGATCTTTAACCTTGAGACTTGAATTTCTAAGAACCTAAAAGGTGTAAAAATAAAGTGGGTAAAACCCACGAGCAAGCTTCCTCTGCCAAGCCTCTGAAAATCGATAAATAAAATATCTCTAACCAAAATCACCCTATTAAAGTTATAACCTTTAATATAGACTGATACATAAATATATAAATAAACATCAAGTTCCATAGATACATTCTCTACGTCCCCTATCTAGGAATCAATATATAATTACTCTTATATCCCAAACCCATATTAAATAAACCATTCCCTTTTTGAGTTATCTTCCTTCAAACCTCAACTTAATTAAAAATGACTAATTAACCATGAACATAAAATCCAAATTAACAATTAATTTATATATATATTTTTCATGTAATATTGTTCATGTAATATATTAATATAAAATCCAAAATAACAATTAATTTGATGTATAATCACAAGAGTCCAATTAGCTCGTTAAGTCCTTTCAAAATCTAAGGCCACCTAATTTGGCCCATCTCCTTAAACCCAATCCTTTATAAAAATTACAAATAAATAGCAAATTTTTTTTTTTTTTTTTTTTTTAAATATAAACAACAATTTATGCACACAAACTTACACATACGCATACTCATGCAACAACCAATTAATTACTTACACATTAAGTACCGTGAACACGCCAAATCATTAAATATAATCAAACTATAATTAAATAACACAAATCAAATAATCGTTCAACCATCCAAATAATTAATCAAAAATCGTATAAAACAATATAAATCAAATTCAAAAACAATAAATTTAAATAAATAAATCTTTAAAAATCATAAGTTTGTTATTTATTCTCTCTTTTTGATATTGAAATATTTTTTATATTAAAAAATTTATTTTTAAAATATAAAAAACAGTCAAATAAACTGACAAATAAATAGTCATCTAATTTAAGAGAAAATCACAAATTAAGGAAGAAGAAAAATGTTCAGAAATTAAAAAATTTGTAAAGTATAACATTTTTCTTCTTTCTAAATGGGCGTTACTCTCGGCACATGATGTTTCCTATTGTACTTTCCGTCCCACTTTGTGTGACACACCCACATACTAGGTGGTAGTCAGGTCAAAAGGTTATGCTGCTCGGTAACATCGGTAACATCATTGGGCCAGTAGAGGTTCGCTCCTCTGACGTAAGTGGTGATGTAGCTCAATTCAATCTCCCTCAATTGAATCTCGCTCCTCTGACGTAAGTGGTGATGTAGCTCAATTCAATCTCCCTCAACTGAATCTCTCCCTCTCTCTCTCTCTCTCTCTCCCTCTCACTCCCCCCCCCCCCCCTTCCCCCCTTCTCATGATCTCATCTCAGACCCTCCCATTCTATCTTCGTTAACTCTCACTCCTTCCATTTCTCTTACACTTTACAATCTACATAAATACATAAATATAACTGTGTGTGTATGCACACACTACTTTTTTCCTGTTTATAATTTGCGATGGCAACCTCGCAGTGCTTTGTGAATCCACCAAACCTCAGCTCAACTTGTGGAGCAGGGTGTGTGCAAGAGCTAGGAGGTTTGAAGACCTATATCACTGGTCCCCAAGATTCCAAGCTCGCGATCCTTCTTGTTTCTGACGTTTTCGGTAACAACCCATCATCATTTTCTACATCAATCTTCGTTAGTTGTATTGAATTTCATAGATTCTTTTATGTTTTGCACTTCTTTTAAGCTCAGATTTAGTGAGTTGTGGAACTGGGTATTTTTAAATAGTGATGGCGATATCTATGCAAACAATATCTAATGCTATGCAATCTTGGATTTGAATAATTGTTTTTTTTTTATTATTATTATTTTGATTCCCAATGATTGGGAGCTTTTCTATGATTAATTGGAGTTCAATTGGAAGAGAGTTGTGGAAAAGAAGGGGTTAAAGAGTGCGTTTGGATAGCTAGAAGGAAAAGAGAGGGCAATATAGTAAATTATGGGCAAAAAGAAAGGAAAGGAGAGGAGAGATGATAACTAAGACAACAAAAGAAAGGAAAGAACACTAGTAATTCTTCATTGTGTTTGATTATGATATATGTTTCTAGTTCTCAATGTTACTGGGCGAATTAGTATTAACTTATATTTTGTATTGAAATGTTTTGCAGGCTATGAAGCTCCAAAATTGAGGTAATGTGTATTTGTTATTACCATATCTGATGAATGAAGTGAATCTCTTATTATTCAATTAGGACCCAAAAAAAAAATCATTTTAGAAAGTGATCCATTCATAGTTTTTTGTTGGTGCTCACTTTTGGTCTAATGTTCCTTGCCATGTTATCTTGCATTCCTCTATCCCCACTTCATTATACTTGAATTCATTCTTTCTTCATGGCTACTAACTTTAGGAATGCTAACTTGTTGTAATAGTTATATTTTTGTGAGAGAGTTGATGATAGTCTCAAATGTTTGAGCCAGTGGGTAGATGAGATAGCCAATCCACCACATCAAAATTTGGGAGGTCCTGAGTTTGTGGGATCCCCTAGAGCTGTCCTCGGATATCTATCCCAATAATTGCCCAATGCATGTTGAATGGGCTCGGGACGGTTAATTGGGTGCTCAAAGAGGACTGGATATGTCCTACTAAGCCAAAAAAAGAAAAATGAAATTTTGAATAGGAGGAAAGTCCTGCCACTATATCCAATAGCTGACACTCCTAATTCATAATTTACTCAATAATTCTATCCACCTGCAGAACAATACCACTCAAGAAACTGATTATTAAATTTATAACACTTACGCATTTCAGCATACGGAAATACTATATAATATAAATACATGGAAACAAACACATTTTTGCATCTATGCGGTTTTATTATTACATTGAGTTCATGCTAATATGAAGATTGTCTATATGCGAACCTGTAAGAAAAACAATACATAAGGACCACTCATATCAGGGATGTCATTTTGATATGGTCTTACGCGGCAAGGTGTTGTGTCCATTTAGGCAATCCATACGTAAACTAATCTGAAATTTGTCAATAAAAAACTTGTACAAAAATCAACATATTTGAATGTCGAAGCTTGACCAGTACAAAATTCACCTTGATGTAGTATTACACTATGGTTTTGGATTTGTTTCCCCTTTATAATTTGAATTATAAAATATTTCTATGTGAAAACTAACATTGAAAATGTTGATAAATGAATACAACGTCTTGTCAATAATTTATGATTGCTAATGGTTTAGGATCTTCTTCTAGTGATCAGCATGTGGAACTCATCACGAGTCCATAATGATGTGTGTCAGAAGATGTAACCTTGAAAATTAATCATTCCCAATTTTCAGATCTAAATACCATGTGCAATATCAAATTTAATGACGGGGGGAAAAAATCACCTTATTTCCTTTTGTCCTTTTTTCCTCCAAATAATATAACTAAACCAAACCCAAAGCCAGAATCACCTTACTCTTTACCAGAACTCGACTTGGTGCCAACGCCACTTATCACAAATTCTTGAAGTTTCAAGCTAATTTATTACGTCTCTCTTTTGTTGAACTTAATTCTCAGTACTTTAATAGGATTTATAATGTTTACATTACATTATTAACGCCAAATGGTTCATATTTTCCCTTGGTTGCTTTCAAATCTGACCCAAATACCAACTGCCTAGCATTCAGATTGAACCAGAAGCAGTACCTCTACCATAGGCCATATGTTTACAATACATATTCTAACTTGCTCCAAACTAGTATATTACCAATTAAACAAATGAATTAAGTCCAACTCATCTTGGTAACACAAACTCTAATTACCAATAACCAATAGGCCTGTGGCCTAGCGGTACAAGGCTCTTACTTTCTAAAGAGAGGTCAGGAGTTCGAACCTCAGTGGAGGCAGTGTGTGTGAGTACCAACTAGGAAAAACTCTAATTACCAAAAGACTTTAGTCTAGATGGTATAAGCTCTCCTCTCCTTTTGGGGAGATTGAGTGTTTGAGTCCTGGTGGGGGCAAAAATATAGAGTGGATGTATGTTTGCTTGAAATTTTGAAAAAAATAAAATAAAATAAAATAAAAAAGAACTCTTATTTCTTATCTTCTTCTCTCTCTTTTTTTTCCTTCCTAAATTCAACTGCACCACAACTTGGAAGACAAGGTGTTTCATGTGCTACCATATGTCACACCATTTCTGTTCTGGAACATTGGTGAAAACACTATTTCAAACACTTATTCCTCTACCAATTAGAGTTTTGGGGGCAGTATTTCAGTCTTTTGGTTTAAATGTGTCAGCTTAAATGGAGAACAAGGAAAAGGAAATCATTGGAACTTTCTGTTGAACATAGTTTATAACTTATTAGAGCTTTTTCACTAAGCTGATCCTCTAAGAAGCATGGATACCGACACAGGACATGGACACGATACAACACGAATGTGCCGACATGTCAAATTCTAAAAAAGTAGGACACTGACGCATTTTCATTTATAAATATTGAATGAGACAGGTAAAAAACTTTAATTAATTTATAAATTTTATTACATAAGTTAGAATATGACACTATTCGAATATAAAAAAAGAACATGTTATATTATATATGATATTACTATCCTGTCTTGTCACTATAGTTATGTTTTTGCTCCTTAGAGGTTGAACAATTTGATGGATGTTCATAATATTATTTCAAGGACTTTTGTGTGTTTGTTTTATCTAAGACAAAGAGTGTAGGATGTGTTGGTCAACTGTCTTGAATGTGTCAACTAAGTGTCCGAAATGTGTTGACCAAGTGTCTAAGATGTGTCGGCCAAGTGTCCAAAATAATAAAATTTATTTATAAACAATGGACACAACCATGAAGTGTCGGACACATGTCTATGAATGTCCATGAAGTGTCGGTATCCGACACGGTGTCGGACATGGACACGGCACCTCATAGAATTGTCCGTGCTTCTTAGCTGATCCTGCTTTTCTGTTCTGATTTCAAACCAAAATAGATTCATATAACTCCATTACATCTCCACTAGTCTGTTATCATTAAAATAAATTTTGAATTGCATCCTTGTGAAGGAAACTTGCGGACAAAGTTGCGGCTTCTGGGTTTTTCGTTGTGGTTCCTGATTTCTTCTACGGCGACCCTGTTGATCTTGATAACCCTCTGCTGGATCGAGAAGCATGGAGAAAGGCTCATGGCACCGTTAGTTTCTTGCTTCATAAATATTATTTAGATTTGTCATTGAAATTTTTGTGCTAGTTTCAAGCGAATAAAGAATTGAGAGCATTTTCATTGTTTTTCTCAATGTTAATGTCAAAGTATTCCAAACTAAAGTTTCAAGAGAATTGATAACGCTTCAATATTTTTCTATCTTAACACCAGAAGTGGTAATGTAGAATGGAGTATCATCCAAACGACATCAACAAATAGAAATGAGGTCATTTCTTGAGGCCCTTGCGGAATCTAAATTTACTTGGAGGTGTTAAGATTAACATTTAAGCTTGTTATAAATGCTGTAAAAAGCAAATTGGTGCAATTAGAGTTGCATTTTATGAAACAAGGAGGGGCATGTGAAGAAAGAATCCTGCCACTTGATTAGTCATTGTTGGACAATTTGAACTGATCCTGAGATTATATTGCTTTTAGGATAAAGGATGTGAAGATGCCAAGGTAGTAATTGCTGCTTTAAGAAGCAAGGGAGTTTCTGCTGTAGGGGCTGCAGGTTTCTGCTGGGGAGGTAAATAAGCTGCATAACTTGATACTATTTGTATAGGAATCATGTACAAAGGACCTAAATTAATGGACTCTGCTCCTACGATTCTCAGTTTCATTGCATTTGTCTCAGGAGTGGTAGTTACAAGACTAGCGTGGACTGAAGACATTCAGGCTGCAGTTGTATTGCATCCTGGTCGCATGACGGTAGATGACATTAAGGGTAAGCTTCGCACATCTGAAGCTCACAACAACTGTTCATTACTGATGGCATGACATTTGACATTTCAGAGGTTAAGACTCCAATTGCTATATTGGGTGCTGAGATTGATAATGCTTCCCCACCGGAACAATTGAAACATTTCGGGGAGATTTTATCTGCAGAATCTGGGGTAAGAGATGATCAAAATAAGTTTTATGGTTGTTTTTCAATAGTTCACACTAGCTAGTTGTTTGATGCTTCAAAATTTAAAACCTATGTTACATGGACTCGGGTACGGGTATGCATCCACGTGTCGGACGTGTCAAATCTCTAAACAGAAGGACACGCTGACATTGCTAAATATTTATTTTATTTATTTTTCTTATTTATTTTTATTATTATTATTTTTTATCTAATATAGTGTTTGATATAGGCATTTAATTTATTTTAAAATAATAATATAATATAAATCAAATTATTGGATATGCTTTTAAAGTACATACCCAACCAAAAGTGTCGGACACATATCCCATACGCATGTCCGAACAATATGTATCCGACATGGATACTTCACCACTTTTGAAGAATCCAAGTAACATAGTTTAAAACTACATGCATGTTGCATCTATGATCCATACACAAGGTAATCATTTTGACGACGAGCTTTAACCTGTATTTCAGATTGATAACTTTGTTAAGATATTCCCCGGTGTAGCTCATGGATGGAGTGTGAAATACAATGTTGACGATGAATCAGCAGTCAAGAGTGCTGAAGAGGCCCACGAAGACATGTTAAACTGGTTTATGAAGTATGTGAAGTGAAAAGGTTCTGGATGAATTGAAGAATGATCATGTAACAGGTTCATACAAGCCTGCACTATGCAGGCAAATGTATCTTCTTTTACCAATGAGTTTTTAGCTCAAAGGGTAGCTCCTTATCCTTTTATGTAGCAGGTTAAAGGTTCAAGTTTCCTTGCGTCTGTTGAGTTGGGTGGGTGCACTCTTACAACACCCCCCCCCCCCAACCAAAAAAAAAAAAAAAATTGTGTTTTCTTTTCTTCTTGGTACAGATGCGTTATATGTAGGAATTAATTCCCAATAATTTATCTCGACAATTGAGGTAGGGATACAAAATATTCTCACCTTTAAATAAATTTATGCGCAAGATCTCCTGAAATTGAGTATAAAGATATTAGTATCTCATCATAGAATTTGTATGATCACATCCAATATTAGTATTTTAAAGGCTAAAATGCTCGGACTTCCCCCCTGAGGTTTGATTTATTTACCCTTGATTTAAAGTTTTAAACTAAGATGATCAACTTTTCAAGTGGTTGACTTTGTTAGAAAAGAAAAAAAAAAATGTTCATTTTTTTTACAGCTTATTCCATGTACTATCAAACCAATCCCTATAGTACCTAAAAGTTTTATATAAGAACTAAATCAGTCATGCTTGATAGATAACATTATCAAAATAGCCTACCTTTTTTTTAAAATAAAATTAAGTACTGAAAATTTCTAGTAAAGGCTGAAAAGTTGGAAGAAGGTAATATCAATTTGTTAAAAATGAATGCCAAAAAGTTGAGATTTCTTTGAATGTATTGAACTTGGATTCTCTAAGTTAAATTTTCTCTAAGTTATCCTAAGTTGAATTATCTGCAAATCTATTTACTACTTGTGTTAAAACACGTTAACGAAAGTTATCTTAAGTTGAATTCTCTGCAAATCTATCTATTGCTTGTGTTAAAACACGTTAACGAATTTAAAGAAAGTTAAGTTGAATTCTATGCAAATCTATCTACTGCTTGTGTTAAAACACGTTAACGAAACTTTCGTTGATAACTTTAAGATAACTTTCGTTGATGTGTTTTAACACAAGCAGTAGATAGATTTGCAGAAAATTCAACTTAGGTTAACTTAGAGAAGATTTAACTTAGAGAATCAGTTTTTAAACTTTCTTTAAATTCGTTAACGTGTTTTAACACAAGCAGTAGATAGATTTGCAGAGAATTCAACTTAGGATAACTTAGAGAAGATTTAACTTAGAGAATCGTTTTCAAACTTTCTTTAAATTAGTTAACGTGTTTTAACACAAGCAGTAGATAGATTTGCAGAGAATTCAACTTAGGATAACTTAGAGAAGATTTAACTTATAGAATCCAAGTCGTTTTGAGATGAGAAAAATTTACAAAAGTTTGAAAATTGTACCCTTTTGAAATAAGGGAAATTCACCATACTTTACGATGTTAACGTTTTTCTTTCTCCCTTATCTTTTCCAAAAAAGATCGCTCCCTCTCTTCTCTTGCTCATTTCCATGATTGGGGGAATATTTCACACAAAAAATGAATGTCTTTTCCACGATTTTCGGAGCCTAAAAGCTCTAGTTCACAAGCCGTAGATAGATTTGCAGAGAATTCAACTTAGGATAACTTAGAGAATCCAAGTCGTTTTGAGATAAGAAAAATTTATGAAAATTTGAAAACTGTACCATTTTGAAATAAGAAAAATTCACCATATTTTACGACGTTAAAGTTTTTCTTTCTCCCTCATTTTTTTCGAAAAAGATCGTTCCCTCTCTTCTCTTGCTCATTTCCATGATTGGGGGAATATTTCACACAAAAAATGAATTTTTTTTCCCATGATTTTCGGAGCCTAGAAGCTCTAGTTCACTCTCTTTTTCTAAAATCTAAATTGCAAAATTACTCTATTTTTTTGGTCTCTTTTTCTGAAATTTAAATTGCAAAATTCCTCTATTTTTTGAAATTTAAACTGCAAAATTCCTCTCTCTTTTCACTCTCTTTTTCAGAAATCTAAATTGCAAAATTCCTCTCTTTCTTAAAATTTAAGCTACAAAATCCATTACAAAGGCTTAAATATTCTCCAATCGTAGGAATAAGTAAGAGGAGAGAGAGGGAGCGGTCTTTTTGGGAAAAGATGAGGAGAGAGAACGACGTTAAAATATGATGAATTTTTTTTATTTCAAAATGGTGCAGTTTTCAAAGTTTGATAAATTTTTCTTATCTTAAAACGGTGCAATTTTCAAACTTTCTTTAAATTAGTTGACGTGGTTTAACACAAGCAATAGATATATTTTAAATGTCACGTGTCAATTTGCAGAGAATTCAATTTAGGATAACTTAGAAAATATTTAACTTAGAGGATCCAAGTTCGAATGCATTACTTAACAGTTTGTTTCCCATTGATAGTTTTAATAATTGAATTATTTGATTTATATCACTTTTTAGTTTGTATATGTAAGTGAATTTTCTATTTTAATTGGTTTTTGCCTATTTAATTATTTTTTGTGCCTCTTGAAATTCAAAACTAAAATTTGTGTTCATTTAAACCAGAGATGAAAATGTCTAAGTAATTTCTACATTGTTTTATAATACATGAAAGCATATGATTGTATTAATTGTTCTTTTATATTTTTGCATGCATAAAATTATTGAAGTTCTTATTTAATAAGAAGAATATGTTGGTTGTGTTAACATAATGGCAAGGGATGAATGCACCAATGCCTTAAAGAAAATTTTCTTTCTTTGTTTAGTGAAGAAATTAAAGAGGAAGAATATTAGAAGATGAGCTGATACTGATTCTTCCCTCAGTGGAGCTCGGTATTTAAAATATTTTTTTTTTTAAGGAAACCAAACACACTGTCTGTGACAACCCTATTTTTTCAAGTCAGTGCGTCCTGTGATGAAGTTTGACCCGATAACGGATCCCGAATGCGAAAGCAAAATTAGAAACCAAGTCTCTAGAGATGTAATACATCTCTAAGATACCAAAGTGACCTTCCATAAGGCCACGGAACTCAACGAGAACGAACGCGGAAGAAAAAAATCAAAAATAGACCAAGTATGCCCTAAAGGCAAAATGATCTTTTCACATGGAATCAAAGCCTCGAGAAATGTACGTCATCCCTAATATGCCAATATGATTTCCTATAAAGTTACAGGACTCAAAAGAAAACAAAACGAAAGAAAAACTTTTAAAAATGGACAAGTTTAGCCCTAGGAGCAAAATGGTAATTTCAAAAAGATGCAGATACTTCCGAGCACACCATTGGATAGACAACGAAAAATTAACAAAGTTTGACTCAAGAATTGTCTTATTCGGAGTCCGAACAAATGAGTTATGGTTAAAACAAAAATTGACGTCGAGGCGGCCAAGATGGGACACCATGGGCGCCCACAACACACGCTGCGCGCACGCACCAACGAGCATCCCCACGAGCATCTTGACAAGCATCTTAACATGCCATAGGCTTGCACAGATTTCGGAGTTTGAAATGCAATTTTGAAGGCCTAGATGGTATTTTTTGGAAAAAAGTTATAAAGTAACCCCTATCCAAAATCATGTTTTTTACATGACCATGTCAAGAAAAGTTTTTATTTTTCAAATGAAATACCCAAAATGCCCCTTAAACCAAACTTTTTTCTGAAAAATGTGCGTGCACTGGAAAATTAGATTTTGACGTAAGGTTTTTGAGACCAAGATGACATTTTTTGGGAAAATGTTGTGAAGAAACCCCCCCCCCCCCCCCCCCTAAAATCACGTTTTCTATGTGATTATGTCAAAACCAAAATTTATTTTTCAAAGCAAAATTTTCAAAATGCCCCTAAACCAGATTTTGCATAAAAAGTGTAAAATGAGTCCGTAGAAGGCTCATTTCACCAAGGAAAGGGTTTTATTAAAATAATAAAAAAAAATCATGTACGTAAACGTAATTAATGTTTTAAAGCACACAGGAATGGTCCACGGCCCCCAGATATGCCCGATGCAAAATTTGACCTATCAAACCTCAAATTTGCATAAAATGAGGTTTAAAGGCAAAACTTAAAACTAAAATTCATAAATGCAAACAAAAACACCTCAAATATATTAATAGAGTCCTAATGAGTGTGCTCGTGCACACTTTGCACCACCCAAATGGAAAATGACAACTTATGACTTCATGTTTTTCTATTTTTTCAAGAATTGTGCTTAAAACCAAAAGTAATCAAAAGAAACAATTTACAAATAAATGGCCCATGGCCTCATCTTATACATATCAAATATATCCTAAAGAGTATATCTAAGTACACTTTACATGTTACAAGGCATAAACGATATATTGAGCCTAGCTAAGTATTACAACTTTAAAAGTAAAACTAAAACATGTTAACACTTGCATGTGAACAAAAATATATCACAAGTACTTCAAATCATCAAAACAACTTAAAGATATTGTGCATCCCAAATCATGGCTTCTATACCTGAAAGATATCCCAACATTGAGGGTGAGCAACGTAAAGTTAGTCGTAGGAAGATGAACATGCATAAACCTAACATTTTACAAGTTTTGCAAGTTGTTATGAATTAATTCATGTGGTTCATTCCACCTAACATCTATGTCAAAAGTGAGACTCATGTATCATCCTAAGCTACCTTAAAGCATTTCTAACATAAAGCACAATATGTATGCAAGTAAACAACATAGGAGTATACGATATAACGCAACAAGTTATAGGTTATCAAAGTTATCAACTTGAAACCTAAAATGCGAAAACGACTAAATGATAGGAACTTCCAATACAATGCGACAAAACATAGATTATCAAAGTTATCAACTTGAAATCTAAAATGCGTAATCAACTAAAGTGGTTCATGCCTCCTAATGTCTATGTTCTAAATGAGTCTAAGGAATCATCCTAGGCCACATTAGAACAATAAAATACAAATCACAATATCAATGCAATTTAATCAACATTGAAACTTCCAATACAACGCAATAAGGCATAAATTCACAAAGTTATCAACATGGAATTTAAAATGCGAAAATAACTAAAGTGGTTCATGCCACCTAACGTGTATGTTCCAAATGAGTTAATAGGATCATCTCAACTACACTAATTATTGAAATGATAAATCCAAAGCATACAAGTAAACATGCTCTAGTATACAAAGCCCTAAAGAGACTTTAAGCTTCAAATTACAAACTACGAATAATTCATAATTAACAACTTGGAAATGAATGCGAAATCAAATAGTGAAAAAACTTGGACATCCCATTCGATTCGAACTGACAATATTAGCTATTTTGGGTTAGTAGCCTGCCGGGAACTACCCTAGTACGCAAGTGTGGGGAGAACTCTTATCTCCCGCCCTAGAGCTATACTCTAGTCATAGTCAAGATGAATGACATCCCAAGTTTCCAAAATAAACAAATTATGCAACAAAGTATATATTAACATATATATACAAGGTAAAAAGCTATCTATCATGCACAACCCAATTTTGGAAACACACAATACATGTTCTGAGTCCACAACTACTATGGCATGAAAAATGTCGAATCTCCAGCATGAGATTCGTACACGCTACAATAATATTGTGCAATATTGAAAACTTAATCTCATGAATGTAATACAAGTCCAAAATCAAGATTTTAAACATACAACCAACGTCAAGTACATGATTAAATCATTAATGGAATATAAACGAAAATTAATTAAATAAATTAATTAATTTCTCCAGGTTTCAAATCTCATCCAAATAATCTCTAATTAATATATATCAAAGATCATAGGATAGTCATTACATATATCAAATCAAAAACTTAATTAGGTCATTTGAACAACTAAATAGAATTTAATTAAAATACAATAATTAAATCTCTATTTTAAAGCTACTCCAAATGGCCCCAAATTAATATATGCTAGAGAATAAGTCCTAGCCATTACAAATATCAAGTTAGAAACTTAATTAAATCATTGGAACCATGAAATAGATTTTAATTAAAATCTCTAGATTTCAAAACTCATCCAAATGCTCTCAAATAAAAATATGTTAAAGAACATGTCGAGGCCGAACTTACTATCATATCATAAGTTAATTCCATGCTAGATACAACTAGGTGAATTAAAATTTCATACAAGAAAATAAAATAATAATTTTTCAATACTCATCCAAATATTCTTAATTTAATATATGTTAATAAACATATCAAGGTTTAATTTAATGTCATGACATAAGTTGATTCCACACTAAATACAACCATGTGAATTAAATTTCATTCAAGGAAAACAATTAAATAAAATTCTAGATTTATTACCTAGACATACATACATGTTATATAAGCCTTGAAAATAATTAAAACACCAAGAATACAATCCTAAAATATCCCCTACCTCAATTTGAGATGAAATCTCAAAAGCCTCCAAAAAGAAACTACTCCGAATCCGACGATACTTCGAGGTTACGATAGGGACAACGAGGGGAATAACTATCCTCCTTACTGCAACACTAAAATCCGAACCCGAACTCAAAAATGGTCGAAACCGGATTATAATAGAAGGGAAATGACGATCTCGCCAAGGCCTACGATAAAGCCTTCATCGGAGGGGAGAGAATCAAAGGGGAAAGAGGTTAAAAAGAGGAAAGAAGCATGGCAGCCATGGGAGGAGCTCTGGCCAGCCATGGGGAAGAGAGAAGCGTTCTGAAATTTTCTCTCATCTACCCCCTATTTATAGAAATTCTAAAAAGTGCCTTGAACGGGTCCTTCTCGACCCCGAAAAGTGAAATCTAAGCAGACGCGCTCAAATGGAAAAACACTGTGAACATAAAAGAACCAAAATGAAAAACAAAAATGAATAATGGAAGAAATGGCGTCAAAAATCGAGTCCCGAGCAAAAAGATATGCCTTGAACAAGTTCGGCGGCAATCGGGGCCGAAAATTCTAAAACTGGGGAAAATGACTGGGAGGTAATTCTAAGAGTACGCGACTTGACAAAAAGTAAAAATAGATCCCGTAAAAGGACCCAGGCCTAAAACGAGGTATTTAGCAATAACTTTCGTTAATTACACAATGGCCCCTCTAAAAAAGGATAACTGCACGAAGACCCAGAATGAAAATATCTTCCAAAAATATTTTCTTAAAAACCCCCGAAATAAAATATCTTTAAAAGATATTTATGAAAAACACCCTAAGAAATAAAAATATTTTTGAAGAAACTTTGCATCTATACTCCTGTGGACACAGTGAATAACCAGCGTATTTTTCTACAAAAGTAGAGATACGTATTTTGTGGAAACCAAATGGAATGAAGATATGCGTGCTTGGAAATCAAATATAAGCAGAAAAAGTGAGGTTACACGAAAGAAGTGACAAACGGGGAAAAGACGAAAAAAGGAAATATCTAAAAAAGAAAACAGGAGACGGCACGGTCTTCATCAAGAAAATACCAATCTCCCAAAAGAATAAGTGTCGGGAACTATTCCCGTGCACTCAAGATGATCAGAAGGGTCAAAACTCGGACTCATAAAGGAATATAACAACGGAATGAAAATGATCGGGTTACACGAATGAAAATTTATTCGTAAAATTTGAGAAAAAAAAGAAAGGAATGAAAATGATCGGGTTATTACAACTTACCCTCCTTAAAAAAAAATTGTTCCCGAAATTAGGAACATCCCGAGGAGAACTGAAAGCAAGATCAAACCAAAGGACAGATCATAAAGTGTTAAAGGACAACTCCAAAAGCCTCAAGATCGTCTGAAGAACACGAACCAAGAGCAGAGAGACCCCTCCCCGAACGAATCAACATATGAACCCAATGTCAATCACCGAAAGACTTCCAAGACAACAACACATCGAATCAAGAAAAATGACCAATGACATCAATGTCGGAAATGATCATCACCAAAAGCACTACGGGAACAAGGCATTTTATGAAAGTTGGGGTAGCTAATCCCAAAACTCTGACAACAATGTCATAGGCACCGTTACGCTTAAGGCCTTAAATCCCCAGTGCAAGTAAAGCCAGCAATTCCTACATTACAAAACACCCTAGAAACTGAAAACCTAATCACCGATCTAAAGTAGACCTACTGTAAGGCTACACACAGAAGACAAAACGCTGGATCAAAATCCCTGTCGTGGACAGCTAAATCCTCAAAACACAAGTCTACTACGTATCTCACACATCTCAATCCTGACAACTAAGGTCACAAAACCCCAACATAAGTGCAGGAAAGATAAAATCGTGCAAACCAGATACTCACATAGTACATACTCGCAAAATTTAAATAACATAAATCAAATAATACCTTAGTGATGAGCGCAGAAAAGTGTGCATTTAAACCACTTAAGCTTAGGTATTCTAGGACCTTTATCTATCTTACTTTTCCGTCTTAGACTAATTTCATGCTATTGTCATTTTCAGGCATTTATCCCCAAAATAAGCTAATTCAGCCAAATTAGAGCATTAAAGAAGCAATCTCAAGTTGAATGGAAGAATGGAGCAAAGTGGAATCAAAGTGTGGAAAAACAACGTCTTCGATCGATCTCAACAAATCTTCGATTGATTTGGAAGTGATCGATCTAGCCATTTCAAGATGGATCCAAGCCTTTGTCCTTATCCAAAAGAATCCACCATCTTTAATCGATCCGAGTCCAACTTTCTTCGGATCGATCGAACTTCCTTGATCTTATCCTCACCTACCACTTTTGTCTTTATCCCAAAATATCTAGAGAATTGTCGTATTCCAAAAAGGCGCCGCCAATGATGAATCAATCTCGCCAACATTAGATCGATCTTACCTAAGTTCGATCGATCTCACTACAGTTTGATCGATTGAACCATTTCTAATGCAAAATAAAATAGAGTCCAACTCATTAAAAGATGGTTCATGGTGCAATCATTGAAGAGGCCCTAGTGCACGAGTCCAGACCATTGGGTGTGACACTTGAGCTACCTATATAAGGATTTGGAGCCATTTTAAGAAGAGATACACATATTGAGAGACATACTTAGAGATTAAGAAAATAGAGGAAGCTAAAGCTTGGAAAGACATACACCAAATTAGGAGTTCTTCCATTCTTCTAGGGTTTCCATCAAGAAGGAGGTCATTCCTACCATGGGAAAGCCCTTGAGGGTTGGATGACTGCTTCAATGAGTGGCTAAACATCTACTTGGGGCTAGAGTAGCCCCTAAGTTTACTTCCTAGACTTAGTGTTTTGTATATTCTTGGGGATTTGCTTGTAATAAATGTTTTAATCTTAGATTTATATATATATCTTGTGGTTTCTGCTTGATGTGTATGGATTAATGCTTTCAATTGATTATCTATTTCTAATCATATGTCTATGTATGCTAGAATGGATGATTCATGTGCTTTTTCTCTAGCTTTAATGGAATTTATGCATGTCTATGTGTATGGATGAAGTTAATCTAGTGATGATCAAAACATAGTGCTTAATTGAACACTCTTGCAATTTATTTGATGGTTCACACTTGTTTCTTGATGGATTGTGCCACACTTTTAGCTTGCTTAGTTTAATTTTCATGTCTTTAGTGTAGATATAGTGTAATAGCTTTAGATTCATAGATAGGTGGACAATCTATTCTTATTCCTCGGTGTTCCATACTTATGAATGCAAATGGTGTATGCCTCTAAATAGTTATGTGTGTATAAATTGTGGTTTCATTGAATGGATTTTGGTCCCATTTGATAGGTTGTGATTTCCATTTGAATTGGCTAACCAGTCTATACTTATTTGTCATCCATGCCTAGTTTCAATTAATGTCTCACACACACAAGTTACAACTCAATTTCCCCATTGATATACAATTGCTAGTGTCTAATGAAGTCAAGTTTAGTGGTGAGCTCTAGTACCCCAAGTCTTCTCCTCTATATCTTTTTCCCTATCTTCTATAGTTATTGTATTTTACTTACTTTAATTTCAACTGCGTTGTAATTTAATCAACCAAACAATCCGCTTTTGATCACTCGACCTACTAATCTAACTTTGTTTCCTCATCACGTTACCTCTAATCCCTTGGGACGATCCCTACTCACCCTAGCTATATTTAGTAGTTAGAGGTAGTAGTGACATTCTATAAATTTAAACTTGGCCATACTTCCATCACATTGCAACTTTGGTGCACGGCACGACATACACCAAGTTTTGGCGTTATTACCGAAGATTTAAATTGGTAACACCGTGTTTTGGAAACAAATAGGAATTAATACTCTTTTGATCGTGTCTTTACTTTACTTTATCTTTGTTACTTATTGTGTTTGTTCTTATTTAGCTAGGTGAATTGAGCAAGGAAGTTAAGCAAAGGAGAATTGGAAAGCAAGGAGCTAAGCTAAGCACAAAAAAAAGGCTAAAATCTAAAAATTGCAAAGCTAAGCGGAAAAATTGGAAAATAAATTGAAGTTGCTTCAGGACTCTTTGTGAGATCTTTCTAACTCAATCTCTAGTTAAATCGTCAGCCCGCGTGGTGGCAAGTTTTTAAATTCTTAGATAAATCGTGAACCCGCGTGGAGGCAATTTAATTTTCTTTGCATATTGTTCAAGCATGGGAGTATGGGAACATCGTATGTAGAGATTTGTTAATTGATTTGTTGTGGGGGCAAAGTGATTGCTATTTGATTGCTTACTTGTTATTTGCTTTGCTAGTGCATGCATAGTCGTAGGTCATTAAATCCTACTCTTGTCCCTCCTAATTTGCATCTTAAATCGGTTGTTCGTAATCCTAGGGGAAAAGGTAGTTCTCATTACTCCATTTCATCAATGATTTTCTTAGGAAGTGTCCACATCATGACATGCCTAAGTGGCAATTAGTTCAATACTTCTTTAAAAGTTTGCCGGATAGTCACAAGGGTATGGTTGATGCATCTATGGGTGGTTCTTATCTTAATAAGCATGAGGATGATGTGTGGCGTCTTTATGAAAGCATTAGTGAGAATTCAATGCATAGATCCTTATCTTCTAAAAATGGTAGAAACTTAGGTGGAAGGAAGAATGTCAACTCATATCAAGTTGACAATTCAAATGACATAGCCGTCGAGGTGAAATTCTTAACTCAAAGGTTTGATCAATTTTTGGTCAACCACAATTCGGCAAATCAAATGTCTTCCTCCCCTAATCATACTCATCATATTTCAAATGAGTCTTGTATGACTTGTTCTAATGTCTTACATACTACTTCCAATTGTCCCCATGGACATGTGCAAAATGAGCATTATGAACAAGTTAATGCTACATTTGTCAACCAAGGGAATAATCCCTATGGCAATCATTACAATCCTTGTTGGATGAACCACCCAAACTTCTCTTGGAAAAGCCAAGGGGAAGGCTCAAACCCTCCCCAAGGTGGTTTTCAAGGGAAGTATGTTCCACCTCCAATGCAAAGCCAAGGTTCCCAAGGTTATAGATCATTTTAATCAAATGGAAATTAATTTTCTAACTCGCATTTTCCTAATCAATCATCGTATTCTAAAGGAAATTCTAGGAGTCCCGCTTTTGAGGAGAAAGTGTTGACTGCTTTAGGCACTCTAGAGGCGAACACTCAATTACTCTATTCTCATTCTCAATCCATTGCTAAGTTAGAAACCCAAGTTGGGCAAATAGCTAGTACTTTGAATGCTAGAAAAAAGGGGAAAATGCCTTTGAATGCCCCCACAAAAGCAACAATTTGTTTTAGAGACTCATTCCTCATCGGAAAGTCCCATAATTGAACATGTTAATGCGGTGACAATCTTGAGGAGTGGGAGAATTGTGAACAACCAAGTAGGTATGTCCAATGAAGAGAGTGAACAAGTGAAACTAAAAATTGACACCTGTCCCAATCCATATTTTATTCCTCCTTCATTGCATATGCATGATCATCTTGATGAGAAAGTGATTTGACAAATAATGTAAAAGATTCTTGTGTTGAAAAAGTTTTGAAAGATGATTTGAAAAATTCTTGTGATAATGTAAAAAAGTCTTGTGTTGAAAATGATTTAAAAAAGGATTTTGAAAAAGTTTTTGAGCCAAAGGCTCCATTTTCTGATGCCTTAAAAGGATCCATTTCTCTTGAAAAGCAAAAGATTAAGACTAATGAAATCATTGATGTGTTTAGGCAAGTGAAGATTAATCTTCCACTTTTTGATGCAATTAAATAAATTTCGGTTTATGCCAAATTTTTGAAAGATATTTGCACCCAAAAGAGGAAGAGCAAGAGCCAAGCACCAAAAAAAGTGATCTTAACCGAGCAAGTGAGCTCCATTTTGTAACATAACACTCTCCCAAAGTTTAAGGACCCCGGTTCACCTACTACATCTTGCATCATTGGTGACCATGTCATTAATCGGGCTCTTCTTGATTTATGAGCTAGTGTTAATCTTCTTCCATATTCGGTATATGTTAAATTGGGCTTAGGAGACTTAAAACCGACGTCAGTGGTTTTACAACTCGTCAACCGATCCATTAAAAAGCCCCGTAGCATTATTGAGGATGTCTTGATTAAGATTGATAAATTCTTCTTCCCAGTTGATTTCGTAGTCATTGACACGGAACCGGTTCCAAATTCAAAGAGCCAAATTCCCGTTATCCTTGGCCGTCCCTTCTTGGCAACCTCAAATGCCAACATCAACTGTAGGATGGGGATAATGAAAATCTCATTTGGCCACATGAAGGTGAAGTTGAATATATTCAATCCAACCCCAAATTCAATGGACAAGCATGAAAAAGTTTGTGTTGTGGAAAAATATCATGACAGTGAATGTGAAAAAGTCGTGTCCTTGCTTAAACATAAAACTTTAAAAAGTCCATCTTCCAATGTGAATTTGAATAATGTTGGTTCAAAACGAAGGGTTGAAAGGGCATGGAAGCCCAAGAGTAGATTTGATAAAGGACCATCAATGTCTTTTGAATCAAATCCAATGAGTTCTTTAGGGAACAATTTGTTAGATGGGGTTCAAAGTGCTTTTCGCCCCGTCAATGAGAGGATGCATAACAAGATTATCGATCCGGGCTAAAAGAGCCCAATATCTTGCTATAAACGATAAAGATTAGTGCTTCGTAGGGTTTACAATCCTATTCCTCCCTCATTTCTATTTTAACTTTCATTTCTCGTGTCGTCTAGATATATTCTGGGTTCATACACATTGTTGGGGATTTTGATTGAGAATGCCTGCACTTTCAGCTTTGATTTAGCATTTTATGCCTGTTTGATCGATCTCAAAAGAGATTCGATCAATCGAACTTCATACCTGCATCATACCTGCATCCAATCACCTCTCTGCTCCATCGTGCGAAGATTTCCTGCATAAATCAGCTCTCTGTTCCATCGTGCGATGTTATTTTTCGATCGATCTGAAATTCCTAGATCGATCCGGTTTCTTTTTAGATCGATCTTCAGTCCCAACACTTGGAAAAAATTTCGAACCCATGAAAAACAGCCCTCTGTCTGATCGTTCGAACTTATCTGCAGGTTTTCACCTATTCGATCAATCTGAGTTCATTCCGAATCGATCTTGGGTTGATCGATCTGTGTTCCTTTGTTGACTTTGACTTTGACTGCATTCTGATTTTTAAATTTTAAAAAAATAAATAAAATAAAAATAATAAATAATAAATAAAATAATAAAATTATTAATGTTTATTTTATTTTCAAAAATTCCAAAAAGATTTTTATTTTTACTTTTATTTTACTTTAAAATTTTCAAAATTCAAAAATATTTTTCTTTTATTTTATTGCATTTTATTTTATTTTATTTCATTTCTAAAAATCCAAAAATAATTTTAACTTTAATCTTCAAAAACTCAAAAAATTTCAAAAATACTGTGTCGTTTTGAGGCTTAGATCTATCTATGTTCCTTCAAGATCGATTTATATTCGATCGATCTGAGATCTTTCCTAATCGATTGAACCTGTCGAAGGCAGTTTTTTAAAATAAAAGCCAAGGGTCATGTGGATCAATTCAAAGATCGATCCAAGACCCTAGCTCTCTTCCGTCACTGCCTATCTTTTTCCCAACCTTCGACGAACCTCCGGTTAGCTTTTACAACTTCAAATCTTCATCTCTTGCACTAAATCTCGTCATCCCTCTTCGTATCCACTTCTCTCCTCTCGGATTAGGTAAGTTTTGAGTTGTTTTGAGCTTTAATCTTGATGATTGCATGTTTGCCATGATAGATCTATGATGCCATGTTTAATTCTTTCCATTTTGGAAGCTTTGAGCATGTGTATATATGTGTATATATATGAATATATTTTTGTATATATAGTTGCTTTCAATCTTCTTTTTGGGGGTCACGTGCCAAGTAAAGTGACCATTGTTGAGTTGTTGATGTGTAAGAAGGCCCACGAGCTTGCTCGGGAGGCCCCGTGTCATTTACGTCACAGATCTGTGACTTTTCAAATTTTTCACAGTAGTTCGATCGATTAAAGTTTTTCTCTGATCGATCAGAGAAAGATCGATCTCAATTAGTCCTGATCGATCCAACTTAGATCGATCTCATATTTTCCTGATCGATCGAATATCACAGATTTGCATGCACACTTCACACAACATCTTTTATGTTCCATGCTATCTTATTCATGCCCAATGCCTGTGTTTTCCACATTGGATGCATTCCATACTTATACTTTTAGCATGTTTCACTTAGTCACTGTTTATTTGGCTACGTCATCACTTGCATAGATTCATGTAAATTAATCTGAGTTGTTTATCTTACTTGACAAACATGTCTTTATATATTGTGCTTCAATTCCTTATTATCTATTACTGACTCCAATTGTAAGTGTTTCTTTTTTTTTTGCGGGCCATGGCTAGGGTAAAGACAGTTGCCCTCAGGCAGTATGTGCGCCGAGTTAGACCATAGTTAGAGGAGCAGGTAGGGCCTTCTCATGTTCAGGATCCACCTTCAGATCCAGCTCTAGCTCAGTCCTCATCAGCCAACACCAGACTACAGTCTTCGGCTTCTACATCTTCATCTTCTTCAGATGAGGCTGAGCATATCCCTTCTCCTTCTCCACCACCGGCACAACTAGGCCAGATCAGAGACAGACCTCTCAGCCGATACTCACACCTTTCAGTGGCGCATGAGTCAGTTTTTGATATTGCTTTCTTCTCCCAGTTAGTCTTAACGCGGGCAACTTTTGATGAGATTAAGCGGCCCGGCATTTCAACCATTCTGGCACCAGTTACTTATCCTATTTACCCACGGCTTTTTCGAATGTTCTACCAGAACCTCCGACCTGCCCCGAGTAACCTATCAGAGCTGTGAACTACTATCGATGGCCACCTTATCCGCATCACAGTCGACACCTTGGTCACTTCTTCTCGATACTCGCATGTCTGCCCTCTTGAGCTTTAGTATCCTATTTTGCAGAGACCTTTTGAGGCAGACATGGCCGAGTTTCTGACAGGCCCATACAGTTATGGTGAGACATTCGCCACTCGAACTAATCTGCCTGAGGATAATTGGTTCTTTGATTCAGTACTCTACCGAAACGTTTTTATGACGGGCCATAAGATCCAGCTGCGTTCTGATTTTTTTGTTGCCCTTTATGCTTTCTACACCGGGCATTTGTTCTATATTCCTACACTCATCTGGAGTGTTATGATGAAGTTATATACAGACTACATCAGCAAGGCCAGGCCCAGGCGAACCAAGTTCCTTCTATTTGCACATCTTATTACACAAATTCTTAGGGACCAACATTACTCGTTCCATCTAGTAGAGCGTCCAGAGACAGAGGCTTATAGCTTCCTCAAGAAGGATTGGAACAAGAGGTACAATGCTCTTATAAAGAGCTTAGAGTAGGACACTGTTTTGGTAGCTGAAGAGGCGAAGCTTGCAAAGATGGCAGCAGCAGTGCCAGCAGAGCATGATCCAGCAGACCCACCGGCGGCTGCGAATGCACCTATGGATATCGATCTGGAGCGAAAGCCAACACCAGAGTCACCACATCACTCTCAGGCAGGGTCGCCATTACATTTTCTGGAGCCTAGTTAGGATGAATATCATTTTCCTGACCCAGTGATCCTTAACGCTCTAGCACAGACACCTGGCTTAAGAGAGCGTATACACACCTTAGAAGAGGCAGTTGTCTCTCTTCGGTCAGATGCGGCCTCCCTTCGCACTGATATGGCATCTCTCTGCTCAGATGTCATGGCTGTACTGTAGGATTTGTCCAGAGATATTCGGGGATCACGCCCCGCTCGCCCGACCTCCTCCACTTGATTTATCTCTCTATCTCTCTACCCTCATTTATATATCTGTGATATTTGACTACTCCATTGATACTTTATTTTTACGTCCAGTCTATTGGCCAAAACACTGTGATGTACTGTACAGTATTTTTATTATTCTATGCATGCTATTTTTGAATGTTAGCTCTTATATTGATACATTTATCTATGATTGACTCCATTTATCAGGTGCATCTCAGTGACTTCATTGTTATTACCCCTTTTGTTATCTGATGAGATTTTATCCCACTGCCATCTTTTCAGGACCACAGTCAATTCCAAGTTTGAGGGGGTTATACCACCTACTTTAGATACTTGTGTCCCGTCCATTCTTTACCTTAACCGTACTGATATACTTTTTCCTTTGTTCTCTTTGTACATTGAGGACATTGTGTTGTTTAAGCTTGGGGGTAATGGGTGTTATTTGCAGTATTTGCTTTCAATTTAAAATTTTAAACATGACATGTGTATTTGAGGGATTTTCTATGATGGTCAATAACTAGTCATGATTTTGATCTTTTGAGGATTATATTGCTTAAAATTTAAAAATTGCTTAACTTGAGAGTCCAATACTCATTGTATGCCTTGTGGATGCTATTTAGGAGTAAATTTTTTAAAAGATTGATATTTTGCTTGCACTTATGGTCCACATCATTTTGATTTTGTGATTGTTTTGAGATTCACTCTAGGATTCTACACTAGCACAGGTGCACACTAGCATTCATTTATGGAGTACATGCTTTGTTGATTATTGAATTGGTTATATCCCAATTGAGCTAGTAGTGCATTGAAAGCTTTCATTTTGACAAAAGTGGATAATAATCTTTTTTCATTGAGTAGCCGGGATTCTAGCCTCATCAAGCACTGAATTTGTCGCGCCGAAAGGTGGAGGGCCTAAACTCTAGGTTAATAATTGAATGTCTTACAAAAAAAAAAAAAAAAAAAAAAAAAAAAAAAAAAAAAAAAAAAAGAAGTAAGGACTTCTCCTAAAAAGGTGAGAAGTGGGAAACGATTAGATAGAGGTTGTTTTGATTTGTAGCCTAATTGATTTGAGCCTAAAGCCATCTGGTTTGGGAGTCATTGACCTAACGCTCGACCTCATGAATTGCTAGAAAGCTTAATAGATCACTACATTGCACCATGCTTCCATTTTTTATCCTCTAAAAAAAAATCGAGTAAAAAGAATAAGCGCACCTAGATTAATAAAGTTTTAATAAAAGGTCCACTCTTTGTTTTGATGATTGGGACTAGATTTGTATACTAGTTTGAGGGTAAGGATGTGATAATTTCTTTAGTTGGCTTACATAGCAACATACTTGATACCGGTCCACTCAAAAAGGATTCTAGTGTTGTTTTGATTTGCATGATCATTTTCTTGATGTGTGGAGGACCATACTTACTTGCTTGATGTTGAAATTTTGCGAGATTGTTTGGAAATGGTTGAAAAATTGCATACTTGAGGTAGTTTTCTCCCAATGCTTGTTTGCAATATTGGTGCCTCTTTTGTGAGAATGAGTTTAATGTTTGTGGGCATCATTTCTAGAAACCCTCACGAGACTTCACTCATCCACTAGGGGTAACCTAGGAGTTTAAAAGGCTTGTTGCATATACTAAATGCAATCGTATTTCCTACGAAAGTGGCGTTATCCATTTATTGCTTTCTAGATTCATAGTTGTTCATTTCATTCCTTTACTTTGTAGTTCATTGCTAGGGACTAGCAATTTTTAAGTTTGAGGGTGTGATGAGCGCTGAAAAGTGCGCATTTAAACCATTTAAGCTTAGGTATCCTAGGACCTTTATCTATCTTACTTTTCCGTCTTAGGCTAATTTCATGTTATTGTCATTTTCAGGCACTTATCCCCAAAATTAGCTAATTCAGTCAAATTAGAGCATTAAAGAAGCAATCTTAAGCTGCATGGAAGAATGGAGCAAAGTGGAAGCAAAGTGTGGAAAAATAACATCTTCAATCGATCTCAACAAATCTTCGATTGATCTGGAAGTGATCGATCTAGCCATTTCAAAATGGATCCAAGCCTTTGTCCTTATCCAAAAGAATCCACCATCTTCGATCGATCCAACTTTCTTCGGATCAATCCAACTTCCTTGATCTTATCCTCACCTACCACTTTTGTCTTTATCCCAAAATATCCCAAAATATCTCAGGGATTTGTAGTATTTCAAAAAGGCGCCGCCAAGGATGGATCGATCTCACCAACATTGGATCGATCTCGCTTAAGCTCAATCGATCTCACTACAGTTCGATCGATCGATTGAACCCTCTCTAATGCGAAATAAAATAGAATCCAGCTCCTTAAAAGATGGTTCATGGTGCAATCATTGAAGGGGCCCTAGTGCATGAGTCCAGACCATTGGGTGTGACACTTGAGCTACCTATATAAGGATTTGGAGCCATTTTAAGAAGAGATACACATATTGAGAGACATACTTAGAGATTAAGAAAAGAGAGGAGGCTAGAGCTTGGAGAGACATACACCAAATTGGGAGTTCTCCATTCTTCTAAGGTTTCCATCAAGAAGGAGGTCATTCCTACCATGGAGATAACCCTTGAGGGTTGGATGACTACTGCAATGAGTGGCTAAACATCTACTTGGGGCTAAAGTAGCCCCTAAGTTTGCTTCCTAGACTTAGTGTTTTGTATATTCTTGGGGATTTGCTTGTAATAAATGTTTTGATCTTAGATTTATATATATATATATATCTTGTGGTTTCTACTTGATGTGTATGGATTAATGCTTTCAATTGATTATCTATTTCTAATCATATGTCTATGTACGCTAGAATGGATGATTCATGTGCTTTTCTCTAAATTTAATGGAATTTATGCATATCTATATGTATGGATGAAGTTTATCTAGTGATGATCAAAACTTAGTGCTTAATTGAACACTCTTGCAATTTATTTGATGGTTCACACTTGTTTCTTGATGGATTGTGTCACACTTTTAGCTTACTTAGTTTAATTTCTATGTCTTTAATGTAGATGTAGTGTAGTAGCATTAGATTCATAGATAGGTGGACAATCTATTCTTGTTCCTCGGTGTTCTATACTTATGAATGCAAAGGGTGTATGCCTCTAGATAGTTGTGTGTGCATAAATTATGGTTTCATTGAATAAATTTTGGTCTCATTTGATAGGTTGTGCTTTTCATTTGAATTGGCTAGACAATCTATACTTACTTACCATCCATGCCTAGTTTTAATTAATGTCACACACACACACACACACACAAGTTACAACTCAATTTCCCCATTGATATACAATTGCTAGTGTATAGTGAAGTCAAGCTTAGTGGTGAGCTCTAGTACCCCAAGTCCTCTCCTCTATATCTTTTTCCCTATCTTCTATAGTTATTGTATTTTACTTGCTTTAATTTCAACTGCATTGTAGTTTAATCAACATAACAATCCACTTTTGATCACTCGACCTACTAATCCAACTTTGTTTCCTCATCACATTGCCTCTAATCCCTTGGGACGATCCCTACTCACCCTAGCTATATTTACTAGTTAGAGGTAGTAGTGGCATTCTATAAATTTAAACTTGGCCACACTTCCATCACATTTAGCTTTGGTGCACGGCATGACACACACCACTTAGCACTAAGCACGCAGTACACATAAGGTAAATCAAATAAGCCACCTATCACATAGGGGTCAAATAAATGACGACACACTATACACCACTAATGGCACTAGTATGCTAAACGGATACAGTATATGAAAAAAATATCACCTATACCCCCATATGAACTACCACATAGTCATATAAAGGCATCCTAAGCATGTTCGTAAGGCATGCCCGAAAACAATGGGACTCATAAACATATAAAGGCGATCATATAAATATACAATTTCACAAAATCAAAAGAAAAGAATGGAATGTCTCTCAAAAGAACAACCTTACAGAAAAACATACCACAAAACCCGGATGAGTCCAATCTCTCACTATAAGAAAAGAAATCATCTCCCAAGCGACCACCGAGGTCTCTGAAACATAGGGCCAGCAAGTCCTTCTCAAGACTAGCTCACACCGAGATGGAATCCCAACACTACACGAAATGAGACAACAACGTAATGGATAGCCCTAATATTAACCGTTATGAGACATCAATATAAAAACCCCAATCTAAGATGTCGATGATTTCGATGAAAACTCTATAGGATTCTATCGGAACCCTAACACAATGCCACAAGTCTCTAAAGACAAGGGAGAGTAATTAATTGCACTGACGTAATTAATTACACGAAACCGCTCACACCCTTACTGTAGCTTGTAAGAGCTGTCCAAGGCAACATAAAAAGGATCCTAAGTCAACACACCTATCCAAATCCCAAAACCATCACCCTAAGAAGACAAGGCACAAGAACTTCGCCCTGAGGCTCACAAGGCAACTTCAGACTCCCCAAGAAAGGACTCGAGTTAGTCCTGACTCATCATCCCATGACGCTAGAAATGAAAACCTCAATGACGTCATCACATCAAGGTCTTCACGAAACCCCAAGAGATGACACTGCCAGCTCAGATGCCCCATGACCATGTTGTGAAGCTACAAAAGAAAGATGGGATAAAACGGGGCCTCCGTAGCCCACGTCTCATTCCACCAGACAAAGACTACATCCCTATGCTCACCTGAGCCTTGACGAGAAGACTCTCTACGAGTCAAGACCATGATGCTATAAGTATGAAAAAAAGGAAACGAGGTCAATAATAACACGAGTTATCATGACCAAAAGCAATTCAGCCATGAATGCACGAAACAAGTAGCATGTCAATGTATGCAACATACAGTCATGCTAAAGCAGATAAGCATATACAACATGCTAAAATGAATAAGGTAAGCTTCTAAACAAATTGCCAAATAAGCATATAGACAGGTTATCAAACCAAGTTGTTATCAAGAAGCATATAAACATGTTATAATACCAAAACATGTTATCAGAAAGTATGTAAATATATGAAAGCAAACCAACAAAAGGATGATATGCACCTAAAACCCGTCGTCTAAGGTTTTCAAACCTAGGAGCTCTGATACCACCTGTAACTACCCTGATTTTTCAAGCCAGTGCATCCTGTGATGAACTAAAATTTGACCCGATAACGAATCCCGAATGTGGAAGCAAAATTAGAAACCAAGTCTCTAGAGATACAATACATCTTTAAGATGCCAAAGTAACCTTCCATGAGGCCATGGAACTCAACGAGAACGAATGCAAAAGAAAAAAAATAATAAAAAATAGACCAAGTATGCCCCTAAGGGCAAAATGGTCTTTTCACACAAAATCAAAGCCTCCGGAGATGTACGTCATCCCTAACACACCAATATGACTTCCTAGGAAGTCACAGGACTCAAAAGAAAACAAAGCGGAAGAAAAAGTTTTAAAAATAGACAAGTTTAGTCCAAGGGGCAAAATGGTGAGCACATCATTGGATAGACAACAAAAAATTAATGAAGTTTAACTCAAGAATTGCCAGATTCGGAGTTCAAACGAAGGAGTTATGCCAAAATAAAAATCGACGTCGAGGCGGCCAAGTGGGGGCACCATGGGCGCCCATGCCGCGCGCTGATGAGTGCTAAATATTACATATTTGAGCCCCTAAATATACGTATGTTAAGGCCTAAAGTAATGCTTCTATCCATTGTTAGCCTGATTTATGCTTATTATGTGTTTATAGGTACTTTCCCAGAAAAACAGTTAAAACCGGGACTTTATGATGAAAAAACTGATATCGAAGCTTACAGAGTCGTTGCCGGTCATTCAAAGCAAACTGAGAGCTTAAATGGTGAAGTTTAGAAGAATTCGAGTACCAAAGCTCGAGCCTAAGTCCTAAGGCTCGAGCCCTGTAAGAAAAAGAAGAAAATCAACAAAGCATTAAAGCTCGAGCCTTATACCTTCAGAGTTCAAGCCTTACTCAGTGGTGCTTGAGCCTTACCTTAGGGTGCTCGAGCCTTGACCCTCAAGCTAGAGCATAAGGAGTCAGAATTTGAAGAGTTGATTTTAAAAAGAAAACTAAGCTTCCAAGGCACCATCATTCAAAGCTCGAGCTTTGAGTCCCAAATGCTCGAGCTTGGCAACACAAGCTCAAGCCCTAAGAAGCTTGGATCGAGCAATGTTGAAAGATGAGAACCCCAAAATATTCTAAGTGTTGAAGGAAAAGACGCTTTGGAAAATAATTGAAGAAATTTGACTAAGTACAAAAATGAAGATCGAGCACCATCCATTGAAGCTTAAGCAATAAATCTAGAAAGCTCGAGCTTGGCCTTTAAAGCTCGAGCCTGAGCCTCAAAGCTCGAGCTCCACTTCTTAAGCTCGAGCCTTCTAAGACAGATCAGATTTAAAGTTACAGGATTATTCTTTTCTAAGTCATATTTCACTCTAGATGGGCCAGAAGACCTAAAAGCCCACCAAACCTTTATTTCTTTCTATAAAAGAAGACACAGGCCTTGTTAAAAGGAGTTCCTTATTCTCGTATTATTCAGAAGGTTGATACTGTGGTGGCGGCTTTTAGGGTTTTTATAACCTTAGAAGGTGAAGATCCTGAGAAAAGAAGTGCCGTTCGTGACGATGAAGATGACAACAACATAGATGATATTTTGCATCGTCATAAGTAGTTAATTCCTCTCTTAGGGCATTGATGTAACCCGTCTGATTACTATGGTTTGATTGTTTTAACTCTGGGATATTTTTAATATATACTATATTTTCTGATTACATGATTATGAGTAATTAAGATAACTCAATTGGATCTTTAAAGTTTTAATAGTTTTTGAATTGTTATTACCTTGTCTCGGATATAACTGTTCATTAGCTATATTCAACCCATTCTTATTGGATAGTATCTGGCGGAGCCCTGCCGGATATAAGAATGGAGATCATATAATGGTGTTCCAATGTTTTTTATAAATGAACATTTTTATAGTCTATGCTTAGGAAAGATGGACTATTTACAAAATTAGTTAAAGTAGGTAGGTGGATAGTCCATGCTAATCGCAGATAGGTTATAGTTTACTGTAATTTATAAAACATCTTTCTTCAAAAGCTGAATTAAACGAATGTTATTGAGTTCAATTCATTTGAAATATAAATTGTTAAATTCCCAGAGTTGAAATAGGTAACCATAGTATGAAGGTTGTGGTGAAGTCAAAGCCCTAAGATCTCTCTCTCTCTCTAATTACTTTAGTTTGTTTCAGTTCAATTTTATTTTATGTTATTGACAACCAAATAATCAATCAATTCAAATAGTTACCTGTAAACCAATATATTAGTTAAAAACCAAGCAAAGAAAACTCCTCTCCCTGTGAGATTGACACCTCTATATAATACTATCTTACAAAGATTCGTGCTATTGCAAGTGGTAATAAACTGACACACAATAATTTTTGGTGCCGTTGCCGAGGAGATTTGTTTATTTGTTTAGTCTTTATTTATTTTTGGTTTACCAGTCTTCAAACTTTCTGCTACCTCACCATAATTCTTTTTCTTTTCAAGTACAAGAAATTAGCAGTGAGGACAAAGTCGCTTAAGGGATAAAAAGCTTCGGTTTATAAAACTTTCTGTGAGTTTTTGTTATTTTCTTTTGCTTGAAAATTTTATTTTTGTTACTATTAGGGGTAGTGGAATTAGTGCATGTTAACTCGTCATACTCAGTCAAAACCTTTATTGGACGATCCTGAAATAGAAAGAACTCTTTGTCAATTAATAAAACTTAAAAAGCATTTAAATTCAATAGGAAGTTCCTCTGATAACATGGCTGACAATCATGATGCACCAGGTAATGGCAATGGTAATGGAGAACGGGTGCCACCTGTTCTTCCACAACCACAATTGAGGGATCATTTTATTCCGACCACTTACACTTTCCTTTCGTGCTTTGTATTTCCTGATGTTGATGGAACCTGGTGCTTGTCAAACCCTAGTTACACAAAAGTGTGTAGTGTGGCTAAGTTTGAATTTATAGAATGTCATTGCCACTTCTAACTAAAATATAGCAAGAGTGAGTAGGAATCGTCCCAAGGGAAAGGAGTAATATTTTTAGAATCAATGATGGATTAGTAGGTTGAATGATCAAAATATGGTTTGATTTAATTAAATTATTGGTTCAACTAAAATAATGCAAGCAAATATCAATCTAGAAATTAGGGAAAAATATATGAAAGAGAGGTCTTAGGGCTTAGAGTTCACCACTAAGCTTCATTTCACCAGACACTAACAATTGTAAATTAATGGGAAAATTTAAGTTGTAAAATGTGTGTGTGTGTGTCACTAATTTAAAACTAAGCATGGATGACAAATAAGTATAGATTGTCTAGTCAATCTAGTGAATAGCGCAACCTATCAAATGAGACCATAAACCATTCAATTAAACTACAATTAGTGCACACATAATAATCTAGAGGAATGTACTTTTTGCACTCATGAGTATGGAACATCAAGCAACAAGAATGGATTGTCCACCAATCTAAGAAATTAAAGCAATTACACTACAACGAGGCTACTGACATGAATATTAAACTAAGTAAACAAAGGTGTGGTACTATCCATCAAGAAACAAGTGTGAACCATCAAATAAATTACAAGAGTATTCAATTAAGCACTATGTTTTGACCATCACTAGATTAACAACATCAATACACATAGATATGCATTAATTTCATTAAATTTAGAGTAAAACACATGAACATTCATTCTAGCATACATAGACAAATGGATAGAGATAAATGATCAATTGAAAGTATTAATCCATACAAATCAAGTAAAAATCACTAGATCTATATTTATTCAAGGTCAAAACATTTATTACAACTAAAATCCATAAAAATATACAAAAGCTATGATTTAGCCACTCATTGCAATGGTCATGGAACCTAAAGGGCTAGCTTAGAGGTTAGCATTATCATCTTCATCCTTACTTTTCTTCCCAGAACTCTAGTTCTAGAGAGGAAAAATATTTACTCCTATGAATGATACAAGATAATTGAAAGTTGTCAAATTCATTAATTACAAGTTTCTTTTAGTAGGCACCAAGTCAGAAATATAGCCTATGATTGGAGGAAATTCGCAACTACTCAAGTTAGGTGAAGTTCGGTACGCTCGGGAATTAGACAGCACACTACCAGAAGGCAGTTCGATCAATCAAAGATCTTCGATCGATCAAACACTTATCTTCGATCAATGAAGGTGACATGGCATTAAAAATATCTTCTGGGCCTTATCCACTTTGTTGAGCTTGCACTACCTCATTTCGATTCAATTGTAGCTGACTTCGATTTATTGAGATTCCCTTCGATCAATCGAAGTTCCTCTGGTGCAATTTCTTGGTTTCTTTCTAACTTTACTCCTTAGCTCCAAAATCAAGTTAAATGGTTCTTGTTAGCCTGTTTGAACTTTATTGACCTGAAATAAGAAAAAACACATATAAGTACTAAGACATGAAAGTAAGATAGATGAATGGACTAAAATACCTTAGCTTAAGTGCTAAAATATGTCACATTTTAGCACTTATCACAACCCATTTTGATATCAAGCCTGCTATGATCCAAATGCTTCTTACTTTCCATGGGTTTGCAACAGAGGATCCCTATACGCACTTGGATGTATTTTTGGAATTGTGTTCGACTACCAAGTTGACCATTCTTACCAATGATTCATTCAGGATGCGACTTTTCTAATGCTCTCTCAAGGACAAAGTAAGAACTTGGTTGCAGTCCCTTTCAACAAATTCCATATCTACATGGGACATGTTGTAACAAAAGTTCTTGAAAAAGTACTACACAGTGGGTAAAACCTCACAAATGAAAAAAGATATCATGGCGTTTACCCAAATCCCGGGAGAACAGTTCCATGATTCATAGGAAAGATATAATGATCTTCTAAGGAAGTGTCCATACCATGGTATTACTAAATGGCACTTAATACAGATTTTCTATGATGGTCTTTCTGATTCTAATAGGAATATGGTTGATACATCCAGTAATGGAGCTTTTCTTCGTAAAAGTCTGGCTGACACTTGGGAACTATTTGAAGCCCTAAGTGAAAATTCAATGCAACATGCTTTTTCCTCTAGGTCTAGGTCTTTACCTAGAATGCATAACGTTAAAAAACTTTAAGAAGTAGAAAAATCTAGTGAGTTAGCCGCTCAAATAGAAGCGTTGAACCGTAGGTTTTACCAAGTCATATCATCTGGCTATGTTCCTATTGCTAATCCACAAACTGCCTTGCTAAAGGAAGCTTGTTCAATTTGTGCTAATCCTTCCCATTTTGCTGACACTTGCCTTATGATAGGACAATCATTTAAGATCCCACAGGAGCAAATGAATGCTGCATTCTCCAGACTAACTTATAATCCGTATTTTTCTACATATAATCCTGGCTGGGGAGATCATCCTAATCTATCATAGCATAATTAAAGTCAAGGAACCACTGTTCTACAATCACAGGGACAGTACCAAAATTCATCAAACCCTTTGCCACAAAATAATTCTTTCAATCAATCTATTGTTTATCATCCACCTCAGTTTAGGAATTAACCCACTCAAACTCCTAATCTTCTACCTCCTCCTAGAAATATTGCTTTTGAGGAACAAGTACTCAATGTTCTTGTTGATCTTAAAGCCAATACTCAAATTCTTAATTCTTATTCACAAGCCATAGCAAAAGCTAGAGGCACAAGTTGGGCAAATAGCGAGTACTCTATCTCGAAGAGAGGATAGAAAGCTACCTAGTCAGCCAGTAGCTAGCTAACCTGAAAGAACAAACTTACATGATTGATGAAACCAATTCCTCAAGTATTTATCATGAGCAAGTTCAGGCTATTACTACATTGAGGAGTGGTAAAGTGGTTGATAACCAAGTTAAAAAAGGACAGGAAGAAAAAGAGAGGCTTAGGGTTCCCATTGTTCCTATCATTCACAATCCACATCCCAAGGATGTTTCCTCAAACTCTATTCCACAAACCACAACAGGAGTTAAAGGTGGAGTCACTTCTTCACCTACTCCCAACCATGAGATAGCTTATGAGCCAAGAGCGCCTTATCCTGAACGTCTCAAGGAACCCTCCTACTTTAGTAAGGTAAGGGAGAAAATTCAAGATATGATGGAGGTCTTTAAACAGGTCAAAATCAATCTTCTTCTGCTTAATGCAATAAAGCAAATTCCAGTTTACTCCAAATTTCTAAAGGACTTGTGCACTCTTAAGAGAAAATCCAAAAGCCAAGTTCCTAAGAAATTTGTCTCACCAAGTAAATTAGTGCTATTTTTAAGTACAACACTCCTCTAAAGGTTATAGATCATGGTACTTCGATAATTTCTTGTATCATTGGAAACAATGTAATAGAGCGATCACTTCTTAACCTTGGAATAAGTGTGAATCTTATTCCTTACTCGGTGTATGAGAAGTTAGGTTTGGGAGAGTTAAAACCCACGTCGGTTATTCTACAGCTTGCTGACTGTTCTGTCAGACAACCACGAGGTATTATTGAAGATGTACTCATAAAAGTGGACAAGTTCTATTTTTCGGTCGATTTCTTAGTTCTTGATACAGAATCGGTCCACGATTCCAAAAGTATATTGCAGTAATTCTTGGGCATTCTTTTCTAGCCACAACAAATGTTTGCATTAACTGTAGGACTGGAGCCATAGATTTATATTTTGGAAATATCAAAGTCAAGCTTAACATCTTCAATGTTATTCATCATCCCCACGATGATAGTGAATGCTTCTTCCTTGATGTCATTGATCAGTTGGTTGAGGAATCACTCTCAACTATTTTTCCAAGGATCCTTTAGAAGCTTGTCTGAATCACTTTAATTATAAAGATTTCAATATCGAATCTTCAATAGCTTAAGTGAATTCATTACTCAACTCCACTCTTATCACAGATTTTCCTCCATGGAAATCTAGACTTGAGCCTCTTCTTCCACTTTCAAGCACTCCGCCTATTCCTTCCTTAGAGTCTCCACCTAAGCTTCAGCTTAAGCCACTACCAGACAAGCTCAAGTATGCTTTCTTGGGTTTAAATGACACCGTCCTGGTGATCATTGCCTCTAATCTTACAAGTTCCCAAGAAAGAAATCTCTTAAAAGTTCTTGGGCAAAATAAAGAGGCTATTAGGTGGAGTGGCTAATTTGAAAAATTAGTCTCACAATTTGCATGCATCAGATTCATTTGGAAGAGGATTCCCAAACATTTCGGGAACTCCAAAGAAGATTGAATCCTAATATGAAGGAGGTGGTTATGAAGGAAGTTGTGAAGTTTCTAGATGCGGGAATAATCTACCCCATCTCAGATAGCAAATGGGTGAGGCCTACTGTGATACCCCCGGATTTCCGGATGCAGATTGACCAGGCCCACGCCTGATTACCTGAGGATATCAAACCAATTAGCAATAAATAAACACATAATATAATTATGATAAAAAGACATAAGTAAAAAATTGCTGAAAGAAAACTAAAATGATAAACCGAACTTAATCCTCAGAATAAATTTTATTAATAAAACCATTCTGGAACATCCAAACCTCCAATACAAATACAACTTAAGAATCTATCATGTGGACCCCTAATAATATCCCAAACTGAAACTAAAGCCAAAACTACAACATGGAATGAAATCCTACATCGTCGGTAAAGTGAATAACCGTCCCTGCGCAACCCGAGCAAGCCCTAAGACTGGAACCGTCTGATACCTGAAAAATATAAGAATGGGTCAGGCTCACGAACAAGTTTTATTCTAACTGCAATCCATACAGTGACCCGATACGCAGATACACCCTAACTATCTCACAATATCTATATCGTCTATACATGCTTATATCCACACTAAGGGACTCTCACTGGACTACTACAGGGTCTCAACCTGAATAGAAGGCAACATGCAATACGCACCAAAGGTGGGTATGAGTACCTAACCTAACAGGGTACACCTCAACCGTAATAGCTAGCTATGCATCCCAATGCATATACGCTCCCTAACCAACGATCATGAGACTCAAGCTCATATCGTGGTACCATAAACATATATATAAAGTTCGTCTAAATCCAAAGTATGCCATTCTATTATTTATTGAATTAACATAAGAAGTGTAATCCAGTTAGTCACTTAACTTGCTCAGTCGGTCAGACTTAACTGCAAACACAATTAATCCAGGTAGTCATTCAACTTACTTAATCGATCTAACTTAAACACAACCAACAAATAATCCAGATAGTCACTTAACTTACACAGTCGATCTGACTAAACACAATTAGGATTCAATATTTTACCATCCCTTCCTTTAATCCGATAGGTCAGGTTTTAGCGTTTTGAGCTAAACAATCCCTAGTATGCCACCGTCCCATACCGGTGCATACAATCCTCGATCCAGTGGTTGGTAATACAGATAATGAATATAAATACCAACTAATCCAGAAATCCAACAATTGATTATAAAGATATTACACATAGATATCAATTATTCCATAACAAGCATACAAAGTACATAAGTTAATATGCTTATATGATACTACTCCAGCAATGTCCATGTAATGATTACACATATAAAGTATGTAAACATCAATTACTTCCTAATAAGCATACAAGAAATTATATGAGTTAACATGCTTATTTTATCCACAGATCTAACCAATAGTTTATGAAACCGATAAAACAATTTCCCAATTAGAATCCAGCACCATATCCATTAAATTAATGGAACAAATATTATTAGTTCATTAATTAAAATCCAACCTACTCTCTAATAAAATCTATCTGACACATGACCCTATTATGTATCCAATATAGATTTCAAAATCCTACTCCAGTCATCTAAGTTGCTAACTACGTTGAAACAACTAGATACTTTATATCCGCCAACCATGAGCGTCATTGCTTAAAACTTCCACACAGTGAAAACCCTTAGCATATATAGATAAAGTATGCATTGTGGGTCCTAATATAGCATACTATCATGTTTAGATTCCATGCTACAATCCGTTAAATTTTTAAAACAAGATTTAACAATTTTGTCCTTCCTATCCGTTAACAGCGTGCAAAGTTGCTTATTTTTACACTGTTTACTCTATTTGCTCTATGGATCAAATTCTACAATTAGAGAGTTTAAATTCCCTTGAAATTACTTTTAAAATTTTTTATTCCAGTCCCTAAAATAATTCAGAATTCCAAACAGTGCCCAAATAGTTACAAAACACGTCCAAACAGTACTAAACCAAGGGAGCCTGCTCTAAAATCCACAGAGCAGGCTCTAAACACCTTAGAGACAGCTCCCTAACCCCTTGGAGCCGGCTCTATGAAGGGGGGAGCTGGCTCCCAACTTCTGGAGCCGGCTCTCTCCTCCTTTGAGCCTCTATTTCACTTCCTTCTCCGTTTCCGATGATCTGCCTCATCTTCGGTCCTTTCCTACCCTTCTGTTCTTTCTTAAAACTAGTTTTAAGAGTCCTAGCTATACCTAGTAGCATCCCAAGGGTTTGTTTACACCAATTGAAATCAATTACAAAGATTAAAAGTGCTACTGTTTTAACATGCTTAAAGAACAAACTAAAACCCAGACATGCACAAACTGTAACAGAATTTATTCCACACATACAGATCATCAATAAAGCATATAATAAAGATGTAAGTTTTAGCTAATAATCAGTTAAACCCTAGAGACTATCTAGGTGCACAGAACACAGGCCAAAGGGAGAGAGACAGAATAGAACTTGCCTTTACAGTTTTGTAACCAAAACCTTGTCGCCGTCCTTCTAAGCTTTACCGATGACGTCTGTCTACTATCATCTCAACCTTCTACTATTCCACCTTCCCTTCTCTTAGGTCTGTCCGTTGATCCACAACCGAAACCCCGACTGTTCCCTCTCTGTTCTTCTTACAACCTTACTCTGTTTTCTCTCAATATCTAGGTACGTGAACAGAGTTTTCCTCTAACCTTAGCAGACGTAATGTTCAATATATATATGCTTACATAAACCCTAGGCCTTGTATAATTAGAGACAAAACCCTAATTGAATCCTAGTCGGCCCATAGCACAAAACCTAAGTTATAATTTACAACGCTACATACGTGACTTCTAAAAGAACTGCAAGTAATTAACGTACTTAAAAATTCATTTAACTTAATTACATAATTAAACAATTATATCAAAAAAAAAACACTTAAGGACACACAATCAAACAATTTAAATCAAATAATACAATTAATGCAAACAATTCAAATAATTACAATTAAGTCCATTTATCCAATTAAACAAATAAAAAATTCAATTAATTCAAACATCACACAAATAAAATAATTAAATAATAACAAAATGCAACAAAATACTTAATTAAAAATACCAGAACTATACTTTTAAAATTAGGGGTATTACACCTACTCAGGTAGTACCTAAAAAGTTAGGTATTACAGTAGTTAAGAATTTTGAGGGAGAATTAGTTTCACAACGCACCACCACTGGATGGCATATGCGTATTAATTACCGAAAACTCAACTTCGCTACTAGGAAAGATTATTTTCTACTGCCATTCATTGATCAGATCCTAGAGTGGTTAGCTGGCCAGAGCTATTATTGCTTCTTAGACGGATATTCCGATTATAATCAGGTGGCCATTGATCCTAAGGATCAAGAGAAAACTACTTTCACTTGTCCATTCGGTACATTTGCATATAAACGGATACCTTTCGGATTGTGTAATGTGCCAGCAACTTTCCAGAGGTGTATGATGTCTATCTTTCTGGACATGGTTGAAAAGTTTCTCGAGGTCTTTATGGACGACTTATCTGTTTTCGGATCCACATTCGAGAACTATCTCCATCATCTGTCCCTAGTGTTTCAGCATTGTAGGGAAACAAATCTTGTTTTTAGTTAGGAGAAGAGCCATTTTATGGTTCAAGAGGGGATTATTTTAGGACATATCATTTTAGACAAAGGTATTGAAGTTGATAGGGCCAAAGTAGATTTGATCTCTAAATTGCCTCATCTTGCCTCCGTAAGGGGAGTGCAATCATTTCTCGGGTAAACCAGGTTCTATAGATGTTTCATTAAAGATTTCAGTAAAATCTCCTGTCCTTTGTGTAATCTACTTGTAAAGAATGTTCCTTTTGTCTTTGATGAATCATGCCTAGAAGCTTTCCATAAGCTTCGCTCTCTTCTTTCTCAGCTCCTATCATGAATCCTCCAAATTAGGTTCTTCCATTTGAGATCATGTGTGACACATCTGATTATGCTATGGGTGTTGTCTTGGGACAACGAGTAGATAAACTTCCTCATGTTATCAACTATGCAAGCAAAGCTCTTTCAGATGTACAATTGAATTATACCACTATTGAAAAAAGTTGCTTACAATTGCCTTTGCTTTGAACAAATTTAGATCACATCTGTTGGGTTTTAAAGTTGTGGTCTATTCTGATCATTCTGCTTTAAGACATCTTTTCTCTAAAAAGGAAACCAAACGGCATTTGATTCGATGGATCCTCTTGCTTCAAGAGTTTGATTACGAGATCCGGGATAAGAAAGGGTCAGAGAATGTGGTAGCTGACCTTCTTTCTAGAATTCTGATTAAGGATACCTCAATTTCACTTCCAATTTGTGATTCCTTTCTGGATGAACAACTATTTGGGGTTTCTTATAAGGATTTACATTGGTTTATTGATATTGTGAATTATCTTGCAATAGGCAAAATTCATTTGCCTTGGTTAAAATAGGAGAAAGATCAATTTTTTTCTCAGATTAAGATGTATTATTGGGAAGATCCACAGCTCTTCAAGTATTGTACTAACCAAATCATTCGAAGATGTGTTCCCGATAGTGAGTTTCATAGTATTCTGACTTTTTGTCATACCTTGGCATATGGAGGTCATTTCAGTGTAAAGAAAACTATAGCTAAAATTCTTCAGTGTGGTTTCTTTTGGCCTTCACTCTTTTAGGATGCATATTTGTTTTGTAGGTCATGCCTTAGATGTCAGCAGTTAAGATCAATTTTTAGAAGAAACATGATGCCCTTAACTCCGATCTTAGTCATTGAGGTTTTTAATGTATAGGGTATTGATTTTATGGGTCCTTTTGTTCAGTCAAATAAAAAAGAGTATATTCTTATGACTATTGATTATGTAGTTAAACGGGGTTGAGGCAGTGGCTACTATAACCGTCGATCACGAAACATTTTTAGTCGGTTTGGTATTGCCATGAGCTATTATTAGTGATGGAGCTGTTCAATTCTGTGATAGGTATTTTCGTACTTTGGTACAAAAATACTCCATCACTTATAAGGTTGCTACTCCCTATCATCACTTACAAGTGGCCAAGTTGAAATACATAATCATGAGATTAAGCGAATTCTTGAAAAAACAGTTAAGCCAGATCGTAAAGATTGGTCTTTTAGACTAAATGATGATTTGTGGGCTTACCGTATAACTTTTAAAACTCCGATTGGCATGTCACCTTACCATTTCGTCTATAGTAAAAGGTGTTATCTTCTTGTAGAATTAGAGCATCGAACTCTCTAGCCATAAAAAAAGCTTAATTTTGATATGAACTGTGCTGGTTCTAACAGCAAGCTTCAACTAACTAAGCTCGAAGAATTATGGAATGATGCTTATGACAGTGCTAAGGTTTATAAATCCAAGGCTAAGGAATTTCATGACAAGCATATCTTGCATAAAACTTTTGAGCCCGGGCAGAAGGTTTACTTGTTTAACACACGACTGAAACTTTTTCCTGGAAAACTTAAGTTACGTTGGGAGGGTCCATATATTGTTATTTCTGTTACACCTTATAGTGCAATAGAAATACAAGATTGCAAGACTGAACAAGTGTCCAAAGTTAATGGACAGAAACTTAAACCCTACATTGAGGGTAGTGTGTAGAGATGCACAATAGAGGTAGTAGAACTTCATGATCCTATTTACATTGACTAAAGAGGTCAGTTTTTGTCGAGCTATCGACGTTAAACTTAGCATTTGTATGTGTACTGTAGTCTTTTTTATTTTCCTTTTTACTTTAATTTTTAGGTTTAATTAATTTTTATTGTTATTTTATTTTTAGTTTAGTTTAGTTTAGGTTTAGGTTTATTAAAAAAAATAATAATAAAAATTGAAAAAAAAGAAAAATACAAAAATTTGTCTCAAAGCTCGAGCTTTCATTCTAAAGCTCGAGCTTACACGCTAAGCTCGAGCCATCCATCATTGCTAACTTAAGGGTTTATGGCAGCCGGCTCGAGCTCTCAAGTTCTAAAGCTCGGTTTTAAAAGTTTTTAAAAGCCTAAGCCTCCATTTTCTCTTCTTCTATTCTTTCATATATCTCTCTTGTGAAGTTTTTCTCCAAGTTTCCTTTTTCTTACTATTTCACCATGATGTTTGACATTCTCGTTCCAAATTTGCAGCTGCTAATCAAGTTAAAATCTACATCTTCATCTTCTTCCCATTGCTTACTTCTTAGTTGATTAAATTCCTAGATCTAGATTAGGACAGCATGAGATTCTTTTTGGATGAATGATTATTTGGGTTTTAATTAGTTATCTACCTAAAATGGTTGTCTAAAGGACTCTCGGGTTAACCTGTGCATTGATTTCTGATATTTGTTTTAGTGAAATTTCAGGTAGAGCTCGAGCTCTGCAACTTTAAGCTCAAGCATTAGGTTAAGCTTGAGCTTCAGTTTCCAAATTATAGAAATTGGAGAATTTTGGTGATTTTAGAGGATTTCTTAGAAGGTATTATTAATTGAAAGTTGAAATGGTTCGTCCTGCTCCTTCTAAACGTGCTAGGGTGACTAAAGATGTTTTGCCAAGTGCTTGGAAGGAAATTCCAACTTTCTATGAAACAACCTTCGATTATTAGGCATTTATAACTGATCCTCGCACTAGATGGGCAATGAAGTCCTTTAGTTATAGGCATCTTCTGCATCTTATGGTTCATGTTACTAAGATTGCTTATCCTCGTCTTATTTGTTTGTTTTATCTCAATTTGTTTATAGTGAGGATGACGCTTGGGAGCTTAGAACTATGATAGATGGGCATGAGTTGATTGTTAATCCTTGTGCTATTGCTGCAGCTTTAGAATGTTACCATAAGCTTCCTCCGATGGTTGATGAGAGGCGAAGTTGTCCTAATTTCACACCTTTTCCCAGGATACCAATTGTAGAAAATTTGATTCAACATTTGTGTGATAGTAGGTTTGCTAAAAGAAAGCGTAGTAGTACTACCAAGGCTAAGATTCCAAAGAGGTTATGGATTTTAGATTCAGTTATCTCTGTTAATGTCCATCCTCTTAGGCATAAGAATATTCGGAATACTGATTTTCTTCAAGCACTCTATGCTATTCAGTTTAAGCATTGGTATTCATTTCCTATGATGATTTTCTGCCATCTACTGGAGTTTTGGTCAAAGATTGGACCACATAAGAATGTTCCTACCCATAAACTACCTTTTCCATATATGATTACCAGGCTATTAAAGCTACAGGGATTTGTGGTTGATAAGAAAGAGGAGTCTTGTGATGAATCCCCTCTGTTTGGGATGAAGGAATGGAACAAGATTTGGACACATATGCCGGCAAGTCGCCGCAATGAAGTGGAGTTTAGAGTTGAGGGTTATATAGTAACTAAAGTAGCAGATGAGGATGATGATGAGGCTACAGAGGATGAGATGAATACCTCTGATGGTCAGGCTGAGATTAGAGCATTACAGGCCAGGGTGGCAGAGCTATAGGATGGACAGACGGTGCTGAGGCAAATGTTGACTGCACAGTAGAGCATTCTTGAGGAGTTACTACGCCGCACTCCGTCTGTCGCTTCTACCTCTACAGATCCTCCTCCACCTCATATGGATTAGCTATTTAGGGCATTTCAGTATTTTATTTTGCTAGATAGGCACCTTTTTGGTTGTCTAGGGCAGTCTTTTTTATGTATTTCATTATTTATGTTGTATTACTGCCCTAAGTCTATTATTGAAAAGCATTGTACTGATTCTACTTATTTATATACATGTTTTTTGCCTATCTTATACTTGTGTTGATATTTGAGCTGCGTGCGATATTTCTTTGTTCTTACTCTATATACACTCTAATGTGTGTTGGAGTTTGTTGATGTTGCCAGGTCCTACAGACTAAGTTTGGGGGTGATTTTTCTATTTTGCCCTTTTGTACTTCAAGTTGGTATATATTTACTGGTTTGCTTGTATGGTAATATCTTTCTAACTCTCTTTTGTTTTCACACTTTGAGGACAATGTGCACACTAAGTTTGGGGGTAAGGGAAATTCAAAAAATTTTGATGGAATAACACAAGGTTCTAAAATTTGATGTTACAAGCATGATTTGAGTTTATTGATTACCATAAATTCTTTCTACAGTCTGACGTTGGTTAAAAATGGTCTGTATGCCAAGACAATGTTGAAAAGGAATTCTTGAATTTTTTTAAAATCAGTTGGTGGCCTGTGGTCCACTTTGTTAAGATGATTATTATTTAATAATATTGATCTCTGAAATACTCCACTTTGCACATATTCACACTTACATGAATTCTGTGGGGTATAAACTAGAAATCTTGTTTTGTTTTGAGTTAAACTGAGATGAGCAGGCGAATTTGATGATTTTGATAACCAAGGTGTAAAACAATAAATAAATAAAAAAGACTGAAAAATGGTATGTATGCAAGCAATAAGTGAAAAAAATTCTTCACAGATGTGAATGAAAAGAAGAAAAAGAAAATGAAGAAAAGAAGTAGAAAGGGGTCAAGTTCAGGTCTGTACCTAGATTACTTGAGCAATTAAGTCCTTAGGGGTGTGTTCTGACACCTAATGCCCTAAGACCATCTGGTTTGGGAATCATTAGCTGAAAACTTGTTACATAAGGGGTTTAGGTTACCTAAATTACTTGAACAATTAGGTCCAGAGGGGTGCTTTATCAGTTAATGCCCTAAAATCGTCTGGTTTGGGAGTCATTGGCTAAAAGTTCGTTACATGGGTAATTTAGAACGCTTAATAGACCCGAATATTACATAGTATTTTTTTTGAAAAATACATACCAATAGAAAAATAATAATAATGCCTTGGGAATTGGAATTTGAAAAGTTCACCTGTGAGTTAAGGGATAGCAAAGAATAAATGCAAGTATGTATAGTAAGCCACATGTTTGATTGTAAGTTCACTATTAAAGAGTTTTGGAGATTGAGATTATTGAACGAATGATTAAACTGATATATGGGGACCATGGTTTCTAAATTGAGATTGGAAGTTGAAAGTTTTTTTGATTAATATAATTGGCTGTACTTGTTATATTTGATTGATTGATGAACTGTAGGGAGATAATGATTTAAAAACAGGCTTGAATGAGCTTATTGTGCAATTAAGGCACTGTTTAAGATGTTTGTGGGTACTATCACTGGAAACCCTCACGAGAGTACAACTCGTCCACTAGGGGTAACCTAGGGGTTTAAAGGCTCATTGCATAAGCTAAATGCAACCGTGATTCCTACGAAAACGGCTCTTTAGTTCTGTATTGCTAAAGGATTAACAATATGTAAGTTTGGGGGTGTGATGAGCACTGAATATTATATATTTGAGCTCCTGAATATTATATATTTGAGCTCCTGAATATTATATATTTGAGCCCCTAAATATACGTATGTTAAGGCCTAAAGTGATACTTCTATCCATTGTTAGACTGATTTATGCTTTTTGTGTGTTTATAGGTACTTTCCCAGAGAAACGGTTATTACCAGGAATTTATGATGAAAAGACTGATATCGAAGCTTATAGAGTTGTTGTTGGTCATTCAAAGCAAGCCAATTAAGAGCTTAAATGGTGAAGTTTGGAAGAATTCAAGTACCAAAGCTCGAGCCAAAGTCCTGAGGCTCGAGCCCTGAAAGAAAAAGAAAAAAATCAACAAAACATTAAAGCTCGAGCCTTATACCTTCAGAGCTCGAGCCCTACTCAGTGGTACTCGAGCCTTACCTCAGGGGGCTCGAGCTTTAGCCCTCAAAATCGAGCATGAGGAGTCAAAATTTGAAGAGTTGATTTTAAAAAGAAAACCAAGCTCCCAGGGCCTCGTACCAGACCTTAAGGATCTAGCACCATCATTCAAAGCTCGAGCCTTGAGTCCTAAAATCTTGAGCTTGGTACCACAAGCTCGAGCCCTATGAAGCTTGGATCGAGCAATGTTGAAAGAAGAGAACCCCAAAATATTCTAAGTGTTGAAGGAAAAGACGCTTCAAAAAATAGTTGAAGAAATTTGACTAAGTAGAAGTTTCAGAAAATAGTTGAAGAAATTTGACTAAGTACAAAAGTAGAGATCGAGCACCATCTATTGAAGCTCGAGCAATAATTCCAAAAAGCTCGAGCTTGGCTTTTAAAGCTCGAGCCTGAGCCCCAAAGCTCGAGCTCCACTTCTTAAGCTCGAGCCTTTTAAGACAGATCAGATTTAAAGCTACGGGGATTATTCTTTTCTAAGTCATATTTCACTCCAGATGGACCAGAAGACCTAAAAGCCCACCAAACCTATATTTTCTTCTATAAAAGAAGGCACAGGCTATGATAGAAGGAGGTCCTTATTCTCGTATTATTCAGAAGGTTGATACTGTGGTGGCGGCTTTTAGGGTTTCAATAACCTTAGAAGGTGAAGATCCTAAGAAGAGAAGTGTCGTTCATGACGATGAAAACGACAACAACACATATGATATTTTGTATCGTCATGAGTAGCTAATTCCTCTCTTAGGGCACTGATGTAACCCGTTTGTTTACTATGGTTTGATTGTTTTAACTCTAGGATATTTTTAATATATATTATATTTTCTGATTTCATGATTATGAGCAATTAAGACAACTCAATTGGATCTTTAAAGTTTTAATAGTTTTTGAATTGTTATTACTTTATCTTAGATATAACTGTTCATTAGCTATATTCAACCCATTCTTATTGGACGGTATCTAGCGGAGCCCTGCCGGACATAAGAATGGAGATCATGTAATGGTATTCCAATATTTTTTTTTATAAATGAACGTTTTCATAGTCTATACTTAGGAAAGATGAATTGTTTACAAAATTAGTCAAAGTAGGTAAAATAGGTAGGTGGATAGTCTATGCTAACCGCTGATAGGTTATAGTTAACTGTAATTTATAAAACATCTTTCTTTAAAAACCGAATTGAACGAATGTTATTGAGTTCAATTCATTTGAAATATAAATTGTTAAATCCCTAGAGTTGAAATAGTTAACCATAGAATGAAGGTTGTGGTGAAGTTAAAGCCATAAGACCTCTCTCTCTCTGATCACTTAGTTTATTTCAGTTCAATTTTATTTTATGTTTGTAACAACCAAACAATCAATCAATTCAACCAGTTACATATAAACCAATATATTAGTTAAAAACTAAGCAAAGAAAACTTCTTTCCCTATGGGATCGACACCCTCTATATAGTACTATCCTACAAAGATTCGTGTTATTGCGAGTGGTAATAAACTAACACACAACACGCGTGCGTGCACCAATGAGCATCCTGACAAGCATCCTAACATGCCATAGGCCTGCACAGATTTTGGAGTTTGAAATACAATTTTGAAGGCCTAGATGGCATTTTTTGGAAAAAAAAAGTTGTGAAGTAACCCCCCCAAAAAAAATCATGTTTTCTACATGACCATGTCAAGAAAAGTTTTTATTTTTCAAGTGAAATACCCAAAATACCATTTAAACCAGACTTTTTTTAGAAAAATGTTCGCGCACCAGAAAATTAGATTTTGACACGAGGTTTTCGAGACCGAGAAGACATTTTTTAGAAAAATGTTGTGAACCCCCTCCCCCCCCCCCCCCCCCCCCCCCCCCACTCCCTCCCAAAAAAATCATGTTTTCTATGTGACCATAACAAGGCCGAAATTTATTTTTCAAAGCAAAATTCTCAAAATGCCCCTAAACCAAATTTTGCATAAAAAGTGCAAAATGAGTCCATATGAGTCTCATTTCACCAAGGAAAGGGTTTTGCTCAAAAACGACCATGCACGCAAACGTAATTAATATTTTAAAGTGCGCAGGAATGGTTCGCGACCCCAGATATGCCCGATGCAAAATTTAACCTATTAAACCCCAAATTTGCCTAAAATGAGGTTTAAAGGCAAAACTTGAAACTAAAATTCATAAATGCAAACAAAAAGGTGTTTGGCCCTTGGCCACACCTCAAATATATTAAAAGAGTCCTAATGATTGTGCTTGTGCAAACTTTGCACCACCCGAATAGAAAATGACAACTTATGACTTCATGTTTTCCTATTTTTTAAAGAATTATGCTTAAAACCGAAAGAAGCAATTTACAAATAAATAGCCCATGGCCTCATTTCATACATATCAAATATGCCCTAAAGAGTGTATTTAAGTACACTTTACATATTACAATGCATAAATGGCATATTAAGCCTAGCTAAGTATTACAACTTTAAAAGTAAAACTTAAACATGTTAACACTTGTATGTGAACAAAAATATATCAAAAGTACTTCAAATCATCAAAAAAACCTAGGGACATTGTGCATCCCAAATCATGGCTTCTATACCTGAAAAATATCCCAACACCGAGGGTGAGCAACATAAAGTTACTTGTAGGAAGATGAACATGCATAAACCTAACGTTTTACAAGTTTTGCAAGTTGTTATGAATTAATCCATATGGTTCATTCCACCTAATGTCTATGCAAAAGTGAGACTCAGGAATCATCCTACCTTAAAGCATTTCTAGCATAATGTAACGACCCGGTCATTTGCCTTCCTTTCCTTTTTCTTGAAATTTTACGAATGAATTTTTTTCGTTTAATTTTCTTTTCTGAGCTCTGTTTCGTGTCGCTTAGTGTCATCTCGATTGCTCAGAATTGGTTTCTGAGACTCTTTCATGTGAATTGACAACTTCCTTTGAGGACCGAGTCATTTTCGCATTTTTCGTTTTTCGGACACTATGCGTTATTTTGTCTTTTCTCTATTTTGTCATTTTCCCTATTTCGTCTTATCTCTGTTTGTCAGTTTTTTGCATAACCTTACTTCTCATGCTCGGAGTTGGTTTTTGACTTCACGTGCCTTCATCTTGAGTGATTTTCTCGAAAAATGTATCTTCATTTTTGCAAAAAAGTACTTTGGTTGCTCCCGGTGTCCATAGGGGCATAGATGCAAAATTCTTTGAAATTATTTTCTTTTCTTGGAGTGTTTTTCGTAAATATATTTTGAAGATATTTTATTTCAGGGATTTTTAAAAAAAATATTTTTGGAAAATATTTTCCCGGTGTCCATAAGTGCAGTTTTCACTTTTTGGAGGGGCCATTGTGCAATTAATGAAAGTTATTGCAAAATGTCTAGTTTTGAGCCTGGATCCTCGTACAAGATTTATTTTCACATTTCGTCGAGTTATGTACTCTTGGAATTTCCTCCTGGTCGATGTTTTCCAGTTTCAGGGTTTCTGGCCCCGGTTTTTGCCAAACTTGTTTTGAGCATAACTTTCTGTTCAGGACTCGGTTTTTGACATTGTTTCTTCTGTTGTTCATATTTTATTATTTTGAATCTTTTTCGTTCACAAAGTTTTTCCATTTGAGCGCGTCTGCTCAAATTTTACTTTTTCGGACCCGGCGGGGCCCGTTCGGGGCACTTTTTGAGATTTCTATAAAAGGGGGGTGAGATATTTCATTTTTCATCTTCTCCCCTCTTCATGCACGACCTGGAGCTCCCATGGCAGCCCAAGGGGTGCTGCCATCTTCTCTCTCCTCTTTTGGTTCACTTTTCCTTGATGGAAAGTCTTCGGCCTTAACGTTTGTTGTTCCCCTCGCCGTGCTCTACCTTTCCCCCTTATTAGAATTCAGTTTTGACCATTTCTTGAGTTTAGTTTTGAGGTCAAGTTATGATTTTGATGGGGCTTTCATGGGGGTTATGTTCACGGTGTTGTCCCCGACAAAACCTAGTACTTTCGTCGGATTCGGAGCCGTTCCATTTTGATGGCTTTTGAGATTTTCATCTCAAATTGAGGTAGGGGATGTTCTAGGTTTAAATTCTTGTTATATAGCATGCTTGTGATGCTTATACTACTTGTTTGTATGATTAAATATAAAAATCTAGAGATTTTATTATTTATTTTTCTTGTACGGGATCTAATTTTCCCGGTTGCTCATGACTTGATTTAAACATATAGCATGATTTTATATTGCCCCTTGATATACTCATTGTCGTGTATTAAAATTGGAACATTTGAATAAGTATTAAATATTTTATTTAATATTTATCTTAGGTGAAAGATTAATTCACATGGCCTTAACTAGCTTAAAATCAATATGTGTTAGCATATTAAATTAAGCCTTAGCATGCTCTCCAACATAGTTGAATTTGAAAGCAATTGGAGGTGTTTTGAAAATTAGTAATTATTAATTAATTTAATTAATTAATTTGCCCTGAGTGCACTATTCACTCTATTTGAATTCCGATTTGATATTCTTGATTTACATGCCATATAACTTCACATATATTTGATTTAGAATATTCGGTTAGGTTTTGAAACCTTTTATTTAATTAAATTCCATGTTTAAGATTTAATCCTCATGGTGATATACAACTTGGAATTGTATTGTGGCATGCTAGAAAATTAAGTTTTGGTATGGTTGTTCACATGTATTAAATTGGGATTAATTGAATGAGAATTGCAACTTTTAATTTATATTTAACTTTAGTGAAAGTTTAATTTACATAGGTGTAACTTGAATGAAATAAGCTTGTAATGTGATATTACATTAGTCCTTGGCATGTTCTCTAAGATATGTTAAATTGAGAGCATTTGGTTAAGTTTGAAAATCTAGAGATTTTAATTAAAAGAATTAATAAAAATCTATTTCGTGGTCCCATTAGCTTAATTAAGGTTTTAACTTGATATTTGTATTGGCGATGACTTGTTACTAGTATATATTAATTTGGGACTATTTGAAGTTGTTTTAGAACCTTGGTAATTAAATTAGCATGATTTAATTAGAGTTCTACTTGTTGTTCCAATAACCTAATTGAGTTTTAGAATGGATATAGGTGATGACCATGCCATGTTCCTTGAGGTTATTTGGATTGAATTAGAATCTAGGGAATCTAAATATTTTTATTTAATTAAATTATATCGAATTGAGCCATAGATTTAATTGTGTTTGGAAGTCGTTTCTATATCAAAATCCTGGACATGGACTTGTTGTATATTCATTTGGTTATGTTTTGAGCATTGGATAACATAGTTGCTATGTTTATACTCATGAGAATATGTTTTCCTTATTGAACATATTGTTGCCTTGTGTAATGATTTGCACATTTCGTATTTAACAGCATTCATGCATAGCATGTAACGAATCGCACACTGAAGATTCGACATTCATCATATCATATTAGTTGTGGACTTAGAGCATATATTGTATAGGTTTCCAAATTTGGTTGTGCTTGGTAGATAGTTGATTATCTTGCATATTCCAGTTGATATATGCGTTGTTGCACAACTTGTTGATTTTGGAAACTTGGGGATGTCGTTGTTTGGCTATGGCTAGGACGTGGTTCTAGTACGGGGGATAATCCCTCTATATATAGTCTAGTGCGCACGTGGGGAGGTTACCCATAGGCTAGTAACCCTAAAGTAACTATGTTGTCGGTCTGATCCGGCGTGACGTCCGAGTATCCACTTTGTTTGATTTCGCATTTCATTTTCAAGTTGATAACTAGATGATGTTGTAACTTGTTGTTTCTTATTTGTCGTTCCATTTTAAGTTACAGGATGTTAACTTTGCGAAATTATGCTTTATGCGTTGTATTGGAAGTTCCAATGTTGGTTAAATTGTATCGATATTGAAAATCGTGTTTTAACGTTCTAATAAAGCTTAGGATTGATCCTATTGATTCATTTATAACATAGATGTTAGGTGGCATGAACCACTGCTGTTATTTTGTGCTTTAGATTCTAAGTTGATGGCTTTGAGAATTTAAACCTTGTTGCATTGTATAACATGCTCTTTTGTTGTTGAATTGCATGGATAATGTGATTCTTGTTAACTTGTATTCAAATATGCTTTTGTCATGTTGTATGGATTACTCTAGACCTAGTTCAATTGTATTGAAAATGCAATTCATGTTAATCTATGCTCAAGCATTCTTCTTGTCGTGTTCTTTGGATTATCCCAACCATGATTCATTTCATACACGTATGTATATCATGATTCTTGTTGCTTAGACTCTAAGGTAGCTTAGGATGCTCCCCGAGTCTCACTTGGACATAGACGTTAGGTGGCATGAGTCCCTTTAACATGTTTCACCTTAAGGTGATAAATTTGTAAAATGCTAGGTCGATGCATGCTAATCTCCTACGAGTAGCTTTATGTTACTCACCCCTACGATAGTGGGGCATATTTCAAGTACGAAGACTTGGTTCGTGAAGCCTAGCATTCCTTGGATGTCGTGTAGCTTTCAAGTTTCCATTTCATGCAAATGTTAGCATGAAATGTCATTTTGTAGACTTATATGTCAAAATATGTATATTTGATTCCATGTATGTAATGTGTACTTAAGTACACTCCTTTCAATGTATTTGATATGTATGAGATGAGGCCGGAGGCCAATGACATGTGTATTGTATTTTATACAACTTTTTAACTTCTTGAAATATTATGAAAACCTTGAAAAATCGCAAGTCATTGCTTCACCATGGTTGCATCGGGTGTGGGAATTCCATTTTCATTCTTTCATAAGGTCTTATTAATCTTGTATGAAGTATGGCCAAGGGCCAAATGATCATTTGATCCCGTTTTGCATTTTTGGATTCCATGTTTTCCATTCCAAGTCCATTTTTGCCTTTTTGCCCATTGGGGGGTCGGATTTTGCATCGGCTATATTTTTAAGCCATGGACCATTGTAGCGCGTCTAAATAGGTAAGTTACGTTTGCGTGTATAGTCATTTCTGGGCAAAACCTTATCGTTTGTGTTTTAAGCCTCTTGTGAATTCATTCCGCATTTTTTTTGCATATTCTGATCTAGGGGCATTATGGACCTTTCACATCAGTTTTATTTTCTTCTTTTGACATGGTTGAATAGAGAACATGATTTTAGGGGGGGTTTCTTCTTTGTATTTTTCCAGAAAATGTCGTCTTCGTACCGGAAATCCCTCGTGAAGTTTCAGCTTCCAGTTTTCATTTAGCAGCTTTATGACCCTCTTGTTCAGTTCTGATCTAGGGGCATTTTGGGGATTTCACAGTGAGTTTTTTTTTATTCCGTTTGCGTTGTTGGGTAGAAAACTCGATTTTAGGGGGGGTTTCTTCTTCGTGTTTTTCCAGAAAAACTTGTCTTGACCTCCGTTTCAAGCCTCAGTTCTGGGCAGATAAAAAAAAATGTAGCAACAACCAAGGGCTGCCACCAGCCATGTCTTTGGGCGCCGGCATGCACGCCGGTGGGTTCGCGCATGGGCGCCGTGTGCGCCATGGCCCCTCATCAGGCCGCCGCGACGTCAATTCTTCTGTTGGGCTTTTCTCCTTCATCCGAACTCCGATTCAAGTGAATTTTTTTTTGAACTTGACTAATTTTTCGCTATCTTTCCAACGGTATACTCAGTTGCACCCAGTTCTTCTTGGATAATTACCAGTTTACCCTTTTTGCCTTAAGTGCTCGTTTTTCTTCGTCATGCCGTTTCTCCTTCGTCCGGACTCCGAATCATGCGATTCTTAAGTCCATCTTGATTAGTTTTCCGTTGTCCTTCCAGCGATGTACTCGGTGGCACCCGAATCTACAGTTTTCAGAAATGACTATTTTGCCCCTGGGGGCTTATTTGTCATGTTTTCGATCTTTTGCTTCCGCATCAGTTCTTGTTGAGTTCCACGACCTCATGGAAGGTCACTTTGACTTCTTAGAGTCTTGTTTTCTGATTTCGCTTCCGCATTCGAATCTGTCATCGGATTATCCTTACGGTTCATCACAGGACACGCTGGCCTAAAAACCAGGATCGTCTCACATAAACCACAATATGTATGCAAGTAAACAATATAGGAGCATATGATATAACGCAGCAAGATATAGGTTATCAAAGTTATCAACTTGGAACCTAAAATGCGAAAGCGACTAAATGATACAACTTAACATAATTGGAACTTCCAATACAACACAAGACATAGATTATCAAAGTTATCAACTTGAATTCTAAAATGCGAAATCAACTAAAGTGATTCATCCCACCTAACATCTATATTCCAAATGAATCTAAGGAATCATCCTAGGCTATATTAGAACAATAAAACACAAATCACAATATCAATGCAATTTAACCAATATTGGAACTTCCAATACAACGCAATAAGGCAAAAATTCACAAAGTTATCAACTTGGAATTTAAAATGCAAAAATAACTCAAATGGTTCATGCCATCTAACGTCTATATTCCAAATGAGTTTATAGGATCATCTCAACTACACAAATTATTGAAATGATAAATCCAAAGCATACCAGTATACATGCTCTAGTATACAAATCCCTAAAGAGACTTTAAGTTTCAAATTACAAATTACGAATAATTCATAATTAACAACTTGGAAATGAATGTGAAATCAAATAGTGGAAAAACTTGGACATCCCATTGGATTCGAATCGATAATTTTAGCTATTTTAGGTTACTAGCCTATCGGGAACTACCTTAGTGCGCACGTGTAGGGAGAACTCTTATCTCCCGCCCTAGAGCCATACTCTAGTCATAATCAAGATGAACAACATCCCAAGTTTCTAAAATAAACAAATTGTGCAACAAAGTATATATTAACATATATATACAAGGTAAAAAGTTATCTATCATTCATGTCATACTCCTAATTTTAAAAGGATAGTTTTGGTATTATTTTAAATATTTTAGTTGTATTTTATTTATTTATTTGCTTATGTAGTTATTTGATTATGTGATTATTTGCTTACATGTTTAATTACATATTTTATTTGATTGAATGTGTTATTTGACTTAACTGATTATTTGCTTAAATGTTATTTGAATTAGTTGGTTTAATTAATGTGTTATTTTTTTGGAATTAATTAAAGATTAAGTAATTAAATGGTTAGTAGTGGTCGGCCAACCAATTTAGATTCCATGAACTACTTGGATAAGGGGTTTAATGGGTACGAATAATTACCCTTGGATAGTTGTATATGTATATATAATAAATAAATGTATATATATAAGGAAAGTCCTTTAGTAATAATCTGATGTATATTTATATATTATATATAAAATATATATACATAGATTATATGTAACATATATTTTAGTTACTTTTTTAGTATTTAAATTTTATTATTTTCTTTATTAGTTTGACTTGGATTGGGAAAAGGAGTAAGGTTATTATTTAGCCTATAAATATATAATTATAGGGTTGGAAAAAGGGGTTAGAAATATATCACGTAATATATTTTAGAGATAGAGAAAGAAGGAAGAAAAAGGAAGAGAAAGAGGAAGAAGGAAACTAGGGTTTTTATCAAATCCTTAAAGGTAAGTTCTTGTTCTACACTTCTCCTTTGATCTGTAAAATATATATCTCTAGTATAATCTTAGGGTTGTTTAAAGAATAATTAAAAGTGGAATTTATAATTTAATTAATCTAAAACATAAGTGTTATAAATTATATTTCTTGGTTGTTCTTGTTATATGAATTGATAAATTCATGAATTTGATCTGGTTTCTTTATGAATTTTTACATGTTTTAATGATGTAATTTCATATCTGTGTATTGATGGAACCTAGAAACATGCCTTAGAAACCTTAAACAATAAAGAATGATTTCACTGTAGAAGTTCTGGGTTAAATCATGTAAACATTGTTCGATCCGTTGTTATAGTATTCAAGCCTTGAAAGCAAAGCTCGAGCCATGGATGTAAAGCTCGAGTTATTGATGTAAAGCTCGAGCCATAGACAGGAAGCTCAAGCCTTGGATAGAAAGCTTAAGCAATTAGGATAAAAGCTCGAGCCTTACCTGGGAAATTTTTGAAAACAGCGTTAAATTGATCTTCATTGGTTTTGAGGGGTCCTGAACATTAAATAGAGACTAGGTATGGGTTTAAATAAATTTTAAATAGACTTAATCATAACGATGCATGCTATTTGAATGTTTTAAACAAATGAATGGATTTAATCTTTTAAATTGTTCTAACAATTGAGATTAAATATTTAGCATGAATTGGAATTGGAGAATGCTTACTTGACTATAAAATAAATATCAGCATGTTTAAGATTCAATTTGTGTAGGATACATGATGTAGGAAGCTTAAAGAAATTTATAAGTTGTTCATATTTTGTGATTGCATGATATTCTATTATTATATAAATTTTTGGATTATTTGATGTATTATATTATTTGTTACATCAATTATTGGACTATGTAGATGTAGTGCACCAGTATGGGATGGTGGCACTCTAGGGATGGATTAACTTATCAGTTAAGTTCTACCTATTTTATAAGGAAATGGATTAACTAAAATGTTAAGTCCTACTTATATTCGTGTCAGGTCAACTGAACAAGTTGGATGATACATAGTGGATTACTTTTAGGTTGGATATGATATATATTATATATATATAGACATATGCCATGAGCTTGACCCTTAGGATCAGTGGATATGGTACGTATATTGTCAGGGATGTGTAACTAGATATAGCGTAGTTATGTGCCCTGGTAGGTCTAGGTACTCATGCCCATTATATGTGCATTTTGAATATTGCCTACTACTCAGGTTGAGGCAACCCTATAGCTTAGTGAGGTTCCATTAGTGTGTATATGTAGTTATGGACTACGTAATTATTGCATGGGTTAACTATAAATATATAGTTACTCCTGTCTCTGTTTGGGTTGTCGTAGAAAGAACTTGTTCGTAAGCCTGACCCACTATTATTTTTCAGGTATTCGTCAGTTTCAGACATAGAGCTTGTTCGTGTTGAGCAGAGACAATCCACATCACTTTTCCGATTCTACGTAGGATTCTCTTTATGTTTTAGTTTCAGATTATATTTCTTTTCAGTTTTTTTAGGATATCATTAGGGGTTCACTAGAAGGATTCCCGAGTTATAATGGTATTAAAGGTTTTGGATATTTTATTTAGAGGATTAATTATTTTTAAGGATATATTATTTAGTTTTCTTTTCTGCTATTTTATATATTCATAATTATTTTTTTTATAATCAAATACTTGTTTATATACTTAATTGTTTGGTATCCCTCGAATCTATGCTCAGACTTGATCACCCGTGATTCTTGAATCGAGGGGTATCACAATTCACAAAACAATTTTGGAAACACATATGGCATTAAAAATGTCGAATCTTCAGTGTGAGATTCGTTACACGGTACAACAATATTATGCAATATTAAAAACATGATCTCAGGAATATAATACAAATCTTAAATCATAATTTTAAACATACAACCAACGTTAAGTACATGATTAAATCATTAGTGCAATAAAAACGAAAATTAATTAAATAAACTAATTAATTTCTCTAGATTTCAAATCTCATCTAAATAATCCCTAATTAATATATATCAAAGATCATAACATGGTCATTACATATATCAAATCAAAAACTTAATTAGGTCATTTGAACAATTAAATAAAATTTAATTAAAATACAATAATTAAATCTCTAGATTTTAAAACTATGGCCCCTAAATTAATATATGCTAGAGAATAAGTCCTAACCATTACAAATATCAAATTAGAAACTTAATAAAATCATCGGAATCATGAAATAGATTTTAATTAATTTATTTAATTAAAATTTCTAGATTTCAAAACTCATCCAAATGTTCTCAAATTAAAATATGTTAAAGAACATGTCAAGACCTAACTTAATATCATATCACAAGTTAATTCCATGCTAGATACAACTAGGTGAATTAAAATTTTCAATACTCATCCAAATATTCTCAATTTAATATACGTTAATGAACATACCAATGTCTAATTTAATGTCATGACATAAGATGATTCCATACTAAATACAACCATGTGAATTAAATTTTGTCTAAAGAAAATAATTAACTAAAGTCTTCAAAACTAATTAATATATGTCAATGAACATGTCAAGGCTTAATTTACTATCATGTCACTCTTTAATTCCATACTAAATACAACTATGTGAATCAAATTTCATTCAAGGAAAACAATTAAATAAAATTCTAGATTTAATACCTAGACATGCATACATGTTATATGAGCCTTGAAAACAATTAAAACACCAAGAATACAATCCTAAAACATCCCCTACCTCAATTTGAGATGAAATCTCAAAAACCTCCAAAAAGAAACTGCTTTGAATCCGACCATACTTCAAAGTTACGATGGGGACAACGAAGGGAACAACTATCCTCCTTGCTACAACACCAAAATCCAAATCCGAACTCAAAAATGGTCGAAACCGGATTCTAATAGAGGGGAAATGACAATCTCACTAAGGCCTACGATAAAGCCTTCATCGAAGGCAAGAGAATCAAAGGGGAAAGAGGTTAAAAAGAGGAAAGAAGCATGGCAGCCATAGGAGGAGCTCTGGCCAGCCATGGGAAAGAGAGAAGAGTTCTGAAATTTTCTCTCACCTACCCTCTATTTATAAAAATTCTAAAAAGCGCCCCGAATGGGTCCCTCTAGGCCCTGAAAAGTGAAATCTGAACAGACACGCTCAAACGGCAAAACACTGTGAATGTAAAAAAACCAAAATAAAAAATAAAAAATAAAAAAATTAACAACAGAAGAAACGGTGTTGAAAATCAAGTCCCGAGTAGAAAGATATGCGTCGAACAAGTTCGACGGCAATCGGGGTCGAAAATCCTAAAACTGAAAAAAATGACCGGGAGACAATTCTAAAAGCACACAGCTCGACGAAAAGTGAAAATGAATCTCGTACGAGGACCCAGGCCCAAAACGAGATATTTAGCAATAATTTTCGTTAATTGCATAATGGCCCCTCTAAAAAGGAATAACTACACGAATGACCCAGAATGAAAATATCTTTCAAAAATATTTTCTTAACAAAATAAAATATCTTTAAAATATATTTATGAAAACACCCCAGGAAACAAAAATGTTTCCGAAAAAACTTTGCATCCATACTCCTATGGACACAGTGAGCAACCAGCGTACCTTTGTACAAAAGTAAAGATACATATTTCGTGGAAACCAAATGGAATGACGATACGCGAGGTCGGAAATCAAATTCGAACACAAAAAGTGAGGTTATGTGAAAAGAAGTAACAAACAGGGAAAAGACAAAAAAGAAAAATGTTCAAAAAAGAAAAGAGGAGACAACACGTTCTTTACCAGGACGATACCAATCTCCCAAAAGAATAAGTGTTGGGAACTATTCCCCGTGCACTCAAGATGATCAGAAGGGTCAAAACTCAAACTCAGAAAGGAAAACAACAACGGAAAAAATTTATTCGTAAAATTTGAGAAAATGGAAAGGAAGGGAAATAACTAGGTCATTACACTGTCATGAAATGTTAAGAATGGAGAAGGATGCAATTTTGAATTTGTGTACTCATTTAAAAAATTAAAGGTGGTTGATAAAGAGCCATGATATTCTTGTTGAAGAGAAGATGGCGGTGTTTCTTTTAATTTTAACCCAGAACTACAGAAACCGCGTAGTTAAATGAAGATTAAACCATTCAATACAAACTGTGCACAAATATTCTCACGAAATATCAGATGCAATGATGTTTTTTTCTAAAGAAATAATCGTCCTAACAAGGTACAATCAAAATTTAACTTAAAGTCAACATTTTCGACGTATTATAAAAATATTGAAGATAATTAATTTGTTTACTTGATTAACTTATTTGTACAACATTGCTTGAGCTTGGCTCGGCTCGGCTTGTTTAGTAAACGAGCCTATAAAATGAGCTTGATCTAGGATCATTTTCTTCACGAAAGAGCTCGAGTTAAGCCCTCAGCGAGCTGAACCCGAGCTGTTCATGAACATCTTGGTTTATTTACGGTCCTACCCCTCCTTCTCTCTAAACGGTGATTTTAGTTCTTTTACAAAGAATACAACCAAAGTGATTTTTTGTCATTGTAATCTTCTTTGTTCTTTGCCTTCCGACTACATATTGACGGTGGAACATGCCATGTTGAGATTTGTTTTTAGCTTCTTGGAGTGGTTAGAGTGAGAAAATTGGTTGAACCCGTTACCCATGCTTGATTTATGCACTAGAATATAATTTAATTAGATTGGATTATCATATCGGATATCTTATCGTGTATCAAATATGAATTCATTAAAATTAAATGAAAATTTGTCAGATTAACTGATCGAATCAACTATCATGCTTAATGGATTTGAATTGAATTAATCGTGATCCAGTTCGTTGATAAGTCTAGCTGGAGATTTTTGATAAGAGGTAAGTTGCTCACTTTTGATGGTAATAGTAGTTCAGTGGGTAATTTGCCACTCTGTGATAGTTCAGATCTTTATTTTTATTATTATTATTTTTGTTTTACATCTAATTGCTTCTTTGACATGATATATGATATTTTTTTATGTTTTTGGATCACATCGATTGGATTCTAATCAAATGAAATCATGTATAATAATTTAGTACGTCGCTTTCATCCAACATCCAATAATTCTGACATTGATGGTGTAATACCCCTAATTTTAAAAGGATAGTCTCGGTATTTATTTATTTATTTTTTATTGTATTTTTTTTAATTGTTTAATTGATTATTTGACTAATTGTTTATGTGTTTAATTGAATTAAGTGTTACTTGATTAATTGGCTACTTATCTATGTGTTATTTGTATTTTGTCTAGGTGTTATTTGTATTATTTGTTTAATTAGATTGTGTGCTTAAATGATGTATTTGATTAATTGTAATTAATTGTAAATTAAATGATTAAATGTTTTATTTTATTTTATTTTATTTTATGGTTAGTGGTAATGGGCTAACTAATTGGGTTCCATGAACTACTTGGATAGGAGGTTGGATGGGTATGGATAATTACCCATGGATAGTTGTATATGTATATATATAGATATATATGTATATACATATATATAAAAATGAAAGTAATTTATTAATATTATAGTAACTTTAGTATTAATAAATAATCTGATGTATATATTTATATAATAAGGATATACATATATTTTATACGTAACATGTTTTAAGTTACCTTTTTAATATTATGGTAACTTTAGTATAAATAAATAATCTGATGTATATATTTTATTTATTTAATGAGGATACAGATAGATTATATACGTAACATGTTTTAAGTTACTTTTTAATATTATGGTAACTTTAGTATAAATAAATAATCTGATGTATATATTTTATTTATTTAATGAGGATATAGATAGATTATATACGTAACATGTTTTAAGTTACCTTTTAATATTATGGTAACTTTAGTATTAATAAATAATCTAATGTATATATTTTATTTAATTAATAAGGATATACATAGATTATATACGTAACATATTTTAAGTTACCTTTTTAATATTTTCATTTTTTTTATTTTTCTTTATTAAGTTGACTTGGATTGGAAAAAGGAATAGGGTTATTATTTAGCCTATAAATACACAACTATAGGTTGAAAAAGGGGTGAAAATATATCACGTAATATATTCTAGAGAGAGAGAGTTAGAGAGAGAAGGAGAAAGAGGAAGGAATGAGGAGAAAACCCTTTAGAGAGAAGATCAAGGAAGAAGAAGTTTAACTTTCAGTCCGAAAGTTTAAGGCAAGTTCTTCTTCTATCTCTTTCCCTTTTATTCGTGTTTCTGTACATGCCTAGGAAATTCCAGGATTTATTAAACATATAAAATTAAATAATTATGCATGTTTAATTGAGTTAGAACATAGGTTTTATGAAATTGATTCATATCTGTTCTTGTGTTATGAATTGATAAAATGCATGATTTTGATTTGATTTCTTATGTGAATTTTTACATGTTTAAATTATGTATTTTTCATATCTGTGAAATGATGGAACGTAGAAACATGCCTACGATTCCTGAACATTAAATAGGGACTAGGTTTGGGTTTTAATAAATTTAAATAGACTCAATCATAATGATGCTTGCTATTTGAATGTTTTAAACAAACGAATGGATTTAATCTTTTAAAATATTTTAGCAATTGAGATTAAATGTGTAGGATGAATTGGATATAGAGAATCCTTATTTAACGGTATAATAAAATATCATCATGTATAAGATTCAGTTTGTGTAGGACATATGATATAGGAAGTTTAAAGAAATAATAAGTCATTCCTATTATGTGATAACTTGATATCATATTTATCATAGTTATTTATGGAATGTTTGATGTATTTCCTTAATTGTTACATCAATTGTTAGATTGTGTGGTTTAATGCACCGGTATGGGACGGTGGCATTCTAGGGATGGATTAACTTATCAGTTAAGTCCTACCTATTTTATATAAGGGAATGGATTAACAAAAATGTTAAGTCCTACTTATATTTAAGTCAGGTCAGCTGAACAAGTTGAATGACTTATGGAGGATTAATTTATTATATAAGGGAATAGATTAACTAAAATATTAAGTCCTACTTATATTCAAGTCAGGTCAGCTGAACAAGTTGAATGACTTATGGAGGATTAATTTATACTGGATAGGATGGTTACTAGATTTTATATATATAAGTATGGTGCCATGATATGAGCTTGAGTCTCAGGATCAATGGTTAGGGCGCGTATATCGCCAGGGATGTGTAGCTAGATATAGTGTAGTTGTGTACCCTGGTAGGTCTAGGTACTCCTGCCCACTATATGTGCGTTTTGCATGTTGCCTACTATTCAGGTTGAGACAACCCTATAGTCTAGTGAGGTTCCTTTAGTGTGTGTGTATATATATACGGACTACTAGTTACTGTTGGATTGACTAGGATGTATACGTGTATCGGATCTCTGCTTGGACTATAGTATAGTAGAACTTGTTTGTGGGCCTGACCCACCATTATTTTTCAGGTGTTCGTCACGAGTAGAGGTTGTTCGTGCTAAGCGGGAATCAGCCTACTTCATTCTTCCGATGCTACACAGGAGTTCCTTTATGATTCAGTTTCTTGTTTTAGATTACTGTCATTTGTTTAGTTTGGATTTTCTAGGGGTCCACACAGTATGGATTCCCGAGTTGTATTTTGGAGGATCAGTTGTATCAGAAGAGTTTATTAATTAATGGAAATATATTATGAGGTTTATTATTAGATTATCATTTTAGTTTCTTGTCAGCATTTTATTTATTCTTCTTTATTCTTTTGTACTCTGTGTTCGTTTATTATCAATTTATTTTGATATCCTCGGGTATTCGGGCGTGGGCCTGGCCAACCCGCATTCGGAAATTTGGGGGTATCACAGTTGGTATCAGCGCACTCCAGGTTCAAGTGTCCTTAGGAATGTCTTTCGTTATGTGACTTCCGCGTTGCGTCTCTTAAAACTTAGAGCCCATATTAGGATTCGTTGTACTTTATTTACGATTTGTTAAGAGGAGCTGATGTCAATTATATTCTGTAGTCATAAAATGGTTGGCACTAGAAAAAGGATGGGTTCAAGGCGAAAGTAATAAAGACCCAAAGGAGTAGAGGAGTATGTTATCGATTTCGTTGCCAAAAGGCAGAGTTAGGGATCGAAGGTTTAAGTTCGTTTGGAGCTACTTTAAAGTATAAGCCAAGGAAAGATTTAAATGTGCATGATAGGTCACCGCATATCAGGGCCGACACGACTTTAGTTGATCTAAAAAAGGAGACAAGCGGGGATTAAGAGTCCAAAGAGGATCCTAATGGAGGAAATTTCAGCGTATCCAAGAGAGAGGATACTACATCTGGAAGATGGATGATCGCGCGAGGGTGATCTTGTTTGCTGGTTATATAGCTAATGTTATTTGTAGAATTGGTATTGATTAATCTACTATAATTAAACTGTCTTATCATCTCTAAAAGAGATATATAAGAAGTACTCTTCAGAAGATTGGGGATTTAATGGAGTTCTTATCAGAACGAAACGTATGATTTTGTATCACATTCAGGAAGGTATTGGTATTATGTTGTGACGTTCTAATTCGCTTTATAAAGCCAAGTTAGATAGTTTACATTCAGCGTGTAGGGAGGATGAGGGTTAAGCCCTTAGTATTTGCTTAAGCAAACATATGTTGCTTTTAAGCTCTGTTTAAAAGATATGTTTCGAGGTTGGATGATTACCTACGAAACTATAAAAGGAAATTGTGAAACAATTTGGTATTGTTGATTTCAAATGAGACTTTCTTTTCTAGAAAGAACGATGTCCTAAGTAGGAGTATATTTTGTTCTATTGTGTTTATCATACGTGTTTTATTTTTTATTTTTGTTAATTACTCGGGATTTGGTATGTGGTTTAGTTGGGGACATAAGTGTGTGATCAACCAATTATTGTTTTAATAACATGGAGTCATAGCGCTATTTACGCTAAATTTGTGAGCATACGGTCATAGGATTTGGTAGATACACATAAATCTAACCAATCTATTGGACCTGGACATGTGTCATTATGGTGTGTTTTGGGATGGGATAATTAAACCATCACTACGAGTCAAACAATCTAGAACGATTAATTTGATATACTTTACGTTAGGTATGGATTCGTATCATATTACAATGCCATGATATTGGTGATTGTTAATGTTTCGGTATGCGTGAGGTAGTGGTAAATAAAAATCACTAAGACACCATGATGATATATCAGTGGTGCTGGATTTGCTGAACATCTTCTTGAAAATTTCAGAAGTTGTAACCAAGTCAGAAGGAGAATTTAGTACTGGATTAAGTACTTATTGGAATGACACCGAGTGAGGATAGGAGACTGAATAAATATTCATCAGTAAATTCTTAATCAAGAATTTATTCAAGAGGGTGTGTCATTGGGAGGAATTTGCCGGTGTTGCACATGGAGGAGGAAACTAAGTCTCTTCATTTCCATAAATAATATGGAATTATTTTTTTAGTCACAATTTGCAACAATTAGCTGTTGCAAGGAAATTGATGACTTATGTAGAGGATGGGAAGATTTCATATTCTTTTGAAGTTAGACAAAGAAGTCGGATTGTCATTAACTTGTCTTAAAGAAGCAGGGTGTGTCAAAGACAAGATGGTGAGACCAAATACTTATATAAAGATGAGGTGCATGGTATGTATGGAAATGTCGTTGTTTGTTGACTTTTGTTGAGTTAAAGTCATAGTTAACTATTGATAAATTGAATTACCGATTGATTTTTAATATCTGCAAGTTTATCACAGATCAATGGTGGATAGATTTAGTTACAGAATTCGCTTTTGAAGATGCTCCAATTTAAACAATGGGTACAAATGAAAGCTGGTGGTACCGGACTAACGGTACTTTCTGTAAACAAATTTGATGGAGGATGCAAGGATTGAGTTTCACAACTCTTAGTTCTTTATTCACCCTAGTAGAAACATGATGCTTCACAGTATGAAGCAGATGTTTGGAGGACAGGCAGGAAGAGGAATATAGTGTTTTTTCTCTAAGTCTAATATTTATTAAATAGTAGAGATGGACCATCAGAAATCACTGGATTCTTGTAGCTATTTTCTATACTAAAGTGGAAATGACAGAGCATTTTCACGGATTTAGTTGAGGGATTGCTGATTTGATGCAAGGGTCAGGATTGTAGATGGGATATTGGTTGACTGATAAAATTAAATCAGTTTCATTTTGTCTATTTTGATCTAGCTGGTAAGATATCAGTTCATACGAATATAACGGATCACGAGACGGCTTAGATTGATGCAAAGTGTGAATAATAACACTTGTTATTACCAAGGTAGTTCAGGAGGTCAGTTTTGGATATCGGAGCTAACCCTAGAGAAGGTGTTACCTTACTCAGATGGAGTTTAAGGTACTGGAGGAGGGGTTAGTAGTTTCTATAAATAGTGATATGACTGTCGGGCGACTGAGATGGAAATTTATAATTTTTCTTGGTAAACCCAGACGGTTAGAAGGTACATCACGACATCAAATGTCAGTTTTGGTGAACAAGTACGGATAGGGACGTATATATAATTGCCCTAAGTGTAAAACCTGCTACAAAGGTGGAAAGTTGATCATTAGATATCATAGGAATCTTTAGCCACTTCCTATAACAAATATGGAAGTTGAATTAAATAGGAGTGACGGTCGATGGGAAGGATCGACATTGATTTGGAATTTCGATTTTCCATATGGAATCTGAGTGGTGGATTGAGAAAGATCGTTTGAGGACATAAATTTGAGTGATACTTATCTTAGAACTTCATCGTAGTTCTATAGTTCAGTGATAGTGGTGTTATAGCATGTGGATGTCCATATTAGTGGATGCAAAGTGCTATTTCGAAGGAGTTTTATGAAGATTTTGGAGCAGCAGCTCTACTTCATATCTATAGACGGAGGAATTAATCGAGAGATTAAATTAGACCATAAAGGATATGTTTGAGGTGTATATCCTAGATTTTCATGGACAGTTGGAAGTGTTTACTTCACTTGTCGGAATTTTATCTGTGATATTGTTGGCACAAGGAGGTTAGTGTGACAACTTTCGAGATTTTGTATCTTTCACAATGCATACCTCTCATTTGTTGGTTGGAAATGGAAGTATGGGTTGTACAATCAGACCTTGACTTTATTTAAAAATATGTCAGAAAGAGATACTTCCCTTTGTATTGAACTGCGCATGGTTGGGAGGCAACAGTAGGATGTTGTAACTAGTTGAACTCGTATACTAGAGTTTTTCTATCAAGGAGTGGTTTGCTCGTTCTGTTTTCTATGTAGGAAGAAGGCGATTTTTGGAGAAAGGTAAATTTTACTTATTACATTGACTTTTAGAAGATTGTGTTTCGCAATTGAGGCAGTCGCCTCTGAATTAGCGTTACCAAATTATTAGCTCTGGGTGCATTGGAGTTTGTGCATATATTCTATGGCACTTGGAGGTATGTAGATCATTCCCTTGTCGACATGGAAGGATTACGTTGTTATTTGATACAACCTACACATCGTATGATTATTGTGTTTCTTAAAATATAGGAACCCTGTCTACCACTTGGTATATTGGAGTTAAGTGGAACCCTTATAGTGAGGTTGCGTCTACTTGGGAATAAGAGGATGTTTTTTGCTCATAATTTCCAAGCATAATGGAAGAATAATGGAAGGAAGTAAGGGCGAATTCCGAAGACGGAATTCCTTTTGTTAGGGGGGAAGAATGTAATACCCCTAATTTTAAAAGGATAGTCTCGGTATTTATTTATTTTTTTTTTATTGTATTTTTTTTAATTGTTTAATTGATTATTTGACTAATTGTTTATGTGTTTAATTGAATTAAGTGTTACTTGATTAATTGGCTACTTATCTATGTGTTATTTGTATTTTGTCTAGGTGTTATTTGTATTATTTGTTTAATTAGATTGTGTGCTTAAATGATGTATTTGATTAATTGTAATTAATTGTAAATTAAATGAGTAAATGTTTTATTTTATTTTATTTTATTTTATGGTTAGTGGTAATGGGCTAACTAATTGGGTTCCATGAACTACTTGGATAGGAGGTTGGATGGGTATGGATAATTACTCATGGATAGTTGTATATGTATATATATAGATATATATGTATATACATATATATAAAAATGAAAGTAATTTATTAATATTATAGTAACTTTAGTATTAATAAATAATCTGATGTATATATTTATATAATAAGGATATACATATATTTTATACGTAACATGTTTTAAGTTACCTTTTTAATATTATGGTAACTTTAGTATAAATAAATAATCTGATGTATATATTTTATTTATTTAATGAGGATACAGATAGATTATATACGTAACATGTTTTAAGTTACTTTTTAATATTATGGTAACTTTAGTATAAATAAATAATCTGATATATATATTTTATTTATTTAATGAGGATATAGATAGATTATATACGTAACATGTTTTAAGTTACCTTTTAATATTATGGTAACTTTAGTATTAATAAATAATCTAATGTATATATTTTATTTAATTAATAAGGATATACATAGATTATATACGTAACATATTTTAAGTTACTTTTTTAATATTTTCATTTTTTTTTATTTTTCTTTATTAAGTTGACTTGGATTGGAAAAAGGAATAGGGTTATTATTTAGCCTATAAATACACAACTATAGGTTGAAAAAGGGGTGAAAATATATCACGTAATATATTCTAGAGAGAGAGAGTTAGAGAGGGAAGGAGAAAGAGGAAGGAATGAGGAGAAAACCCTTTAGAGAGAAGATCAAGGAAGATCAGTTGTATTTTGGAGGATCAGTTGTATTTTCTAGGGGTCCACACAGTATGGATTTCCGAGTTGTATTTTGGAGGATCAGTTGTATCAGAAGAGTTTATTAATTAATGGAAATATATTATGAGGTTTATTATTAGATTATCATTTTAGTTTCTTATCAGCATTTTATTTATTCTTCTTTATTTTTTTTATACTCTGTGTTCGTTTATTATCAATTTATTTTGATATCCTCGGGTATTCGGGCGTGGACCTGGCCAACCCGCATTCGAAAATTCGGAGGTATTACATATGGTCACACAGATATTATATAGTCGATTCAATTATACATGGAACAATTAATTTCAACTTCACATATTATACTTTAAAGTTGAAACTGGACCCTTTTTATATTGAAAGAAAAGAATAATGACTTGCTTGCTTTGGTAGTTCAACGGGCAATTTGCCACTTTGTGGTAGTTCAGATATATATATATATATATATACATTTCATAATTGTATACTATACGTAGTACTCATTAGTTAAAAGTAACAAATTTCATTACAATATTATATTGTAATTGTCATTATCATTATCTAACTTTAATGAACAGAGTAGTAACAATGCTACATATTATGTAATAGAATAAAAATATTATATATAATATATACTATGCACAAATATTATATTATTTCATATTATATAGTCTATTGCTATATATTTATTGCATATCGCACATGAGTAAATAAAGCATAATTTGTCCCTTAATTAAAAAAAATATAAATATTTTGATATGCCTTTTTTACATTCGTCATAACAAAATACAAAAAGAAAAATGAGATCCACTTTATTAATTAATAAAAGAGGAATCATAATAGTTAATGTTAGGAATGACGATTAAGTGAACCTTTAATAATGTTGAGCAAATAAGATGAGGTGCTGGTTTCTACGAAAATAACAGCATGCAATTATAAAATTATTGTAACGAACTGAAAGCATACAGCATATTAATATTTGTGTTTTTAAATATAATTTTTTCCATTGGTATTATAAGGATATCTCTTGGTGTGCTAAATATATTTGACACACTTATTGATTTGAATATATTTTTAAATATATTCATGATTAAAATTAAAAATTGCTTGATGAAAATTTTTGGAAAAAAATATACTTTTATTAACACAAATAATAAATAATAACACACTACAGAAATAAAAATAATTAAACCAAATGAAATGAGTAAACATCTTTGACGCTAAGAGAAAAAGTTTTTACTTTTTTTCTTCCAGAAGAAATTTGATTTGAACCTTTCAATATAAATATTTGATAAGATATGAAAAACTCAATGAGAATGAATTTTAGTTTCACCAGACATATTTTTAACAAAAGTAAAACAAAATTAAATGAAATATATTTAAAGACAATTCATAAACTAATTTGATTCGTATACGTCACAATAGATATAATTGCGAGGAAAAAAAATGAATTTATAAATTCAAAACAAATATATAAAAATATAATTTTATTGACATTAATATAGTAGTAGAAGTAGAAGGAGATTTAGAATGAGATTATTATTATTTTTGTAGATTTATTAAAATTCAAATTTTAGTTGAATAAGAATTCTGAACTACATATATTTTATTGATGTACCAAATTGTTTTCACACCAAGAAGAAAGATGAACAATAGAAGACTACCCATGTTAGAAAGAATGACTTAAACATGATCACTCACTGACTATGAGCTAAATGAAAGACATTAAGCACTTCACGAAACATTCTAAATAAATCTATTTTCACCAAACTTATTTTTGTGACAATGTGAATATATTATAAAAAAATTATTAAAAATAAAAGAGGAACAACGAAATAAGTTTTACTTTCGAATATAAATTATGCCCTTGCTAAACAGAATATTAGCAATCTATTTTTTTATATGTATTTATGAAAGATTTAGTTACTTAATAATATTGATTTAATTTTAAAAAAGATTGGACGACTTTAATTAAAAAAAAATTCTATTCTATAAAAAGAATTAATAAAATACATTTTATTAATTTAAATTTTAGGATAAATTGCACAAAACTCTATTGAACTATCACCTATTTGAACAAAAGTTAAAGATGGTATATCAATCTCTCTCATACTATATATACATATATATATATATATATAGAGAGAGAGAGAGAGAGAGAGATGTAGATTCGGTCAATTTGCAAATGGTTCTGTTTAGAGACCAATGTTTTCGTTAAAAATTTTTAAAAACAGTTTCATTTTCTTTTAATTTCTAATCTCCGTTATACAAACCCATTTTCATTTACATGTGAAAAAAGAAAACAAAATAACATGTGATGCACCTCTTTGTGTTGAATGATTATCCTTTTTTTGCCATCAATCAAGGGTCCCTACGTTGCAACACAATTCAACTGACATCCAATTTGGTAAGTTTCGAGTTTTCAATCTTGTATTGCAAAAAGATAAATAAAAAATAAAAAATTAAATAAAAATTAAATAAAAATTAAATCATCAAAACTCAAAGATTACATAAAGAGGCATAACTATGTATTTTTTTCAAACATTGAGGCACAATTAAGTACTTACCTTCTATTGTATTTCAATCTAATAAAAATCCCGTAATTAACACAATCTAAACTCAATTTGCATTGGAGTAACATTTAACAATTTTCAAATTTTCATTACAAATATGGAACGTTTTGAGAAAGTAAATTTAAATCAACAATACAAATAAAAAAAATAAAAAAAAAAACCAAACACATGCTCTCTTTGTCATCAATTGGGTCCTTGCAACATAGTTTCAATCATGGTATCACAAAATAAATAAATAAATAAATCATCAAAACTCAAATATACAAAAAGAGACCCAACTAAGTACTTACATTGTATTGTATTGCAATCCAATGAAAATTATGAAATTTACCTTGTATTGTATTGCAATCTAATGAAAATTATGAAATTAACACAAGCTAAACTCAATATGTATTGGACTAACATTTAACAATTTTAGACTAACATTTAACAATTTTGATATTTTCATTACAAAGATGAACGTTGAAAACTATGGATGCATTTGCATGCTTGCATATATGTTACATATAGATATAATAGAAAATGGTAAGTCACTTTAGAATTCTTGGGTAGCTGAACCATTTAATTCAATTCATTTGAATTAAAAACCATAAAAATAGTATTTAATTAAAACATTTAATAAAATATTTGTGAGTTTAAAGATTTTTGAAATTGATGGGCTATTCAATTTATTTAAATTAAATTATTATGTTTTTTAATTAATGAGACTTTTTATTTGAGAAAGATAACATACGAAGTATCAAATACCTTATTCATTATTTTGAAAAAGGTCAAAATAAAAAATAAAAAAAAAAAAAAAACCTTGGCACTTTTATATGTAGTATGTATATATATATATGTATAGATAATTTATTTAGAAGGTAATTCTTGATACAATGGAGAAACAGGAATCAGGATATGAATTCATATATTAAACTAACTAATTTTTTTAAATATAATTTGAATTTAGATGGGCAATCAATAATTAATTACTTAGATGGGAAGTATTAATTAAATAGTGTGTCATAAAAATTGAAACATTGCACACATTAGGAAAGGTCACTTTGGTGTGCCCTTTTCAAATTTCACATTCTGAAAAAAGAAAAAATATATTTTATATACTTTTCAAATTTCATATATTTTATTATAAAAAAAAGTGAAAAATGTATGGAAACAGTAAAAAAAAAAAAAGTCTTGCACTTTTATACGTAGGATATATAGAGAAGGTAATAACTCTTAATTAATGCCTCTTAATTAAGGCCTTCCATAAAAAAGAAACGTTTAGGAAAAGGTAATAATATTAATAACAGTAATTTGTGAATGATTGTGCGCTTTTAATGTGACTTTTTTTTGAAAAGTCTTGCACTTTTCAAATTTCATATATTTTATTATAAAAAAAGTGAAAAATGTATAAATATATATATATATCCAAATTAAATTATCTATATATATACTACGTATAAAAGTGCGAGACCTTTTTTTTTTTTTTTTTTTTACTGTTTTTATACATTTTTCACTTTTTTTATATGAAATTTGAAGAATGTATCTGATATTTTATATATTTTTTCTTTTTTTAGAATGTGAAATTTGAAGAGACCATATATATATATATATGTTGTATAGAGATGTAGATTTGGTCAATTTGCAAATGGTTCTATTTAGAGACCAATGTTTTTTTTAAAATTTTTTAAAAACAGTTTCATTTTCTTTTAATTTCTAATATCCGTTATACAAACCCATTTTCGTTTACATGTGAAAAAAGAAAACAAAATAACATGTGATGCACCACTTTGTGTTGAATGATTTGCAACATAATTCAACCGACATCCAATTTGGTAAGTTTCAAGTTCTCAATCATTGAATTGCAAAAAAATAAAAATAAAAAATAAAATAACATAAAAATTAAATCATCAAAACTCAAAGATTACATAAAGAGGCACAATTGCGTATTTTTTTCAAACATTGCACAATTAAGTACTTACCTTATATTGTATTGCAATCTAATATTGAAAATCCCAAAATTAATACAATCTAAACCCAATTTGCATAGGAGTAACATTTAACAATTTTGAAATTTTCATTACAAATATGGAACGTTTGAGAAAGTAAATTTAAATCAACAATACAAATTAAGAAAAAAAAACACATGCTCTCTTTGTGTTGAATGATTATCCTTTTTCGCCATCAATTGGGTCCTTGCAACATAGTTTCAATCCTGGTACCACAAAATAAATAAATAAATAAATCATCAAAAATCAAATATACAAAAAGAGGCACAACTAAGTACTTACCTTGTATTGTATTGCAATCTAATGAAAATTATGAAATTAACACAAGTTAAACTCAATAAGTATTGGACTAACATTTAACAATTTGATATTTTCATTACAAAGATGAACATTGAAACTATGGATCCATTTGCATGCTTGCATACATGTTACATATAGATATAATAGAAAATGGTAAGTCACTTTAGAATTCTTGGGTAGCTGAACCATTTAATTCAATTCATTTAAATTAAAAACCATAAAAATAGTATTTAATTAAAACATTTAATAAAATATTTGTGAGTTTAAAGATTTTTGAAACTGATGGGCTATTCAATTTATTTGAATTAAATTATTATGTTTTTTAATTAATGAGACTTTTTATTTGAGAAAGATAACATACGAAGTATCAAATACCTTATTCATTATTTTGAAAATGGTCAAAATGTATAGAGAGGAGAAAAAAAAAACCTTGGCACTTTTATATGTAGTATGTATATATATATATATATATATATATATATATAGATAATTTATTTAGAAGGTAATTCTTGATCCGATGGAGAAACTGGTATCAAGATATGAATTAATTACTTAGATGGGAAGTATAATTAAATAGTGTGTCATAAAAATTGAAATATTGCACACATTAGGAAAGGTCACTTTGGTGTGGTCTCTTCAAAAGAAAAAATATATAAAATATCAGATACATTCTTCAAATTTCATATATTTTATTATAAAAAAAGTGAAAAATGTATAGAAACAGTAAAAAAAAAAAAAAAGGTCTTGCACTTTTATACGTAGGATATATATAGATAATTGAATTTAGAAGGTAATAACTCTTAATTAATGCCTCTTAATTAACGCCTTCCATGAAAAAAGATAATTTAATTTAGAAGGTAATAACTCTTAATTAATGCCTCTTAATTAACGCCTTTCATGAAAAAGAAACGTTTAGGAATAGGTAATAATATTAATAACCATAATTTGTGAATGACTGTGCGCTTTTAATGTGAGTTTTTTTGTGAAAAAAAAAAAATCAAAATAGTCAAAATGTATAGGAAAAAAAAGAAAAAAAAAAAAAAAAACCTTGGCACTTTTATATGTAGTATGTATATATATGTATAGATAATTTATTTAGAAGGTAATTTTTGATACGATGGAGAAACTAATATCATGATATGAATTCAAATATTAAACTAACTAATTTTTTTAAATATAATTTGAATTTAGATGGGCAATCAACAATTAATTACTTGAAGTATTAATTAAATAGTGTGTCATAAAAATTGAAATATTGCACACATTAGGAAGGTCACTTTGGTGTGGTCTCTTCAAATTTCACATTCTGGAAAAAGAAAAAATATATAAAATATCAGATACATCCTTCAAATTTCATATATTTTATTATAAAAAAAGTAAAAAATGTATAGAAATAGTTAAAAAAAATTCTTGCACTTTTATAGGTAGTAGGATATGAATTCATATATTAAACTAACTAATTTTTTTAAATATAATTTGAATTTAGATGGGCAATCAACAATTAATTACTTAGATGGGAAGTATTAATTAAATAGTGTGTCATAAAAATTGAAATATTGCACACATTAGGAAGGTCACTTTGGTGTGGTCTCTTCAAATTTCACATTCTGAAAAAGAAAATATATATAAAATATCAGATACATTCTTCAAATTTCATATATTTTATTATAAAAAGTGAAAAATGTATAGAAACAGTAAAAAAAACTCTCAATAACTCTTAATTAATACCTTCCATGAAAAAGAAACGTTTAGGAATAAGTAATAATATTAATAACCATAATTTGTGAATAATCGTGTGCTTTTAATGTGACTTTTTTTGTGGGGGAAAAAAAAAATCTAAATGGTCAAAATGTATGGGAAAAAAAAAACCTTGGCACTTTTATACGTAGTATGTGGATATATATATGTAATTTATGTAGAAGGTAATTCTTGATACGATGGAGAAACTAATATCATGATATAAATTCATATATTAAACTAATTAATTTTTTTAAATATAATTTGAATTTAGATGGGCAATCAACAATTAATTACTTAGATGGGAAGTATTAATTAAATAGCGTGTCATAAAAATTGAAATATTGCACACATTAGGAAGGTCACTTTGGTGTGGTCTCTTTAAATTTCACACTCTGAAAAAAAAAAATATTTAAAATATCATATACATTCTTCAAATTTCATATATTTTATTATAAAAAAAGTGAAAAATGTATAGAAACAGTTAAAAAAAAGTCTTGCACTTTTATAGGTAGTATATATATAGATAATTTAATTTAGAAGGTAATAACTCTTAATTAACGCCTTCCATGAAAAAGAAACGTTTAGGAATAGGTAATAATATTAATAACCATAATTTATGAATGATTGTGTGCTTTTAATGTGACATTTTTTTTTGAAAAAATAAAAATAAAAAATGTTAAGAAATTAGCTACACTTTTATAATAGTATAGATAGATAGATATAGATATAGATATAAATATAGATATACATTCTTGTTAAATACATGAATATCATGTAATATTTAATTAAAATCTCAAATATCATATTATGTGTTTAACAAATGTACAATATTTTATAAAAATAATTTAATATAAAATTTATTTATAATATAATTACTAATTTATTACGTAAGTTATTTTCAAATTCGGTATAATAAATTATGTAGTGTAATATTATAACTTATTTATGAATTTAACCATTTTATTATTGGTGTTAAAGAGTATTTAGTTATTTTTGGTAGCAAGGGTTGATGTTATTAAAATCATTAAAGCCATTTACGGTTAATTTTATCTGAAAATGAAAAGTGGTTGCATGATGATTTTAATAACATAAAGAGTAAAATTTCAAAACAAAAAAATAATATTAAATAAATAAAGTACATGAAAATTTTATAAATTTAATTAAAAAACAATTACTATTGCGATTGGCAATGGTAATTACCAAGACGACAACCGTCAATAAACAAGCGTGGTGATTGCGATTGGCAACAGGGAGTTTGGGAATTTATTACGGATAAAGGCAGTGTGGAATCGAACGTTTCTAACCGGATCTTCTTTCTTTTTTTATCTCGGGCAGATGACGTTAGGGATGATGTCAATAGTTTTGTAATCTACTTCTTCCACTTCCCAGCATGACACTTTCTCCACTTATATATATATATATATATATATATATATAATGCATGTAGTATAGTTATCTACATCTGTAAATTAACTTTGATCAATTCTTGCGTCGACCGTCGGTCCGTCACTTCCCCAACAGAACATTTGCTATTCTTCTCCCAGATTTAAGGGATGTCAGGCCCCCAGTGCTGCGAAAACCCACCAACACTCAGCTCAAGCTGTGGAGAGGGGCAGGTGGAAGAAATTGGAGGCCTCAAGTCCTACGTTTCTGGACCCTCTGATTCCAAGCTTGCAGTTGTTCTCATCTCAGACGTTTTTGGTACTCGATTCACTACTTATTTTGAGCTTTCTCTTCCAACTATGATTTGGGTATTTGAGTATTTTTCTTAATCTGGTGTGAAACTAGTCTCCTTGATCTATTTCATAGATATTAGATCTTGGGCTATGAATATGTGTTTGTGGGTTCTTAATTTGAATAACATTATGGTAACTTGAGAATGTAGGTCTATACCGACGAAAAGTGCTATTCTTTGTATGGTAATTAAGATATATATATTTGGCTGAATAATAATTAAGATATTTGCTATTTTACAAAGTGGAATTTTTTTTTTTTGGGGGTAAGTCAGTGGGTATTGTTTGTTTCATTTGCAACTTATTAACTGTGTGCGTAAGTCAGTGTGTTTATTGTGGTTATAAATCATGTCCACCTTTTATCAAGTCTCAATCTGTCTGTCATCAAAATCATCATCATGGCTGTTGTACTTGTGATATGAGTTATAATTAATTAAAAAAAAGAAAAAATAATCATCACTGTCATATCTAATGCACATGTATGAATTGATCTTGCAGGATTTGAAGCTCCAAAGTTGAGGTATTGTCAATTTTCAACTCTGCTTTTGCAACAATTCAGTGCATGTTTTGCTACTACTATTGTTTTTATACAATTTTTTATTTCATAAGTTTGTCAATTGTTTTTGTTTTTTGATGGTCTAGTCCTTGTCCTCTTAAACATAGCAGATTGAAAAATAATACTAATAATAATAATGGAATATATGGTTTGATGATTTAATAAAATCCTAACAATTCTACTGATATACAGTGGAAATAAGAGAGAGATAACTGCCATGTCTAAGGGAAAATGACCATTTAGCTTGGTCCTGCTGCTTAGATATTTTAATACTTCTATAATTATTCAATTATGTTTTCAGGAATTTCTATACTTGACGCAATTATCATCTAAAAATGCATAAGTATCTTGCCAATTGTATCTAAAAGATGCATAAATGTTTTTTTTCTTTCTAGAATGACTTCAAGAAATACAAAAACTACCTTTTCTTTTCATTTTTAATTTTTTGATAACCAGAGGCATTGCTATTTCTTGAAAACACACACAAAAAATGTGAATTACTTAGAGCAAACTGCATCCAAGATGCTCATTCTTTATTATCACTGAATTTCAAGTTCTCATTTGGATTAGCATAATTTTTTTAAAATGCCTCATATGAGTGTTGACCGTTAGTCAACAGCTTTGAAAGATGACGTCAGCCAAAAAAAAAAAACAATTGTAATCCCATTTCTAACTTTCAAAACTTTTAACAGGAAATGACATATTTGACCATATTTGAATATAATATAAAGGTAAAATTGCCCTTTGTACATACCAAGGCCTCTTTTCTCTCTTAGATAGTAGTAGTTGTTGGATTTTGTGGCTCGACTATGTATGCAGTGTTCTGGAGAAGATGGACTAGTCTAAGTTATTTGGACCGGTCCAATTGGAGTAATTTTTTTTTTTTACTTGGGTTAATTGGTTGGGTTTTAACATATGGTTTTATACTCCCTTTTTTGATATATAATACTGAAATCTCTATCCATGAACATAGCCTCAGAGTTGGGTGAATCATATAAAATATTGTTAGAGTAGGAAGTTGATTGTGAGGTGCTATGGAGAATGACACGAAGGTATCACGATGGTGTGAAGCCAATGAGGAATAAATTTTGGGGACATGCCAAAGAGTGGGTGTTAGTTCTCAAGATGGGGCGAAGGTGATAATATGAAGAAGAGGTTTGTTGCTTTCAGCTAAAAAAACAATTGATGAGGATGAGTTGATAGATTGGTGGGTTGCCATGTGTGACCAAATTGAACACCAATGGTGAGGTTCTTAAAGGAAAAGGAAGGATGAAGGAAAGAAAGGAGTTTTTTTTTTTTGTTTGAGGTGGAGAGATCTTCAGTCGAGGTGGAGCTATGGAGGAGTGCGTGAAGATGAATTTCGAACCAAGGTGGAAATTATTGGGTTTTGTGGTTCGAATTCGGTGTGTATGCAGTGTTCTGGAGAAGATGGACCAATCCAAGTTATTTGGGCCACTCCAATTGTAATTGATATGGCAACTCTTTGTAGGCAAGTTAGAGAATTCTTATCCTAACAATGAATGAGTTTGAAGACTATAAATAAAGATGGTGTGAGAGATTAAGGTAGAGAGAGGAAAAAGATGTAAGGTGTTTAAGGATGAGTATTATGAAGAAAAGGGAGAGTATATATAATTCTCAAGTGTAAAGATGTAGCGTCAAGAGCGTGATGAGTGAGAGTGAGTGGGGTTTTGACATCTGGTTTTATATTCTCTTCCTTGTTACATAATAGTGAAATCTCTCTCTCCATGGACATAGTCCTAGAGTTAGGTGAATCATGTAAAATATTGTGTTATGTGTGGATGTGTAGTTATCTCCATATATGCTTGTGTACTAATGATGCTTTTGCTGTATGTGATGAAGGAGGGATTTAATTCTAAACACCACCACCACCCATGAGCAAAAGAGTCGATTAAGGAGGGATTTACCTGTTGAGTGGGTTGGAGGAGTTAGTATCACTGATAATTGGTGTCAGCGCCGATGGTGGTTCAAAGCCTATGGTTGGTCCCGAAGATTAGAGCAGAAGGTTGGTGTGAATTTTGTCAAAGCAGGAGGTTGATCGTGAGGTGCTGTGGAGATTCAATAAGAGTTGATAATGACACGAAGGTATGATGATGGTGTAAATCCCATTAGGAACAAATTTTGGGGACAAGCCAAAGAGTGGGTGCTAATTCTTAAGATGGGGCGAATGTGATGGTATGAAGAAGAGAGGTTTGTTGCTTTAAGTCAAAAAAACAATTGATGAGGATGAGTTGATAGATTGGTGGATTGCCATGCGTGGGCAATTGAACTCCAATGGTGAGGTTGTTGATGGAAAAGGAAGGAAGAAGGAAAGAGAGAATAGTTTTTTGTTTAAGGGTGGAGGGATCTTCAGTTGAGGTGGAGCTATAGAGGAGTGCATGAAGACAAATTTTGAGCAAAGGTGGAAATTGTTAGGTTTTGTGGCTTGAATTCGGTGTGTATGCAGTGCTCTAGAGAAGATGGACCAGTCCAATTGGGGTGAAAATTAGTTAAGGAATTTGTAATTGATATGGTAACTCCTTGTAAGCAACTTGAGGAATTCTTGTCCAGCAAGGAATGGGTTTGAAGACTATAAATAAAGACAGTGTGAGATTTTAAGGTAGAGAGAGGGGAGAGATATAAGGGGTTTAAGGGTAAGTATTGTGAAGAGAGGGGGGAGAATACGTAGTTCTCTAGTGTAAAGATATAGCCTCAAGAGTGTGACAAGTGAGAGTGAGTGGGGTTTGACATTTGGTTTTATGTTCTCTTCTTTGATAAAATATTGTGTTATGCGTGGATGTGTATGATTGTTATCTCCACATATGCTTGTGTGATGATGCTTTCGTCGTGTGTGATGAAAGAGTGATTTAACTCTTAACAACAACCCGACCTTGAGTGGGTTGGAGGAATTAATATCCCTAACAGTAGTAATAGGAAACAAACATCTTATATATATCTTTTATATGTGTGTGTGTATATATATATATATATATATAGATGATTATATATAGGGTTAAATACACTAACCTCCCCTGAGGTTTGGCCTAATTACAGTCAGATGAAACTTGTCAAAAATCTTGCACCGTGTTCCCGAGAGGTTTAGTCACTTGTTACAAATACCCCCTCCATCCAAATAAAATGCATGATCTGACCAAACCCGCTGACTCAGCTGAAAAGACTTTATTAACCTGATGATAGACATTAAATTACAATAAAATATCTTCTTTATGGAAAAAATACCCTTCTTCACCTACCCACCCATCTCCGCCGTCGCCCCTTTCTTTATCTCTTCCATGGCCAACCATTGTCTCAGTCCACACGCCGCCACCCCTTCTCTCTCCAAATTTATAAACTAGTAAACAATATATATATATATATATATATATAGAGAGAGAGAGAGAGAGAGAGAGAGAGAAATGAAGAACAAAGTTACAAATTCACCTGTTGCTTTATGGTTGCTGGGTTCATTCCCATCAATTCCTTTGTAATATATGTAAAGGTGATGGGTTCCTCCCAAGAATTACTTAGTTTATACACAAAATATGTTGTAAACTAAGTAATTATTGGGAGGAACCCATCACCTTTACATATATTACAAAGGAATTGATGGGAATGAACCCAGCAACCATAAAGCAACAGGTGAATTTGTAACTTTGTTCTTCATTTCTCTCTCTCTCTCTCGCTCTCTCTCTCTCTGTCTCTCTCTCTCTCACTCTCGCTCTCTCTCTTTATATCTATATATATATATATAACCCATTTGCAACTTGCTCTTAATTCTCAGCAACCATTTGCAATTTTGCTCTTTATTTCTCTATACACACACACATGTCCATTGGAGCTTAAGATTGATCCATTGGGAATAAATTGATGGCCATTGAAGAGTGATAAAAATTGAAGAGAGAGAGATTCAATAGATGTGCCGAGGGTGTTGCAACAATCATAGTAAAGAGAGAAATTGTAGAGAGAGATTAGAAGAAATTGAGCTTAGAGAATAAATTCAGTAAAGAGGGTGTTGCAACAATCACACTATTGCTCATATTTTTGTGTGCTTTTTTGTGGATGGCGACGTTGTAGATAATAAAGGCGTTCATTCATTTCTGGAGGTACAAACTTTGATGTTGAAGCTGAGGATGGAAGAAATAGAGGAAACAAACTCTTCTCTGCAGAATAATAAGCAGAAAATGAGACATTCAGGTGGTAATGGGGGTGGGTATGGGGGTAGATTTGGAAGCCGTGGTCGTAATGGTGAAGACCGTGGACGGCAAGGAGGTTTCAATGGGCGAATAGGTGGTTCTTTTTGGGGTTTCTACTCAAGGTATGGTGGTCGTGGTGGAGCTGACAGCAATTTTGATGGTTATGGCGGACAAGGTGGCCACGGAAGATGGGGTTTGGGATTGGATTTGGCAGGGAGAGGAGAGAGAACAAAGAGGGAATAAGATCTTTAGGCAAATATGTCATTTTATTTAATGAATTTTTTAAATCGTTTTATTATTAAAATAATCGGGGTACAAAAGTAATTTTATCTGAATTTTAACTTCTGTAAGATCCAGGGGAGGTCATTGCAAGATTTTTGACAAGTTCCGAGCGTAATTAGACCAAACCTCTGGGGAGGTCAGTGTATTTAACCCTAAATATTATCTCTCCAAATTTGCTGTGTGGTGATATTATGCTAATTGGAAAAAGCAATCTGAATTTCTTCCACTTTAATCTTCATGGTTTACTTTTGAATTATTATTATTTTTCCAATTTGAATAGTGTTCAAGAAAATTCCAAATAAAAAATTTAGAGAAGTGGAATAGGTCAATTAGAAAACGAACAAATAAAATTTGATTAAAACATATTAGAAAAACCTTAATTAAACAGTATCAATTAGGGCAAGTTGGGCAACATAGTTTTGTGCCTCGGGTTCCATAATTATCTCTATAACATTGTGTAATTGTTTGAGGGTTCATTCTTTGCCCTGCCTTCACCGACGCGGACATTATTGATCAAACATGAACTTTAGGGTTTCAATTGCATATATAGAGAGATATATCACCGATTCGATGAAACCCATGTGGAAGAGAAACACAAAATGCATCACTTCTCGGTGTATATATGCATTTATGTACATATACGTGTTCATCCGTTTTGGATTTAGAGAGAGAGAGACGAAGCCTTCAAAGTGACGAACGGATGAGGGATTGATAGTGGATGAGGAGAGAAATTGAAAAGTAGTAGGTTTTGGGTTATGAATGTTTGGGTGCCTATGTATATATGTGTATGTGTATATATATATATGTATTTGTGTTGAATCTGGTTTTGATATGAGAGGGAGATGCTAGAGAAAGAGATGGTAAAAGAACTTTTTATATTTGAAAATGGATATTTTAGTCTTTTTAAATTTGATTAACTTTTCAACTATAATGATATTAACCAAACAAGAGCATAGTGGTAATTGCATTATTACTATTAACGGAGTCAGCCGACAAGCTCTGACAGGGGAGGTCGGAGTAATTTCTGAAAACTATGTGGTACTTTGTGTAGGTTTAGCGATCTAGAGGGGAGGTCAGTGTAAATTACCCGATTTTCAAAATTGTTAAATTTGTGCCAATGTGCCATTTGTGGCCTTGTGCTGGTGTTTGTGTACCCTTTGGGTGTCACGGTTTAGTGAGTGATATCTCCATCTCCTTCTTGTGAATTTGGGAACTGAGCTTGTCAAACCTCTTAAATAGCCAAGTAATTATTGTTAGGCCTGTGTCAACTGATTTTCACACTCTCAACATTGTCATATAGTTTGACAATAAAGTGTCATTTGTCAACTTATTTTACTTATGCCTTTGTTTTTCAACTGTGAAGGAAGCTTGCTGACAAAGTCGCAGCTGCTGGATTCTATGTGGTTGTTCCTGACTTCTTCTATGGAGACCCCTACGTACCTGAAAATGCTGAAAAGCCAATATCAGTATGGTTAAAAGAACATGGAACGGTTAGTTATCTTCATTATACTACATGCCTGGAAACTGCTACTTATTTATATTGTGAAAGTAGTTTCCTTTGAACATATTTTCCTTTAGGGTTTGCTGGAAATTTAACATTTAGAGAAATCCAAAATGTGGGTTGACTCAGCAGACCCATTCATTTTGGGTCTCCTTGAAGAAATGAAGTTTCTGTTTTTCAAATAATACTGAATGGTGTTTCTTCCTTTTTGGCGAATAAAATCAGTGTCTTCAATTGTTTAGTTTTCAAACTCGAATAAAGTTTTGATTAATTGTAGCTTACACATTAGTGTCTAAAATATTTTCTTACCTTATAGGATAAAGCATTTGAAGATGCAAAACCAGTTATTGAAGCTCTAAAAAGTAAAGGTGTATCCAGTATTGGAGCTGCAGGCTTTTGTATGGGTGGTAAGATTTTTCCTGCACAGCCTTCACGAATTTAGACAATATCATATTGCAATTAATTTCTGCAACTAGACAGGGCTTAAAAATCAACAACTTGACTAAAATTGAACTTTTTGAATTCTCTCATCAGCTAAGGTCGTTGTGGAATTAGCAAAGCATGCTTATATCCAAGCTGCAGTGATGCTACATCCGTCATTTGTCACTTTGGATGATATCCAGGGTATGAATTTTGTTACTAAACTTTCCTGAAATTACTTTTTGATTTATTTTGTCGGACCCAGAATTTTAAAGTAGACCTCTGTAATTATTCATAGAAGCAATTGTGTTGGTCCTTTGTGAATTTTATTTGAGCGAGTGTATCATGAGGGTGCATGCTCTTACCGTGAGCTAGCTTGTGCCATTGACCATTTGGATTGAGAGTGCATACATCACAGTATCTTGACGGTTGATAGCACGGTCATGATAACTTTTTCATTTATATGAAACACATATAACCTTCTAGGTATTTATATATTGTTTTCCTTCTTAATGGTGGTGAGCATGACGTGTATTTATTATTTTTTTTTGTGAGTTGGAGGAAACAAGAAATTTGTTTATTTACAGTTGCCACAATTTTCAGGGGTTAAGGTTCCAATTTCAGTACTTGGAGCTGAGATTGACCAATTTTCTCCACCAGAACTTGTGAAACAGTTTGAGGGGATCTTAAATGCTAAGCCCGAGGTATGAAACTCCAAAACTTTCCATGTAACACTAAAGAAAAATATTTCATATTGCCCATCCTCAAATTATTGTTCACATACCTTTATAACTTCAATAATCTTTTCCTTTCTTTATTGGCAATAGAATATTCAAATAAGCCAAGAACCGTGTTGCCTAGACTTTCCTATTCTCCTTAATGTATTTGTGCCGACACAACGTGATACGACATGGGTATGGGTATGACGTGTCAGACACACGACCCAAATTGGACCCTTGGATCTTTCGATCTTCTTAAAGGAAAAGAAAAGCCCAATGTGATAGCAAAGAAGGATTACCTGATTCTGACATAGATGGAATTTATCTTTTTTTTTTTTTTTTTAATCATATTCCGTTTAATTTCGTTAAGAATGCAAGACGTCTCTACATACCCTTATTCAGGTTCTGAACGCATTTTGAACCTACTTCACATATCTTAAAATTTGGGATCTAGGGGGCGGTCTGACATTTGGACGCATACTTATACCTCATACATATACCCAAGTCCATGTAACATAAGCCAAAAACTGACAAGGAATTTATGTTTTATTTTCTGTAAGTGTTGTTTTAGATACATTTATACTCACAAGTCTCACATACTTCCTGAGGCAGAAGTGACTATGAAAGCTAGAAAATGTGTTTACTTTTCACTTGAACTCTGCGAATCTATCACATTGATTTTGTACTTTTATTAACTTCATGATTGTTTTTAATTTGTAGTTTCTTTTTTTCTTTTTATTATTATTATTATTATTTTTTATTAGTTAAAGATGCCTTTATTTTGGTGTGCATGATTATCTTGTTCAAAAAAGAAAAAAAAAAAAATGATGGTGGGAAGCTTTTCAAAATTGACCATCACTGTCAACTTCAATTTGTGGTAACTTTATCAATAACCAGATTGTGGTATGTTCATTTTTGCTACATACTAAAGTGACAATCAACTCCACTTTTTTGATCCACAATTATGGCCAGGATCTTAAGTATTGCATGGATGCATGTGTGCGACTCTATGCCGCCTCAAGACTTTTATTTTCTTAATTTTTTTAGTTTATATATATATATATATATATAGAGAGAGAGAGAGAGAGAGAGAGAGAGAGAATACTCGGTAGAGTGTTGACAAATATTGAATATACCTTTCGTTGGGGTGGGGGCTCCCCCATCCTTTTTTTTTTTGGGGTAATTGTCTCCCCCCATCTTTCCATAAGGAAATCCATTGGGGGGGGGGGGGGGGGGACATAACTGTCATTCGCTAGGGGGGGGGGGGGGGGGGGGGGACATAACTGTCATTCGCTAGAGGGACTGAAAGATGCTTTGGATTAGTCGTTACGGTCAGATTTATGATGGATTTGGTGATAGGCCATCTCCGACTAAGAGATAGATCCTGCCCAATCAGCATCAGTATATCCTTCCACTTAAGGGTTCTTCAAGAGAACCCATAAATACCTTTGTCGATGTTCTAAGTTTGCAGTACCTACTAGAGCATTACTAAAACATCTACAGGGAAATCAGAAAAGAAATAGATTGGAATATATGTATTAGGTTCAGATATTACTTAAGGGTCATTGTTTTGTGCAATGGTAAAAATATGCCCAGACTCTGTACTCCGAGAGGTAGGTTTGGGTACAAAAGAATTAGACATTTTTTACTAGATACACAAATAAAATTAGACATTTTTTAAAAATGTCTAATTTTATTTGTGTATCTAGTACATCCCTCCCATCTCCCTCGTTGGCAGAACGGGTAGGTCCGGTACGCTGGGTAATATGTTTTTATTTTTTGGTAAAACATCTCTTGCTTTAAGGTAGTTATTGCAAATCATATTCTCAGACATGGTTGGCATTTGTGTTTCAGTCAAGAAATTAAGACGCCAAATTAAAAAAAAAAAAAAAAAAAATAGGAGAAAGAAATCACAGATATATTATTTTTTCCAGGTTGATGGCTTTGTAAAGATATTTCCGGGGGTTGCGCACGGTTGGACCATGAGGTACAAGGATGAAGATGAAGAGGAGCTGAAGAATGCAGAAGAAGCCCACCAGGATATGTTGGATTGGTTTGGTAAGTGTCTTTAGGAAGACTATAATATGTAATAATCTGATGTGTTGTTATAGCACGTCTCATGTCATTGTAAGAGATGGCTGTGTTGGCTTGAATATGAAAGGTTTTTTGAATACTAGAATTATTTGAGACGATTATATGCAATAATTTCACTATTGTAAGAGACAGGAATGAATGAATAATCCTTAAGTACTGCAATTATTGAGATGGTTGGAAGTTGGAGCCACTGGGATTTTTTTGTTTGACTTGAATATGAATAGTCCGTAAGAGCTTCATTTTTGAATTGCTTGTATGATTTTATTTTAACGTACTTTGATTATGATTTTTCCTATGGAGAACCATTTTAATATGAAAGAATTTTTGGACTAAAAATGTGTAAATTTTATAAGAGAGCAAATAGTAACTGTCTTGAGGCGTGCATTTGATGACAATCTTACTTTTCAAAATAAATTAATTGATTATTTAAAGATGTGTATTTTGATGAAATTTAGATAATAAAAAATAAGTTTTCACTCGAAATAGCATAACATTTTAAAAGATGGAGCATAAAAAAGGTAGCCAATTTACGTTTACAACTAGCAAATTCAGTTCTTAAAATGTTCATTTAAAAAAAAGAAAAAAGAAAAAAAAATAAGCAAATGGCAAAATAAGTTATCTCATCAAAAAGCGTTGTTTATGTTTAATATATATTTAGGGATTTTTACATATAAATGTACTTATGGAGCCATATTTACTATATGGTTAAGTCAAAGTATGATAGTTTCAATAAAATGAGGTTGACCCAAATGCTGATGTGTATATGAATTTTTACTGTTTATTTTAATTTCTTACCTAAAATACCCTTTTTACTTTTGAATCAAATTACATTACTACCCCCTTTCTCTTTCCTCTTCGGCAGTTCGTTTTCTCTCTACTCTCTCTCATCAGACCAAATCTCATTATACCGCCCCTTTCTCTATGGCCATTCTCTCTCTACCCAACTGAAACCCAACAATTCAATCTCCTACCACTCTCTCTTTAAATTGAAAATTAGAAGCAAAACAGAGCTTAAGTATCATTTTGGCCCTACCTGGTACGAACTGGGTCTTGCAACTCTCGCCGAAAGTAAGCCCGCCGCCTCTTATCTTTTCCTTCCATCACATACATATTGCAGACACACCCATCATATACATCACACATATATTTGCACACACAGAGGTATATATATATATATATATGGGTAAATACATATATGTACATGTATATATAACAGAGAACATGAGAGATGGTCGACGACCATCGCAACGTGGCGAGCTCAAAACGGCGGTGGCCCTCCATGATTTCGCGATGTTCCACAACAAAGTTCACCAGTCACTACCACCACAAAGGCGGCGCCGTAGAGCTCGGATCGTCGCACCCGCCGTTCGCTGTGGGTCGAATCAAGATCGGGCTGTGGTCGTGGAACTGGGTTCGAGGAGCGTCGTGACCGGAATCGTTGCTGTCTCAGGCCTTTCGTTGTGGGTCGAATCAAGATCGTGATCCATGGTCGTGTCATCGGGTGACGATTGAGAGGTTGGGTATGGGGTTGATGATGAGGGCGATTGAGGAGGAATTGAGGGTGATATGGTGTATCAAACTTCTGTTGTCATAGAAGACCTCTGTTGTTGGGTTTCTTTGTGGAGAGAGACTGAGAGAGTCCATAGCGAAAGGGGACTGTTGAGAAGAAAAGAAGTTTTGGTCTGATGAGAAAGAGTAGAGAGAGAAAATGAGCTACGGAGGAGGAGAGAGAAAGGGCCAGTAATGTAATTTGATTCAAAAGAAAAAAAAAAAAAAAGGATATTTTAGGTAAGCAATTAAAATAAACAGTAAAACCCATGTCCACGTCAGCATTTAGGTTAACCTCATTTTATTGAAACTATCCAACTTTGACTTAACCCAATAGTAAATATGGCTTCATAAATACATTTATATGTAAAAATCCCTTATATTTTTATTTACTCCAATACTTCGGTTACACACTCACAAACTCAACTCGATTTTCTCTTTCTACAATTATCTCTCCTCTCTTTATTTCTCCTCTTCTCACACCTCCTCCTATACTCTCTCTCACAAGTTGGTGTTGGACTCACTTGCGTTACTTCTACGGTTCTACCCTTAGAGACGCGCCAACGCAAAGGTTTCCTCCTTCTGTAGCAGTGTTTCGAGGGCCTGTTTGGCTAAACAAAATTTCAGAAATTAGTTTTTTTTTGCTTCTTTTTTGCATTTTTTTTTTTACTCTTCTCCCCTACATTGTTTAATTTTTATAATCTATAATAAATATTAAATTATTTAATTTTTTTTTTTTTTTTGTATGTTGTAGCCGTTAAAAATATAACCATTAAGAAAAAGTTAAAAAATATATATTAAATTTTTAAAAAAATATTAAAATAGAAATAAAAAATGTACTATTAAAAATTTAAAATACTGTTCAATCATTTTAAAAAATGTTGAGCATCACTTAAAAAACTGCAAAGATATTTATAGGCAACATTTGATGCATTAGTCGACAACCCATTTCATGTGCTCACAAATACTGTTTATTTTCTTCTTTGCATTTGATGCTCACTTTGACTTTACACATTACTATTCCTTTTTACTTTATACTGTTGCACACCTTTTTCTTTTGAATTCATCACCATTTAAGATAAAGTGCACTAAATTATCCGAGCTACAACCCAATTACAAGAAATTCCCTAATGTAAGTAAAATTTCCTTAAGCTATCAAATTATTGCAATAGTTAGTAGGCCGTTAACAGAAAATGTAAATTATTATTTGGTCCTTAAATTAAATAACACCGTTTTGAGTTCTATCCAACTTTGACTAATGATGTGGCAAAACTGGGTATATTGTACCAAAAAACCTTTATTTTTTAATCTGCCACCTCATAAAAACCTAAGCGTTTATGTAATTTTAAAAAGGAAAAATTACATATAAATGGAGTCAAAGTTTCATATTTACTTAGAGGCTGAGTCAAAGTTCCATATTTCTTTAAAATAGATTGCTGAGGTGGCACATGGTTTTTTACTGTTTAGAAATTGTGATGCCTAAAATACCCTTCCACGAAGGTACTACTTTTTCTTCGAAGGTACTACTTTTTTGAACTAAAGGTACTACTTTTTGGCGTTCAGGTACCATGTTTTTTAAACACCCGCGAAGGTACTACTTTTTCTCCGAAGGTACTACTGTTTTGCACTGAAGGTACTACTTTTTTGTTAGGGAAGGGCATTTTAGGCACCACAATTTTCTAAACAGTAAAAAATCATGTGCCACCTCAACAATCCATTTTAGAGAAATATGGAACTTTGACTCAGTCTCTAAGTAAATATGGAACTTTGACTCCATGTATACGTAATTTTCCCTTTAAAAAAACTAACAACCCTAACTTCTCTCTCATGCGCATCTCTCCTTCCCTTCCCTCCCCTTCACGTTCTCTCCAAATTGTTGACGGAGACGATGAGAACTACGGCTAGAGGAGAGGTTACAGAGATTAACGCCAAGCCCAGACCAATGCCCCCACGATCTTCTGCCAATGACGTAAAAATTTGAGGCCGTGGGTGATAGGTTTGACTACACAGTCCAGGAATTCGCGGATGAGGCGGTCGAGTGATGGTTTGGTGAATTGGAGGCGTTGCGACCCTTGGAGAGAAGGGGATCGGCAGAGGAAGGGGTTTCAACAGTAGAGGAATCAATGGTGGTGGTGGTGGGGGCGACGCCTCCATTTTCTTTATTAGTTGATTTCTACTGTCGATTGTGGGTTTGGGGATAGTGGGGGTGGTGGCACCGCGATGGTGGTAAGGTGGGAATGCTGGTGGCATCGCAGTGGTTGTAAGGTGGGAATGGTGGTGGCAGTTATAATGATGGGATGGTGGCGCGGTGGAGGCCTCGTGGTTGTCTATCTCCATTGATTTCTGTTGCCGATTGTGGGTTTGGGGATAATGGTGGTGGTGACGCCGATGTGGGGGTGATGGTACCGTGGTGGTTGTAAGGTAGGAATGGTGGTGACAGTTACAACGATGGGATGGTGGTGTGGTGGAGGCCTGGTGGTTGTCTCTCTCCGTTGATTTCTGCTGCCGATTGTGTGTTTGGGGAAAGTGGTACGTGGTGGCGACACTGGAGTGGGGGTGATGGCACCGTGGTGGTTGTAAGGTGGGAATGGTGGTGGCAATCACAATGATGGGATGGTACGTGGGGTAGTGGAGGCCCGATGGTTGTCTCACTCCCTTGATTTCCCTACCGATTGTAGGGATAGTGGTGGTGGCGACGCCGGTGTAAGGGTGGTGGTACCGCGATCGTTGTAAGGTGGGAATGGCGGTGGAAGTTACAACGATGGGATGGTGGCACGGTGGAGGCCTGGTGGTTGTAGTAAGTTGCTGATGGTTTTCGCTCTCAACTGCTATAAGGTCAATTGTCTTTTTAAAATTTTTGCCCTCTCACGTGACCCACATGCCTTAATTTCTGTTAGATTTCTAACGGGGTTTAAACATTTTGCAACAAACTGATAATTTAGGGGTTCCAAAAAAAGAAGGCTTTAATCAGTTCAGTGCACTTTACTATTTATCAATAATGATTTATTCATATGCATCAACACCTACATCATGAATTTTAGACGTGTGAAAATCTTTATCATGTATTGCACATGACACCCTCCACGTATTCTTAGATATTTTCCTATGAAGCACCGACACGTGAGAATGGACTGTAGTACCGGTGTCGGACACACCGGTGACACGCTAGGACACGGGTTCAGATTTTTTGTCAAAAAAAAAAAAAAAAAAAAAAGAAGATAAAGAGATATATACAAGTATATGGTTGTGTGTATTTATAGAAAGACAGATGGAGGGAAAGAGATGGAGAATATGAGAAAGAAGATTGATTGGAGATTACAGGTTTTGTGCATCTACTTCAAGCTTTGGATCAAGCAAGTAAGGCAAGGCTAGTTCATAGGATGATCCGATCCAAGCGAAGCCAAGGAAATTTCCTTGAATCAGCTCTCACTATAACAATTATGGTCTTTAACAACAATTTTATTTGCTATTAGAAGTAAAAAAAAGTGCTGCTATAGCTACTTGATAGGCAGTGTTTGTATTTGTTGTCATAACCTGTGTCGCAATAGGGATGGCAGCAATTGTATCTGCTGTCATATATAAAAAACATATGACAGCAAATATAAACGCCGCCAAAAATGACACTTTTTTTTTTTAAATGATATAACAATATATTTAAATGAAGCGAATTTAAGGAAAATTCAAATTCTTATAATCAAGGTCAATCCATTCATAAACCAAATTTTTTATGAAATAAACTCAATTCACAACAAAGTTGAGAAAAAAAAAAAAAAAAAGGAATTACAATGCATTTATTAGTGTAGCTATGTCTCAATAACAAGGGAAATAAAAGATTTTTAATGTCTCATCAAATTGTTTAAAAAGAAAAAGAAAAAAAGGGGGAGACTATGTATATCCTCCAAGTATCATCCTTCTCTACGAGCAACCTGAAATAAAACATATAACGTATTAGAAACCAATAACTAAATTTTGAATTAATACAAACAACAATTATGCATCAAATAAGTCCGAAATAGAAGAAGGAAACAATCAGATCACAAAAATAACAGAATGAGCCAAGAGGTGTCATCATCAACATCAAGCAAGTCTGACCTAAGATTCTGTTGTGGGCCGCTCTTTATTATCTGTATGAATACCTTTTCATTATTTCGACACACTATAACTATATTTTCTATTGCAGAAAGTGAAGAAAGGCTTACATGCAGTTTATCTACACATCATGTTCACAAAAAAATAATGCATAAATTATATCATGTCAATATTAGAATGATCTCATTGTACAATTTAATGGAAGCAAATACTGCTCACTTCTCACCTGAAGACAGCAGTAGTAGAAGATTATCCCATGCCATTCCCAATGAGAAACCAAATCAACCAATGCCAGACATGTCAAATGCACAAAAAAGGAAGCCCTGCAGCCAATGAAGAAATATATGATGAGAAGATTAAAATTTGTATGCATTAGACACGACATCCATAAAAAAATATTTTTACAATGGACGTGCCTTTAAACAGAGTTGCAAATTGATGAGGAGAAGCTCAATATAACTCTGTTATATGCAGATTGAGTTTCATCTTTGTCATCCACCAAGTCATCATTCTCTATATATAACCTGGAAATAAAACATTTAACCTATTAGAAACTAACAATTATTATTTTCTAGTTTCATATCACCAACCATTTTCAAGTTCTGCTCTAATATTACAAAAATATTGCAGCTACAAATGAAATTCCAATCAAAGCTTCAAACTACAGAGTTTATCATTTTCAAGTTATGCGCTCTTGCTCCCATTATGTGTGGCTTAGGTAGTTTTATTGGCACTACTGTTTTCTATGCATAATAATAGATAGAGTGGTAAAATCCAATACAACAGATAGCATCAGCTGAGACTAGCATCATTTCTAGGCACATAAACTGTTGCATTATCAGACATTTCAATTGTACAAATTATTTTGGAATACACTTTAGATAGTCCAAAAGTACATGGACCTCTATAAATTTCAAATCAACTCCAAAATAAAAAATAATAATCAAGGAATTAACCTAAATAATGATCCCCATTATTCAATTAAAAATGAATTCCAGACTCTCTTTTGACGTCCGGCCGGTTGCAGATAAACCAAAAATATGATGCCACTTCGGCTGGTAGTTTGGCATATAAGCTAATTTTATAGTACACCTTGTCTACAAAGGACCTAAAACTATACAAACCCTTTTCTCCCTGTCATCTACATTGCTCGTGCTGAGATTATCTATGAAACAACAGTCACTACAATAGTGGGTTGCTGCTCACTTCAAAATGCCCAACAATAGAAAAAAAAATAAAAACCAGTTGAAATCCTGAACCCTAGGATGAAATTCAAAGCTTAATTCTAGCATATGAAATGTTGTGTGATTATATACTAAGCTATGGTCTAGGCCAAGGACAACAAATGGCAGGATATAGAAGTAAATTAAAATGATAACTCCATCTGTTAACATTTTCATTCTACTAATCAGGTGCATCATATTTTATCATTGACCTTGATTAATTTGTGGCTTCCCCAAAAAAATGGTAAAACATGGCTGCAAATTGAATCTCAACAAATCCAATAACTACTGAAAATTGATATACACAGCAATGTGTTTAGCTAAACATAATATGATACCCCATTTAGCAAGAAAATCCTTATTACTTCATTTTACTAAAATAAGATAATTTAAATTATACTTACATAAGCAGAAGGCCAAGAAACGCTAGCTCCAGCTTATCTCCAATAGTTTTGAAATGTGCAGAAGCAATAGGTAGTGGTTCTTCTCGCATGATTGGAATGGTAACACTTACTTCCCAATTATGATGTCCCAATTCAATGCCCCTTACTTTTGAACGTGGGTTCTTACTCAAAAGAATTCCTCAAGCTACTATGACATCGGGCTTTTTGAGACTTAACAAAAAAACTTCACTCATGCCCTATTAAAACAAAACAAAATTTCAAGTTAATTAAAATAATTCAAGATAAATCAAATGCACATCACGTTAGCTATATCCATTAAGGAGAGGGTAGATTATAATGAGATAGACTTGATGAGGTAGATTAGAATAGGATAGAATGATTACTTGTCACCTTTTCATTGTCTGAGAACGAGCAACAAATTGTTCATTTGGAGCAGTTTGTTGGTATAGGTTATACCCACTATCCATCTGGCTCTACCCAAAAATGAGGTTCAGTTAAATGATAAAAAGATAAGAAAACTTTTGAAATTTATCATTTTGCTATGAAGTTACCTGACGAGTATTAATAGGGTCAGTTTGAGTGGAATATGAATATTGTTCAGTATAAGTTGCGGGTTGGTTTTTGTTATCTCTACCATCCATCTGGACCTGCATTCCAATTCTTAGTTGTTTCATTTTTGTTTGAAGCCCTAATGCATTATGATAATTGATGGATAATAATGTAACATCAATGAAGAGCATTATCCATTGCTTTATTATATCGGAGGTTTTCACTACCTGCTATCTTTTCATAGGCTGACTCAATTAAAGCATAAAAACATGTGGCGTGAAAACCTTGAGGACCAGCAAATGCAATTTTGAACTCAATTATTCTGCAAGTGGTCCATTTTTCTTGTGACATGTCATTTAAAGTGAAAACTTTGATCGCATATAAACATAGCCTTGGTTGGGGACCATTTCCATTAACAGGTATTATTCAGCCCTAAGGAGAGAAGAAGACACACAGTAAGAACTCGGAGAGAAGAAGACACACAGTAATAGATGACGGCGCCTCTCCCTACCCCCAGTTTCAGTGAAGTGCTACACTCAATGGAACAAGATCCAAATGCTATGTATCACATAGCAGACTATTACATTTCAATGTGGGATCTGAATACAATTTTTGTCAATATCAAATTTAGGGCTCACCAAATCAATGTCTTGAATGCATTTTCACACTATTCATATACACATGTGTGAATTTGTGCATTTCAAATGACATTTTAGGTATGACAAAAATCTATAAAATTTATCAACAGTCATTCTCACAGTCTTTTGTTCTGAACAATAATCAGATCCCACATTTTTTTAGGAGCATACGTGAATAAAAACAAACACAAAGGTGGTGCATGTACTGGTAATCACATAAATTTAAGATTTTAGAAAAAGAAAATTGCTAAAAAAGTACAGTACTTTTCCTAGAAAAATCAATATATCACTGAACCCAAAAAGACTGTTATAATTGGTAAAAAGATAAGGAAGCTTTTGAAATTTATCATTTGTCTATGAAGTTACCTGATGAGTATTGGTGGGGGCAGTTTGAGTGGTTTTTATTGAAATAATTTTCAAAGATTCATATACCTCCAGTTTTAGTAGTACTGCAATTTTGAGAAGGTATTGACTGTTCCAGATTGGAGGTAGACTGATTTTGTGTAGGTAAAAATTGTTTTTGTATGGAACTCGTATGTACAGTTTGCAGAATGAACAACATAACTAATGAAATAGGTAAAATCCAACTCTTATATAGACAGATCATGCACAAGACAAAATTCAAGCAATTTTCATAACAAAAAAGTTAATGTAATGGACATGGTTGATAAAGCTTTTAATGAAGGCGATATGTATAGCAGGGTTACTAAATGGTTCCTTCATGAGCACATGCATTCAATGAATCCTTTTAGCAGCAAGTAAGGAAAGGCCATCATCTAGTGTTGGTTACATTGTGCTGCGGTGTTAGGAGAGTAGACACTCTTCATGTAATTCATATTACATTCTCAAAGAAGAAATTTCCACATTTCATAAATACTAATGGTGAACAATGCTAATGCTGGTCACAAAAAGGAAAACCACAGGTTGCAATTGTGAACAATACTAATGCTGGTCACAAAAAGGAAGAAGAATGAATGCTTTTTTTTGCCACACAAGTCTATACAAAATTATATACAGCAAAAGTTTGTATATAAAGATTTCAGATGCAAAGCTAAACAAAGCAATGAATCTACATAACATGTCAGCAACAGAGCATACTACCATACTACGGAAGGTGAAAATTGTAAAGGAAACAATATTAAATCGGATAGACTTAATATACTAGAGTCCTCTAACAGTAAAAAACGCGAATTACATCGCTATATATATGTGTACACAGAGACGGAGAGGCCAAACATCATACCTAAGTTCTTGCAGAAGGAGACGAAAGATGAAGATGTCTAACTCTGATACCTAAGCTAGGGTTTCTTATAAGATTAACATAAATCCCCAATTAAAGCATGAAATCCAACAAAAACAAAGCAATATTGATGGAATTTACCTGCAAGTGGATAGACTGATGAACTCAACAGTTTTGTTTGGCGATGATTGTTGGCCTGTTTTGGCGGATCAGATGTCGATTTGGCTCCCAAATCAAATAACACAACAGAATATATGCTCAAATAGCACAATCGGGACTGTGTTCGTAGTATAATTTTGGTAGATCAAGCTCTCCATTGAAGAGCGAGGAGCGAGGAGACCAGTCTGAGTCGAGCTAGAGAGAGAGAAAGGAGTACTGGGGGTAGAGAGAAAAAGCGAGGAGCGACGAGAGAGAAAACGATGAGCGGCGAGAGAGAATTGGGGGTAGAGAGAGAAAGTGGGGAGTGAAAAAAGAAAATTGGAAAATGAAAAATGAAAAAAGAAAAATAAAAAATGAATAATGAATATGAAAAATGACGCGGCATTTTTTTTTTTTTTTACTTCTAACGGCATTTTTTATGAAGTGCTTTTAAAAATGATTTTTTAACAGCATTTTTTTATTTTTGCTGCTAGACCCATCCTTTTTTGTAGTGTCTCCTTTTGCACTCCAGCATGTATTCTTGCGAGTGAGAGCGCTTCTGTAGCGTTTTTCCTCTGCTTCCTTAAAAGATCACTGCATAAAAAAAATGCAATAAAAAGAGAAGTGATAAAATTGTGATAAGATTGCACTCTTATCTGTTAGGATATTTGGACTTATATTTTCAAGGTATTTGAACCTATATTTTTCAAGAGAGTAATGGACTTAAAAGTTGTGTTTATTAAATACTCCGTATAAATTAGAAATTGAGTATAACTTTGTTCTTCTTTCTAGCTACCTAATTCAAAAGCAGATGACCAGAGACAAGATAGATATATATATATAGAGAGAGAGAGAGAAGGCTTATTAACTAAGTTTGCTAATGGTGCACGTCTCTGTCCATCTAGCTATATATAGAAATGTCGGTTTAGAGGGACACCGGTACATAGAAAATATCTATGAAGCATTAGAACTGTCTATCTAGTTCGCTACCATTTGACTTCTTACTTGTACATAGAAAATATCTACGAAAAAAACAAGATATACGGCAATAAAATAATGTCTTGTATTTGGACCTATATTTTTTAAAAGTTTAATGGGCTTAAAAGTTGTGTTTATTATATATAAATTATAAATTGAGTATATATATATATATATATAATAATAGTTATGTATTATCATATGTTTTGTTTTTTTAAAATTTATGGTATCGTCGTATTTGTGTTTTATCTTACTCTGTCCCGTGTCCCTCTAAACCGACATTTCTATATATAGCTAGATAGACAGAGACGTGCACCATCAAATGGTAGCAAACTTAGTTAATAAGCCTTCTATATATATATATATATATATCTTGTCTCTGGTCATCTGCTTTTGAATTAGGTAAGAACAAAGTACCAAAATGACATCTATTGAGGAAATCCGCAAAGCCCAGCGAGCTGAGGGTACGGCTACCATTCTGGCCATTGGTACTGCAACTCCATTCAACTGCGTCAGCCAGGCCGACTATCCTGATTACTACTTTCGAGTAACAAACAGCGAGCACATGATCGAGCTCAAAAACAAGTTTAAGCGGATTCGTATATTAAAAGACATATGTATATATATGCCGTACTATATTTACGTACAGTTCATAAACGGCTTTAATTTATATTTCCTTTTAAGTATTGTCCAGAAAGAAAAATAACAGTCGATTGAAGCTAGAACATGCATGCATACGAATCCTTAGTCTTTGCTCACACAGTCACACTGATATCTTTTTCAAGTTCTCCTTTGAGCAAATGCTGTTTGAATATTTGCCAATATATATATTGCGCATGTATAGTGATTTGTCATGGCTGGCATACTTAACATGTGCATGTGCTGAATGCCAATTAATGCTAGCTAGCTTAATATTAATTTATTCATTTATTTTCAGTATTTATTTTGAGACTTATATACGTGCAGGTGAAAAAACAATGATCAAGAAACGTTACATGTATCTGACCGAAGAGATGCTTAAAAAGAATCCCAATATGTGTGCTTTCATGGCCTCATCCCTCGATGCCCGTCAAGATATGGTGGTGGAGGAAGCACCTAAGCTCGGCGAGGAAGCTGCATCAAAGGCCATTCTAGAATGGGGCCAGCCAAAATCGAACATCACACACCTTGTATTTTGTACAACCTCGGGCGTAGACATGCCTGGTGTGGACTATCAACTCGCTAAGCTTCTCGGCCTCCCACCGTCCGTCAACAGGGTGATGATCTATCAACAAGGTTGCTTCACCGGTGGGATCGTTCTTCGTGTGGCCAAGGACCTGGCCGAGAACAACAAAGGAGCGCGCGTACTTGTGTGTTCTGAGATCACTACCATCATCTTCCGTGGGCCCTCCGAGACCCACTTGGACTCTCTTGTGGGCCAGACACTTTTCGGTGATGGAGCCTCTGCTATGATCGTTGGTGCAGATCTTGACATGTCGATCGAGCATCCACTGTTTCAAATTGTGTCTACGTCACAGACAACTCTACCCGACTGCATAGAAGCCATGAAACTATGTGGGTGTCACATTTTAGAAGCTGACATGGCATGATGACAAGTCAATACGACCATAGCCAAATCCTCCGTGGCAATTTTAAAAGTCAAAAGTCATGAAGGACCAAACTTCGAGCACCCTAAGCCCTGGTATCGCCCCAGGCCTATCAAGTCTCGAAAGATCAAATTTCGAGCACCCAAAGCCCTGGCATCGCTCCAGGCCCATCAAGCCTCGAAAGATCAAACTTTGAGCACCCAAAACCCTGGCATCACTCCAGGCCCATCAAGTTTCAAAAGATCAAATTTCGAGCACTCCAAGCCCTGGCATCGCTCCAGGCCCATCAAGCCTCGAAAGATCAAACATCGAGCACCCGAAGCCCTGGCATCGCGCCAGGCCCATCAAGCCTCGAAAGATCAAACTTCGAGCACTCCAAGCCCTGGCATCGCTCCAGGCCCGTCAAAACTCGAAAGATCAAACTTAGAGCACCCTAAGCCCTGGCATCGCTCCAGGCACATCAAGCCTTGAAAGATCAAATTTCGAGCACCCTAAGCCCTGGCATCGCTCCAGGCCCATCAAACCTCGAGGAGCCAATCCTCGAGCACCCTAGGCCCTGGCAACGCTCCAGGCCCATCAAGTCTCGAGAGACCAGCTCTCGAACGCCTCGAGTCCTGGCGTTACGCCAGATAATATCACTTCGAAGGATTGGAACCTAAGGAGGCTCGCAATTAAAGGATTGCGTATAACATGAAACAAAGGTAGGGCCTTCGTTGCTATAAGGAATCTATGTTTGGGAAACTTAGGAGGATCTTAGATTGGTGGATGAGAAGTCAAGAGGTGCCTTCGCTCTCAGCAAGGCCCGATTAACAAGATGATGGGATTATACATCTCATGACAGCAAACCTTAAAATCACATTTAATGCTATGTCAGGCTTGACCAACCGATGACCAAACAACATTTAATGCCCCTGATTAAGGGAGAAGTGACATGGCAATGTATGACAAGGCTCGAGCAAAGGATTAGACCCTTCAGACTCTTAAATCTCCAGGATTATTCACGTAATCCAGATCGGGAGTAATGCATGCGAGGAACCATGTGTAATACCCCTAATTTAAAAGGATAGACTTGGAATTTATTTAATTGTTGAAGTTGCTTTTTTATTTATTTAATAGTGAATTTGTTTTGATTTAATTGTGAATTAATTGTAAATTGTTTGATTTGTTTTAATTGAATTTTAAATTATTTAATTGTTTATTTGAATTGCTTGTTACTTGTTTAATTATGTGTTTAAGTTACATGACTTGTTTAATTGTTTTATTAAATTAAATTGTTTGATTTGTTTGCATTATGTTTTCTTTAGTAGAATTTATTGTTTTCCTTTAATTGAATTGATTATTAAATGTTTTAATTAATTATTAGTTATGAAAATATAATTAGGGTTTTTGTTTTTAGAAGTCACGTTTGTAGTCGACGCATGTTTTAATTAAGTTTTCTCCAGGCCGGTTAGGATTCTGTTAGGGCTTGATTTAATTTAGGTTTTGTATAACTCTATAAATAAACATAATAAAGTTAGGCCTAGGGTTTTAGAACCCTATTCACGTCTGTGGAGGTAGAGAAAGAACAGAGGAGGGATTTCAGTAGGAATCGCCAGAACTTTTGAAGATGACGTAGAGATTTTGAACAAAAGTCTCAAAGGCAAGTTCTAAACCTATCTCTTTCCCTTAGGCTCGTGTTCTTTGCATGACTAATTCAATTCTAGGATTTAATAAGGTTTAAAAATTGAACTGGATTGCATGTTTTAAATGCTTAAAACTGAATGTGTGTTCAAGTTGTTTAATGTTTGTATTAAATTCTTCGTTGCGTAATTTCTGTTTTAATTCATGTAAGTTGATGAGTAATGATTTTAATTAGTTCTATACCATGTTGGGAATCACTGGAATTAATTTAGTTTGAAAGTTTGGTGTGTTAAAACAGTTGGGGTTCGGGAATGCATAAACTGCTCGTATTAAACTCTTGATGCAAAATTCATGCTTTAATTGATTTTGGTAACTGAATAAAGAATTTAGTGGATTCTGGAATAAGTTGGAACCTGATTTAAACACTTACGAACCCTAGGTATGAAGGTCAGTTCATCGGAAACTCACCGGAATTTAAAACGATGAAGAACAGAGAGAGAGATATGGTCCATGGCTTAGAAATACCACCGATGCAAAATCCGACCCCCCAACGGGCAAAAAGGCAAAGATGAACAAGAAAGGGAAATTTGAAAACCAAAATTAACAAATGATTTCAAATTACCGTTTGGCCCTTGGCCACATTTCATACATGATTAATGAGACCCTATGGAAGAATAAAAATGGAATTCCCACACCCGATGCAAGCATAGTGAAGCAATGACTCGGCATTTTCCAATATTTTCATAATATTTCTTGAAGTTAAAAGTTACATAGAATACAATATAAATGTCATTGGCCTCCAGCCTCATCCATACATGTTAAATACATTGAACAAAGTATACTCATGTATACATTACATATATGGAATCAAATATACACATTTTGACATATAAGGCTACAAATAGGATTTCATGCCAACATTTACAATAAATGAGAACTTCAAGTTTACAAATAATCCAAGCATGATGTGAATCCCAAATCTTGATCCCGGTACCTGAAAAATGTCCCCACTACGTGGGTGAGTAACATAAAGCTACTAGGAGATGAGCATGCATCGACCTAGCATTTTACAATTCAATCACCTTAGGTGAAACATGTTAAAGGGGCTCATGCCACCTAACGTCTATGTCAAAGTGAGACTTAGGGATCATCCTAATCTACTCATGCAATTGAAATGAACTACGGCATACAAGTATACATGCTCAAGTACACTAAACCGTATTAAAACATGATATATGACATTTAAGTACACATGCTCACAAGTATACTAAATCATGTTAAACGGGATAAGCAATATCTAGCATACATACACAAGTATAAGATATATGTATAGAGTACTCATAAATCAAGTATACAAACACAAGTATACTAAGCTAAACACATACGCACAAGACAAGTATACATGGCACAAGTATACAAAAATGAAATCCGCATACACAAGACAAGCACACTAAGCGTAAATACACTAGATAGAGTTTAGATACACCAACAAGGATACAAGTTTAAGTATACAGTTTCAAGTATACTAAATGAGATCAAAATACATAAGCAAGCACCAATTCTCAAGTTACAAGTAATCTATGATTAACAACTTGAAATTGAATGCGAAATCATAGTAAAAAGACTAGGACATGTGGTTACTAGAACAAACAAGTGTTTCCGGATAATTGCGACCCACAAGGCACTACCTAGTGCGCACATGCATAAGTTAGCAATTACGACCCACAAGGTACTACCTAGTGCGCACTTATGACTTAGAAGACTCTTGTCTCCGTACTAGAGCCAAACCCTAGCTATCACGTGAAATATGTCCTTACAAGCTTTCCAAAATCAATAAGTCCAAAACTTATACAAAAATTAATAAGTTAGACCAAAGTTATACCAAATCCACTAATGCATAAAACCATCTTCCATGCACAAATAAGGTTGAATCCACACAAACCATGTCCTCTAATTCAAGTCTAGATAGCATATGACATGTCAAACCTCCAATATGCAATTTATACACCAAAACAAAAATATTTTATAACAATTGAACCATATTACCACACTAAGCCACAAGTACTAAATAAGTCCCAATTTAGTAACTAACTCCAAGGTAAACAATTGTAATATTCTAACAAGGTATACACATACACAAGATATATCTAAACAAGCTATGCAAGTCAATGATATTCTATATCATGCTAAGTCTAATTACCATTTCAAGATGCTTCAAGTACTAATTCTACATCAAATTAATAATATACTCACAAGGTGATTAAACGGACTACATTTCAAGGGTTTATCAACCTATTACATCCAATATCAATTTAAGTGACCAACACACTTAAAATAAAATTAATTAAGCTCATTAATTAATTTTTCTCTAGATTTTCAATCAACTCCAAATGTCTTCAATTTAACATAGGTTAAAGAACTCACCAAGTCTTACTTTAATATCACATTACAAGTTGATTTCATGCTTGTTTCAACTATGTGAATTCAATTTTTATAAAAGATAAATATTAAATAAAATTTGCATTTCTTATTCAAATGCTCCCAATTTAATATATGTCAACAAGTATACCAAGGCCTAAATTACTAGCATGCCACAATTTAATTCCAAGTTACACACAATCATATGAATTAAATATTAAACATAGAAAATAATTTAATTAAATTTCAAAACTTGAACTAAAGCATGCTTACAAGTTGTATATGCTTATAAAACAATCAATACAACATTAATATAAACCTAAGACATCCCCTACCTCGATTTGAGATGAAAATCTCAAAAGCCCACCGAAAAAAAGTGTTCCGAATTCAACGAAACTCCTAGGTTTTGTTGGGGACAACACGATCCACATGAACCCACAAGACGCCCCATGAAAATCACAACTTGACTTCAAACCCGAACTCAAAATTTGGCCAAAAATGGGTTCTAATAAGGGGGAAAGATGTGTGTGGTCAAGATAAACACAAAACGCGAAGGCACTACGACTTTTTAACAAAGGGAAGAAGGTTCAAATGAAAGAAGAAGGGTGGTAACCCCCTTGGGCTGCCATAGCAAGTTCTGGTCGTGCATGGAGAGGGGAGAAGATGACTTTGATGACTTTTTAATTTTAAGTCCCCCTATTTATAGAAAATCTCAAAAAGTGCCCCAAACGGGACCCGCCGTCCGAAAAAGTGAAATTTGAGCAGATGCACTCAAATGGCAAAACTCCGTGAACGAAAAAGATTCAAAATGAGAAAATATAAATAATGGAAGAAACGGCGTTAAAAACTGAGTCCCGAGCAGAGAGCTATGCCCCGAACAAGTTCGGCGACAACCGGGGCCACAAATCCTGAAACTGAAGAAAAACGACCAGAAGGAAATTCCAAGAATTTACGAGTCGACGAAAAGTGAAAATGAATCCCGTACGAGAATCCAGGCTCCAGGCGAAGTATTTTACAATAACTTTCATTAATTGCAAAATGGCCTCTCAAAAAAGGGTTAATTGCACTAATGCCCTAGAATGAAAATATCTTCCAAAAATATTTTCTTAAAAACCCCTGAAATAAAATATCTTCAAAATATATTTACGAAAAACACCCCAAGAAAAGAAAAAGATTCTGAAAAACTGTGCATCCGTGCCCCTATGGACACTGGGAGCAACTAGAGTACTTTCTTGCAAAAGTGAATATACGTATTTCGAGGAAACCACTGAAGATAAAGGCACGTGAAGTCAAAAACCAACTCCGAACACAAGGAGTGAGGTTATGCCAACCAAGTAACAAATGGGGAAAAGACAAAATAGGGAAAAGGACAAAATAGGGAAAAGGACGAAAAGTGAATAGTGTCAAAAAACGAAAAATGTGGAAATGACTTGGTCCTCAAAGGAAGTTGTCAATCCAAAGGAAAGAGTCTTAGAAACTATTTTCGAGCACTCGAGACGACACTAAGCGACGAGAAACTGAACTCAGAAAAGAAATTTCAACGAAAAAAATTCATCCGTAAAATTCTGAGGAAAAAAGAAAGGAAGGAAATGATCGGGTCATTACAATCTACTCTCCTTAAAAAGATTTCGTCCCTGGAGTCAGGAACATTCCCAGAAGAACTGAAAAAGGACCGTACACAAGGTCACACAAAAGAACAGATCATAAAGTGCCTAAGGACAACTCCAAATGTCTCAAAATCAATGAAGAGACACGAAACCGCGAATAGTGAGACACCTCTCCAACGAATTGACATACTAACCCAATGTCAACCACCTAAAAGAGATCAAGACAACTACATAACTAAACAAGGAACACAACCAGAAGCAACATGGCAGCACGAATACTGACTAAAACCCGCCCACAACGTACCCAAGGTGTGGTAGCATCCACAGTGTCAAATGCCCGCCCACACTCACATTACTAGCTAGGTAATGCAAGGTAGCATCGACGGCAACTAGCACTCGCCCACACACAACCTTGTTGGCCTAAGGATTTTATCTAAAGGTCAATCTTATGTTTTGATGATTACAAACCATTAATGATGTTTAAGTACTAGTGTTTTCATTGAGTGATATATAGTTGATCAATATTCAATCCTCAATGTTGAGTTAGAAGATCCATTCCAAGCATTACAAATACTCAAGCTATGGATTCAAGGAAGCCTTAAAAGTTGCAAGAGATCAAAGGCATATTCAATCAAAGGAAAACTCGAACTTCAAAGATCATTCAAGCATTTCAAAGAAAGAAAACAAGTCTTCATCAAGCCTAAACGATCATGGTCAAGAATGAAGAAAAGGGGTAGATAAGATGGTGAGAGCTTAAGATTTAATGTCAAAGTATTTTTGAATTCATTTGAAGCTCATCTCTATAGGACTATGCATATCATACATCATATACTCCTACATCATTAGCAATAGACTTTGAACTTCAATACACATATATTTAACATATGAAGTCTTTGCTAAGAATGAGTTAGTTCAAGCTTGCATAAGTTTTGAAAGAACTCAACTTAAGCTATAAATGCTAGGACCATGCACATTAATCACAATACTTATTTTGGTCTCTAGAAAGAAAAGGAAAAGGCATTGAATTTTATATTTCATCTTTAAAGCCTTTATTGCCATAATTTGGTAAATGACTCTAGGACACAATGCACTTGAAATTTAACATCTTCATATGTCCCTAGACTCCTAGAAACAGGCCTTGAACTAAATTGAATCATTCATCAAAGTCCTAGGTGCTAGAAAAATGAATATCTCAAAAGAAGCAATTTTCAGCCTAGAAAATTTCCAGACCAGCTTACACTCAAAATGCTATAACTATTTGTGTAGTTGGAATTTTTACATAAGGCCAGTGGAATTAGAAAGCTGACTTCGAGCTCTTGAGTTTAGACTCAAATTTCACCTAAAAAGGATTTGAATTGAGAGAGATATAACCATCACAAGATGACTGATTCTGCTCTGCGAAAATTCTGACTAGGTTGCACTAAAATGGCCATAACCATTTCTGTGTTTAGAATTTTTGAGCAAGGCTAGTGGAATTAGAAAGCTTACTTCAAGGTAATAAATTTAGACTCAAATTTCACCTCATTTGGAGTTTCATGGACTGAGTTATGTCCATTTGAAGTCATGAACTTTTTCTGTCCAAACCAATTCAGCAGCAGCCTTCATGAAGCAAGAGCCACCTCTATAAGAAATAGAGCCAGCTCTCTCAAGGCTAATAGAGCCTGCTCAATGAAATTTAGAGAAGGCTCAATGGGAATTAGAGAAGGCTCAAAGAATAGAGAAGGCTCCATGAAAAATTAGAGAAGGCTCAATGAGATGGAGAAGGCTCCATGAAATAAAAGAGAAGGCTCTTTCAATTCCAGTAGGCTTTTTAACGAAAAATTAGAGAAGGCTCAAAGAAAAGAGAGGGCTTAATTAAAAGAAAGAGAAGGCTCTTTTCCACAACTTCAGTTTTTGAGAGGGCTCAATTAAAAAGAGAAGGCTCAATTAAAAAAAAGAGAGGGCTCTTTTTTTGTTCCAAGTAAGCTACGAAAAATGCATCTTCAAAATAAAGAGCAGGCTCAAGTTTTTACAAGAGCAGGCTCTTTCTAATGAAAATGAACAAAGAGCAGGCTCACATTTTTACAAGAGCAGGCTCTTTCTAAAGAAAATGAACAAAGAGCAGGCTCTCTTGTTTACAGAGCAGGCTCCTTCTGGGGTTTTGAACTGCAACGGAAATATTTTCATTAATTGATCCCAACAACCTGTAACAGCTATATTGAGTCTCAAAATTCTATAAATACAGAGGGCTAGCATGCTGAATGGATCTACCATTTTGAGAGACATTACATTGCAAGAGAGCTTTTGTTCTCATCTTCTCTTCTTCTCTCTCATTTCACGCTTATTCTATTTTTGAGAGATTCTAGTAAAAGATCAAAAGGGCTTTTGCTCTTGTTTTAATCTTCATAGAGTTTCTGCTCTATTATACTACTTGAGAGAGCATTCAAGAACATTCATTCAAGTGCATCCAAGAGAGCTTTTTGCTCTACCATTATACAGAGCTTTTGTTCTACATTTTTTCCTCATCATCTCTCATACATTTCATACTTAGATTTTGAGTTTCACTTGATTTCATATATACTCTATTGTGAGGTTTGATTTGTATCAGTTCTTGAGAGAATTTCTTGTACTACAAATTCTATCTACAAATCTGCTGTAAGACTAAGAGGAAGAGTTTCCCTTAGCAAAGAAATTGTAAGGGCTGGTGTGGCCTATGTAAAACTAAGAGAGGTGGTCTCTTAGCAAGGATATTGTAAGGGTTGGTGTGACCCAAAGGAAGACTAAGAGAGGTTTTCTCTTAGCAAGGAGTTACTTCTAATCAAGGTTTGCTCTCCACCCGTAAGGAGAAGCTATATTGGATTGGGAAGTCTCAAGAGGGATCTTGAGCCGAGGAGTAGGAGTTTTCCGAACCTCGCAAAAATCGCCGTGTTATAGTTTGCAATTTCTCTTCCCTTATCTCTTTTATAATTGTGCTATAAATTGTTTACTTTCATATCTTGATTTCATATGTTGATTATTGCACAATAGGTTATATTGTTAATTAGAAATTGTATTTCTATAAATTACGAAAATTGGCCATTGACTCTATTCACCCCCCCTCTAGAGTCAATTCTTGAGTAACAAACCTGTACGGTAGCATGACAGTATAAAGCCCTAATTTATCACCTGCCTCCAATAAGCTCACCCGTGAAACCTATCGATACATATGATATCAATGTCAAACAATCATTACCAAAAGCACCACAGAAACTAGGCATTCTGTGAGAGTTGCGATATGGTCTAAAATGTCCGACCGGACCATTCTGGCCAATCCAAAACCCTGACAACAATGTCATAGGCACAGCTATGCTTAAGGCCTTAAATCCTCAATACTGGAAAAACTGACAACCACAAGTCTCAAAACACTATTGTCAACCACACCAGTCACGAATCCAAAGCCTGACAAGTCTATGCCTTTAAGCCAATGGATCGGACTTTACAAATTAAACAACATCATCATCGCCCTAATCACAACGACTCCCAACAAAACAATGCACTCAAAATCCTCCACGTCATTCTAAAGCTAACCTACTACAAGGCTACGCCTAGGAATCAAGACATCGGATCAAGCTCACACACACAATCCCGACAACCAAGGTCACACAACCCCAAACAAAGTGCGGAATGATAAAGGAAATGAACTAATAAAGCAATTAGTCATGCAACATACACGTATATATACGCAAGTATACTAAACAGTACTAAATCCATGGTGAACAAGTATACAGGCTCAAGTATACTAAATCAAAGTGAAATGAAATAAACAACGCGCAAGTATGCTAGGTACAAGTATACTAAACGTAAATGAAATTCTACGAATAATTTCATAGAAACAATATCGCACCATACAACTAAACACATAATATACAAGGGCAATCAAATATGCTACTTATCACATAGGGGTCAAGCATCAGAGACACGCTACACATCACTTATGACGCTAGCATGACAAGCAGATATAATAAATGAAAAACACATTATCTATATCTTCACATAACCACCAAATAGTCACATCCCTTAATATGTTTCTAAGGCATGCTCAAAACAACAAGGCATATAAACATGTAGGAATCACTATGCAAATAACAATCCTGCAAAATCACAAGCAAGAAGGGATGAAATGCCTCTCAGAAGGACAAACTCACGGAAAGTGAATCCCAAAAACCCGGATGAGTCTGATCTCTCTCCGTGAGGAAATGAATCATCTCCTAGAATGAACACTAAGGTTCCCGAAACAAAGAGTCTACAAGTCTTTCCCAAGACTGGTCCAAACACAAGGTGGAATCCTAACGCCACATAAAACAAACAACGGTGCAATGGATAGTCCCAATACTAACCATTACGAGACACCAACGAGAGAACTCAACTCAAGATGCCAATGAGTTCAATGAGAACTCTACAGGATCCTATCTATACAAAATCCCAAGTCTCCAAGGACGAGGGAGAATAATTAATTACACCAATGCAATTAATTACGCGTAACCACTCACACCCCAACCTTAGCTCATAAGAGCTGTCTAAGGCAAGACAAGAAGAATCCTAGGTCAACGTACCTATCAAATCTCCAACCATCACTCTAAGAAGATAAAACGCAAGGACCTCGCCATTGAGGCTCATGAAAATGAATCTCCCAATCCCCAAGGAAGGACTCGATTCAATCCGACTCGTCGTCCCATGGCTTTAGAAACAAAACCCCAATGACGTTATCACATTAAAGTCACCACGAAACTCCAAGAGATGATGCCCTAGCATCAATCTCAACCAACCAAGTTAGGACAACCCGCAATGCCTAAATAAGACATAAAATAAGTAGTTGTCACGTAATATAACAATGGACTAGTACTCACACAAGTAGAAAATAATCACATAAGGCATATCAATATAAGCATCATACAATCATGCTAAGAATAACAAGCACATGTAACATGCTAAGGCAAACAAGCATTACCATCATGCAAAGCATACAAGCGTGAATCAACATGCTAAAACGACAAACACATACAATATGTTGAGACCTACAAGTATATATAATGTACTAAGACAGACTAGTACATATAATATACTAAAGTAAACAACCATATATATCATGCTGAGACATTTAACGAAACTTCTAAACATACGTCCATATAAGCACGTAAACATGTGATCATATTCAACATGTTATCAAAAGCAATTAAACACATAGAGCATGGCAACACAAGCATGATATGCACCCAAAACCCGTTGTCTTAAGGTTTTCGAACCTAGGAGCTCTGATACCACTTGTGATGGCCTTGATTTTTCAAGCCAATGCGTCCTGTGATGAACCGTAGTTTGATCCGATAACGGATCCGAAATGCGGAAGCGAAAATAGAAAACAAGACTTTAAGAAGTCAAAGTGACCTTCCATGAGGTCATGGAACTCAATGAGAACTGATGCGGAAGTAAAAGACCAAAAATATGACAAATAAGCCCCCAGGGGCAAAATAGTCATTTCTGAAAACTGTGGACTCGGGTGCCACCGAGCACAGCGCTGGAAGGACAACGAAAAACTAATCAAGATGGACTTAAGAATCACTTAATTCGGAGTCCGGATGAAGAAGATATGAAACTCCAAAGTTTCATAAAATCAAACTTTTGGGTTTGAAATCAATACAGCAAGGGTACTTTACAAGGGATAAAATGGTCTTTTCAGATATAATTTGATGCAACCGTGTGTACCGTTATATAGACCAACAAAAACTAATAAACTTAGACTCAAAAATCACTTAATTTGGAGTCCGGATGATGAAGATATGAAGCCTCAAAGTTTCAAAAAAATCAACTTATTTTCCAGGTAAGAAATCTGGGCAGGAATAGTGTTTTTACAGCAAACAACATTTGATTTTTTTTTTAACGGAACTGAGGCTAAAAACGGACCCTTAAATGAGTTTTTCTGGAAAAACACAAAGAAGAAACCCCCCTTAAAATCACGTTTTCTACCCGGCTTCGTATAAGGAACGGAGAAAAACACGCTGTAAGATCCCTAAAATGCCCCTAGATCAGCCTAGGTCAAGAGGGACCCAAAAAGCTGCTACATGAAATTTCTTCAAGATCAGTCCACAACTGAGAGCAAAAACGGACTATCAAATGTATTTTTCTGGAAAAACACAAAAAAGAAACCCCTCTCAAAATCGAGTTTTCTACATAACTCATGAGAGAATTAAAAAAAAACTCAATGTAGAATGCCCAAAATGCCCCTCCATGAAATCTGGTCATGAGGGTCACAAAGCCGCTAAATTTAAAACTGGAAGCAGAACTTTGCAATGGATTTCTGGTATCAAGAAGACGTTTTCTGGAAAAACACGAAGAAGAAACCCCCCCTAAAATAACATTTTCTAAGTGACCATGTCAAAAGAAGAAAATAAAACTGATGTGAAAAGTCTAGAAAGCCCCTAGATCAGATTATGCAACAAAGTTTCAAAATGAGTCCATAGGAGGCTCATTTCACCAAGGAAGAAGGTTTTCCCAGAAACGACCATGCACGCAAACGTAACTTACCTATTAGGATGTGCTACAATGGTCCATGGCTTAAAAATACCACCGATGCAAAATTCGACCCTCCAACGGGCAAAAAGGCAAAGATGAACAAGAAAAAGGGAAATTTGAAAACCAAAATTAACAAATGATTTCAAATTACCGTTTGGCCTTTGGCCACATTTCATACATGATTTATGAGACCCTATGGAAGAATAAAAATGGAATTCCCACACCCGATGCAAGCATAGTGAAGCAATGACTCGGCATTTCCAATATTTTCATAATATTTCATGAAGTTATAAGTTACATAGAATACAATATAAATTTCATTGGCCTCCGGCCTCATCTCATACATGTCAAATACATTAAAAAGAGTATACTCATGTACACATTACATATATGGAATCAAATATACACATTTTGACATATAAGGCTACAAATAGGATTTCATGCTAACATTTACAATAAATGAGAACTTCAAGTCTACAAATCATCCAAGCATGATGTGAATCCCGAATCTTGATCCCGGTACCTGAAAAATGTCCCCACTACGTGGGTGAGTAACATAAAGCTACTCGTAGGAGATGAGCATGTATCGACCTAGCATTTTATAATTCAAGCACCTTAAGGTGAAACATGTTAAAGGGGCTCATGTCACCTAACATCTATGTCAAAGTGAGACTCAGGGATCATCCTAAGCTACTCATGCAATTGAAATGAACTACGGCATACAAGTATACATGCTCAAGTACACTAAACCATATTAAAACATGATACACGACATTCAAGTACACATGCTCACAAGTATACTAAATCATGTTAAACGGGATAAGCAATATCTAGCATACATACACAAGTATAAGATATATGTATAGAGTACTGATAAATCAAATATACAAACACAAGTATACTAAGCTAAACACATACGCACAAGACAAGTATACATGGCACAAGTATACAAAAATGAAATCCGCACACACAAGACAAGCACACTAAGCGTAAATACACTAGATAGAGTTTAGATACACCAACAAGGATACAAGTTCAAGTATACAGTTTCAAGTATACTAAATGAGATCAAAATACACAGGCAAGCACAAATTCTCAAGTTACAAGTAATCCATGATTACCAACTTGAAATTGAATGCGAAATCAAAGTAGAAAGACTAGGACATGTGGTCACTAGACCAAGCAAGTGTTTCCAGCTAATTACGACCCACAAGGCACTACCTAGTGCGCACATGCATAAGTTATTTCGGGCAATTACGACCCACAAGATACTTCTTAGTGCGCACTTATGACTTAGAAGACTCTTGTCTCCGTACTAGAGCCAAACCCTAGCCATCACGTGAAATATGTCCTTACAAGCTTTCCAAAATCAATAAGTCCAAAACTTATACGAAAATCAATAAGTTAGACCAAACTTATACCAAATCCACTAATGCATAAAACCATCTTCCATGCACAAATAAGGTTGAATCCACACAAACCATGTTGTATAATTCAAGTCTAGATAGCATATGACATGTCAAGCCTCTAATATGCAATTTATACACCAAAACAAGAATATTTTACAACAATTGAACCACATTACTACACTAAGCCACAAGTACTAAATAAGTCTCAATTTAGTAACTAGCTTCCAAGGTAAACAATTGTAATATTCTAACAAGCTATACACCTACACAAGATATATCTAAACAAGCTATGTAAGTCAATGATATTCTATATCATGCTAAGTCTAATTACCATTTCAAGATGCTTCAAGTACTAATTCTACATCAAATTAGTAATATGCTCACAAGGTGATTAAACGGACTACATTTCAAGGGTTTATCAACCTATTACATTCAATATCAATTTAAGTGACCAACACACTTAAAATAAAATTAATTAAGCTCATTAATTAATTTTTCTCTAGATTTTCAATCAACTCCAAATGTCCTCAATTTAACATAGGTTAAAGAACTCACCAAGGCCTACTTTAATATCACATTACAAGTTGATTTCATGCTTGTTTCAACTATGTGAATTAAATTTTCATAAAAGATAAATATTAAAAAAAATTTGCATTTCTTATTCAAGTGCTCCCAATTTAATATATGTCAACAAGTATACCAAGGCCTAAATTACTAGCATGCCACAATTTAATTCCAAGTTATATACAACCATATGAATTAAATATTGAACATAGAAAATAATTAAATTAAATTCCAAAACTTGAACTAAAGCATACTTACAAGTTGTATATGCTTATAAAACAATCAATACAACATTAATATAAATCTAAGACATCCCCTACCTCGATTTGAGATGAAAATCTCAAAAGCCCACCGAAAAAAAGTGCTCCGAATCCGACAAAACTCCTAAGTTTTGTCAAGGACAACACCATCTACATGAACCCACAAGACGCCCCATCAAAATCACAACTTGACTTCAAACCCGAACTCAAAATCTGGCCAAAAACCGGTTAAAGATGTGTGTGGTCAAGACAAACACAAAACGCGAAGGCACTTCGACTTTTTAACAAAGGGAAGAAGGATCAAATGAAAGAAGAAGAAGGGTGGCAACCCCCTTGGGCTGCCATAGCAGGTTCTGGTCGTGCATGGAGAGGGGAGAAGATGATTTTTTAATTTTAAGTCCCCCTATTTATAGAAAATCTCAAAAAGTGCCCTAAACGGGCCCCGCCGTCCGAAAAAGTAAAATTTGAGTAGATGCGCTCAAATGGCAAAACTCCGTGAACGAAAAAGATTCAAAATGAGAAAATATGAATAATGGAAGAAACGGCATCAAAAACTGAGTCCCGAGCAGAGAGCTATGCCCCGAACAAGTTCGGCGGCAACCGGGGCCACAAACCCTGAAACTGAAGAAAAACGACCAGAAGGAAATTCCAAGAATTTAAGAGTTGACGAAAAGTGAAAATGAATCCCATATGAGAATCCAGGCTCCAGATGAAGTATTTTACAATGACTTTCATTAATTACAAAATGGCACATCAAAAAAGGGTTTATTGCACTAATGCCCCAGAATGAAAATATCTTCCAAAAATATTTTCTTAAAAACCTCTGAAATAAAATATCTTTAAAAGATATTTACGAAAAACACCCCAAGTAAAGAAAAAGATTCTGAAAAACTGTGCATCCATGCCCCTATGGACACTGGGAGCAACCAGAGTACTTTCTTGCAAAAGTGAAGATACGTATTTCGAGGAAACCACTGAAGATGAAGGCACGTGAAGTCAAAAACTAACTCTGAACACAAGAAGTGAGGTTATGCCAACCAAGTGACAAATGGGAAAAGACAAAATAGGGAAAAGGACAAAACAGGAAAAATGACGAAAAGTGAATAGTGTCGAAAAACGAAACATGTGGAAATGACTCGGTCCACAAAGGAAGTTGTCAATCCAAAGGAAAGAGTCTCAGAAACCATTTCCGAGCACTCGAGACGATACTAAGCGACGAGAAACTGAACTCAGAAAAGAAATTTCAACAAAAAAAATTCATCCGTAAAATTCTAAGGAAAAAGGAAAAGAAGGAAATGATCGAGTCATTACAAAATAAGCGTGTGGATTTATATGGTTTAGTATGCTTATTTGGCCCTAAGTTGGTTTACTGTTTGGATGGGAGGAACTGCAAGATGTTTAAGCTTTGGTATTAAAATTCTTAGTGATGACTTGCAGTTAGTCACGTTCCAAAATTATTAAAAAAATAAACCTGTGAACATTTATATTCTGATTTGGTTGATTAGAATTAATTGGTTTACATGTATAACCTGTAGTATCAATTAATGGATATTTCGGAGTAGTATGGATTAAGCCTGTTAATTGACAACTATTTTATCATGCTTAATATGGAACAATTGATATTTGTACTTAATGTTTTATTGTCAATTGTGGAATGTATGAATTGGTTGATAGTTATATTTTTATTTATTCTATCAACTGCTGGATGGACTGGATTGTATGCACCGGTATGGGACGGTGACATACCAGGTTTGGATTAGCTCAAATTGCTAAGTCCTACCTACTTTGGAATAAGGGTACGGATTATAAAAATAGAATCCTCCTTATGCATAAGTCTGTGCGGTTGAATAAGCTGAACGACTTACTGAATTTCTTGTGGATGAATGTGAACGGATTTTAAATATATTTTATGGTACCGTGACATGAGCTTGAGTCTCAAAGTCGACGGTTAGGGAGCGTATATGCAGTAGGACGCGTAGCTGGTTATGCTAGTTGAGGTGTACCCTGTTAGGCTTAGGTAGTCATGCCCACTCCGGTGCGTTTTGCATGTTTCCTTCTACTCAGGTTGAGACCCGTATCATAGTCCAGTGAGAGTCCATAGTGTGGATATATATATATATATATATATATATATACACGAATTATATAGTTATTGTTGAGTTGGTTAGAGTGTATATGCATTTCGAGTCTCTGCTTGGATTGTAGTAGGATAAGACTTGTTCGTGGGCCTGACCCACTCCTATTTTTCAAGTGTACATCAGTTCCAGGCTTGAGCTTATTCGTGCTGAGCAGAGGCGACCACTCATTCTTCCGACGACGTAGGAGCTTTATTCATATGGTTTCTTTTAGTTTTTTAGTTCAGTTTGGTTTTCTTATTAGGGGTCTACAGGATGGATTCCCGAGTTGTACCGTTGGAGGTTTTGGAGTTGGATTATTATTATCTGGAATTTTAAGTATTTATTTTTAAAGGATTTTATATTTTAGATTTCTTTTAGTTTAAACTATTATTTCTTAAATTCACTTTGTATTCCGTGTTCGTTTTTAACATATTAATTGTTTGATATCCCTCGGGTTTGGGCCTGTGCCTGATCGACCCGTGTCTCGGATCTAAGGGGTATCACACCATGCATGGAAGGGACCATTGGATAATAACCAATGGAATCCGGAGCTATAAATAGTATTGTCCAAGGAATAACCAACAAAGAAGAGGAAGCTATCATAAGATACTGTGTACTCGCCCTACCACCATCTTTATCATGTTAGTTGGTCCTCTTCTCCTCCTCTTACACTGAGCATCTCCTCTATTTTCCTTCGTCTTTGTATTTCTAATATTACCTTTATATCATTGTTTACTATCTAATTAAAAAAGAACCCCTACAAATTACATTTGCGTGAGGTGGGACTCACATTTCATTTAGGAAGGGAAGTACCTGCATTGATCTCCACAAACATCGATAAGTCCTTAAATGAAGCTTTCGGTCCGTTTGGCATCAATGATTGGAACGAACTATTTTGGATCATTCACCCTGGTGGCCCAGCTACTCTTGACCAGGTCGAGGCCAAACTCGGTCCCCAGAAGGAGAAATTGAGGGCAAGTCGGCACGTGCTGAGCGAATATGGTAACATAATGAGCGCTTGTGTTTTGTTCGTTTTGGATGAAATGAGGAAGAAATCTATGGAGGATGGGAAGGCCACCACAGGTGAAGGGAAGAATTGGGGTGTTCTCTTTGGGTTCGGTCCTGGTTTGACAATAGAGACTGTGGTGTTGCATGGTGTCCCTACAACTCTCTGACTGAGTTTGTTGCTATTTGGAACTTATTAGTAATACTCGTTGTTGTTAAATATGTATCTTAAATTTTGGGGAGGATGAGTTAATAAATAAAATAAATTTCGAGGAGGATGTTTAATATATGCGACTTAATAAAATCACCATTAGCGTGTTTAGAATATATTCTTATTATTTTTAAGATTATCATATATATTTGTGCTAAAAATGTTTGAAATTATTCTAAAAGTGTCGACGAAGTGTCCAAAATAGTAAAAATTTATTTTTATTTACGAACACCTATATGAAATGTTGTACAGTGTCCAAGAAGTGTCCAACGAGTGTCGATGTCCGACACGGACATGACATGGATACAACTCCTTCATAAAGTGTTTGTGCTTCATAACTCATAAAGTATTAGATCTCAGAATCGATTACTGCTAGGTGCAAACAAATTCAACAATTCTTTGGAAGGGGTGTGTGAGTACCAACTAGGAAAACAAATGAAAAGGGATTGATTTAATATGGTGAGGTTTTGTAAGGAAAAGATTTAAGTTAGTAAAAGATTGGAATTAAACCTTTAAGCTTTTGGCTCTCAACCAACTCATATGCATGTTAGAAAGAGAGAGAGATAGAAACTACAAAGGGAGGATTGGTGTGCGTGAGAGGGGTTAAACCCTACGACTGTTAAGGCGCCACATCAACAACTTATTTGCTTAGTAAAGACATTATCGTTTGGACTAGAGCAGGCCATTACGAAGCTTACTATTTTCCATCTAACTTTCAGATTTAGGGAGCAGTTTCCTTCCAACAATTAAATTTTTCTCTCAAAACCAATCAGTCATTCTCTTTTAAAATACGATTCCTTCGTCTCTCTTAAAAAACAGCAACAATTGGTTGAAGGAGCAATTTCAGACAACCTACCATACATTCAATTTCAGAAATTTATTATTTCCAGTTTCAAGTTTACAAAAGTAAAGTCTCTGGCACCGCCAAATTAAATTGTTGTTGGCTAGTTTGGTGAAGTATAATGTATGAACCAATGATCCTTCTCTCTTTCTCATAACACTCTTAATTTCTATCTCTCTTAAAAAATAAATCCAGCATAACATGGATATTTGGAAATCACACTTATTTTAAGGGTTTATGTAGAAATCTCAAATTTGGGCAATACTAGTTTTTCTAGAATTTGTGAATAGGAATTTACAAACCTTCAATTGTAACATCCAAAGATTGATGATAGTAGAGGGAAATCGAGAAAGAAAGATTTAGAATGATGGGAAAGTGCCGTAACGGCGTGTTTTAAACCAAACGAAACCATATTCACTAGCTAACCAAACGATACCGTATTCATTAGCTAATTAATTTGTTGATGTGGCGTCCTAACGTAGGATTATTACTTGTAGATACTTGGAGAGAACTTTCCTTGGAGAGGATCCTTCCCTAAAAGAGGAGGGGTTGTAACGACTTAAAATAGGAGCTATGACAAATTTATACTTTGACAACCATCCGAACAACATAATCAAACATCAATTAAATATACCAATATTACCAAATAACCTCTCGTTGCGCCACTCTGATAATCATTAACTTAAACTAATCACAAACTCAATAATCAGCAAAATGTTTACTAAAAACTTAGTAGAAAATTCAATAAGACATCAGGGCTCAATTAGAATAAAAATTTGTATAGCGGTTAATAAACAATTCATAGAAAATTCATTTTACATTGAAATGGGGAAAACTCAATTTATTTTGAAATTATATTCATATAAGTATAAAACTAGAAATTTTTGTAGTGATTCAATTCCAAGAAGTTAGTCAAATAAATTATTTAAAATTTATTTTCCAGCAGCGATTTGAATATGGATTGCAGGCATTGTCAGATTTTTAAATAAAAAAAAATTTGTTCATCCAAAAATAACAATATTTTGCAAAGAGTTACTAGGCAAATGGTAGTAATTGTGGTAAAAATATGAATGCATTTGGAGCACCACAGCTCCTTATAAAAATTTTGTGACAAAGGAAGACTTAAAGATAATTTGAAAAGAAAACTGGAAATGAGTATAGTCTAACTTAGAACAACCACCAATAACCAACACTCCACTCCAATTTCAGCCCACAATATAACACATTTAAAGTAACATTTTACATAACATAACCTCAGTCTATATATATAGTGTTGGGATTTATATGCCCTGACATAGCAAATTCCTATTTGGATTATAATGACATATGTTCCTGACATATCTAAGATATATATGATTTATATAATTGGTGAATTTAATGTATTATTATGCTTTGATTCATTATGGAATTGATAGTGCCCATTTGATTACAAGAGATATTTATATATGTATGTAATGGCGATCAATACATGAATATAAATACTAATCATAAATTGTTCATAGTCGGTAATTATGGATGAACTCATTATTAACTAAGACTTGAACTGAATACGCGTTAGGTTGAGATATATTGCGAAAGCTGTCGCATGCAATTGCTCCATATCACTGTCATGACAATTCACTCTTAAGCATAAGAGAAGTATAGACTCTTTTATTAATTAGTAATTACTTTGATTTGTTCGGCGGAATTTTCGAAATCCTTAGATCGGCACTTTGGGTAATTGTGTAATTAATAGTTAAAGAGTTATATTTTCAATATTTGCATCATTGCTACTTGTATTTATTTTGTATTAATTACGATTGATCGCCAAGTAGATTCAAAAGCCTTCGTATATTTTTAGACAAAATGATTTATTATATTTATTTATTTAAATTATTATTTTTGTCAAACAAATGTTTTATTGTGATTAAGCCAGAAATAATCAAAGGTACGAAAATAAATATATTAATTAAGTAGTCGGATTGATGGCTTTATTTATCCGATAACTAATTATGCATAGAGGGGTCAAAGTATAACATTGACTTGGAGGTTATTTATTATTTAATTGGAGTTCAATTAATTTCTTTTAGTGGAGTAGAAATTAATTTATAAATTAATTGAATTGGGTCCATGGATCGGGCCAATTATTAATTTATTGTAGTCAATAAAATAATAAGTCCAAAGGATTCTCACTCATAGCCCAACTTGATATTGGAATCCTATTAGATTTGAGATATGGTAATTAGACATTGATAATGATTTATTGTTTCCTTTCCTTATCTTTATGTTGCCTATACATACATGGTACATGTATATTTTAGGTGAGACTTTTGGAAGAAAAAGGGATATATATTTTCTCTTTCTAAAAATTTAGGGTTAGTGTTCTCATCTACTGGAGGCTCCCACAAGCCTAATTTCTAAGGTCATTCATGGAGACTAATGGGTAATTCCCAAAGGCAAAACCATTACCAAGAAGATGGAGATCCAAGTAGAAGGCATCTAGCAAAGGGATCTACAATAAATGAGAATATTCACTTTAGATGAGAGATCTAAGGTTTACTCAAACCTTTGATGTAAGTATTCAATCTATTAATTAAATGATACATCATGTTTTATTTTTGCATAAAATTTGTCTCTATGTAATGAATCAAGATCTATGTATTAAAATCCCTTAGAAAGTTTTTAAAACTTGCACGTTTCCCAACAGTGGTATTAGAGCATGGTTTGATTCATTACTAGAAATCATGTTTTTTTTCAAAATCATCATTCATGGATCTAAATTATATATGCATATATATATTTATTGATACATGATGATGATGTATGTATAATTATGAATGGATGATGATGTTTTTATGGGCCATGGATGAAGCTTATACGTTTAATCTAATTTTATCTTTGGATGAATGTAATTAAGGTTTTGATTTAGCCATTTGAAAGTTCAATGATATAATTTAAAAATTTTCATTGTATTTCAAATTGAAAATTTATTTAAAGCCATGTAATCTTTATCAAAGGATGTTATGAAGCTTCAAGAAGGTCCAAAAGGGTGAAAATAGGCTTCAGGAATTTTATTGGAATTTTTCAGAATTTTTTTAGAATTTTTCGTGGCTTAATTTTATTTTCTGGAATTTTTTAAATTTTTCTGGAAATTTTTCCAGAATCTCGTCGGCGGGTAAGGCGCCGCCGGAATGAGGGCTACTGATCCGGTGTGGCGCGGTCCATATGCGCCCGCATCGACAGCCCTTGGATCTTCATCAGTGGTTGGAAGCGTTCAAGTACAAGCGCGCCTATGGTGCACTCACAATGTGCCCAATCCTAAATCGCGTGAGGCGCATGCGCATAGGAAGCTGGTGCCAACTGGCGCGTGCCAGCGCGTGGAACGTGTTGGTAAACTACACATGCGCGTGCCGATGCGTGGCACGCACTACAACATCCCTCCAACGCGTGCAGGAGCTCGTGGGAGCGCGTGGCACGCGCTGAGAACCTTCAGAGGCATGTGCCAGCGCGTGCAAGGTCCTCCGGTCGCATCCCAAGCGCTGTTTTACTTCTCCTAGCGCGTTCAAGCTCCCTACAGGTGTATACAAGCTGTTAGTAGACGCCAGTACAACTAGAATAGTATTTAAATGTTAAAACGTGATTCCATTGGCCATTTTATTTACTTTTGTCTATTGTTTAATTATTTATGTGATGCATGGAATAATTAATTACTGATTATTATTGTTCATGCATTGAATTCATGATTTTTTTATTTAAATGATTTGATTTATATTAATTAAATTATGAAAATTAATTGGATTTGATTGTTAATTAATTAGAGGGCACTTATTGGGAAACGAAAAATTATTTTTGTAAATTATTTTTAATGTGTGCATCAAATTAAATATTAGTGAATCATTTAAAAGTCCAGATATTTTCTAAATTTAATTGGATTAAAATCAAGGCGTTTTGCATGCATTAAATCATGAATTGAAAATCCTAATTGTAAATAATTTAAAATTGAGTGGGAGCGGGGATTTTTATACATTACCCCATGGCCTTCGTTATTATAACCATTGTAATTAGATTTTCAAAAATAAGGTCCCACGCATGATTTGAAGAGTCTAAATATTACAAGAATGATTGTCTCTTGAAAATAAAAATATTAAATGTTCATTGTAATTAGATCTTTAAAAATAAGGTCCTATGCATGATTTAAAGAGTCTAGTTATAATAACAAGATATTTAATGTTTTATTTTTCGTTGGAGCATTAATAACGTTATACACTCAATAAAAAATCAATAGTGTTAGCTCCCCAATGGAGTGGTCTATTCTAGTTGATTTTAGAAAGGTTAAATATAATCGGGAATCATTTCATATAGATAGACAAGGCATTATCTTAAGAGATATGGAAATGATGGGATTTGCCCGCCAATAGCAATAATGAACTTCATCAACCGAATAAGTTATTGGCGTATTGGTTATCCGATTTTTCATGCAGTGGTTAAGGGACCCGCAAATATTTTAATGGAAGTGCTCGCTTAATAGCAGATGAATCTCAACAATAGTAATAATGAATTCCTCCATCAGGATAAGTTATTGACATATTGATTATGTGATTTATTATGCTACGAAGTTAAGGGACCCGCATTAATTAAAAGAGATTATTCACCAATAGTGATAATAAACTCTTTTTCTATTGAGATTTATTATACAATGTGGTTGACAAACTCATTTTAATTTTAAATATGCATGATAGAATTAATAATTCACCTTGTATATTGTATGAATGCATTTATATTCAGATATTATGTCTAATCCATTTTAATCTGCTTGCTAACATACTAAATGTATTTGGACCTCATTGATATTGACTAGAAAAAGAACTTAGATATTTTATTCACAACGTAAGGGTACAAAAATGTATTTACTACTCCTATACCTAATCTTTTTACTTTAAGATACCCAATTTGATATTAATGCTTTTAATAAGTGAAATAAGACAAATGATATGACTCGGTGCAACATTCTAGAGTTTATCTCGAATACGCTTCAAAGCTAATATTTGTATTATTTTATTTGTTTTAAGCATCATATTATATCTCAATGAGATGTTTTGCTGAGATTAGATAGAGTGTATGCCTTAGTACTACGTCAGACTTGAATACCATTAAGATAGCCTAAGGAACTCTTGTAAAAGATCGTGTTTTTAAAATGATTGTTTATTATTTAAAAAAATTAACTGGAGGTCAATAAGGCTGACTTAGATGGTAAGTTTCAAGTTGACATGATTATTGCCTTATTACCAAACTCGTTCGGCTCTTTTAGAGTGAACTAAATAAAGAACCAGTTTGAGTTCACACTCGCTGATAGTCTTATAGAATTGGTAACATATGAAGGGATAATCAAAAGTATGGGCATTCCTATCAATATAACCTAGTCTATACCATCTTCTTCTAGGCCCAAGTAGAGGGCAAAGGAAAGAAAAAGGATGATAATAGGACTAGGCTAGCACAAAACATGGGTATCCAAAAGGTTAAAGGAAGTAAGGCAGTGTAAGTTAAGGGCAAAGGAATCTGTTTTTTTTGTGACTAACTAAGACACTAAAGGACGAACTGTCTAAGCAACGACGTGGCATAGGAAAATATGTATTTAATCATTGAGCCATGTTATGTGGTTGTATCTATTAATTCCTAATGGATAGATTTTGGAGCCACTAAACATGTTTGCAATTCATTGCAAGGATTTCAAGAATCCAGTAGCCTCAATGATATGGATGTAATTTGTACTTTGACTTGATGCCAAGGCTGTAGCTAAGTCAGTGAGAGTTTTACATCTGATATTAGAGAGTATAAGGATATTAGTATTAGAGAACTATGATCAAATAGGAATAACAGAATTCTTGCTTACATGGTTAGATCTATGATCAATTAGTGAATTGAGGTGTCAAATAGGAATAACAGAATTCTGCTTAACATGGTTAGATCTATGATCAGTTATGCTACTGTAACAACCCAGGTTTTATTCAACCCGGTGCGTCAATGGTGACCCAAAAGTTGACCCGGTAACGGATCTCGATACGGAAGCAAGAAGCAAGAAAATGGTCTCCCAAGGCACAACACACCTCTAAGACCCTAAGATGACCTTTCATGAGGTCACGGAACTCAAATAAAACTGACGCGGAAGTAAAAGATCAGAAATATGACAAATAAGCCCCCTGGGGCAAAATAGTCATTTCTAAAAACTGTGAATTTGGGTGCCAGCGAGCACACCACTGGAAATACAACAAAAAATAATCAAGATGGACTCAAGAATCGCATGATTCAGAGTCCGGACGAAGGAGAAACGATATGACGAAGAAAAACGAGCACTTAAGGCTAAAAGGGTAAACTGGTAATTATCCAGGAAGAACCGGGTGCAACCGAGCACACCGTTGGAAAGATAGCGAAAAATTGGTCGTCACAGCTACATTATCTCTTTCATTTTAAAGTTTAGCCTTAACAATATCGATGCACATTATGAACTGCGTTTCATCTTAGTCTGTCACAAGGATACCCTTTAAGCTGTGTTTTTTACTAAATCTTAGTTTGAATCACACAAATAGGGTAGTCTTGCACATGTGCGCTTGATATGGATAAGTAAATTGGAAGCAGATAATATGCATAATAGATTTGAAAGCTACTCTAAAGGCACTAGGATGGATTATTTTATGATCTCAATGATAAAAGTTAATTGTTTGCACTCACTGTTTATCTATAGGAGGATTATATTATGAATCACATACCTACTAGTAGAATGTTAGAGAATATGGTATGAGTACCAAATGTACCACATATGAACACACTTATTTTAGAGATTAAGAATTATAAATGAGTTCCCTATTGATGCGTTGGCATCATCTAGTACACAGATTCCTGCATCGGTACATTGATGTAGTAGGAGGATTATCATCCAATCCGACAATCATGTTTTTAGGTGAGACTTTTATGGACATTCTTGTTAAACATGAGTTGGACCCAGTAAGTTATACGGAAGCATGAACCGATATGGATATAAATCATTTTGGCAAGTTGCAATGAAATCAGAGTTGGAATCAATATATTCTAATAAAATCTGAGATCTTGTAGAACTTTCTAGTAGGGTGATACCTATGGAAGGCAAGTTAATCTACAAAAGGATACCAGAAGATTTCTTAGTGAATGAATCATGCGTGTACAGGGTAATGTCATTATTTTTCTAATTATATATATTGATAACATCCTACTTATTTAGAATGATGTGGAAGTTCAGCCATCAGTGAAGAGGTAGTTGTTCAATTACTTTGAAATAAAGGATCTTCAAGATATAAGCTATATTCCTAGGATCAAGCTTTTGCAAGATCAGGTTAAAAGGAAAATAGGCTTATCTTAATAATCCTACATTGATAAAGTTTTAACCAGGTTTGGTATGCAAAACTCAAAAAATGAGTTCTTACTTTATTGACATGGTTTGCTCTCTCTAGTAAGTAGTTTTCCAAGACTAGCAGAGGAAATTGAGCAAATGAGAGTGGAATAATATGCTTCGACATGTGGGATTCTCATATATACCATGGTCTATACCAAACAGGACTTCCGCTACATTCTAGGGATAGTCTGTAGATATCAGTGCAATTCCGGACTTGATAACTGGTCTATTGTGAAAAATACCATAAAGTACCTTAGGAGAACCAATAATCTCATACTCATTTATGGATGTGATGATATGGTTACAAACAGGTATGCTGATTCTATTTTTTAATCAAATGTAGATACTATGAGGTTCATGACTTAGTGTATGTTCACTCAATGGAAGGGAAATCAATTTGTAGATTGTTAAACAGATTTCAACTGCTAACTTAAACCTGAAGGCAGAGTACATTGCAGCCTTAAAGGCAACAAAGAAAGCCTTTTGGCTTGCTCTCATTGATTTAGAGGTTGTAGAGCATACTAGCCTGCCTATCGAGCTATATTGCGACAATAGTGCCGAAGTAGTCCAAACCTATGACCTAAGGTTCCATAGAGGAATAAGGTACACTGAGAGAAAATATCATTTACATGATATTGTCCGGCAAGAAAATGTACTCGTGGCTAGAATATTGCATTGAAACACAACTTTCTTGATCCATTAACAAAGGTGTCATCGATCAATAGTTTTGATCGTCACCTGGATAACATTGGAGTTGATGCAATTCAAATTGGCTATAAGGGCAAGTGGGAGCTGTTGGGATTTATATGCCCTCACATAGCAAATTCTTATTTGGATTATAGTGACATATGTTTATGAAATATCTGAAATATTTATAATTTATATAATTAGTGAATTCAATGTATTATGCTTCGATTCATTATGGAATTGATAGTGTCAATCTGATTACAAGAGATATTTATATATGTATGTGATGACGATCAATACATGAATATAAATAGTAATCATAAATTGTTCATAGTCGGTAATTATGGATGAACTCATTATTAACTAAGACTTGAACTGGATCCGCGTTAGGTTGAGATATATTGCGAAAGCCGTAGTATGCAATTGCTCCCTATCACTGTCATGTCATTTGACTCTTAAGCATGAGAGAAGTATAAACTCTTTTATTAATTAGTAATTATTTTGATTTGTTCGGCGGAATCTTCAGAATCCTTAGACCGACACTTTGGATAATTATGTAATTAATAGTTAGAGAGTTATATTTTCAATATTTGCATCATTGCTACTTGTATTTATTTTTTATTAATTACAGTTGATCACAAAGTAAATTCGAAGGCCTTCGTGTGTTTTTAGACAAAATGATTTATTATATATTTATTTATTTAAATTATTATTTTTGTCAAATAAATGTTTTATTGTGATCAAGCCAGAAATAATCAAAGGTACGAAAATAAATATATTAATTAAATAGTCGGATTGATGGCTTTATTTATCCGATAACTAATTATGCATAGAGGGGTCAAAGTGCAACATTAACTTAGAGGTTATTTATTATTTAATGGGAGTTCAATTAATTCTTTTAGTGGAGTAGAAATTAATTTATGAATTAATTGAATTGGGTCCATGGATTGGGCCAATTATTAATTCATTGTAGCCAAGAAAATAATAAGCCCAAAGGATTCTCACTCATAGCCCAACTTGATATTGGAATCCTATTAGATTTGAGATATGGTAATTAGACATTGATAATGATTTATTGTTTCCTTTCCTTATCTTTATATTGCTTATATATACATGGTCCATATATATTTTAGGTGAGACTTTTGGAAAAAAAAAGGGATATATATTTTCTCTCTCTAAAAATTTAGGGTTAGTGTTCTCATCTAATGGAGGCTCCCACAAGCCTAGTTTCCAAGGTCATTTATGGAGGTTATGGGTGATTCCTAAAGGCAAAATCATTACCAAAAAGATGGAGATCCAAGGAAAAGGCATCTAGCAAAGGGATCTATAATAAGCAAGAACATTCATTTTAGAGGTGAGATCTAAGGTTTACTCAAACCTTTGATGTAAGTATTCAATCTATTAATTGAATGATACATCATGTTTTATTTTTGCATAAAACTTATCTCTATGTGATGAATCAAGATCTATGAATTAAAATCCCTCAGAAAGTTTTTAAAATTTGCACGTTTCCCAACATATAGAACAATCTTGCTTCAAGTGCAAAAGATATCATGAAGGCAAGGGAGCATGATACCAAGAACGAGTACGTGGCATATATGAATGTATGTATACAAGATAGCTCTCAATAAAACAATGAATTCAATGGATGGTGGAGAATCAAAATGGCCAAAGCATGAAGCAACTCAAAATTAAATGATATACAAAAGAATTAGGAACAATAATTATTCATGGCAACAAGAAGAAATTAACATAAAATAACTATAGCTACAAGAATTAGTATAAACCCTACCTTACACAAACATGGAGATGAGAGAAGATGAGGTTAGTGTAATACCCCTCGCATCCGAGATATGGATTGATCATGCCCAAGCCCAAACCCAAAGGATATCAAACAATTAAGTAATAAATAAGCATTGAATACAAAAAGAAATAAGAATAAATAAATAAGCGGAAAGAAAAACTAAATAATAAATCCTTGAATTTCTTAATTAAATAATCCTCCAATAAAATATTCAAAACCTCCGATACCATTACAACTCGGGAATCCATCCAGTGGACTCCTAATAATAATCTAACTAAAACAACTGAACTAAAATAAAATCCAAATCTAAAACATAAAGAAAAATCCTAAGTAGTCGGTAGAGTGAATAATTGTCTCTGCTCGGCACGAACAAACTTTAAGACTGGAACTGTCGAACACCTAAAAAATAATAGTGGGTTAGGCCCACGAATAAATTCTACTCTACTACAATCCAAACAGAGACCCAATACACGTATACATCCTAATCAATCCAACAATAACTAGTAGTTCGTATATATATAAATACACACTATAGGAACCTCACTAGATTATAGGGTTGTCTCAACCTGAATAGTAGGTAACATACAAAATGCACATATAGTAGGCATGAGTACCTAGACCTACCAGGGAACATAACTACACCTATATCTAGCCACACATCCCTGGTGATATATGCACCCTAACCATGATCCTGAGACTCAAGCTCATATCATGGCACCATAATCATATATATAAAAACCGTAAGCATAAAACAAATGTCATTCATATGATACAGTGGCCTGACATGAATAAGGATGACTTAACTCTGTTGTTAATCCATTCCCTTACAAATAAATAGGTATGACTTAACTTCTTTGCTTAATTCGTTGCTAGAATGCCACCGTCCCATACCGTTGCATTAAACCATACAGTCTAATAAATGATGCAATAAAATAATAATACATCAATTAATCCAGAGATAATATGATACACATCATATAGATAAATATTGCATTTATTTAAGTAATACAATAGTTTAAATAGTATGTAGCTAACTTACCTTTTAAGTAATTAACCTACATCTCAGATAAACAATACAAAGTTTTATAAACATTATTTAAAACCATTTAAACATTAATTTCAATTGTTAAAGCAATTAAATTAATCCTTTCATCCAATTTAGACAACATATAGATTATTTAACTTCCGAATTATCCACTTCCTTAGCATATATAGGTATATTATGCATTCTGGAATCTTTCCAAGTCCATTAAACCCATCTGTAAGGATTAAATCCAGTTTAAAATAATTCTGACCATTAAAACTCAAAAACCTAAGTCGCAGCCCAAATGAGTCGACTCAGTTCCAACAGAGATGGCTCGATTGCCAATTAAGTCGGCTTAGTTCCAACTTAGTTGGCTCTGTTCATTCCGAGGCCCCAACTCAGTCGACTCAATTCCAATCGAGTCAGCTGGGTTAACAACTGAGTCGGCTCAGTTCGCCTGGACTTCATCTTCTTCGTTGGTTTAACCTTTGTAAACCCTAAAAACTCCATAGTCAAGGGTCTTAAGCTCCAATCTAAGTCACATATGTCTATACTAAATTATTTTAAGTATTTTAACATGTAAAGATTCATCTTAAACAACAGCTTATGCATCAAAAATCCAATAATCATTCACAACAAGAATATGAAACTATAATCAAACAATCCTCTGTTTTAGTCCGATTAAACATGCATAATTATTCAGTTTTAATTGTTTAAGTTTCCTGAAATCTCCTAGGCATGTATAAAAACACAGATCAAAGTGAAAGAGTAAGAGAAGAACTTGCCTTTAAGGTTTTGGAATGAAAACATTAAATTCCCTTCTTCCCTGTTTGTTTCCAGCCGTTAACAAAACTCTCCTTCTTCCTCCTAGGGTTTGGCCTCTTCCTTTTGGCCGAGCTCTCTCTTTTCTCCTCTCGATTTCTCCCTCTCACGTTTTCTCTCTTTATGTATATAATCTAATATCACGTAATAGTTATAACAACCCCCCTTTTCTACAGACTTAAAGTATATATAGGCTATACTAAACCCTAATCCTTATTGTGGTACAAGTCTACTTATAAGGTAAATTACTAAAAGAAAAGGCAAAATATAAAATATAAATATATATAACTATGTGAATACGTGACTTCATATATATAAATATACTATATATTTTATAACTATATATATATAGTTATACTGACTATAATAATTAATATTACTAACTATTAACATTAATGATAATAATTATTATATTCTCCTCATATATGCATATACACCCATATATATATATACCACCAATCCATAGGTAACCATTTGTACCCTTTTAATCCCTTATCCAAATAGTTTATGCGACCCATGGGTTTGGTGTAATACCCCTAACTTTAAAAAGGATATTCCTTGTATTTAATGGTATTTAATTTATCATTTAAGTGCATTTTATTTAATTATGTGTCATTATTTTTTATTAGGTGCTTAATTGTTTTCTTTTGTGGTGATTTAATTTATTTCTTTTGTGGTGATTTAATTTATTTAAATGATATTTATTTTTAGTTATTTGATTGGAATTACTTGTTAGTGTTTTAATTATTTAATTGGCATTAATGGTTTAAGTGTAATTGGTTTAGTTATTTGATTGGAATTACTTGTTAGTGTTTTAATTATTTAATTAGCATTAATGGTTTAAGTGTAATTGGTTTAATTATTTTATGTGTGTCTTATTTGGTTTAATTGGGTTTACTAATTATTATTTTGTTCAATTAGATTATTTGTTAAGTATTTAATGGTGAATAGGGTAATTAGGTAAATACATCTAACTAGGGTTTTAATTACAGTATAAATTAGGGTTTTATATTATAGCCGTCGTAGGTTTCTACGTTAATTGGATGGGCCGGTTAGGATTGTGAGTTGGACTTAAATGAACCTAGGGTTTAGGAAAACTCTATAACTATAAGGTAGACGTTTGTGTAGGGTTTTTTTAAACAAAGCACACGTTTTGTGGAAGTGGAGAAGGAAAAACGCAGTTTTTCACATTCTGCCCAGATTTCATCAAACATCTGATCCCGCTTCGTCCGTGGTCCGATCGAGCTGAATTTTGGAGAAGAGGTTCACGACTCACTGATGCACAATCTGAACGGTGAAGATCAGAGTTTGACCTCGGGAACAGTGATTCGTACTCGTGAACAGTAACTGGGTTGCACAGGTTTTTTTCCATTCTGCCCAGATTTCATCAAACATCCGATCCTGCTTCGTCCGTGGTCCGATCGAGCTGAATTTTGGAGGAGAGGTTCACAACTCAGTGACGCACAATCTGAATGGTAGAGATCAGAGTTTGACCTCGGGAACAGTGATTCGTACTCGTGAACAGTAACTGGGTCGCACAGGTTTTTTTTCCATTCTGCCCAGATTTCATCAAATATCCGATCCCACTTCGTCCGTGGTCCGATCGAGCTGAAATTTGGAGGATAGGTTCATGACTCAGTGTCGCACAATCTGAACGGTGAAGATCAGATTTTGAGTTCGGGAATAGTGTTTCGTACCCGTGAACAGTTACCGGGTTTTGGAACTCGCCGGGATTTTTTAAGAAGACGACGTTGAAACTTTGAACAAAAGTTTCTGAGGCAAGATTCTATCCTTACTCTTTCCCTTAGGCTTCATACTCTTTGCACTCTTAAATGATTTCAGGATTAATGAAGATTAAACCAAACTAAAATGATATCTGTTTTGCTATGAAACTGGTAGTTAAAGTAGTGTTGTATGCTTGTTCAACCTAGACTAAGCATGTTTGTGGATGCATTGTGGTTCTATGGTTCACGTTTTTCCTTACCATTGCTAGTATAAATTATTGGAAGGATGGGTCTAGATGATAGCTATCTTAACTTCTGTAATAGCAACTGTTGGAACTTAAATACTAGGAGGATTTGAGTTTAACACTAGATCGGTTTTGTGGAACACTATAATTTGAGCATGTCTACATACATACTGTGAATATTGTTTTGATGCTTACATTATCACAGTTAGTATCAACTGTGGAGGTTAGGATTTTGTGATACATACCCTACATATCTGTATGTCATTTGTAAGGTGTTAAATAGAAGTTTTAATTAATTCTGTCTTTATATCAGACTAAAGGGACAACTTAAATTGGGCATGTATATGTTGTTGTTGTGACCCTGTTTATCAATGCTTATTTTATCACTGCTAACATTGAATGTTGGATGTTGGAATTTAGTTGATATATACTTGATTTATTGGTATTATTGACTACTGAAGGATTGGAAAGTAGGCACCGGTATGGGACGGTGGCATACTAAGGATGGGTTTGGTTTTTAAAACAATACCATTACTCACCTACTTGGAATAAGGATTGGATTAACTAAAAGTTAAGTCCCGTGGATTTGTATTGTCATGGCAACTACTTGTTGAGCGGCAATACCAGGGATTTTGGATGGATTTTATATATGTACTGTTATGGTGCCTCGGTATGAGCTTGAGCCTCAGGACCGATGACTAGGGAGCGTATATGCATCGGGATGTGTAGCTGGCTACGATGGTTGGAGGTGTACCCTGTTTAGATATAGGTACATATGCCCACTTCTTGTGCGTTTTAGCATGTTACCTCTATTCAGGTTGAGACCGGCCTGTAGTCCAGTGAGAGTCCTTTAGTGTGACTATATATATATTTATGGACTATTAGCTATTGTTGAATTGTTTAGGATGTACATGCGTATCGGGCCTCTGTTTGGATTGTAGTAGTATAGAACTTGCGCGTGGGCCTGACCCACTTCTATTTTTCAGGTACACGACAGTTCCAGGCTTAGACGTGTTCGTGCTGAGCAGAGGTCTCTATTCACTCTTCCGACGATGTATGGCTCTCTCTCTAGTTTTATTTCTGGACGTTTATTACAGTTGTTCTATCTTCCGTTTGGATGTTTAATAAGGATCCACTAGAGATGGATTCCCAAGTTGTAAACTGATGGAGTTTGGGTTTGATGGATTTTAATAATTATAATATTTTGCGGATTCTATTTTTAGTTCCTTCCAGCTTTAATTTCATTTCTTAATTTATTTTGTATTCCGTGTTCATTATAAAATATTAATTGTTTGATATTCCCTCGGGTTTGGGCCTGGGCCTGATCAACCCGTGTCTCGGATCCGAGGGGTATCTCAGTTGGTATCAGAGCACTCCAGGTTCAAGTGTCTCTAGGATGTTTTCGTATTAAGTCTTCCGCGTAGCGTTTTCTCTTGAATAGAGCTTAAGTTAGGATTCATTGTATTCCTTATGGTTCGTATAGAAAGGGTACTGACGTCTGTTTTTTCGTGTTAACAGATGGTTAATGCTAGAAATGGACAGAACATGCAAGGAACTAGGAAGGAAAGGAGAACGGCACGTAGGCAACAATATCTCCTACGGCGTCAGCAAATGGAGGAAAAGCAGCAAAGGCTTGGGTTTCAAGATGACATGGATCAGTTTCAGGAGGAACAGGAGAATGTTCAACAGACTCTGGACCAGGTCAGAGATCCAGAGATTCCTCCTCACCTCAATGACCTCGTTGCTCGGGCTATAGAGGCTGGGGTAACAGCTGCACTTCGGAATCAGCCTCAGGTACAGCCGGCACCTGTACCAGCACCAGTGGTTCAGACGGATTCTTGGGGAAAGGCTAGGAGCTCTTTCACAAAGGGGAGTCCACCTGTGTTCTCAGGCTCAATCGATGCGAGAGCAGCTCACCAGTGGAAACAGGACATTGAGCGTCATCTTCGTTTGGTTCAGTGCACGGAGGTTCAGAAGCAGATGCTTGCTACTTTCAAGCTAGTTGGGGATGCACTACAGTGGTGGGAGTCAGTTACCAACTCAGAGGAGAGGATGACATTGTCTTATGATGAGTTCAGTGCTCGCTGTGATGAGAAATATTTTCCCTATGCAGTCAGGGCAGCTATGAAGACCGAGTTTCTAAGTCTGCAGCAGGGAAACATAACAGTGGCGGAGTATGAGCAGCAGTTCACACGCTTGTCTCTCTTTGCACCGGAGGAGGTGGATACAGAGGAGAAGAAGCGCAACAGTTTTGTCAAGGGACTGATGTGGTCTATCAAGAGAGTTATTACAGGTAGTCCAGCCTATACTACCTATGCTCAGGTGGTAGACGCCGCTCTACAACAGTATCAGTTGACTGTGGACATCAGACAGGCTCGTGGTGAGAAGCGGGGAGATAAAGACTCTACTAATCAGTCAGCTGAAAAGGGGAATGGCAATGGTCACCGGCAGAGACAAAGGCAAGTTCCAAGGACAACAGCCTTGGAAGAAGCACAAAGGTGGTTCAGATGCTCACCGGAATGGGGCACCTATTCAGAGACAACATAATGGGGGACCACAGGCAGGACAGGGTCAGCCACAGGTTAACCGACAGAGGAGGCCATTTGGTACTTTCCAGGGTAGTTGTTACACTTGTGGAGAGTATGGTCATACCACCAGGCAGTGTCCTAAAGCAGGACAAGGACAGGGACAGAGACAGTATGTGCAGCAGGGACAGAGGGCGCCAGTGCCTCTACCAGCTCCACAGGTTCCACGGATTCAGGGACAGACACATCTGGCTTTATCGGCACCGCCGCAGACTCAGGGACAGACACCACAGCAGTTGCACTATGGCAGGGTGTATAACCTCATGCCACAGGATGTTCAGGCACCTCAGACTATTGAGGGTAAGTTTCTTATTCATGGTTTGCATGGACGTGTTTTGTTTGATACGATTGGGTGATACAGCTATTATACATGAGAGTGATGGGCCTGTGACACTTGATATTGGCAGACTCAGATTTCTAGCCAATCTATTGGTCCTGGACATGCACACTTATGATGTGATACTTGGGATGGATTGGTTGTCTCACTACCATGCCCAAGTTGTTTGTTTTGATAGATCTATTATTTTTACCATACCTGGTCAGGATATGTATGTAGTAGCTATGCCACGTTCTAAAAGGGGCGGTAGCACCTATTTGTTCCATGTGGAGGAGGAAAATAAGGAGGGGATTACTGTGTCATTGGATAACATACCGATTGTACAGGATTTCCCGGATGTATTTCAGGAGATTCCAGGGTTGCCACCTAGTCGCGAGATCGATTTTGTGATAGACTTAGCTCCAGGCACTGCGCCTATTGCTAGGGCACCCTATAGGATGGCACCGGTAGAGATGAGAGAGCTGAGGGATCAGATTCAGCAGTTACTCAGCCAGGGTTTTATTCGTAGGAGTACATCACCTTGGGGAGCACCGATTTTGTTTGTAAAGAAGAATGATGGTTCGCTTCGTCTGTGTATAGATTACAGGGAGTTGAACAAGGTTACGATTCGTAACAAGTATCCTTTGCCCAGGATTGATGACTTGTTTGATCAGTTAAGGGGAGCCACATATTTCTCTAAGATTGATCTGCGTTCTGGGTATCATCAGCTGAGGGTCAGGGAGCAGAATGTTCCTAAGACAGCATTTCTCACGCGATATAGTTCTTATGAGTTTCGAGTTATGCCGTTTGGGACGACTAATGCACCTGCAGTATTCATGGACTTAATGAATAGAGTCTTCCGGGCTTATTTGGATCAGTTTGTTATTGTCTATATTGATGACATCTTGATCTATTCTCGGTCGGAGGACGATCATGCTAGACATCTTCGCATAATCTTACAGACGCTTCGTGAGCACCAGTTATATGCCAAGTTCGAGAAGTGTGAATTTTGGCAACGGGAGGTGAAATTTCTGGGTCACGTGGTGTCAGAAAAGGGGATAGTAGTGGATCCGGCCAAGGTTTCAGCGGTGGTTGAGTAGGGACAGCCTACATCACCTATTGAGATTCGGAGTTTTCTCGGTCTGGCAGGATATTACAGGAGATTCATCCAGGGGTTCTCCAAGATAGCAGGACCACTCACTCATCTAACCAAGAAGGGTGTACAGTTCGTGTGGGATGAACACTGTCAGCGAGCTTTTGATGAGCTGAAAAGGAAGCTGACTTCTGCACCGGTTCTGGCTACTCCGCAGAGCGGGATAGAGTATCTTGTTTACATGGATGCTTCGTTGCAGGGTCTTGGATGTGTATTGATGCAGGAGGAGCGACCGAATTCTTATGGATCTCGGAAACTTAAGCCTCGTGAGCTTAATTATCCAACACATGATTTGGAGTTGGCAGCAGTGGTCTTTGCCTTACGTATTTGGAGGCATTATCTGTTGGGTGAGTCCTTCAGATTATTCAGTGATCACAAGAGTCTGCAGTACTTGTTCACTTAGCGGGAGCTAAATATGAGACAGCGCAGGTGGTTGGAGTTTGTAAAAGACTATCATTTTTCTATACAGTACCATCCAGGGAAAGCGAATGTAGTGGCGGATGCATTCAGTCGCCGACCTGTTGGTAGTCTTTCTGCTCTATTCACTACTGAGTGGAATGCTTTAAAGAGTATGGATGAGTTATCGGATGCTTTTATGGCTTGTATGGTGGTTACACCTTCCATCATTCGCAAGGTTTTACAAGCACAACTCACCGATCAGCAGTGTGTCGACAAGGTCGCAGAGATAGCTTCCGGAGAGGTTCCATTCTACTATGTTGGGGCTAATGGAGGTTTAAGGTACAAGGAACGGTTAGTGGTACCTTCTGCTGATAATTTGAGGAAGGATGTGATGACTGAGACTCATCACTCTGAGTTCTCTGTTCATCTAGGAGGCGATAAGATGAATCAAGATATGAAGCGGCAGTTTTGGTGGGCAGGTATGAAGAGGGACATTGCTCTTTTTGTTTCTCAATGTAGTACTTGTCAGATGGTTAAGATTGATCATCAGAGGCCGCCAGGAGCTCTACAGCCACTACCAATTTCGGAGTGGAAATGGGAGAGCATATCTATGGATTTTATGGAAGGGTTGCCAAATTCTTTCAAGGGGCATAATTCCATATGGGTCATTGTGGATAGGTTGACCAAGTCAGCTCATTTCTTACCTATTTGCACTAACTACACTTCGGAGCAGTTGGCGAGGCTTTACATTTTAGAGATTGTGAAGCTACATGGCATTCCATTGTCTATTATATCGGACAGGGATTCGAGCTTTGTATCTGAATTTTGGAAGAGTTTTCAGCAGGCTTTAGGTACGGAGTTACACCTTAGTACTGCTTATCATCCTCAGACTGACGGACAGACTGAGAGGGTGAATCAGATTATGGAAGATATGCTTCGGTCGTGTGTTCTGGATTTCAAGGGCCACTGGGAGGAATATTTGCCACTTGTGGAGTTTGCTTATAACAATAGTTTCCAGAAGACTATTGGTATGGCACCATTTGAGGCATTGTACGGTCGACCGTGTCGGTCACCTGTTTGTTGGATGAAGGTTGGAGAGAATCGATTCTTAGGTCCTGAGTTCATTAAGGATACCTCTGAAAAGATTGCTCTTATTCGAGATCGCATGCGTACTGCCCAAAGTAGGCAGAAGAGCTATGTTGATCGTCGTACTCGGGCTTTGGAGTTTCAGGTTGGGGATCAGGTTCTACTCAAAGTGTCTCCTATGAAGGGTGTTATGCGCTTTGGGAAGAAAGGGAAGTTGTCACCGCGATTTGTTGGTCCATTCATGATTACGGATCGCATTGGAGCTGTTGCTTATCGGTTGGCACTTCCGGATACTTTGGATCGCGTCCACAACATATTTCATGTTTCCATGTTGCGGAAATTTCTTCAAGATGAGGATCGGTATCAGCATATCGATGTTGGGGAGATTGCGTTGCAGCTGGATGCAACTTATTTAGAGCCACCGTGTCGTATTGTCGACTGACGAGATTAGATTCTTCGTAATAAGGTTATTCCTTTGGTTCGTGTTCAGTGGAGTCATCACAATGAGTCTGAGTCCACTTGGGAACGAGAGGATGTCATTCGCTTACGGTTTCCTGAAATATTGGAAGAAGGTAAGAGTGAATTCCTTTTGTTAGGGGGGAAGAATGTAATACCCCTAACTTTAAAAAAGATATTTCTTATATTTAATGGTATTTAATTTATTATTTAAGTGCATTTTATTTAATTATGTGTCATTATTTTTTATTAAGTGCTTAATTGTTTTCTTTTGTGGTGATTTAATTTATTTCTTTTGTGGTGATTTAATTTATTTAAATGATATTTATTTTTAGTTATTTGATTGGAATTACTTGTTAGTGTTTTAATTATTTAATTGATATTAATGGTTTAAGTGTAATTGGTTTAGTTATTTGATTGGAATTACTTGTTAGTGTTTTAATTATTTAATTGGCATTAATGGTTTAAGTGTAATTGGTTTAATTATTCTATGTGTGTCTTATTTTATGTGTGTCTTATTTGGTTTAATTGGGTTTACTAATTATTATTTTGTTCAATTAGATTATTTGTTAAGTATTTAATGGTGAATAGGGTAATTAGGTAAATACATCTAACTAAGGTTTTAATTACAGTATAAATTAGGGTTTTATATTATAGCCGTCGTAGGTTTCTACGTTAATTGGATGGGCCGGTTAGGATTGTGAGTTGGACTTAAATGAACCTAGGGTTTAGGAAAACTCTATAAGTATAAGGTAGACGTCTGTGTAGGGTTTTTTTAAACAAAGCACACGTTTTGTGGAAGTGGAGAAGGAAAAACGCAGTTTTTCACATTCTGCCTAGATTTCATCAAACATCCGATCCCGCTTCGTCCGTGGTCCGATCGAGCTGAATTTTGGAGGAGAGGTTCACGACTCAGTGATGCACAATCTGAATGGTGGAGATCAGAGTTTGACCTCGGGAACAGTGATTCGTACTCATGAACAGTAACTGGGTCGCACAGGATTTTTTCCATTCTGCCCAGATTTCATCAAACATCCGATCCTGCTTCGTCCGTAGTCCGATCGAGTTGAATTTTGGAGGAGAGGTTCACGACTCAGTGACGCACAATCTAAATCGTGGAGATCAGAGTTTGACCTCGGGAACAGTGATTCGTACTCGTGAACAGTAACTGGGTGGCACAGGTTTTTTTCCATTCTGCCCAGATTTCATCAAATATCCGATCCCGCTTCGTCCGTGGTCCGATCGAGCTGAAATTTGGAGGATAGGTTCATGACTCAGTGTCTCACAATCTGAATGGTGGAGATCAGATTTTGAGTTCGGGAATAGTGTTTCGTACCCGTGAACAGTAACCGGGTTTTGGAACTCGCCGGGATTTTTTAAGAAGACGGCGTTGAAACTTTGAATAAAAGTTTCTGAGGCAAGATTCTATCCTTACTCTTTCCCTTAGGCTTCATACTCTTTGCACTCTTAAATGATTTCAGGATTAATGAAGATTAAACCAAACTAAAATGATATCTGTTTTGCTATGAAACTGGTAGTTACAGTAGTATTATATGCTTGTTCAACCTAGACTAAGCATGTTTGTGGATGCATTGTGGTATCTGTGGTTCACGTTTTTCTTTACCACTACTAGTACAAATTATTGGAAGGATGGGTCTAGATGATAGCTATCTTAACTTCTGTAAGAGCAACTGTTGGAACTTAAATACTAGGAGAATTTGAGTTTAACACTAGATCGGTTTTGTGGAACACTATAATTTGAGCATGTCTACATACATACTGTGAATATTGTTTTGATGCTTACATTATCACAGTTAGTATCAACTGTGGAGGTTAGGATTTTGTGATACATACCCTACATATCTGTATGTCATTTGTAAGGTGTTAAATGAAAGTTTTAATTAATTCTGTCTTTATATCAGACTAAAGGGAACAACTTAAATTGGGCATGTATATGTTGTTGTTGTGACCCTGTTTATCAATGCTTATTTTATCACTGCTAACATTGAATGTTGGATGTTGGAATTTAGTTGATATATACTTGATTTATTGGTATTATTGACTACTGGAGGATTGGAAAGTAGGCACCGGTATGGGACAGTGGCATACTAAGGATGGGTTTGGTTTTTAAAACAATACCATTACTCACCTACTTGGAATAAGGATGGGATTAACTAAAAGTTAAGTCCCGTGGATTTGTATTGTCATGGCAACTACTTGTTGAGCGGCAATACCAGGGATTTTGGATGGATTTTATATATGTACTGTTATGGTGCCTCGGTATGAGCTTGAGCTTCAGGACCGATGACTAGGGAGCGTATATGCATCGGGATGTGTAGCTGGCTATGATGGTTGGAGGTGTACCCTGTTTAGGTATAGGTACATATGCCCACTTCATGTGCGTTTTAGCATGTTACCTCTATTCAGGTTGAGACCGGCCTGTAGTCCAGTAAGAGTCCTTTAGTGTGACTATATATATATTTACGGACTATTAGTTATTGTTGAATTGTTTAGGATGTACATGCGTATCGGGCCTCTGTTTGGATTGTAGTAGTATAGAACTTGCGCGTGGGCCTGACCCACTTCTATTTTTCAGGTACACGACAGTTCCAGGCTTAGACGTGTTCGTGCTGAGTAGAGGTCTCTATTCACTCTTCCGACGATGTAGTGCTCTCTCTATAGTTTTATTTCTGGACGTTTATTACAGTTGTTCTATCTTCCGTTTGGATGTTTAATAGGGGTCCACTAGAGATGGATTCCCAAGTTGTAAACTGATGGAGTTTTGGAGTTTGGGTTTGATGGATTTTAATAATTATAATATTTTGCGGATTCGATTTTTAGTTCCTTCCAGCTTTAATTTCATTTCTTAATTTATTTTGTATTCCGTGTTCATTATAAAATATTAATTGTTTGATATTCCCTCGGGTTTGGGCCTGGGCCTGATCAACCCGTGTCTCGGATCCGAGGGGTATCTCATTTGGTCCATGACTACCATCCAAATCCAACTCCCTTATATAAAAAAAACATAAAATAAAACATTTTTAATTTAACAACTAATTACACAAAATACACATCATCATATAAGCAAACAAATTACCATTTAAATACAAATTATTCAAATAAGCACACAATTTACATTTAAACACTTAATTAAATTAAACAAATAGCCAATTAATTAATTAATTAATTTAAAAATGCAACTAAAACAAATAAATAAATGACGAGACTCCTTTTAAAATTAGGGGTATTACAGTTGGTGTCAAAATTTCCAACCTTGATTTCCTCCTTCCATGGCCAGACTTCCTTTTTCTTTCCTTCTCTTCTCTTGGTCTTTCTGTAATGACCCAAAATTTGAAGATCCGAGTTTCCATCCGAGTCTTTTCCCAAACCCATTAACCTAAGGGCACTTTGGAAGATTTGAAAGGTTTTATTCGAAAGGTTTTGTGAAAACGGACGCTTTGGAATTGCCATGTGGCCTGGGGTTAACCAACCTAGAAGAGAGCACAAGACGGCTTGGACTTGTGTAGTTGAACTACCTAGGCCCCAAATGACGCTTGGGAGACACCCTAGGTCAGTGATAACTTCTCAATTCCCTTCGCGATTGATAAGTGCTTAAATGTTGCACATTTCAGCACCTAAGCTAAGGTATTTCAGTCTTTGCATCTATCTTAATTTTATATTTTAGTCCTAATTTATGTTTATGTGTATTTCAGGGCAATAAAGTTAAAATGAGCTAAGAACGGTCCAATTAAGCCTTTTTGGAGTTAAGCAAAGATTTTCAGATAATGGCACAAAGCGGTCAATTTCGAGCCTTTGATGATGTTCCCAAAGATGGAGAAGCAAACCAAATAGCCCGGGGCAAAAATAGAGCTGAATAAGGCTTAAAGGAAATTTTCAACTCTGGGGGGATCGATCCCCAGGGTGGGGGATCGATCCCCCAGGACTTAGCAACATAACAGTTTTTATTTAATTTTTGGGCTCATTTTGGGAACTGTTGGGCTTTAATGAGATTGTTACTTAAGGCCCAGTGAACCATTAGATTAGGGTTAGTTTTAGTTTTTATTTAGGTAAAGATTATTAGAGAAAAAAAAAAAAGTTTTATTATTTTTTTTTATTTCTGTATCGTAGTATCGTATTTTCTCTCTGGAAAAACACGCGAAGAAAGGGAAAAAGAAGAACAGGCTAGGGTTTGGAAGAAAAGTTCAGAGAAGATGAAGCAGATGATGGGGATTGTCCTATCTTCGACTCCATCAACCATGAGTGGCTGATTCTTCTACTTAGGGTTGGATAAACCCTAAGCATGTAACCTATTCTCTCTCTCTTTTCATACTTTTTGGGGATTAATTTATGTAATTAGTGTATAGTCTTGAATATTATGAATTAAATTCTTCCAATTGATTATCTGTATTAATCTCATATTGTCTTATGTGCGGTTGATTGATAAACAAATTTTACACACGAATTCTTTGTTAATTGATTCTTGTGATGGCTATGCATGGTATTGCTTAGTTGTAATTGTGTTTCAAATTGATGAAAAATGCTTACATTTGATGGATGGTACTACATGTTTAGGTTAATTTGTTGTTTAATTAGTTTTAAATTCATGTTTAATTAGTTTAATTTAAGTTTAATTAATTTAATTGCAATTCAATTATTAGGTAAGTAGACCATCCATACTTATGTTTGAATTCCATACTTTTTGTCACAATTGCATTATCTTCTAGATTAATGTGTGTTAAATTTGTAACTTGGATTGATAAATCATGCTTTGAATGGGTGAATTGCACTACACTTAGTTTAATTGTCATTAGGTAGTTGATTCATGCTTGAAATTGATGGTTTACACTTTTCATTGCTCTTGTTAGCCACATATAGATTACATAGTATTATTTCCCCAATTAGTTGAAAGTGAGTGAGTTAGGGAATGTGCTTAGTGGTGAATCCTACACCCTAAGTCTCTTTCCAATCTCTTAAACTCTATTTCTTTATTGCAATCATTTAGTTTAAAATTAGTTTTAATCACAAACAAAACCCTTTTGGCAATCACAGAAGCACTAAAGTATAATTCAATTCTGGAAAACCTATAATTGTTTAGATCTCTTGGGACGATCCCTGCTCACTTCATACTCCATAGTATAAGTGTTTAGTGGTTTTATAAATTTTAAAATATGGTGCCCACTTGACATTATTTCTAAACCTAAAGTGTTGTGCATTATTTTGTGCACACGCTCGGTCGCACCATAGTTTTGGCGCCGTTGCCGGGGATCTAACGGTTTTGAAGAATTGAATTAAACATTAGTTCTTTGTTGATTATCTACTTTTAAGTCATTTTAATTTTTAATTTTTTTTATTATTTGATTTGTCAATTAGGTACTTGAAGCAAAGTGGAGCAAACGCTGGACTTAGAAGCAATTAAAAAAAAAAAATTTGAAGTTGCTTAAGGACCATCTGTAAGTTCTCTTTAATTTTAGTACTTTAATTGTATACCAATTTGCATGCTTTGGACAGCCCAAGTGGAGGCTTAAATTGAATTGTTTTATTTTTAAGTCCAAGCATACCTTCTTGTAGAAGGCATCGGCCCGTGTGGAGGCATTTATTTGTTTTAAGTGCATTGATATTATTGAGGAGTTTGGGAACATCGTATGTGGAGGTTGAAATTTTGAAATGTTGGTGTGTTGACTTGTTCTAGTGCATGCATGGTCGTAGATCACTTAATCGTCCTCTTGCTCCTGTAAATCAAAATCTCGAAATTTTTCTTCGGCGTTTAAGAAGTAGTACTAGGGATAGTCATCTTAATCTTTTAAATTTTGATCTTCCATCACCTTTAATGGAAGATCCAATTGAAGATCCCGTTGTAGATCTTGGTCATGTGGATCATAATGGTGTGCACCACCCACCACAAGTTCATATTGTGGATCCTCAAGGTGTGCATCCACCCTTGGGAATGCCACAACCAGTTAATCATGCGGTGCAACAACCTAATCTAGGGATGCCAAGGCCAAATATTGTTCCCCCAATTGGTGAGCAACAACAACAATATGTTCAAATGGTATACCCTCAACAAGGTCAAATGGCATATCATCAATAAGGTCAAATGCCATATCCTCCTCTCAATCCTCTCAATCCTCCAATGGTCCTTAGGGATCGTTACACTCCAAATCAATATAATGCACCTACTTGCATTCAATTGCCAAATTTTCGTGCTCATCATTATGAGATTAAGGCTTCCACCATTAACATGTGCCCCCTTTTCTATGGGTTGAGCAATGAAGAGCCTTATAAACATTTAGATGAGTTCTTGGAAGTTTGTTCCACCGTGAAAATCACGGATGTTCCGGAAGAAGTCCTAAAAATGAAGCTTTTCCCTTTCACTCTTGGGATAAAGCTAAATATTGGTTCAACAACTTGCGGCCAAATACAATCACCTCTTGGGCACAATTGCAACAAGAGTTCTTAAAAAAGTATTACCCCGCAAGTCGAACTGATGCCATGAGAACTTCCATTCGTGAATTTAAACAACAAGAAGGAGAACCCCTTCATGAAGCATGGGAACGTTTGAATGACTTGCTACGGAAGTGTCCACATCATGACATTCCTAAGTGGCAATTAGTTCAATGTTTCTTTTCAAGTTTATCCGATGCCAATAAGGGCATTGTTGATGCTTCTTGTGGCGGAAGCTACATTGAAAGAAATGAAGATGAAATTTGGCAACTTTTCGAAAAAATGAGTGAAAACTCAATGCATAGATCTTCATCTTCTAGGGGTAGTCACCTAGCACATATGGGAGGAAAGAAAGCTATAAATCAAATAGACTCTTCCATGGAAATTGCCGCTGAGGTCAAAAATCTTACTCAAAGGTTTGATACATTCCTTTTGAATCAAGGTCCGGCAACTCAATCATATCCTCACCATCCCAATGAAATGTGCATGACTTGTTCTAGTTACACTCACCATACTTCAAATTGCCCTCTTGGACAAATTATACCAAGTGAGTCTCAAGAACAAGCAAATGCTGCTTTCATTCATCAAGGGAACAACCCTTATTCCAATACTTACAATCCGGGGTGGAAAAATCATCCAAACTTTGCATGGAGAAATCAAGGAGACGGTGCAAACCCTCCTCAAAATCAAGGTTACCAAGCAAAGTATGTTCCCCCACATCTCTAAAATCAAAATCAGAATTCTCAAGGTTACCGTCCTTCATTCTATCCTCAGAATGTGAATCAATACTCTCAACCTCAAGCATCAAATCCTCAGTCCTACTCTCATCCTCAAGCATCAAATTCTCAATCTTACTCTAATCCAAATCAAGCGCCTCCTAAAAGTTCAGCTTTTGAGGACAAAGTCTTGCAGGCTTTAGGTAATCTTCAAAAAGATAATCAACTGTTTCATTCTCACTCTCAATCAATTGCAAAGCTTGAAGCTCAAATTGGGCAATTAGCTAATTCTTTAAATATGAGAGAGAAAGGTAAGTTGCCTAGTCAAACTGAGACCAATCCTAAAGGGCAATTTATGGCGCAAGCAAGTCCTTCATCAGAATTTTCTGGAAATGAGCAAGTTCAAGCAATTACTACCTTGAGGAGTGGTAGGAAAGTGGATAATAAGGTAGAGGTACCTAAGGAGGATAATGAATTGGCACAACCAAGTGGTTGCATCCATCCCATTCCAAATTCTATTCCAATTTCCTTGGATGCTAGTGGTTCCAAAAAGGACATTCCATTATCTTCATCATCATCTCCCCAATTAGAGAAGCCTTATGAGCCAAAAGCTCCATTTCCTCAAGCTTTGAGAGAAACTTCATCATTTGGGAGACAAGAAGGAAAAATTCATGATATGATGGAAGTGTTTAAACAAGTGAAAATCAATCTTCCTCTTCTAGATGCAATTAGGCAAATTCCACCATATGCAAAGTTCTTGAAGGACTTGTGCACACAAAAAAGGAAGAGCAAGGGAAGGGACCTTAAGAAAGTGCTTTTAACAGAACAAGTGAGTTCCATCATTCTTTCTAACACTCCTCCTAAGTTCAAGGATCCGGGTGCTCCGACTATTTCTTGTGTTATTGGAAACCAAGAGGTTCGTAGAGCTCTCCTTGATTTAGGTGCAAGTATCAATCTCATTCCATACTCTGTTTACTTGCAATTAGGATTAGGGGACTTGAAGCCAACATCGGTAGTAATCCAACTAGCCGATAGATCAATTAAGAAACCAAGGGGGATTGTTGAGGATATTCTAATTAAGGTTGATAAATTTTATTTCCCGGTTGATTTTGTGGTACTAGTTACTGAGCCAGTCCCTAATCTCACCAATCACATTCCAGTCATCCTAGGAAGGCCATTCCTTGCCACTGCCAATGCCACCATTAATTGTAGATCCGGCATTATGGACATCTCTTTTGGCAACATGATGGTTAAGCTTAATGTATTCAATGCAAGTCAACATCCCACAGATGAAGACGAGTGTTTCCTAGTAGATGTCTTGGATGAAACCATAGAGGAGACTCTTCCCTCTATTTTATCTAAGGACCCTCTTGAGGCGTGCCTTTGCGAAATGTTTGAAAGTTGTGGTTTTGACACAGAAGGATCCATAAGTGAGGTGAATGCTTTAATGGACTCTGTGGCCGCTTTGGATTACCCACCTTGGAAAAGCAAGAAAGAACCTCTTCCTTCACTCTCTAGTACTCCACCAGTTCCATCTCTCATCTCTCCTCCTATTCTGGAGCTTAAGCCCCTTCCATCAAATCTGAAATACGCCTTCTTAGGCCCAAAAGAGACTCTTCCGGTCATCATTGCTTCCAATCTTGAAAATGACCAAGAGAATGATCTTTTGGAAGTGCTTAAAGCGAACAAAGAAGCCATTGGATGGAGTGTGGCTGACTTAAAAGGCATTAACCCTTCTATTTGTATGCATCGCATACACATGGAAGAGGATGAAAAGCCATTTAGGGATGCTCAAAGGAGATTGAACCCAAATATGAAGGAAGTGGTCATGAAGGAGGTTGTGAAACTTCTAGATGCGGGAATCATTTATCCTATCTCTGATTCCAAGTGGGTTAGTCCAACTCAAGTGGTTCCTAAAAAGTCGGGAATCACAGTTGTTGAAAATGCTAAGGGTGATCTTATTTCGAAACGCACCGCCACTTCATGGCGTGTTTGTATAGATTACCGAAAGCTGAATTCTGCCACTAGGAAGGACCATTTTCCATTGCCTTTCATTGACCAAATCTTGGAAAGATTGGCTGGGCAACAATACTATTGCTTCCTAGATGGTTACTCGGGGTACAATCAAGTGGCCTTAGATCCATTGGATCAAGAAAAGACCACATTCACATGTCCTTTCGGTACATTTGCTTATCGACGGATGCCTTTCGGATTGTGCAATGCTCCTGCCACTTTCCAAAGGTGTATGATGTCAATTTTTTCGGACATGGTGGAGAAGTATTTAGAAGTCTTCATGGATGATTTCTCGGTTTTTGGGTCCTCATTTGATTCGTGTCTCCAAAATCTCAAAAAAGTGCTTCAAAGATGTCGTGAGACTAATCTTGTGTTAAGTTGGGAAAAGAGCCATTTCATGGTTCAAGAAGGAATCGTGCTTGGACATGTCATCTCTAAAAGAGGAATAGAAGTAGATAGAGCGAAAGTTGAGCTAATTTCTGAATTGTCTCCACCTACTACTGTGAGAGAAATCCGCTCCTTTCTAGGACATGCCGGTTTTTATCGCCGATTCATCAAAGACTTTAGCAAAATTGCTAGACCCTTGTGTAACCTTCTTGCCAAGGAGACTCCATTTGTCTTTGATGAAGCATGCTTAAATGCTTTTCATCAACTTCGCACTCTTCTATCATCCGCTCCTATCATGCAACCTCCAAATTGGTCCTTACCATTTGAGATTATGTGTGATGCTTCCGACTTCGCAATGGGTGCTGTTTTGGGGCAAAGGGTAGGTAAACTACCATATGCTATATACTATGCGAGTAAGGCTTTCTCAGGTGCCCAATTGAACTATTCTACCACCGAGAAAGAGTTACTTGCCGTAGTATATGCCCTTGATAAATTTCGGTCATATCTCTTAGGATCCAAGGTAATTGTGTTTTCCGACCATGCCGCTCTTAGGCATCTTTTAATGAAAAAGGAAACCAAACCTCGCTTGATAAGATGGATTCTACTTCTTCAAGAATTTGACTTTGAAATCAAGGATAAAAAGGGCTCCGACAATGTCGTTGCCGATCATCTGTCTAGATTAATGGTTGAATCTTCTCCAAATCTTGAAATTCATGAATCATTTCCGGATGAACAACTCTTTCAAATCTCAAATGGGACGTTGCCTTGGTTCGCCGACATTGTTAACTATCTTGCAACCAGCAAACTTCCCATTAATTGGTCAAAACAAGAAAATGACCGATTCTTTGCTAACATCCGGAAATACTATTGGGAAGATCCCATTCTGTTTCGTTATTGCCCGGATCAAATCATCAAGAGATGTGTGCCGGAAAGTGAAGTTCCGAGCGTCCTTGCGTTTTGTCACACACTTGCTTGTGGTGGGCATTTTAGTGGAAAAAAGACCGCGTTGAAGGTTCTTCAAAGTGGGCTCTTCTGGCCCACTATCCACCGAGATGCCTATAACTTTTGTAAGGTGTGTGTTCGGTGTCAAAAGTTGGGATCAATGTCAAAGAGAGACATGATGCCCTTAACTTCAATCTTTGTAGTTGAAATCTTCGATGTATGGGGCATAGACTTTATGGGACCATTCCCAATGTCTTATGGCTTTCAATATATCCTCGTTGCCGTTGATTATGTTTCAAAGTGGGTTGAGGCTTGTGCTACCAAAACGAATGACCACTCCGTGGTAATTGCATTCGTTAAATCAAATATCTTTGCTCGTTTTGGTATGCCAAGGGCTATGATAAGTGATGGAGGAAAACATTTCTGTAATCAATTCTTGAAGCAACTTTTCTTGAAATACTCCGTCACACATAAAGTGGCAACTCCCTACCATCCCCAGATAAGTGGGCAAGTCGAGGTGTCAAATAGGGAAATCAAGCATATTCTTGAGAAAACTGTCAATCCGACCCGAAAAGATTGGTCAAGAAAATTGAACGATGCTTTGTGGGCTTACCGGACAGCTTACAAGACTCCAATAGGTATGTCTCCATATAGACTTGTTTATGGGAAGCCTTGTCATCTTCCGGTTGAGCTAGAACACAAAGCACTTTGGGCAATAAAAAGGCTCAACTTTGATCTTGATAAGGCTGGAAAAGACCGTTTACTCCAACTCAATGAGCTAGAGGAATTGAGAAATGATGCCTATGATAGTTCAAAAATTTACAAGGCAAGGACAAAAGCATTTCATGATAAACATATTGTGAAAAAGTCCTTTGAAGCCGGTCAAAAGGCTTGGTTATTCAACTCTAGGCTCAAATTTTTCCCTGGAAAGCTTCGAACCAAATGGGAAGGCCCTTATCAAATTATCTCCGTCTCACCTCATGGGGCTGTTGAACTTAAAAATCTAAAAGATGAAGGGACTTTCAAAGTTAATGGTCAAAGGCTTAAACCATATATTGATGGACAAAATTTTCAAAGAAATGTGGAATCTGCCCTCTTGGTAGATCCCATTTATTTTGAAGATTGAGAATATCTCACGTCTTTCTAGCGACGTTAAACACTAGTTGTATCGAGTTTCTCCTTCGTTGCATTTTAATTTTCATTTTATTATTATTTTATTTCTATTTTTCCTTTTGTACATTTATGCATTTTTAAATATAAAAAAAAAAAAATTGTAAATGAGTAATGTAGGTTGGTGTTTGATTTTTTATCTATTTTTTTATTATTATTTTTATTATTTTTGTATATATTTCATGTTAATTTTGATTTATTCAAAAACATAAAAAAAAAAATTTTTAAAAAGTATTAATTAGTATAGGTTGATAAGTGATTTTATTTTAATTTTATTTATTATTAATTTTATTTTTATTTTTATTTTATTTTTTATCTATTTTTCATTTTAGTGTATATATTCTTTTTAGTTTAGTTTTTTTTTGTTTTGTTTATTTTTATTATTATTATTATTATTATTTTTTAAAAAAAAAAATTGAAAAATTGAAAAAAAAAAGAAAAAAAGAAAGATCGATCCCAAAACGGGTAGGAGATCGATCCCATTTTATTGGCAGAGAGCAACAAAAAAATAGGCCAAGTGGATTGATCCCCCGTCCAAAGGGATCGATCCCATTTTACTTATGTTTCTCCCTTCTTATTAAACAGTGAAGGGGACATTTTTTGCCTAAAATTGTCGATCCCCCATCAAAGCAGATCGATCGCACCTTGGCCCTCGAAACCACGAATACATTCCTCTCTGTTGCTTGAAATTCTGCTTCTTCCCCCAAAAATCTCTAAACCCAATTTCATTGTCCAACCCTCGTGATCTCTTCTCCTCTTCCACGGTGTTGCGGCTATTAAAAACGGCGCCATGGTTCTGAGTTCTTCTCCGCCGACGGTTTGAGTTCGCCGCTGGCTTCGCCTTTTATTTTCCGACGCGGCTGTTCCTTCCGGCGATTCAGATCGCGGCTGCGTCTTCTAACAGCGATCACGGCCGGTTCGTCCTCCGGCGTCGCGGTTGGGTCGTTCTCCAGCGATCTCGGATAGGACGCTGTTCTGCGTTGCCTCTTTCGTTGTTCTACAAGTGCCGCGCCTGGGTCATATTCCGGCGTTGAGTTTGGGTCGCCGTTCTCCAGCGATCGCATCAAGGTCGCTGTTTTTCTCCGGCGATTTCGGCTGGGTTCTCTGTCGCGCTTTTGGGTCGCTTTTCTCCTGCGATTTCGACTGGGTTTTCCTTCGGCCGCCGGTTTGAGACTCGTCTTTTATTCTCCAGTGATCGCGGCTGGTCTTTCCGGCGAGCGTCTGGGTCGTCTTTCTGAAAAAAAAAAAAAAAACAAAAAAAAAAACAAACAGCAGCGGCGTTGCATCTGTTTTCTTTCCGGCGTCGCATCTGTTCATCTTCCAGCGCCATTTCCTGGTTCTTGTTTAATTCGTCGGCGTCGCGGCTGTCCGTTTTCTTCCGGCCGTGCTTGAATCAGTCCGATTCCGGATTGGCCCTCTCCGGCGAGCTTGTAACTCGTCGTTTTCCCCAGCGATTCCGGCGGCTGGTTCATCAAACGGCGTCGCGGCTGGGTTCGTCGTCGATTACAGCTTCGCAGTTCTCCGTCGTCGCTGGGTCTCGCCGGCGATTCTTGGACTGGCTTTACCCAGTTCTGCCGGTTGTCTTCTCCGGCAAGCTTGTGATGTTAATCTCAAAAAAAAAAAAAAAAAAAAAAAATTTTACACAAAAAAAATAATAATAATAATAAATAAATAAATAAATAAAAATAACATAAAAATTTTAATAATTAAAAAGTATATATATATATATATATATTTTTTTTTTTTGAATTGATTTATTAAAAAAAAAAATAGATAAAAAAAAAAAAACAAAAAAAAAAAGAGTAGCATTGATGTTTAAAAAAAAAAAAAGGCTAAGTAGAATTTGTAGTAGTGTTTTTAGTTATTTATTTTTTTATTTATTTTTGATAAAAATAAAAAAAAAATATTAAAATAAAATAACATTTCAGTAACATTCTGTCTTGCTAGAGACGTTAAACTTAGCCCATTTTTCTTATTTTATTTTGTTGGTTGTATATACATGTTCTTTTCCTTTGTAAAAAAAAAAAAAAAAAAAAAAAAAAAAAAAAAAAACAACATTTTGAATTGATTTATTTTAGTATATATTTATTTCTTTTTAGTTTAGTATATATTTTTTTTCTTTTTAGTTTAGAATATTTTTCTTTGTGTAAAAAAAAAAACACTGGGTGATCAATCCTATTCTTGAAATTAAAAAAAAAAAAAACATATCACAAAAATTTCAAAAATATGTATCCCCGTTATGCCCTTCTGCTTAGTTATGCATGTTTTCATCTTTTACAAAGGGCTTGATATCATATCTCTTTACATCTTATTCTATATTGTTTTGGAATGTATGCTTTACTTATCCCATTTGATATTTGATGTGAGTTGCTAGTGTGGCTTTTCTAGTAGGTTTTTGCATCCAAGTTTGGGGGAGACCTCTTTCGTCATGGATCATTGCCGGGTGTCATTAACTTTTGCCATCACGGTATACTCTTTCCATTTTTTTCATTGTTCTCATTGCACATTGAGGACAATGTGCAGTTTAAGTTTGGGGGTAAAGTAGCCTTGTTACATTCTACTTTAAGTTGAGTTTTAAATGCATGATTGAGATTTGAGATATATTTGGCAATGATTTTGAACTTTTGAAGCATAGTGCCTTTAAAAAACAAGTTGTTAGAGTCTAATACTTCTTGTATGCTCTAGGATGCCATTTAGGGGTAAATTTTAATTTTTGACATCATGTTTGCTTTTGTGGTACACATCATCTTGTTGGTTGAAAATGCTTTGAGAGTTGATTCTAGAATTCTACATTTGCACTTGCGCACACTAGCATTCAATTTGTGGGGTACATGCTTAGTTGATTATTGTTTTGGTTTGTTCCAATTGAGCTAGTATGCTTTGAAAGCTTTCATTCTTGATAAAATGACCATGCAAAGGAAAGAAAAGAAATAAATTAAAAAAAAAACTGCATTCTTTCAACATGTCAACTGATTAAAAAGGAAGACAAGGGAAGAATGTAAGATGTATGATTAGTTTGAGTTCGTAGCCTAGCCATTCCGAGTCATTACGCCCTTAGGAGTGTCTTTACACTTAACGCCCTAAGACCATCTGGTTTGGGAGTCGTTGGCTCAACGCTTGTTACATGGGGTGATTAGAGAGCTTAAGGAACTTGGACATTGCACATGGTCATACATAAAAATAAAAAATGAAATCAATAAAAAAAAAAAAAAGAATGTTTGATTAAATAACAAGGTTCATTCAATGTCTTGATGTCTGGTACTATATCTGCATGCTAGTTTGAGGGTAAGGCTATGCCATTACTTTGATTTGCTAGGATAGCAACACATTTTGATGCCGGTTCACTTAAAAGGATGATATAATTGATTCAATTTGCATGATTAATTAATTGATGTGTGGAGGACCGTTTTTGCTTACATGATGTTGAAACGTTGATAATAGCTTAGAAATGGCAGAAATTTGCATACTTGAGGTAGTCTACTTTCAACACTTGTTTAATATGTGTCGTTACTTCTCAAGTGAGAAAGAGCTGTTGATGTTTGTGGGTACCATTTCTGTAAACCCTCACGAGACTTCACTCGTCCACTAGGGGTAACTTAGGGGTTTAAAAGGCTTGTTGCATATGCTAAATGCAACCGTGATCCCTACGAAAGTGGTGTTATCTTTATTTGCTTTATTAGTTCATAATCGTATATAGGTTTGTTTCATTTCCATGCTGTAGTTTATTGCTAGGGACTAGCAATATCTAAGTTTGGGGGCGTGATAAGTGCTTAAATGTTGCACATTTCAGCACCTAAGCTAAGGTATTTCAGTCTTTGCATCTATCTTAATTTTATATTTTAGTCCTAATTTATGTTTATGTGTATTTCAGGGCAATAAAGTTAAAATGAGCTAAGAACGGTCCAATTAAGCCTTTTTGGAGTTAAGCAAAGATTTTCAGACAATGGCACAAAGCGGTCAATTTCGGGCCTTTGATGATGTTCCCAAAGATGGAGAAGCAAACCAAATAGCCCGGGGCAAAAATAGAGCTGAATAAGGCTTAAAGGAAATTTTCAACTCTGGGGGGATCGATCCCCAGGGTGGGGGATCGATCCCCCAGGACTTAGCAACATAACAGTTTTTATTTAATTTTTGGGCTCATTTTGGGAACTGTTGGGCTTTAATGAGATTGTTACTTAAGGCCCAGTGAACCATTAGATTAGGGTTAGTTTTAGTTTTTATTTAGGTAAAGATTATTAGAGAAAAAAAAAAAAGTTTTATTATTTTTTTTTATTTCTGTATCGTAGTATCGTATTTTCTCTCTGGAAAAACACGCGAAGAAAGGGAAAAAGAAGAACAGGCTAGGGTTTGGAAGAAAAGTTCAGAGAAGATGAAGCAGATGATGGGGATTGTCCTATCTTCGACTCCATCAACCATGAGTGGCTGATTCTTCTACTTAGGGTTGGATAAACCCTAAGCATGTAACCTATTCTCTCTCTCTTTTCATACTTTTTGGGGATTAATTTATGTAATTAGTGTATAGTCTTGAATATTATGAATTAAATTCTTCCAATTGATTATCTGTATTAATCTCATATTGTCTTATGTGCGGTTGATTGATAAACAAATTTTACACACGAATTCTTTGTTAATTGATTCTTGTGATGGCTATGCATGGTATTGCTTAGTTGTAATTGTGTTTCAAATTGATGAAAAATGCTTACATTTGATGGATGGTACTACATGTTTAGGTTAATTTGTTGTTTAATTAGTTTTAAATTCATGTTTAATTAGTTTAATTTAAGTTTAATTAATTTAATTGCAATTCAATTATTAGGTAAGTAGACCATCCATACTTATGTTTGAATTCCATACTTTTTGTCACAATTGCATTATCTTCTAGATTAATGTGTGTTAAATTTGCAACTTGGATTGATAAATCATGCTTTGAATGGGTGAATTGCACTACACTTAGTTTAATTGTCATTAGGTAGTTGATTCATGCTTGAAATTGATGGTTTACACTTTTCATTGCTCTTGTTAGCCACATATAGATTACATAGTATTATTTCCCCAATTAGTTGAAAGTGAGTGAGTTAGGGAATGTGCTTAGTGGTGAATCCTACACCCTAAGTCTCTTTCCAATCTCTTAAACTCTATTTCTTTATTGCAATCATTTAGTTTAAAATTAGTTTTAATCACAAACAAAACCCTTTTGGCAATCACAGAAGCACTAAAGTATAATTCAATTCTGGAAAACCTATAATTGTTTAGATCTCTTGGGACGATCCCTGCTCACTTCATACTCCATAGTATAAGTGTTTAGTGGTTTTATAAATTTTAAAATATGGTGCCCACTTGACATTATTTCTAAACCTAAAGTGTTGTGCATTATTTTGTGCACACGCTCGGTCGCACCAGCGATGCCTATAGTCAGGTTTTGTTAACATTTTTGGTGTGGGTTGTGTTGTGACGAAAATGGTTTTGGAAATGGGGAGTGTGATACCCTTCAGATCCGAGACATGGGTTGATCAGGCCCAGGCCCAAACCCGAGGGAAATATCAAAAAATTAATATTTAAATGAACACAGATTACAAAATGAATTAAGAAATACAAATTTAAGGCTGAAAAGAATACTAATTAAATAACCTCCTCAAAGTATTAATGTTAAAATCCAATAATCCAACAGTTAAACAACTCGGGAATCCATCCATTGGACCTCTAATACGAAAATCCAAACTGAAGTATAAATACTCAAAAGAACATCCAAAAATGAAACCATAGAAAGAAGTTCTACGTCGTTGGAAGAGTGAGTAGTGGTCTCTGCTTAGCACGGTCAGGTCTAAGTCTGAAACTGACGAGTACCTGAAAAATAGAAGTGGGTCAGGCCCACGAACAAGTTCTAACCTACTACAATCCAAGCAGAAACTTGATACGCATATACATCCTAAGCAATTCAACAATAACTAATAGTCTGTACATAAGTATATCCACACTACAGGACTCTCACTGGACTGTGGAGAGGGTCTCAACCTGAATAGAAGGCAACATACGAAAACGCACCCAAAGGTGGGCATGAGTACCTAGACCTAACAGGGTACACCACAACCTCTCATATCCAGCTACGCATTCTACCGCATACACGCTCCCTAATCGACGACTCTGAGGCTCAATCTCAGATCGCGGTATCATAAACATATATTTAAAGTCCGTTCTATCTATCCAAAGTAAGTCAAGTTAGTTATTCAACTTATGCAGCTTCTTTAACTTAACATATTTAGCAAGTAATCCAATTAGTCATTCGGCTTATGCAGCTTCTTTGACTTAAATATAAGTAGGATTTTATTTATATAATTTGTTCCCTTATTCCGATATAGGTAGGACTTAGCGTTTCAAGCTAATCCAAACCTAGTATGTCACCGTCCCATACCGGCGCATACATTCCATACCATCCAGCAGTTGATAATACTATTAATGAAAGTAAATAACAACTAGTCCACAACAAATATAACAAGAATCCATTACAAGTATGATAAGAATATGTATATGACATGCTTGTTCTGTACTACCGATACATGATTCTCCAATAAGTTTAAAACACAGAGAATAGGTATAATCCATCCTGTAATCCACTATGAGCATAATAATAACAATATCAGAATTAACATGCTCAATTTAAACTATTCCACGATATCCAGTAAATTGATAAGATACAATACTGTATAGTTAGCAACTAAGTTCCCATTAAGTATAACAGAGAATTATCATAGTTGGCATGCTTATTTTTATAACATTGTGACATGATTTAAACCATAAATTCCTTAACTCAATTGTTAATTTAAACATGAGCAACTTGAATCATTCGCATCCAAACCAACATTCAAACTTTATGTGGAATTTCCTACTATTTTCTATATTAGCTTCCTATGGTATCCTACGTATTACCTTGCCCTCTGAAGCTTTAATAAGGGTTTAGACATCACTGTACTCCCTTAAAACAACTCCTAATTCAACCTGGAACTTTAAAAAACCAACCACAGTGACGAGGTCGCTTGTAAACGCCAAACTAAATGTAGTGAATGTGTGGTTCAAGAAAAGCCTTTTATGTCAAATTTAAATTTATAAAAACCACTACCAACACCACTACTAACGTAGCAAGAGTGAGTAGGGATCGTCCCAAGGGATTATACGTGTTGGAATTTCAACTTCGACTCTAGCGTACCAAATGATTGCAAAAGAGAGTTGGGTTGGTTGATTAAGCTAAATTGAATTCAACTAAATAAAATAATATGAAGTAAACAAGAGAGAGAGAGAGAGGTCTTGGGGTGTAGAGATCACCACCAAGCAATACTTTTCGATACCACTAACAAGTGATCAATTGAGGGTAATGGATGTGTTGCAACAATGCTGTGTGTGTAAAAGACATTCAATTGGTAAGGGTGACTCCACAAGTGCAAATTGTCTCAATCAACATGTGTGAGGCCACAATACATCTATTGGTAGAGGAATATATTGTCTAAACATCATGCGAAGATAACAAAATAACAATTCAAGTCATTGAACCTTTCATTAAGCTCAGAGTCCAAGCAATCCATAAGGATGACTTAGTTAAACATGCATTATCTAAACATCATGTGAGAGGTACAAAATATCTATTGGGAGAGGAATAAATTGTCTAAACACATGTGAAAGATACAACATATCATAACTAGTCATTAATCCTTTATTAAGCTCACAATCCACATACAACACAATATTAGAGGAATATGCCATTTGGACTCACAAGCATGGAACATCAAACATCAAGAGTAGATTGTCCTCCCATCTAACATTACACTACCAGTATACTAAATCTACACTACTAGCATGAAAATAAAGCTATCTAGACTAGGGGAGAGGCACAAACCATTAAGAATTGGCATAAACCATCAAATGAACCAAAATAGCATTCATTAAGCATATCATCTTGATAATCTCTAGATCTATAGCATCAATACACATGGACATGCATCAAAAACACTAAATCTAGAGATAAGCACATGAATATCCTACTCTAGCATACATAGACATATGGATAGAATAGAATAGTCAATTGGAAGCATTAAACCATACAAACCATGAAATAATCAAGATTTATATATACATGAATATCAAGATGTATCATACAACACTAATCCCTCAATAATACACAAGATTAGAGTATAGAAAGCATGCTTGGGGCTAACTCTAGCCCCAAGAGGATGTCTAGCCACTCATGGTAGTGATGATCCAACCCTCAAGGGCTAACTCCATGGCTGCTCCTTGTTGGTGAAGATCTCCTCCAATGGTGCTCTAGCTTCCCTCCTTCCTCCTCTCCAAGAATAGCCTCCAAGATGATTTTCAATGTGTGACAAGAGACTCTAGAGACTTCCTCAAAAAGTGTATCATATTCCTTATATAGGTAGGTCAAATACATCCCATGATGAGCTGTGGTCGTGCAAGGCATATTCTCCAATGATTGGATGAAGGACGGAATAAATGAGCTGGACTTTAACTTTTTCTCGCTGGAGGAAGTTCGATCAATCGAACCTTAACTTGGATCGATCGAAAATGGGTTCGATCGATCGAACTGCATCTTGGATCGATCGAAGTGGTCTGACTCCTCCGGATAAGGACAAGGCTGAGATATTTTCAAGATATTTATGGGGAAAAAGACAAAAGTGGTTGGTAGGCGTACAGCTGTGGATAAGATTAATCATTTGAATAGGACAAAATAGGGTTCGATCGATCGAAGGTGATGTTCGATCGATCGAACTTGGAATTTCAGCAAAGGCCAAGGTTAGATCTATCGAGAAGTACTGTGATCGATCATAGATGTTCGATCGATCGAACTCTAAGTTGGATCGATCGAACTTTTCAGCTGCACAACTTTGATTCCTTTTTGCTCCTTTCTTTCTCCACTTTGCTCCCTCATTTGGTTTATCTCAGGATTGCTTCAATTAAGCTCTTATTTAGCTGAGCTAGCTCAATTTTGGGATTAGTGCCTGAAAATATAAATAACACGTAATAAGTCTAAAACGGCAAAGTAAGATAGATTAAGGTACTAGAATGCTTAAGCTTAACAGGTTTAAATGCGCACTTTTCAGTGCTCATCACACAGTAGCCCAGAACTCATAGAAAACAAAAAAAAAAAAAAAAACTGAAAAACCCTGAAGGAGCCGGCTCCAAACAAGATGGAGCTTCCTCCAAGACATTTAGAGTCGGCTCCATGCTTCCATGGAGCCGCCTCTTTGTGAAGGTGAGCCTGCTCTCTTCAACTGAGAGCTGGCTCTCACCCGTTTCCTCACCTGTTTCATCTCCGGTGAATTCCATTGATTCCGTCCCTCTCAGTTACAGTTTCTAATGATTTTAATTATGTTTAAACTTAACCAGAGAAGATCCATCTAACTCCTGTAGGCATTGATTAACAGCAATTCAACAAAGTAGATACACAGTCGAACACAAGACAAACAATTTACAACTCGTTTCAACATATACTGCTTTAATAAATTTTAAACATGCATAATCAATTAATTCTTATGTTTAATGATTTTATGGAACTGCTTAGGCATGCAAAGAACACGAGTAAAAGAGAAGGAGTTAAGGTTAGAACTTGCCTGTAAGACTTTGGTTCAAAATCTTAACGCTGTCTTCCTAAGGTTTCCAACAATCCTCACTGAAATCTTCCTCTGTTCTCCCTCTGCCTCCATCGTCGTGAGTTCTAAAACCCTTGGCAGAACCTTATACGTATATTGATAGGCCAAACTAATCCTAGGTTCAATCAAACCCTAAACTGACTTACTCGGCCCATAGAGCAAAAACCTAATTTAAAACTACACGTGTTACCAATTAATCCCGTCACGTTAATACTTAAAACATTTAAATTTAAATTCAATTAAAACAACACATCAAGTAATGAAATTTAAATACATGATTAACCAGGTAAAAAACTAATTAAATAAAAATAATTACATAATTATTAAACACAATGAAACAGTTTAAATCCAAGAATTTATTTAATACAATTAATTCAAAATTCACAATTACAATTAAGTCAATTAAATAATTAAAATCCAATTAATTAACATAACAAGCAATTAAACCATTAAACAAATAAATATGCAATTAAATAATTAAAAATGCCACACAAACAATAAATTAAATACCCGGACTATCCGTTTGAAATTAGGGGTTTTACATTCTTCCCCCCTAACAAAAAGAATTCCGTCCTCAGAATTTGCTTTTACCTTCTTCCCAAATTTCAGGAAACTGCGAGCGAATGACATCCTCCCTTTCCCAAGTAGACTCAGCCTCATTGTGATGACTCCACTGTACATAGACTAAAGGGATAACCTTGTTACGAAGGATTTGATCCCGACGGTCGACAATAGGACATGGTGGCTCTAGATAAGTTGCATCCGGTTGCAACTCAATCTCCCCAACATCGATATGTTGATACCGAACCTCATCTTACAGAAATTTCCGTAACATGGAAACATGAAACACGTTGTGTAGGCGATCTAAATTATCCGGAAGTGCCAATCGATAAGTAACAGCTCTAACTCGATCCGTAATCATGAATTGACCGACAAATCGCGGAGACAACTTCCCTTTCTTCCCAAAACGCATTACACCCTTCATAGGAGACACTTTGAGTAGAACCTGATCCCTAACCTGAAACTCCAAAGCACGTGTGCAACGATTCGCATAACTCTTCTGCCAACTCTGGGCAGTACGCATGAGATCCCTAATAAGAGCAATCTTCTCAGAAGTATCCTTAATGAACTCAGGACCCATGAATCTACTCTTGCCAACCTCCATCCAACAAACAGGCGATCGACACGGTGGGCCGTATAATGCCTCGAATGGTGCCATCCCAATAGTCTTCTGAAAACTATTGTTATATGCAAACTCCATAAGTGGCAAATAATCCTCCCAGTAGCCCTTGAAATTAAGAACACACGACCGAAGCATATCCTCCATGATTTGATTAACTCGCTCAGTCTGTCCATCAATCTGAGGATGATAAACAGTGCTAAGATGCAACTCTATACACAAAGCCTGCTGAAAACTCTTCCAGAATCCTAACACAAAGCTCGAATCCCTGTCTGATATAGTAGACAATGGAATGCCATACAGCTTTACAATCTCTGTAATGTAAAGTCTCGCCAATTGCTCCGAAGTGAAGTCAGTACGAATAGGCAAGAAATGAGCCAATTTCATCAATCTGTCCATGATGACCCAAATGGAATTGTGATCCTTGAAGGAATTTGGCAAACCTTCCATAAAATCCATAGAAATGCTCTCCCATTTCCACTCCCATATCGGCAGTGGCTGTAGCGCTCTTGGCAGCCTCTGATGATCAATCTTAACCATCTGACAGGTACTACACTGCGAAACAAAAAGAGCAATGTCCCTCTTCATTCCTGCCACCAAAACTGTCGCTTCATATCCTGATACATCTTGTCACCTCCGGGATGAACAGAAAACTCAGAATGATGAGTCTTAGTCATCATATCCTTCCTCAAATCATCAGTAGAAGGTACCACCAAATGGCCTTTGTACCTCAAACCTCCATCAGCCCCAACATAGTAAAATGGGACCTCACCGGAAGCTATCCCTGCAACTTTGTCAATGCACTGCTGATCTGTGAGTTGTGCCTTCAAAACCTTGTGAATGATAGAAGGTGTAACTACCATACAAGTCATGAAAGCATCCAATAACTTATCAACCGACCTCAAAGCATTCCACTCAGTAGTGAATAGAGCAGAAAGACTACCAACAGGTCGGCGACTGAGTGCATCCGCCACCACATTCGCTTTCCCTGGATGGTACTATATAGAAAAATGATAGTCTTTCACAAACTCCAACCATCTGCGCTGTATCATATTTAGCTCCCGCTGAGTGAACAAGTACTGCAGACTCTTGTGATCGCTAAATAATCTGAAGGACTCACCCAATAGATAATGCCTCCAAATACGTAAGGCAAAAACCATCGCTGCCAACTCCAAATCATGTGTTGGATAATTAAGCTCATGAGGCTTAAGCTTCCGAGATCTATACGAAATCGGTTGCTCTTCCTGCATCAAAACACATCCCAGACCCTACAAAGAAGCATCTGTGTAGACAAGATACTCAATCCCACTCTGTGGGGTAGACAAAAGCGGTGCAGAAGTCAACTTAGTCTTCAGCTCATCAAAAGCCTTCTGATAATGTTCATCCCACACGAACCATACACCCTTCTTAGTCAAATAAGTGAGTGGTCCCACTATCTTGGAGAACCCCTGGATGAACCTACGATAGTATCCCGCCAAACCGAGGAAACTCCGAATCTCGGTAGGTGAAGTAAGTTGTCCCCATTCAACCACTGCTGAAACTTTTGCTAGATCCACCGCTATTCCTCTTTCTGACACCACGTGACCCAAAAACTTCACCTCTCGCTGCCAAAATTCACACCATCCATAGATGTCTAGCATGGTCGTTCTCAGACCTAGAATAGATCAAGATATCATCAATGAAAACAATAACAAACTGATCCAAATAGGCCTTGAAGACTCTGTTCATTAAATCCATGAAAACCGCTGGTGCATTAGTCAACCCAAATGGCATCACACGAAACTCATAAGTTCCATATCTAGTGAGAAATGTTGTCCTCGGAATATCCTACTCCCGAACCCGAAGTTGATAATATCTAGACCGCAGATTAATCTTATAGAAATACGTAGCTCCTTCAACTGATCAAACAGATCATCAATCCTGAGTAACGAATACTTATTACAAATAGTAACCTTATTCAACTCCCTGTAATCTATACACAGGCGACCATCCTTCTTCTTTACAAACAGAACTGGTACTCCCCAGGGTGAAGTACTTCTACGAATAAAACCCTGGCTGAATAATTGCTGAATCTAATCCCTTAGTTCTCGCATCTCCACTGGTGCCATCCTATACGGTGCCCTAGCAATAGGCATAGTGCCTGGAGCTAAGTCAATTACAAAATCGATCTCTCGACTAGGTGGCAACCCTAGAATCTCATGAAATACATCCGAAAAATCCTGTACAATTGGTATGCCATCTAATGATATAGTAATCACCTCCTCCGTTCCCTCCTATATATGGAACAAATAAGTGCTAGTGACCCCGTTAGAACGCGGCATAGCGACGACATACATATCCTGACTAGGTATGGTGAACACAATAGACCTATCAAAATAATTAACTTGGGCATGGTAGTGAGACAACCAATCCATCCCAAGTATCACATCATAAGTGTGCATGTCCAAGACCAAAAAATTGGCTAGAAATCTGAGTCTGCCAATATCTAGTGTCACAGGCCCATCACTCTCATGTAAAACGGCTGTATCGCCCAACGGTGTAGAAATACCCTAAAGTTTACTGTATACCTGTGTCGTCATCCCAGACAAGGCAACAAAAGATCTAGCTACAAATAAGTGTGTAGCACCCGTATCAAATAAAACACGTCCATGTAAACCATGAATAAGAAACTTACACTCAGCAGCCTGAGGTACCTGCATATCATATGGCATGGGGTTGTACACCCTGCCATAATGTAGCTGATGTGGTGCCTGTCCCTTAGGCTGCGGCGGTGCTGGTAAAGCCGAAAATGTCTGTCCCTGAATCCTTGGAACCTGTGGAGCTGGTAAAGGCACTGGCGCCCTCTGCCCCTACTGCATATGCTGTCCCCGTCCCTGTCCCTGTCTTGCTTTAGGACACTACCTGGAAGTATGACCATACTCTTCACAAGTGTAGCAACTACCCTAGAAAGTACCAAACGGCCTCCTCTGTCGGTTAGCCTGTGGCTGACCCTGTCCTGCCTGTGGTCCCCCATTCTACTGTCGCTGAACAGGTGCCACATCCCTGGAAGCATCTGAACCACCCTTGTGCTTCTTCCAAGGCTGCTGTCCTTGGAATTTGCCTTTGTCATTTTGTCGGTGACCATTGCCAATCCCTTTCTCAGCTGACTGATTAGCAGAGTCTCTATCACCCTACTTCTTACCCTTGGCCTGTCTGAAATCCACGGTCAACTGATACTGCTGTAGAGTGGCGTCTACCACCTGAGCATATGTAATATAGGCTGGACTGTCTGTAATAGCTCTCTTGATAGACCACATCAGTCCCTTAACGAAACTGTTACGCTTCTTCTCATCTTTATCCACCTCTTCCGGTGTAAAAAGAGATAAGCGCGTGAACTGCTGCTCATACTCCGCCACTGTCATGTTCCCCTGCTGCAGATTAAGAAAGTCAGTCTTCATAGCTACCCTGACTGCATAAGGGAAGTACTTCTCATCAAAGCATGCACTGAAATGATCGTAAGTCAATGTCATTCTCTCCTCTGCGGTAGTAACTGACTCCTACCACTATAATGCATCTTCGACCAGTTTGAAGGTAGTAAGCATCTGCTTCTGAACCTCCGTGCAATGAACCAAGCGAAGATGTTGCTTGATGTCCTGTTTCCACTGGTGAGCTATTTTTGCATCAGTGGAGCCTATAAACTCAGGTGGGCTCCCCTTTGTGAAAGAACTCCTGGCTTTTTCCCAAGTATTAGTCTGAACAACTGGTGCTGGTAACGGTGCCGGTTGTACCTTAGGCTGATTCCGAAGTGTAGTTGTTACCCTAGCTTCTATAGCCCGAGCAATGAGGTCGTTGATATGAGGAGGATACTCTGGATCTCTAACCTGATCCTGAGCCAGTTGAACTTCCTCCTGCTCTTCATGGAACTGACCATCATCCTGAAACTCTGGCAAATGCTGCTCTTCCTCCCTTAGCTGACGCTGTAGGCATTCCTGCTGCCTACGTGCCGCTCTCCTCGATTACCTATTCCCTTGCAGGTTTCGTCCTCTCCTAGCGTTAACCATCTGTTAACACGAAAAGAACAGACATCAATACGAGTTTAACTAAACCGTAAAGGAATACAACAAATCCTAAACTTAAGCTCTAAACAATAGAGTACGCTACACGGAAGTCTTAATACGAAACATCCTAAAGACACTTGAACCTGGAGTGCTCTGATACCAACTGTGATACCCCTCAGATCCAAGACACGGGTTAATCAGGCCCAGGCCCAAACTCGAGGAAAATATCAAACAATTAATACTTAAATGAACACAGATTACAAAATGAATTAAGAAATAAAAATTTAAGGCTAAAAAGAATACTAATTAAATAACCTCCTCAAAGTATTAATGTTAAAATCCAATAATCCAATAGTTAAACAACTCGGGAATCCATCCATTGGACCCTAATACAAAAATCCAAACTGAAGTATAAATACTCAAAAGAACATCCAAAAATGAAACTATAGATAGAAGTCCTACGTCGTCAGAAGAGTGAATAGTGGTCTCTGCTCAGCACGGTCAGGTCTGAAAAATAGAAGTGGATCAGGCCCACAAATAAGTTCTAACCTACTACAATCCAAGTAGAAACTCGATACGCATATACATCCTAAGCAATTCAACAATAGCTAATAGTCCGTACATAAGTATATCCACACTACAGGACTCTCACTGGACTATGGAGAGGGTCTCAACCTGAATAGAAGGCAACATGCGAAAATGCACCCAAAGGTGGGCATGAGTACCTAGACCTAACAGGGTGCACCTCAACCTCTAATATCCAGCTACGCATCCTACCGCATATACGCTCCCTAACCGACGACTCTGAGGCTCAAGCTCAGATCGCAGTATCATAAACATATATTTAAAGTCCGTTTTATCTATCCAAAGTAAGTCCAGTTAGTCATTCAGTTTGTGCAGCTTCTTTGACTTAACATATAAAGCAAGTAATCCAATTAGTCATTCGGCTTATGTAGCTTCTTTGACTTAAATATAAGTAGGATTTTATTTATATAATCCATTCCCTTATTCCGATATAGGTAGGACTTAGCGTTTCAAGCTAATCCAAACCTAGTATACCATCCAGTAGTTGATAATACTATTAATGAAAGTAAATAACAACTAGTCCACAACAAATATAACAAGAATCCATTACAAGTATGATAAGAATATATATATGACATGCTTGTTTTGTACTACCAATGCATGATTCTCCAATAAGTTTAAAACACAGAAAATAGGTATAATCCATCTTGTAATCCACTATGAGCATAATAATAACAATATCAGATTTAACATGCTCACTTTAAACTATTCCATGATATCTAGTAAGTTGATAAGATACAATACGGTATAATTAGCAACTATGTTCCTGTAATGACCCGGATTTTCGGATAAATTTTTTTTTCGTTGTCTTTTCCCTTCTAAGTTTGGTTTCTTATCGATTAGTGTTGCCTCGAGTGCTCTGGAATGACTTCCGAGACTCTTTTCTTTGGATTGACAACTTCTTTTGAGGACCGAGTCATTTCCACATTTTTCATTTTTCGACACTATTCACTTTTCGTCCTTTTCCCTATTTCGTCTTTTTTCCTATTTTGTCTTTTCCCCGTTTGTCACTTTGTTGGCGTAACCACACTTCTTGTGTTCGGAGTTGGTTTTTGACTTCACATATCTTCATTCACAGTGGTTTCCATGAAATACGTATCTTTACTTTTGTAATAAAGTACTCTGGTTGCTCCCGGTGTCCATAGGGGCATGGATGCACAGTTCTTTGGAATCTTTTTCTTTTCTTGGGATGTTTTTCATAAATATCTTTTGAAGATATTTATTTCAGGGGTTTCTAAGAAAATATCTTTTTGGAAGATATTTTCATTCTGGGGCAGTTTCGTAGTTTTCACTTTTTGGAGGGGTCATTGTGCAATTAATGAAAGTTATTGCTCAATGTCTTGTTTTGAGCCTGGATTCTCGTATGAGATTCATTTTCACTTTTCGTTGAGTCGTGTACTCTTGGAATTTCCTCCTGATCGATGTTTTCCAGTTTTAGGGTTTTTGGCCCGGTTTGCGCCAAACTTGTTTGGGGCATAACTTTCTGCTCGGGACTCAGTTTTTAATGTTGTTTCCTCCGTTATTCTTATTTTCTGATTTTAAATCTTTTTCGTTCACGGAGTTTTTCCGTTTAAGCACGTCTGCGTGAATTTCACTTTTTCGGACCTGGCGGGGCCCGTTCGGGGCACTTTTTGAGATATTTCTATAAATAGGGTGCCTTTAGTTGAAAAATCAGATCTCACTCTCTCTCTCTCCTCTCTTCTGGCCGGAATCCTTGGCAGCCATGGCTACCATCTTCTCTCTCCTCTTTTGGTCCATTTTTCCTTGATGAAAAGTCTTCGGCTTTAACGTTTATTGTTCCCCTCGACGTGCTCTACCTTTCCCCCTTATTAGATTTCCGTTTTGGCCATTTCTTGAGTTTGGGTTTGAGGTTGAGATGTGTTTTTGATGGGGCTTTCTTCGGATTCTTGTTCGTGGTGTTGTCCCCGACAAAACCTTGAAGTTTCGTCGGATTCGGAGCACTTTCATTTTGGTGGGGATTTGAGATTTCATCTCAAATGGAGGTAGGGAATGTTTTAGGATTATTTGTGTGTTGTATTATATGTTTTCCGTGATTATACAACCTATATGTCTGCCTTGTATCAAATCTAGAAAGTTAGTAATTTTTATTTCTTTGTATAAGATTTAAAATTTATGATGATGTGTAACTTTGATTTGGATTATGGCATGCTAGAAAGTTTAGTTTTAATATGTTGGTTAACATATATTAAGTTGGGATTAATTAAATAAGGATTGCACTTTTTAATTAATATTTATCTTTTGTGAAAGATTAAAGTTCATAGCCATACCTTGCATGAAATTGAGTTGTATTATGCTTTTAAATTAAGTTTTGACATGTTGGTTAACATACTTTAATTTAAAGCATTTGGTTGAGTATGAAAATCTAGAGGGTTTAATTATTTTTATTTAATTAAACTATATCTTATTGTTCCATGGATTTAATCATGTTTTAGAAGTTGCTACTATTTTAAGATCATGGATTTAGACTTGTGGTGTATTCACTTGATTATGTTTTAAGTATTAAGTACCTTGTTGTTAATTATATTCATGAGAACTTGTTTCCAATATTGGATATATGATTGAATTGTGTAATGAATTGTACACTTCGTGTTGACATTATGTATGCCATTTTAGAATTTGAATCCTAAGACATGGATTATGTGGTTTCAACCTACTTGTGCATGGAAGGTGGTTTGTATGCCTTATTATATATATATAAGTTTTGAACTTGATATATATTTTGGAATCTCTTGGGACATTGTTATATGTGACATAGCTAAAGTTCGGCTTTAGTGCGGGAGGTATGAGTTCTCCCCAATTGAGATAGTGCGTACTAGGGTGGTCTTCCCGGCGGGTTAATGCCCGAAATAACCATTTTGTTCTCGGTGGAAATCCGAGACGTGATGTCCAAGTCTTCCACTATTTGTTTTCACACTTTTAGATTTCTAGTTGATAATCTGGAGAATCTATGTCATGATGTGTGGTATTAGATATTCTAACTATACTAAATTGTTATATTTAGTTGATCTCACACTTTTAAATTTTTAGTTGATAGTCTAGAGAATCTATGTCTTGATGTGTGGTATTAGATATTCTAATGATACTAAATTGCTATATTTAGTTGATTTCGCATTTTAGATTTTAAGTTGATTACTTGGAAAATCTATACCTTGTTGCTTTGTGCAAGCATGTTCTTATATTGATGCTTAGTGTAAGCATGTTCTTATATTGTTGCTTTGTGTAAGCATGTTTCTATCTTGTTGCTTTGTGTAAGCATGTTATATCGTGTTGCTATGTGTAGCATGCTTTTGGGTTGTTGAAATTGCATAAAGAATGTGTTTTATGCTAGTAATGATCTTAGGTAGCTATGATGCTCCCTGGGTCTCACCTTTAACATAGACGTGAGGTGGAATGAACCACAATGATTAAATCATGCAAACTTGTAAAATGTAGGTCGATGCATGCTCACTTCCTACGAGTAGCTTTATGTTGCTCACCCCTACATTACTGGGGCATATTTAAGGTACAGGATTCAAGATATGGAGATTGATATTTATCTTTGATGGTTGGGAGATTTGAAGTTTTTTTCAAAGCATTCTTGATCACATGCAAGTGTTAGCATGTTTAAGTCTGACTTTTGATGTTGTAACACTTAGTTAGGTTTAACATGCTCATTTTGCCTTTTTATGTGTAAAGTGTATTTAGATACACTAACTGGGATCTATTTGATATGTACGACATGAGGTCAAGGGCCATAGATTTTAAATTTCAAGTGTATGTACTTAAATTCCAAGTTTTGCTTTTGAAATGTAAACTTTTCCAATTTTGAGGTTTGGCATGTGGATTTGAGTAAATGACATGTAATGAGGCCATAGGCCATTGTAATACATTTCAATATGTAAAGTACACTTGCGAGCACGTTTATATAGCTTAAAATCTTGTTTTTGATCCATATGCATATTGGGGTTCAAGGCTTGGGTTAAGCCTTAATGTTTTTGGTTCATATCAGACCATTCAGCATGTTTTCGAGCCATTTCGGTCTTCCGAAGCTTTATTTCGGTTGATCGATGGCCTTTGGTTTTTGTTTGAACTTCAAAAACCCATTTCCAATAGCCAAAAGTACTGTTCAGGGCCATTTCAGTCAACCGATGGCCTATTTCGGTAAACCGATGGTTCATTTCAGTCTACCGATACAACCAAGCCTTGAAAACATGATTTCAGCACAAATTTTGTCCATTTCGGTCATCCGATGGGTCATTTTGGTTGACCGAAATAGCTAGATCCCGAGAGTAGCTTCAGTCTAGTTTCAGCACTGTTCTTCCGACTTCAAATGACCATAAATCCTTCGTTTTAAATCCAAATGGGGTGATTCTTGAGCCTAAATTCATGGATTTTAAGTTATATTTCCAATGGTAACAATTCCATTCTCAGATTCCAATCACAGTGGCAGTTATTCAAGTTTTAGTGAGAGGGTGTCGGTTTTCGCTTAAACCGGGAAAGGGCGTTTTGTGATATTCTTGTCCAATGTTCTTAGAACCTTTTGGAAAGCCTTGAAATGATTAGATTATGTTGTTTACACCTTTTTTGACTTGTTTAGAGTCAAGTTTCTCCTTTTAATGGTGAGTTGACCATTTAACCCTTTGGTTATGGTTTTTGTCCGTTTTGACCTTTTGTTTCCGCATTCGTTCTCATTAAGCTTCGTGACTTCATGGAAGATCACATTGGTGTCTTAGAGATGGTTTATATCTCTAAAGACTTTGGTTTCATCTTTTGCTTTCGCATTTCGGATCCGTTATCGGGTCAACTTTTGGTTCATCACTAACGAACCGGGTTGAAAAACTCGGGTCGCTACCCCCCATTAAGCCTAACAGAGAATTATCAAAGTTGGCATGCTTATTTTTATAACATTGCGACATGATTTAATCTATACATTCCTTAAGTCAATTGCTAATTTAAACATAAGCAACTTGAATAATTCGCATCCAAACCAACACTCAAACTTTCTGTAAAATTTCCTACTGTTTTCTATATTAGCTTCCTACGGTATCCTACGTATTACCATGCCTTCTGAAGCTTTAATAAGGGTTTAGACATCACTGTACTCCCCTAGAACAACTCCTAATTCAACCTGGAACTTTAAAAATCCAACCACAGTAGCCCAGAACTCGCAGAAAACCAAAAACAAAACTGAAAAACCCTGAAGGAGCCGGCTCCAAACAAGTTGGAGCCACCTCCAAACAAGATAGAGCTGGCTCCATCTTGTTGGAGCCGCCTCTTTGTGAAGGTGAGCCTGCTCTCTTCAACTAAGAGCTGGCTCTCACCCGTTTCCTCACCTGTTTCGTCTCCAGTGAATTCCATTGATTCTGTCCCTCTCTGTTACAGTTTCTAATGATTTTAATTATGTTCAGACTTAACCAGAGAAGATCCATCTAACTCCTTTAGGCATTGATTAACAGCAATTCAACAAAGTAGATACACAGTCGAACACAAGACAAGCAATTTACAACTCGTTTCAACACATACTGCTTTAATAAGTTTTAAACATACATAATCAATTAATTCTTATGCTTAATGATTTCCTGGAACTGCTTAGGCATGCAAAGAACACGAGTAAAAGAGAAGGAGTTAAGGTTAGAACTTGCCTGTACGACTTTGGTTCAAAATCTTAACGCTGTCTTCCTAAGGTTTCCGGCAATCCTCACTGAAATCCTCCTCTGTTCTCCCTCTGCCTCCATCGTCGTGAGTAGGGTTCTAAAACCCTTGGCAGAACCTTATACGTATATTTATAGGCCAAACTAATCCTAGGTTCAATCAAACCCTAAACTGACTTACTCGGCCCATAGAGCAAAAGACTAATTTAAAACTATGCGTGTTACCAATTAATCCCATCACATTAATACTTAAAACATTTAAATTTAAATTCAATTAAAACAACACATCAAGTAATGAAATTTAAATACACGATTAACCAGGTAAAGAGCTAATTAAATAAAAACAATTACATAATTATTAAACACAATGAAACAGGTTAAATTTAAGAATTTAATTAATACAATTAATTCAAAGTTCACAATTACAATTAAGTCAATTAAATAATTAAAATCCAATTAATTAACATAACAAGCAATTAAACCATTAAATAAATAAATATGCAGTTAAACAATTAAAAATGCCACAAAAATAATAAATTAAATACCAGGACTATCCTTTTGAAATTAGGGGTTTTACAGAGAGAGTGCATCTCATGGCATTTCATTCATTATTTGAAAGGCAAGGAATTCAAGTGTATGTTATATAATTATTTCCCCTATTGTATGATCCCCTTTTTCTCTTGTCGTCCCTTGCTTTAGGCATGATTCACAGGATTACAAGTGGTATACTTTAGGTTATCTCTATTGAGTTGTTGAGCTCGCCTTATTATCATTAACATTTTTCAAGATTTTGGAGATGATTCGGTGAGAGATATGCATCCATGGACATAGACGTAGTCAGGATAGTCATCTTTATTTAAAGTTATGTAATCATGGCCATGGCGGCCTTCTTCCTTGTATTTGATTCTTTGGAAGTTGTGTAAAAAAGGATTTGTATAATTTGATCTTGAAATGATGTTTAAACAGGGCGCTCAAGCGCTATTGTGCAGATTTAGGCGAAAAGTTATTTTTAAGGCCCGATTTAATGGTTTAAGGTCCCAAACAATGTATATGGACTTAGGAAAGGTGATATGTATTGCATCGAAGTAGGCTCGGGAAGTGATCTAAACAATCACATGGCTTTGGGGCATGATCTAAACAGTTAGATGGGTCTGGCAGTGGGTGATTTTGGCCAGATCCCTCATTTGTGTGCACAGATCCTCTGAAGTGTGGGCACAGATGGGCATCCGTGCGCACAGATAGCCCCTGCAGCTTGTTGTATTCACTATAATGTTGATCTAAACAATAGGATGACTGAAGTGTGCACACAGATGGTCCAATAATTGCATTTTGACCCCAAACTTTAGTTTAATTGCACAATTACCCCCAAACCTCAACTAAACCATAGAATGAACATAGAAAATGACATATTTTCCCCTGATGAGTTAAAAAGCTATGGCAATTGTATTAAATGACTATCTTACCCTTTTTTGGTTTCAAAGCATTATTTGACCACATGAAAGGACTGTTTCACCCTTATGGGCTCTAGACTTATTATAATGAGGTGAAATGACCATATTACCCCTAGAATCCATCTTAACCATTGGATGTCCTTGGTAAATAACTGTTTTACCCTTGAAGGGTCTTAAAATATTATAATAATGTGAAATGACGGTAGTACTCTTATGTGTCCTTGGGTATGGTTAAGGACCAGGGTAGCGATCTAGATTCCCGAATTTGGGTCGTTACATGACACCGTTTCTTACAACAAAAGAAGTATGACCTTTGACTAACATCAGTGTCTACTAAAAAAACTTTTGGCCCATTAAGTCAATGGTCAAATTTGTAATTAATTTGTTGTTGAGCCTAAGTCAGTGACGACTTAGTGACTTCATTAAAATAAAAATTAAAAAAACAATGATAAGAAAATGTTACACATACTTGACCAAAGAGATTCTTAAAGACAATCCCAATATGTGTTCCTTTATGGCCTCATCCCTTGATGCCCGTCAAGATAGGTCATGTTTAAAGTACCTATACTTGGCGATGAAGCTGCATCAAAGGCCATTCAAGAGTGGGGTTAGCCCAAATCGAAGATTGGCGACTTCAAGGTTTTCGTTCTCCAATTTGACAATGAGGTTGCCATATTTAGTTGCAGTCTGGAGATTTTAAGGTTTTAGGATGTTTCGAACGTGATGGTAAAGTTTGTTTTTTGATTCAACGGTCAGATTGTTCAATTTCCATTCTTACTTAGACTGGAGTTCCAAAAAGTACATTGTGAAAAATTATAATTAATCTTCTGACAATTGGATGGCATCAAAATGGAGTGTCTACGTCTTTATGTATCATACTTATGTCTCATGCTCGTGTTCATATTCGTCCTTCGTGAGTCCATTACATTTGTCACTTTACAAGTTTAAGTCAATTATCTCTTTAGAGCACCTGCAGTGGGCTAGCCAAACTTAGGTTTGGCTAGAGAAAGGCCCAATTTGTATTGCAGCGGCCTAGCGGAAATGGAGTAGGCCCAGAATGGCTAGCGGGTTGGCTTGTGGAAAAGCGCAAGCCCGGGCTCGATCAGGGTTTTTATTGTTTTGTCTTTTCCTTTGCCAAAACGCCGTCGTTTTTTTTTTTTTTTTATCGAACAAACCACCTAATACCACCATTGCACGTGTATATATTTATATTCATTTGTACATTTACGTGATATCACCCAATATAACAATAACAACATTGTTAACCTGATTTTAGGTAGTTCACAAACACGTTCCATAAAATACACAAAAAGGATTTAGTAAGATTAAATTTAATTATATCCCCAAATACGTCAAAATATATATCCAAAAGAATAGTCACTCCACTATGGTGACAATTTCAAAATAATACAAGTTTGTTCTAGTTATTACAAAAACAATTCATTCCTTAACACCGACTACACATGTGGAGGAACATCATCGAGAACCTCCTTACCGTGACTTCAAAAAAATAATAAAGGGAGGGGTGAGTATAAAGCTCAGTAGAAGTCGCCTAAGGCGTCAGTTTTGGACTCCCTTGAGCCACGTAACATATAAGGAAATGAAAAAGCAACCGGAGTCATGCAATGAGAGTCCGTATAACACTTACAACATAACAAGAAATTTCTTCAGTTACATAACGCAATTCTACAAAATAATGTGCATGATATAAATGTGATGCACCCTGCCCCTACGTTGGTCCACACCGACCTAACTCACGTACACTTTTCGAAACTAGCTAATTGGCTTTGTCGAGGCGAGATTGATAGCTATCCCCCGTTCCAAATTCGACAACCATTACAAGGCCTAGTATCAACTTTTTCACGCCCTACATCGGGTCACACTCCCTCAAGGTCAAGTTAACCCCGGACTTGTAAAATCCGATTCTTTTTTAAATAAAAAATAATAATAATAACTTCCCATTCCAAATAAAAGCTTTCTTCTTAAAAAAAAAAAAAAAAAACTTTCCTTTACAGCCCTTTTGAAAATTTCCTCCCTTGCCATGTTATGCAATGTACCATGTTACATCCTCCTAGCATCAAACTCATCACAACAATAATAATAGAAACATGGCAAGGATAATTCAATGGATTTATATAAACAACACATTTTATAACAATATTCAATTAAATCATGGCATGATCATCTTTAAAATCATATACACTATATCATGCTTTAACACTTAAATACATTTATCAAGCAACAACTTTCATTTTAAAGATAAAACAATAAATTTTCATTTCAAGGTTTTCAATTATAAAAGTATAAGGTAAAGAATTCAAAAGCTCAACAAAAAGACAGAACTTGAGACATTAGGAAAATCCCTACCTCAATTGGAGAGAAAACACACAAGAAGCCCCAATTCAGTCTAAGAACCCCAAATTTTGAAATACCCAAGGTGGTCCAAACAACACTTTGCTTCAATTAAAACGAAGGTCTCGATGCGTTCGTCAACTTTGCCTTAAGTGGCAAAATCAAATTCCAAATGTGAAGAGAGAGATCTTGCCTAAAAAGAAAAAGGAAGCTATGGTGATGGAGAGAGAGACTGACGAAGTGAGAGTGAGAAATGAGGTTCAGTAATGATCCTATGGTCATTGATAATAGTTATATTACATGTGGGTCCACTAGCTTAATAAAAATCTCACATTCCATTATATAATATATATATATACAAATCAAATTACAACCACACAATATAACATACAACCATGTAACTATGCATAAAATAATGATGCATGAAATACCATAAACCCGAAACACTGTCCCCGTGCTTAATGACTCCAATTGCGGTTACCACTTAGGAACTCTCGATCCAAAAATGAAAAAATGCCGAAATGACAACCAATGCATTTCTAAGAATCCTGAACTCGAGGGAATGCCCCAACCGACTCTCAAACACACCCGGCACACCTCATGGTGTCTAACACGCAAAATGAAATAAGACGAAAATAACCTCGAGAAATCAGAAAATCCCAGAAATTAAAAAATGGTAAAACTTAAAAACATTACATACATGATTCCCAATATTACTTGATACAGGCTGTGCACCCACAAAGTTGATACACCCATCAATAGGCAGTGCTTTATCTTCTTCCTAGCAATTTGGCCGCTCAAAGATGATATGGTTCTAATAGCCAGTTCTCTTTTCATATGGTTCCAATTAAATCCTCTTTGAACTTCATTGTGCTCAGGATCTACCCATCTAAGGAACCCACAAGACATAATCGGATACCTTCCATATCCATAGAACCTCCGACCTAGATTATTTTGTGTCGTGGCTCTTCTCAAAGAAGATTTTACTCCACAATAACAATACAATCCTTCATACATTGTATGTTGATTTGATGAATTGCTTGATGGCTTCATATCACTATTACAATAGATATTGCAAGCACGTAAATAAATGTTAAAAAAAAAATAGTCCTAACTACTAAATACGACTATGCATATGAAGAAAAAAACTAACACAAAAAAAGTAAATATATATATATATATATATATATATATATATATATATATAATATTCAAATCTAATATATATGTATTATAAATAAATTTAATTGGACATGAAAACTCACCTTTGTCCAAAGCTCCTTCCAGTTGCAGAGAGAGAATGAGTACATAATTTGGTTGTAGACATACAAACGGGTTATATAGGCCACAAGGCTATAACGGTCACAAAAAGGGGCTATTTCAGCATTCTTATAGTTTCAACAGGCGTGTGACTACACACGCGGAAATAGTTGATCCGGTGAATCTCAAGGGGGGTATTTGCAACCTTTTCTAGTTCAGGGGGGTATTTGCAGCAAAGTGAATAGTTCAGGATTTTTTTTGCACTCTTGCCTTGATAGCATGGTTCAATTGCTAGATTGCCAAGTAGAAATAGATGTGGACACTTGTTATTATAAGACATTGCAAAGAGATTACAAAGAGATGAGGTTTTTTTCTTTTCTGTAAAAAGAGATAAGGTTAGCATGTGGGCATATGATAAGGTGACATGTTTCCTTAAAAATAAGGCTTACAAATTTGATTGTGATATATTATTTATTATTTATTTTATATAAGGTTGCGTGATGGCTGATGTATTTTAGTGATATATATATATATATTCATAGGAGCTTGTAGTTCACGAAAGTATAAGAACCTTATACTAGCTTATGTTAACGAGCCTAAACAAGCTCATGTTCATGAGCCTATACAAGTCAAGCCCAACACTGCTAGGGTACGGCTCGACTCGTCTAGTAAACAAGCCTAGAAATTATGCTTGATCTCGGCTCATTCTCTTAACGAAAGAGCTTTAGCCACGCCCTTAATGAGCCAAGCCCGAGTTATTCATGAACATCTTGATTTATTTGCAGCCTTACCCCTCTCTCTCACCGGTGATTTTAGTTCTTTTACAAAGAGTACAACCGAAGTGATTTTTTATCATTGTAATCCTCATTGTTCATTGCCTTCCAACTACATATTGTCAGTGAAACATGCCATGCTGAGATTTGTTTTTAGCTTCTTGGAGTGGTTAGAGTGAGAAATTTGTTTGAACCCATTACCCATGCTTGATTTATGTAATATAATATAATTTAATTGGATTATCATATCGGATATCCGATAAAGTGTGTATCAAATATGGATTCATTAAATGAAAATCTGTCGGATTAATGGATCGGATCGACTATCATGCTTATCGGATTCAGATCGAATTGACCGTAATCCGGTTCGTTGATAGGTCTAATTAGAGGTTTTTTACAAGGGCAAATTGCTCACTGACTTGCTCGCTTTGGTAGTCCGTGAGCAACTTACTATTATTATATTTATTTATTTTTATTATTATTTTTTTTTACCATAGTTTGCAATGTAAATATAAAATTATATTGTACTTTTTTTTTTCTTCATAATTGTATATTATACTTATTAGATAAAAGTAACAAATTTAATTATATATTATATTATAATTGTCATTATCATTATCATTGTCTTCATTTAACTTTAATGAACAGATTAGTACTACATAACTATACCTCATATTATGTAATAAAATAAAAATATTATATATAATATATACTATGCACAAATATTATATTATTTCATATTAAATAGTCTATGCTATATATTTATTATATAATATACCATGAATATTCTTGTTAAATATATGAATATCTTGTAATATTTAATTAAAATCTCAAATATCATATTATGTGTTTAACACAGGTATAATATTTTATAAAAAATAATTTAATATAAAATTTATTTATAATATAATTACTAATTTATTATATAATGTAATGTATTTAGATAGTTTTAGGTATTTTCCAATTTGGTATAATAAACTATGTAGTGTAATATTATATCTTATTTATGAATTTAACCATTTTATTATTGGTGTTAAAGGGTATTTTAGTTATTTTTGGTAGCAAGGGTTGATTTTATTAAAATTATTACAAACATTTACTGCTAATTTTATCTGAAAATGAAAAGTGGTCGTGTGATGATTTTAATAATATAAACTATAAAGAGTAAAATTTCAAAACAAAAAAATAATATTAAATAAATAAAGTACATGAAAATTTTATATATTTAATTAAAAAAACAATTACTATGTTTAAGTGTCAAATACTAAGACGACAACCAACAAAAAGCAAGCGTGGTGATTGCGATTGACAACGGGGAGTTTGGGAATTTATTATACAGATAAAGGCTATGTGGAATCGAACGTTTCTAACCGGATTTTCTTTCGTTTTTTCTCTCATACAGATGACATTAGGGTGTGTTTGGTAGGGTTGATTTGGAAGGATATGGAGAGAAAAGAAAAGAGAGAATAGTATGAAAGTGTAGATTAAGTAGAAAAAAAAAGAGAGGATAGGGAGTGATAGGGAGAGATAGCTATTTATCCCTCTTAATCCCTTATATACTCTCTCCTAAATTGAGAAGATAGGGAGAGATAAAGAGGGATGGTAAGTTGTATATTTTTAATACTCAAAATACCCTTCACAAATCTACATACAAAAATGTAATTCTATTTATACCCCAATTATGTAATTCCATTTATGTCCCAATTATTGAGTAGTCTTAGTCTCTATTCAGTATTATATACACACTAAATTGTTAACTTGAGCTATGCATTCAAGTCAATTCAAAACTCTCATTTATTTTGCCTTTTGTTGTTTGTGGACAGGCCTTATAAAAAAAAAGTTGATTATCACTTCATCACAGGAATGTGAAATTTGGATAGAGACATTTAACCCATGTAGATGGTTATGACATTTAACCCTACTTTGGATTTAAAAAGAAAAAAGAAAAAGAAAAAAAAGAAAGAGGTGAATCGAAACGTTTGGGAATATTATACAGAAAAAGGCCATGCAGATGGGTGATGACTATACTTTTCAATGATTGCGATTGGCAACTGGGAGTTTGGGAATTTATTATACTACGTGGAATGGAACGTTTCAAACCGGATCTTCTTTCTTTTTTCCTCCCAGGCAGATGACGTTAGGGATGACGTCAGTAGTTTTGTGATCTACTTCTTCCCATTCCAACCAAGGCACTCTCTCCATATATATATATATATAGTACATGTATTATGGTTATGTACATCTACATCCGTAAATTAGCTTTGATCAATTCTTGTGTCGACCGTCACTACCCCAACAGAACATTTGCTATTCTTCTCCCAGGTTTAAGGGATGTCAGGCCACCAGTGCTGTGAAAACCCACCAACACTCAGCTCAAGCTGTGGAGTGGGGCATGTGGAAGAAATTGGAGGCCTCAAGTCCTACGTTTCTGGATCCTCTGATTCCAAGCTTGCAGTTGTTCTCATCTCAGACGTTTTTGGTACTTGATTCACTACTTATTTTGAGCTTTCTCTTCCAACTATGATTTGGGTATTTGAGTATTTTTCTTAATCTGGTGTGAAACTAGTTTTCTTAATCTATTTCATAGATATTAGATATTGGGCTATGAATATGTGTTTGTGGGTTCTTAATTTGAATAACATTATGGTAACTTAAGCATGTTTGTCTATACCAACGAAAAGTGCTATTCTTCGTAAGGTAATTTAAGATTTTTTTTTTTTGGCTGAATAAAAATTAAGATTTTTGCATTTTACAAAGTGGGTATTGTTTTTTTATTTTTTTATTTTTATTTTTTGGGGTAAGTCAGTGGGTATTGTTTGTTTCATTTGCAACTTATTAACTTCTTTATACACGTGTGTGTAAGTCAGTCTGTTTATTGTGGTTATAAATCATGTCCACCTTTTATCAAGTCTCAATCTGTCTGTCATTGAAATCATCATTATGGCTGTTGTACTTGTAATATGAGTTATAATTAATGAAAAAAAGGAAAAAATAATCATCACTGTCATATCTAATGCACATGTATGAATTGATCTTGCAGGATTTGAAGCTCCAAAGTTGAGGTATTGTCAATTTTCAACTCTGCTTTTGCAACAATTCAGTGCATGTTTTGCTACTACTATTGTTTTTATACAATTTTTTACTTCATAAGTTTGTCAATTGTTTTTGTTTTTTGATGGTCTAGTCCTTGTCCTCTTAAACATAGCAGATTGAAAGTAATAATAATAATAATAATAATAATAATAGAATATATGGTTTGATGATTTAATAGAATCCTAACAATTCTACTGATATATGGTGGAAATAAGAGAGAGAAATAACTGGCATGTATAAGGGAAAATGACCATTTAGCTGGTTCTTGCTTCTTAGATAATTTAGTACTTCTATAATTATTCAATTATGTTTTCATGAATTTCTATACTTGACGCAATTATCATCTAAAAATGCATAAGTATCTTACCAATTATATCTAAAAGATGCATAAATGTTTTTTTCTTTCTAGAATGACTTTAAGAAATACAAAAACTACCTTTTCTTTTCTTTTTTAATTTTTTGATAACTAGAGGCATTGCTATTTCTTGAAAACACACACAAAAAATGTGAATTACTTAGAGCAAACTGCATCCAAAATGCTCATTCTTTATTATCACTGAGTTTCAAGTTCTCGTCTGGATTAGCATAATTTTTTAAAATGCCTCATATGAGTGTTGACTGTTAGTCAACAGCTTTAAAAGATGACGTCAGCCAAAAAAAAAAAAATTTGTAATCCCATTTGTAACTTTCAAAACTTTTAACAGGAAATGACATATTTGACCATATTTGAATATAATATAAAGGTAAAATTGCCCTTTGTACATACCAAGGCCTCTTTTCTCTCTTAGTAGTAGTTGTTGGATTTTGTGGCTTGACTTCGGTATGTATGCAGTGTTCTGGAGAAGATGGATTAGTCTAAGTTATTTGGCCCAGTCCAATTGAGGTGAAAATTGAAGATGGACTCGTCCAAGTTATTTGGACCGGTCTAATTGGAGTAATTTTTTTTTACTTGGGTTAATTGGTTTGGTTTTAACATATGGTTTTATATTCCCTTCTTTGATATATAATAGTGAAATCTCTCTCTCCATGAACGTAGCCTCAGAGTTGGGTGAATCATATAAAATATTGTGTTGTGCGTGAATGTGTATAATTGTTATTTCCATATATGCTTGTATGATGAAGTGATGATGATGCTTCCGTTATATGTAATTAAGAAGGGATTTAACTCTTAACAGCAGCTGACCGTTGAGGGCTTGGAGGGAGTTAATATCCTTAACAACTAGTATCAGACTAGATGGTGGGTTAGAGCCTGTGGTTGGTCTTGAAGATGAGAGCAAAAGGTTGGTGTGAATTTTGTTAGAGTAGGAAGTTGATTGTGAGGTGCTGTGGAGAATGACACGAAGGTATCATAATGGTGTGAAGCCAATGAGGAATAAATTTTGGGGACAAGCCAAAGAGTGGGTGTTAGTTCTCAAGATGGGGCAAAGGTGATAATATGAAGAAGAGGTTTGTTGCTTTGAGCTAAAAAAAAATTGATGAGGATGAGTTGATAGATTGGTGGGTTGCTATGTGTGACCAAATTGAACACCAATGGTGAGGTTCTTAATGGAAAAGGAAGGATGAAGGAAAGAAAGGAGGTTTTTTTTTTTTTTTTTTTGAGGTGGAGAGATTTTCAGTCGAGGTGGAGCTATGGAGGAGTGCGTGAAAATGAATTTCGAGCCAAGGTGGAAATTGTTAGGTTTCGTGGTTCGAATTCAGTGTGTATGCAGTGTTCCGGAAAAGATGGACCAATCCAAGTTATTTGGACTACTCCAATTGTAATTGATATGGTAACTCTTTATAGGCAAGTTAGAGAATTCTTATCCTAACAATGAATGAGTTTGAAGACTATAAAAAAAGATGGTGTGAGAGATTAAGGTAGAGAGAGGGAAATGATGTAAGGTGTTTAAGGGTGAGTATTATGAGGAAAAGGGAGAGTATATATAATTCTTGAGTGTAAAGATGCAGCTTCAAGAGCGTAATGAGTGAGAGTGAGTGGGGTTTTGACATCTGGTTTTATATTCTTTTCCTTGTTACATAATAGTGAAATCTCTCTCTCCATGGACATAGCCCTAGAGTTGGGTGAATCATGTAAAATATTTTGTTATGTGTGGATGTGTATGATTGTTATCTCCATATATGCTTGTGTAATGATGATGCTTTCGCTGTATATAATGAAGGAATGATTTAACTCTGAACAACAACACCACCCAGGAGCAAAAGAGCCTATTAAGGAGGGATTTACCCGTTGAGTGGGGAGGGAGTTAATATCCCTAATAATTGGTGTCAGAGCCGATGGTGGTTCAAAGCCTATGGTTGGTCCTGAAGATTAGAGCAGAAGGTTGGTGTGAATTTTGTGAGGTTGATCATGGGGTGCTGTAGAGATTCAATAAGAGTTGATAATGACACGAAGGTATGATGATGGTGTAAATCCCATTAGGAACAAATTTTGGGGACAAGCCAAAGAGTGGGTGCTAATTCTCAAGATGGGGCGAATGTGATGGTATGAAGAAGAGAGGTTTGTTGCTTTGAGCCAAAAAAACAATTGATGAGGATGAGTTGATAGATTGGTGGGTTACCATGCGTGGGCAATTGAACACCAATGGTGAGGTTGTTGATGGAAAAGGAAGGAAGAAGGAAAGAGAGAATAGTTTTTTATTTGAGGGTGGAGGGATCTTCAGTTGAGGTGGAGCTATGGAGGAGCGCATGAAGGCAAATTTTGAGCAAAGGTGGAAATTGTTAGGTTTTATGGCTCGAATTTGGTATGTATGCAGTGTTCTAGAGAATATGGACCAGTCCAAGTAGGGTGAAATTAGTTAAGGAATTTGTAATTGATATGGGAACTCCTTGTAAGCAACTTGGGGAATTCTTGTCCAACAAGGAATGGGTTTGAAGGCTATAAATAAAGACGGTGTGAGAGATTAAGGTAGAGAGAGGGGAGAGATATAAGGGGTAAAAGGGTAAGTATTGTGAAGAGAGGGGAGAGTATATGTAATTCCCTAGTGTAAAGATATAGCCTCAAGAGTGTGACGAGTGAGAGTGAGTGGGGTTTTGACATTTGGATTTATGTTCTCTTCTTTGATACATAATAATGAAATTTCTCTCTCCATGGACGCAGCTCTAGAGTTGGGTGAATCATGTAAAATATTGTGTTATGCATGGATGTGTATGATTGTTATCTCCACATATGCTTGTGTGATGATGTAATGATGATGCTTTCGTCGTGTGTGATGAAAGAGTGATTTAACTCTCAACAATAGCCCGACCTTGAGTGGGTTGGAGGAATTAATATCCCTAACAGTAGTAATAGGAAACAAACATCTTATATATATCTTATATATATATATATATATATATATATATATGATTATATATAGGGTTAAATACACTAACCTACCCTGAAGTTTGGTCTAATTACAGTCAGATGAAACTTGTCAAAAATCTTGCACCGTGTTCCCGAGAGGTTTAGTCACTTGTTACAAATACCCCCTCCATCCAAATAAAAATCATTATCTGACCAAAATGCCCGCTGACTCAGCTGAAAAGACGTTATTAACCTTATGACAGACATTAAATTACAATAAATATATCTTCTTTTATGGAAAAAAAAAAAAAAAAACCCTTCTTCACCTACCCACCCATCTCCGCCACCGCCGCCCCTTTCTTTATCTCTTCCATGGCCAACCATTGTCTAAGTCCACACGCCACCACCCCTTCTCTCTCCAAATTTATAAATTAGTAAACAATATATATATATATATATATATATATATATATATATATATATATTACATATATCTTATAAAGGAATTGATGGGAATGAACCCAGCAACCATAAAGCAACAGGTGAATTTGTAACTTTGTTCTTCATTTCTCTTTCTCTCTCTCTCGCTCTCTCTCTTTATATATATATATATAACCCATTTGCAACTTGCCCTTAATTCTCAGCAACCATTTGCAATTTTGCCCTTTATTTCTCTAGACACACACACACGTCCATTGGAGCTTAAGATTGATCCATTGGGAATAAATTGATGGCCACTGAAGAGTGATAAAAATTGAAGAGAGAGAAAGATTCAATAGATGTGCCGAGGGTGTTGCAACAAGCATAGTAGAGAGAGAAATTGTAGAGAGAGATTAGAAGAAATTGAGCTTAGAGAATAAATTCAGTAAAGAGGGTGTTGCAACAATCACACTATTGCTCATATTTTTGTGTGCTTTTTTATGGATGGCAACTGTGCAAAGAGTGTTACATTGTAGATAATAAAGGTGTTCATTCATTTCTGGAGGGACAAACTTTGATGTTGAAGCTGAGGATGGAAGAAATAGAGGAAACAAACTCTTCTCTGCAGAATAATCAGCAGAAAATGAGACATTTAGGTGGTAATGGGGGTAGATTTGGAAGCCGTGGTCGTAATGATGAAGACCGTGGACGGCGAGGAGGTTTCAATGGGCGAGGAGGTGGTTCTTTTTGGGGTTTTTACTCAAGCTATGGTGGTCGTGGTGGAGCTAACAGTAATTTTGATGGTTATGGCGGACAAGGTGGCCACGGAAGATGGGGTTTGGGATTGGACTTGGCAGGGAGAGGAGAGAGAACAAAGAGGGAATAAGATCTTTAGGCAAATATGTCATTCTATTTAATGAATTTTTTAAATCATTTTATTATTAAAATAATCGGGGTACAAAAGTAATTTTATATGAGTTTTTAACTTCTGTAAGATCCAAGGGAGGTCATTGAAAGATTTTTGACAAGTTCCGAACGTAATTAGACCAAACCTTAGGGGATGTTAGTGTATTTAACCCTAAATATATCTCTCCAAATTTGTTGTGTGGTGATATTATGCTAATTGGAAAAAGCAATTTGAATTTCTTCCACTTTAATCTTCATCGTTTACTTTTGAATTATCCCTCCCCCCTCCCCCCTCCCCCAAACAAAAAAAAGATACAGTTGATGAAATTAATCTTGAATAGTGTTCAAGAAAATCCCAAATAAAAAATTTAGAGAAGTGGAATAGGCCAATTAGAAAACGAACAAATAAAATTTGATTAAAACATATTAGAAAAACGTTAATTAAATAGTATCAATTAGGGCAAGTGGGCAACATAGTTATGTGCCTCGGGTTCCGTAATTATCTCTGTAACACAGTGTAATTGTTTGAGGGTTCATTCTTTGCCGTGGCTTCACCGACACGGACATTATTGATCAACCATGAACTTCGGGGTTTCAATTGCATATATAGAGAGAGATATCACCAATTTGATGAAACCCGTGTGGAAGAGAAACACAAAATGCCTCATTTCTCGGTGTATATATGCATTTATGTACATATACGTGTTCATCCGTTTTGGATTTAGAGAGAGAGAGAGACGAAGCCTTCAAAGTGACGATGAGGGATTGATAGTGGATGAGGAGAGAGAAATTGAAAAGTAGGTAGGTTTTGGGTTATGAATGTTTGGGTGCCTATGTATATATGCGTGTATGTGCATATATATATATATATATATGTATTTGTGTTGAATCTGGTTTTGATTTGAGCGGGAGATGTTAGAGAGAGATGGTAGAAGAACTTTTTATATTTGAAAATGGATATTTTAGTCTTTTTAAATTTGATTAACTTTTTAACTAAAATAATATTAAACAAACAAGAGCATAGTGGTAATTGCATTATTATTATTAACGGAGTCAAGTCGACAAGCTCTGACAGGGGAGGTCGAAGTAATTTTTGAAAACTATATGGTACTGTGTGTAAGTTTAGCAATCTAGAGGGGAGGTCAATGTAAAGTATCCGATTTTCAAAATTATTAAATTTGTGCCAATGTGAAATTTGTGGCCTTGTGCTGGTGTTTGTGTATCCTTGGGTGTCACGGTTTAATGAGTGATGTCTCCATCTCCTTCTTGTGAATTTGGAAACTGAGCTTGTCAAACTTCTTAAATAGCCAAGTAATTATTGTTTGGCCTTGTGTCAACTGATTTTTGCACTCTTAACATTGTCATACAGTTTGACGATAAAGTGTCATTTGTCAACTTATTTTACTTATGCCTTTGTTTTTCAACTGTGAAGGAAGCTTGCTGACAAAGTTGCAGCTGCTGGATTCTATGTGGTTGTTCCTGACTTCTTATATGGAGAGCCCTACGTACCTGAAAATGCTGAAAAGCCAGTATCAGTATGGTTAAAAGAGCATGGAACGGTTAGTTATCTTCATTATACTACATGCCTGGAAACTGCTACTTATTTATATTGTGAATGGTGTTTCTTCCTTTTTGGCGAATAAAATCAGTGTTTTCGATTGTTTAGTTTTCAAACTCAAATAAAGTTTTGATTAATAGTAGCTAAAACATTAGTGTCTAAAATATTTTCTTACCTTCTAGGATAAAGCATTTTCTGGAATTATTCATAGAAGCAATTGTGTTGGTCCTTCATGAATTTTATTTGAGCAAGTGTATCATGAGGGTGCATGCTCTTACCGTGAGCTAGCTTGTGCCATTGACTGTTTGGATTGAGAGTGCATACATCACAGTATTTTGACGGTTGATAGCACGGTCATGATAGCTTTTTCGTTTATATGAAACACATATAACCTTCTATATATTTATATATTGTTTTCCTTCTTAATGGTGGTGAGCATGACGTGTATTTTTTTTTTTTTTTTTGAGAGTTGGAGGAAACAAGAAATTTGTTTATTTACAATTGCCACAAATTTCAGGGGTTAAGGTTCCAATTTCAGTACTTGGAGCTGAGATTGACCAAACTTCTCCACCAGAACTTGTGAAACAGTTTGAGGGGATCTTAAATGCTAAGCCTGAGGTATGAAACTCCGAAACTTTCCATGTAACACTTAATAAAAATATTTCATATTGCCCATCCTCAAATTATTGTTTATATACCTTTATAACTTCAATGATCTTTTCCTTTCTTTATTGGCAATAGAATATTCAAATAAGCCAAGAACCTTGGACTTTCCTATTCTCCTTAATGTATCCGTGTTGACATAATGTGATATGACATGGGTATGGGTATGACATGTGTCAGACACACGACCCAAATCGGACACTTGGATCTTCCGATCTTCTTAAAGGAAAAGAAAAGCCCAATGTGATAGCAAAGAAGGATCACCTAATTCTGACATAGATGGGATTTATCTTTTTTTTTTTAAAATCATATTCCATTTAATTTCGTTATTACTAAGTACATTTTTTAAGAATGCAAGACGTTTCTACATACCCTTATTCAGGTTCTGAACGCATTTTGAACCTACTTCACGTATCTTAAAATTTGGGATTTAGGGCGGTCTAACATTTGGACACATACCCATACCTCGTACATATACCCAAGTCTATGTAACGTAAGCCAAAAACTGTCAAAGAATTTATGTTTTATCTTCTGTAAGTGTTGTTTTAGATACATTTCTACTCACATACTTCCTGAGGTAGAAGTGACTATGAAAGCTAGAAAATGTGTTTACTTTTCACTTGAACTCCGCGAATCTTTCACATTGATTTTGTACAATTATTAACTTCATGATTGTTTTTAATTTGTAGTTTCTTTTTTTTCTTTTTATTATTTTTTAGTAGTTAAAAATGCCTTTATTTTGGTGTACATGATTATCTTGTTCAAAAAAGAAGAAAAAAATAAAAAAATAAAAAAAATAAAAAAATAAAATTTGATGGTGGGAAGCTTTTCAAAATTGACCATCACTGTCAACTTCAATTTATGGTAACTTTATCAACAACCAGATTGTGGTATGTTCATTTTTGCCACATACTAAAGTGACAATCAACTCTGCTTTTTTTTATTTTTTATTTATCCACAACTATGGTCAGCATCTTAAATATTGCATGGATGTATGTGTGTGACTCTATGCCACCTCAGACTTTTCATTTTCTTAATTTTTTTAGTTTATATATATATAGAGAGAAAAAAAAATACTCTGTAGAGTGTTGACAAATATCGAATAAATCTTTCGTTGGGGTGGGGCTCCCCCCATCCTTTTTTTTTCTTTTTTCGGTGAAATCCAATAGAAGGGCTAGGGGGTGAAGAAGGGGATACCTAACTGTCATTCGTTAGAGGGACTGAAAGATGCTTTGGATTAGTCGTTAAAGTCAGATTTATGGATTTGGTGATAGCCCATCTCCGACCAAGAGATCCTGCCCATTCAGCATCTATATATCCTTCCACTAAAGGGTTCTTCAAGCTGGAATGGAGTGTTGGGAAAAATGCAAGTTTTAAAAACTTTTCTAGGGATTTTGATTCATAGATCTTGATTCATCACATAGAGATAAGTTTTATGCAAAAATAAAATAATTTTGTATAATTCAATTAATAGATTGAATACTTATATCAAGGTTTGAGTAAACCTTAGATCTCTCTTCTAAAGTGAATGTTCTCACTTATTGAAGATCCCGTTTGCTAGATCCCTTATCCTTGTATCGCCATCTTCTTGTTAATGGTCTAGCCTTTACGAATCACTCATAAGCCTCCATGAATGACCTTGGAAAACTAGGCTTGTGGGAGCCTTCATTAGATGAAACAGCAAATCCTAAAATCTAGAGAGAGAAAAAATATATTCCTTTTCTTTTCCAAAAGTCTCTCCTAAAATATACATGAACCTATGTATATATAGGCAACATAAAAATAAGAAAAGGAAACAATAAATCCTTCTCCATCTTTAATTGACATATCTCAAATCTAATACGATTCCAATATCAAGTTGGGCTATGAGTGAGAATTCTTTGGGCTTATTATTTTATTGGCTATAATGAATTAATAATTGGCCCGATCCATGGACCCAATTCAATTAATTCATAAATTAATTTCTACTCCACTAAAAGAAATTAATTGAACTCCAATTAAATAATAAATAACCTCTAAATCAATATTGCACTTTGACCCTTCTATACATAATTAGTTATCGGATAAATAAAGCCATCTATTCGACTACTTAATTAATATATTTATTTTGGTACCTTTGATTATTTTCGGTTTGATCACAATAAAACATTTGTTTGACAAAAATAATAATTTAAATAAATAAATATATAATAAATCATTTTGTCTAAAATCACACGAAGGCCTTCGAATTTACTTTGTGATCAACCATAATCAATACAAAATAAATACAAGTAGCAATGATGCAAATATTGAAAATATAACCCTCTAACTATTAATTACATAATTACCCAAAGTGCCGGTTTAATGATTCCAAAGATTCCGCCGAACAAATCGAAGTAATTACTAATTAATAAAAGAGTCTATACTTCTCTCATGCTTAAGAGTCAAATGCCATGACATTGATAGGGAGCAATTGCATACGACGGCTCTCGCAATATATCTCAACCTAACGCGGATCCAGTTCAAGTCTTAGTTAATAATGAGTTCATCTATAATTACCGACTATGAACCATTTATGATTACTATTTATATTTATGTATTGATCGTCATCGCATACATATATAAATATCTCTTGTAATCAAATGGACACTATCAATTCGATAATAAATTGAAACATAATACATTGAATTCACCAATTATATAAATCATAAATATTTCAGATATGTCAGAAACATATGTCACTATAATCTAAATAGGAATTTGCAATGCCAGGGCATATAAACCCCAACAGCTCCCACTTGCCCTCATAGCCAATTCAAATTGCATCTAACTCCAATGTTATCCACTTGTTGATCAAAACTATTGATCGATGACAACTTTGTAAATGGATCAACAAAGTTGTAGTAAAAAACACAGCTCAAACGGTATCCTTGAGACAGACTAAGATGGGATGCAGTTCATAATGCGCATCAATATCATTAAAGCTAAACTCTTAAATGAAAGAGATAATGTAGCATTACTGATCATAGATCTAGCCATGTTAAGCAGAATTCTGTTATTCCTATTTGACACCTTAATTCATTGAGCGTCAATTGCGGAAAAACTGGTACACCACACCCTCATTGACCATATATGTCTTTGCACTATCCCAAGAAATACTCATATCCTCGATCAGATCGAAGTGTTTTGATAAATTTACCTAATCTGTGCTCCACATCAATCTTGGCACTTTTGGAATATATCAAAAGTTTAAGACTCGTGTCACATCAGATAAATTTATCCAAAAAGTGAGTAATCTTGCTTGGATGTTCATAAGTCCACATGTGTCTGTGTGTACCGACTCCAATTATTCTTTATGTCTATTTCATTTGGCTGATTATGCCCTTAGGGTTATCTATAATTCAATACATGATTCACAAGTTGGTTTAGGCTCCCCTGCCTCACTAGGTTATAAACCTTCTTTGACCAATCTTTGAATCTCATTTTGATTGATTACAACCCAAAAATAGACACTAAAAATACAATGAATCAGGAATAATAAATTTTCTCATAATATTGAATCTAGAAGATGCAACATTAGTTTCTACATCCTGTAAATATTAAGAGCTTGTGGTTATAGTATATCAACCATCTTTCAATGCACCAGAAGCAATCGCACATCTATTCAATTTTATAAAACCAGTTTTATAAAATAACAATACAGTTTTTATAAACCAAAAGTGAAACAAGAATTAGATTGCGTCTAACATCTGTGCATAAAAATAGTTCTCTAATACTATTATCCTCATACTCTCCAATTTTAGATGTAATACTCCCACTGATTTAGTTACAACCTTGACATCAGGTCAAGTACAAGGCTTCTGGATTCCTAAAATCCTTGCAACGAATTGCAAACATATTTAGTGGCTTCAAAATCTATCCATCAGGAATTAATAGATACAACCACATAACATAACTCAATGATTAAATATATATTTTCCTATGCCACGTCATTGCTTAGACAGTTCGTCCTTTAGTGTCTTAGTTAGTGGCAAAAGAAACAGTTTCCTTCGCCCTCAACTTACACTGCCTTATTCCCTTTAACCTTTTGAATACTCATGTTTTGTGCTAGCCTAGTCCTATTATCATCATTCTTCTTTCATTTGCCCTTCCACTTGGGCCTAGAAGAAGATGATATAGACTAGGTTAGACTGATAGGAATGCCCATACTTTTGATTATCCCTTCATTTGTTACCAATTCTATAAGAATATCAGCGAGTGTGAACTCAAACTGATTCCTTATTTAGTTCACTCTAAAAGAGTCGAACAAGTTTGGTAACAAGGCAATAATCATGTCAACTTGAAACTTACCACCCAAGTCAGCCCTATTGATATCCAGTTCAACTTTTAGATAAAAATAAATAAATAAATAAAAAAATCATTTTAAAAATACGATCTTTTACTGGAGTTCCTTAGGCTATCTTAATGGTATTTAAGTCTGACGCTGTACTAAGGCATACTCCCTATCTAATCTCACTAAAACATCTCATTGATATTTAACATGATGCTTGAAGAAAATAATGCAAATAATAACTTTGGAACGTATTCAAGATAAATTCTAGAATATAACACCAAACCAAATCATTTGCCTTATTTCACTTATTAAAAGCATTAATGTTCTCTTGGGTATCTTAAAGTAAAAAGATTAGGTATGGGAGTAGTAAATACATTTTGTACCCTATTATTGTGAATAAAATATCTAAGTTCCTTTTCCAGTCAATATAAATAAGGTCCAATTACATTGAATATGTTAGCAAGCAGATTAAATGAATTAGACATAATTAATTTGAATATAAATGCATTCATACAATATGCAAGGTGAATTATTAATACTATCATGCATTCTTAAAATTAAAATGAGTTCGTCAACCACATATAGTATAATAAATCTCAATAGAATAAGATTTCATTATCACTATTGATGAACAATCCCTTTTAATTAATGTGGGTCCCTCAACTCCGTAGCATAATAAATCACACAATCAATACGTCAATAACTTATCCTGATGGAGGAGTTCATTATTACTATTGTTGGGATTCATTTGCTATTAGGTGAACACTTCCATTAAAATAATAATATGTGGGTCCCTTAACCACTGCATGAAAAATCGGATAACCAATACGGCAATAACGTATTCGGTTGGCGAAGTTCATTATGCTATTGGCGAGCAAATCCTATCATTTCCATATCTTTTAAGACGATGCCTTGTCTATCATATGAAATGATTCTCGATTTTGTTTAGCCTTTCTAAAATCACCTAGTGTAGACCACTCCGTTGGGGAAGCTAACACTATTGATTTTAAATTGAATGTATAACGTTATTAAAGCTCTAATGAAAAATAAAACATTAAATATCTTGTCATTATAATCCAGACTCTTTAAATCATGGGTAGGGCCTTGTTTTTAAAGATCTAATTACAATGAACATTTAATATTTTTATTTTCATGAGACAACCATTTTTGTAATCTCAGACTCTTCAAATCATGTGTAGGGCCTTATTTTTGAAGATCTAATTACAATTGGTATAATAACGAAGGCCATGGGGTAATGTATAAAAATTCCCGCTCCCACTCAATTTTTAATTATATATAATTAGGGTTTTCAATTCATAATTTAATGCATACAAAACGCCTTGATTTTAATCCAATTAAATTTAGAAAATATCTGGATTTTAAATGATTCACTAATATTTAATTTGAGGCATTATTGTAAAATAATTTACAAAAATAATTTTTCGTTTCTTAATAAATGCCTTCAAATTAATTAGCAATCAAATCCAATTTATCTTCATAATTTAATTAATATAAATCAAGTTATTTAGATAAAAAAATTATAAATCCAATGCATGAATAATAATAATCAGCATTTAATTATTCCATGCATCACATAAATAATTAAACAACAGACAGAAGCAATTTAAATGGCCAATGGAATCAGCTTTTAACATTCAAATACTATTCTTGTTGTACGAGCGTCCTCCAACTGTTTGCAAACACCTATAGGAAGCTGTTACGTGCTTGGAGAAGCAAAACGACACTTGGAACGCGCCCGGAGGATCCAACAAGCACTGTCACGCGCCTGGGGAAGCTTTTGCGCATCCCCACGCGCTGGGAATAGGAATAGGTGCGTGGCATGCGCCTTCACGCGCTGCCACGTGCCGGTGGCAGCAACAGGTGCGTGGCACGCTCTCTCAGGCACTGCCAGGCGCGTTGCATAGTCAGCATGTGCTGGCGCGTGAGGAACATGCACCAGTTACATTAAAAGGTGTTTATTGCACCATTCCTTCGCCACATGTGATCATACCTCTCTCTTTGATTTGATCCAGCGGTTATGGATCTGGTTGCATGGTAATATTGTGTACCGCGATGCACTATATCCCGTGTCCTCTTCCGGCAATGACTCTCGCCGCCAGCGAACCTCCGGTCACTGGAAAAACGCTGGAAAAATTCCAGAAAAATAGGAAAAATTTGCAGAAAATTAAATTAAGCCCAAAAAAATTCCAGAAAAATTTCGGAAAAATTCCAGAAAATTGCTGAAACCTAATTTAACCCTTTTGGACCTTCTTGAAGCTTCATAGCATCCTTTGATGAAGATTACATGGTTTTAAAAATATTTACAATTTGAAATACAATGAAAAAATTAAATTACATCATTGAACTTTCAAACGGCTAAATCAAAGCCTGAATTACATTCATCCAAAGATAAAATTACATTTAATATACCTATGAACTTCATCCATGACCCAAACACACATCATCATCCATTCACAATTATACATACATCATCATGTATCAATATATATCAACATATTAAATCATACATCAACATACATCAACATATCTATATGTATAAGATGATGATTTTGATAAAAATATGATCTCTAGAAATGAATCAAACCATGCTCTGATACCACTGTTGGGAACGTGCAAGTTTTAAAAACTTTTCGAGAGATTTTGATTCATAGATCTTGATTTATCACATAGAGATAAGTTTTATGCAAAAATAAAATATGATGTATCATTCAATTAATAAATTGAATACTTACATCAAGGTTTGAGTAAACCTTAGATCTCTCCTCTAAAGTGAATGTTCTCACTTATTGTAGATCCTGTTTGCTAGATCCCTTCTCCTTGGATCGGCATCTTCTTGGTAACGGTCTAGCCTTTAGGAATCACTCATAAGCCTCCATGAATGACCTTGGAAAACTAGGCTTGTGGGAGCCTCCATTAGATGAGAAAGCAAACCCTAAAATCTAGAGAGAAAAAATATATTCCTTTTCTTTTCCAAAAGTCTCTCCTAAAATATACATGAACCCATGTATATATAGGCGATATAAAAATAAGAAAAGGAAACAATAAATCCTTCTCCATCTCTAATTCACATATCTCAAATCTAATACGATTCCAATATCAAGTTGGGCTATGAGTGAGAATCCTTTGGGGTTGCGTTAAGTAACAGATTTGGGCCGTTAGCTTTATCTTCCTCAGTGGATGGAAGATGCTCTCAGCCATCTGGTTCTCTCAGCGCGAGCGTCAGCGAGGATCGGTGAGGTAAGTCTGCGCATTACTATCATCTGTCTAAGAAGAAAGTCCTCCTTCTTGTGCTTCGTAAGAGGTGGAGTCGAAAGGACAAGTAGAAATGGGTGTTGTCTTCGCAACCGGGTTCTGATCCGGGTAAGTCCACAGCTTTTTCTGGGTCTTCTTCTCTCCGTACTTTCTCTTCTCCCCCTTCTCCTTCTGTTGGGGGATCGAGTAGTTCGTTGGGGTTGGAGAAGGGTGGGGTGGTCACTGTGTCCAATTCCTTGGCTCCAGTTGGTAAAAGTGACTCGGTGTTTGAGTCAGATGTTGGTCATGACGGCGGATCTGCGAATGGGCTTGGCCTCGCTCGTTTTTCAGAGTTTTTTGGTGAGGGTGTTACGGTCTGCGTGGGACAAAATGTTAGGGTGAAGATTAATGATGCTTCTGCCACTGTTTTGTTGAAGGAGATTCGGGATCTTTCGGCATCCAAATTTGTCCAGTTTGAGGAGGAACTTGATTCACTGATGGCTGATTGCTCCCTTTCCTCTTCTGTCATTGATGATTGGGAGGGTGATGCTGGCTCTGCACATGATGGGGATTTGGGTTTAGTTCAATAGAATAACATTGAGCAAGCAGTGAACTTGGCTGTCCCTTTGGCTGTTGTTCGTCCAGAGGAGGATTGGATGAGAGGTTCTTCTGTTTCTGAAGAGGTGAATGATGTGGAGGAGGAGTGGGTGAGGGAGAATGGGATGGAAGTGGGCTCTTTGCTGGGAGTTTCTTTCGAGGGCAGGGAGGATGAAGCGATGTAGTTGTTCCAGGGAGTTCTCAATTCTCAACTCAAGGAGAGGGTGGGAGGTAGGGACAGAAGTCAGGAAGGGGTGGGTGATTCGGTGTTACATAATCCTACTGGTTTTATCACTTACGAAAGGAGGAATAGGGGATCCAGGGAGAGTGATGGTGGTAGGAGGGGTGGTTTCTCTAATTCTGTTGTTTCACCGTGAAGCTACAAATTCTTTCATGGAATGTCCGGGGTCTTAATGACTCGGTCAGAAGAAAAGTGGTGAAGTCGGTCATTCGTAAAGGGGGAGGTCATGTGGTGTGTTTGCAAGAAACCAAACTCGCTTCGACGTCGGATAGGTTGGTGCGTAGTCTTTGGGGTGGAAGGTTTGTAAAGTGGGTTGTTTTGGATGCTATTGGCTCTTCGGGTGGCATTTTGATCATGTGGGATAACAGATAGGTGTCTAAGGTGGATTCTCATGTTGGGAAATTCTCTGTCTCCTGCGTGTTTTCTTTGGTGGAGGATGGTTTTCCTTGGGTCTTTTCTGGTGTTTACGGGCCTACAGAGGATAGTGTGCGTCATTTGCTTTGGGAGGAATTGGGGGAGGTTCGAAGGAGATGGTTGCTTCCCTGGTGTGTTGGAGGGGATTTCAGTATTGTTCGATCTCCTTTTGAGAGATCGACGGGGGGTAGATAGACTTCTGATATGGAGGTTTTTTCGGATTTCATTGATGAGTTTAGATTGATTGATCTGCCTCTAGAGGGTGGGCCTTTTACCTGGTCTAGTGGACGCTCTCTCTCGGCTTGACAGGTTCCTTGTGTCCGGGGAGTGGGAGGAGAAGTTTTCTGATGCTATGCAAGCTACTTTGGCCCATCCTATCTCTGACCATGTCTCGTTGATGCTGGATTGTGGTGGGTTGCGGAGTAGACGCTCTCCATTTCGTTTTGAGAATATGTGGCTTCGGGATCTGGAAAGGGTCCGATCTTAGTGGGCGGAGTTTGGGGTGATTGGCACCCCAAGTCATTTGCTGGCAGGTCATTTGCGTCATTTGAAGGGAAGTATTAAGATTTGGAACAAAGAAGTCTTTGGGAATCTTGTGTGGAGGAAAAATCGGGTTCTGGCTGAGATCGCTGATATTGATAGGATGGAGGGTCAAGGGGATTTGGTTGATGCTTTGAAAGTTAGGAGGGCGGAGTGTAAGGCAGAGTTTGCCGAGATTACGATCATGGAGGAGATCTCGTAAAGACAAAAGTCTAGAGCTTTGTGGCTCAAGGAGGGGGATAGTAACACGAAATTTTTTCACAGATTGGCCAATGCTCATAAAAGGGGCAACCATATTGGGAGGATTCAGGTGGAAGGGGAGCTTCTATGCAAGGAGGAGGATATTTGCAAGGGCATCTCAGAGTTCTACGAGAAGTTGTTCACTGAGACTGTTGAGTGGAGACCCTTGCTTGAGGGGCTTCAGTTTGCCTTTATTTCTAGTGAGGAGTGCTCGGGTCTTAAGGAGCCTTTTTCTGAAGAGGAAGTTCTTTCTGCTTTGAAGAGTTATAACGGGGATAAAGCCCCAGGTCCCGACGGTTTTACCATGAGATTTGTTTTGGAGTGCTGGGAGGTGGTTAGAGGGGAGGTGATGGGTTCATTTCATGCTTTCTATGCTCAAGGTTCGTTTAAGAAGAATTTGAATGTCACTTTCATTTCTCTCATTCCGAAGAAAGGAGGGGCGATGGATATTAGGGATTTTCCCCCTATTAGCCTGGTGGGGTGTTTCTACAAGTTGATTGCCAAAGTTCTTGCTTCTAGGTTACGGAAAGTTCTGGATGGTGTCATTTCTGATTCTCAGAATACTTTTGTGGGAGGTCGTCAGATTTTGGACTCAGTTCTTATTGCTAGTGAATGTGTGGACTCCCGATTACGCAGTGGGGTCCCTGGAGTTTTGTGTAAGCTTGACCTGGAGAAGGCTTACGACCATATGAATTGGAACTTCCTTCTTTACCTGATGGAGAGGATGGGGTTTGGTGATCGGTGGAGGAGATGGATTCATTTTTGTATTTCCAGTGCTCGCTTCTCGATTATTGTGAATGGTGCTCCTACCGATTTTTTCTCTAGCTCGAGCGGTTTAAGACAAGGGGATCCGCTTTCCCCTTTCTTGTTCCTGTTTATGATGGAGGCCCTCAGCAGATTGATGAGTAAGGCTATTGAGTTAGGGTTTCTGAGAGGCTTTCAAGTGGGCAGGGATGCTGCTCCCCAGTTAGAGGTCTCCCACTTAATGTTTGCCGATGACACTTTGGTTCTTTGTGATGCGAATGTGTCCCAGCTTAGATATTTGAGGTGTGTCCTGATTTGGTTCCAAGTTGTTTCTGGCCTTAAGGTGAATGTGGGCAAAAGCGTTTTGGTGCCGGTGGGAGAGGTCCCTGAGATTGGGTTTTTGGTTGATATTCTTGGTTGTCGTACTGGTTCCTTTCCCATCTCTTACTTAGGGATGCCTTTGGGGGCCTCGTCTAGATGTGTTGGGGTTTGGGATCCTGTGGTGGATAGGTTTGAGAAGAGGTTGGCGGGTTGGAAGAAGCAGTATCTCTCCAAGGGAGGTAGGGTCACTCTGATTAAGAGCACCCTTTCTTGCATTCCTACTTATTTTATCTCTCTGTTTCAGATTCCCTCTTCAGTTGCGGAGAGGATTGAGAGATTGCAGCGTAATTTTCTATGGGGGGGGAGAGGTGAAGAGTTTAAGTTCCATCTAGTTTGTTGGGATCAGGTGTGTAAGCCAATTCGTTACGGAGGTTTGGGTCTTAATAGACTGGTGCTTTTTAATAAGGCTCTCCTTGGGAAATGGTTGTGGAGATTTGGTGTGGAGATTTGGTGTGGAGAGGCATTGGCTTTGGAGGAGGGTCGTTGCTTGTCGTTTTGGGGAGTCTAGAGGAGGGTGGTGTTCTTTGGAGGTGTGTGGCCTTCGAGGTGTGGGGGTTTGGAAAGTCATTCGGAAGGGTTGGGATGAGTTTTCCAAAAACGTTCGTTTTCGAATCAAGGATGGCATGAGGATCAGCTTTTCAGAGGATGTTTGGTGTGGGGAATCTCCTCTCGCCACCTCTTTTCCTCATCTTTTCAGGATTGCTACGGATAGGCAGGCCATGGTGGTTAACTGCTATCATCTTGACAGTGGGTCACTGGTTTGGGATGTTCGATTCAGGCGGTTGTTTCAGGATTGGGAGATTGAGGAGGCCATTCGTTTTCTGGAGTAGTTGTATCGCCAGAGGATTGTGGATGGGATTTCTGATTATTGGTCCTGGGCTGCCACCTCTCATGGGCGCTTTGAGGTTAGATCTTTTTTCAGATGCCTCACGGATGATCATAGAGCTCGCTTCCCTTGGAAGACTGTTTGGCGCTCTAAGGCTCCTCTCAAGGTGGGTTTTTTTGCTTGGACCTCTGTTCTGGGACGGATTTTAACCCAGGAGAATTTGAGAAGGAGAAATCAGGTGGTGGTTAATCGCTGCTATATGTGTCTTCGAGATGAGGAATCTGTGGATCACCTTCTCCTCCATTGTAACATGGTTAGAGACTACTGGAATTTGATGTTTGGCTTGTTTGGGATTCTTTGGGCTATGCCTAGATCCGTTAGAGGGTTGATTGAGGCTTGGAAAGGTTGCCATGTGGGGGCTTACATTGTGGATGCTTGGAGGGCTTCGCCTCTTTGTGTGTGGTGGTGTACTTGGCTCGAGAGGAATAGAAGATATTTTGATGGGAAGGAGTTGTCGATTTCTACTCTTAAATTCTCTATCATTTTTACCTTTTTTTGTTGGGTTTATGGGAGAGATCATAAATTTTTAGATGAAATTGTCGATTTTTTTGCTTCTTTGAAGGCCTAAAGGTCCTTTATGGCCTTGTGTATATTTTCAGGGTTTCGCTCCCCTTTTGAGCGCTTTTTTAAAAAATTTCATACTTATCAAAAAAAAAATTATTTTATTGGCTATAATGAATTAATAATTAGCCCGATCCATGGACCCAATTCAATTAATTCATAAATTAATTTCTACTCCACTAAAAGAAATTAATTGAACTCCAATTAAATAATAAATAACCTCTAAGTCAATATTGCACTCTGACCCCTCTATACATAATTAGTTATCGGATAAATAAAGCCATCAACCCGATTACTTAATTAATATATTTATTTTGGTACCTTTGATTATTTTCGGCTTAATCACAATAAAGTATTTGTTTGACAAAAATAATAATTTAAATAAATAAATATATAATAAATCATTTTGTTTAAAACCACATGAAGGCCTTCGAAATTACTTTGTGATCAATCATAATCAATACAAAATAAATACAAGTAGCAATGATGCAAATATTGAAAATATAACCCTTTAACTATTAATTACATTACCCAAAGTGCCGGTCTAAGGATTCCGAAGATTCCGCCGAACAAATCAAAGTAATTACTAATTAATAAAAGAGTCTATACTTCTTTCATGCTTAAGAGTCAAATGCCATGACAATGATAAAGAGCAATTGCATACGACGGCTCTCGCAATATATCTCAACCTAACGTGGATCCAGTTCAAGCCTTAGTTAATAATGAGTCCATCCATAATTACCGACTATGAACCATTTATGATTACTATTTATATTCATATATTGATCGTCATCACATATATATATATATATATATATATAAATATCTCTTCTAATCAAATGGACACTATCAATTCGATAATGAATTGAAACATAATACATTGAATTTACCAATTATATAAATCATAAATATTTCAGATATGTCAGGAACATATGTCACTATAATCCAAATAGGAATTTGCTATGCCAGGGCATATAAATCCCAACATGGAGAACCCATAAGTACCTTTGTCGATGTTTCTGAGTTTGCATTACCCTTGAATAGAGCATTACTAAAACATATACAGGGAAACCAAAAAAGAAAGAGATTGGAATATATGTATTAGGTTCAGATATTACTTGAGGGTCATTGTTTTGTGCAACAGTAAAAATATGCCCCGATTGTGTATTCCGAGAGGTAGGTTTGGGTATAAAAGAATGCACATTTTTTCAAAATACCCAATGTTATTTGCGTATCTAGTCCATCCCTCCCATCATCCTCGTTGGCGGAACGGGTAGGTCGGGTACACTGGGTAATCTGTTTTTTATTTTTTGGTAAAACATCTCTTGCTTGAAGGTAGTTATTGCAAATCATATTCTCAGACATGGTTGGCATTTGTGTTTCAGTCAAGAAATTAACGACGCCAATTAACAAAAAAACTAGAAAGAAATCACAGATGTGTTATTGCTTCCAGGTTGATGGCTTTGTAAAGATATTCCTGGGGGTTGCGCACGGTTGGGCCGTGAGGTACGAGGATGAAGATGAAGAGGCTCTGAAGCATGCAGAAGAAGCCCACCAGGATATGTTGGATTGGTTTGGTAAGTATCTTAAGTAAGACAATTTGATGTGTTATACCACGTGAGACAATTTGATGTGTTATACCACGTCTCATGCCATTGTAAGAGATGGTTCGAAGTTGGAGCCACTGAGACTTTGCTTTGTGTTGGCTTGAATATGGAAGTTTTTCTGAATACTAGAATTATTTGAGACTATTATATGCAACAATTACACTATTGTCTGTAACAATTTAATGTGTAATACCACGATTTATGTCATTGTAAGAGACACGGATGAACGAATAATCCTTTAAAACTGCAATTATTGAGATGGTTGGTAGTTGGAGCCACTAGGATTTTTTTTGTTTGACTTGAATATGAATAGTCCTTAAGAGCTTCATTTTTGAATTTCTTGTATGACTTTATTTTAACATACTTTGATATGATTTTTCCTATGGAGAATCATTTTAATATGAACAACGCTATTTTATTTGTCTAAGATTTTTTGGACTGAAAATGTGTGAATTTTATAAGAGAGCAAATAATAACTGTCTTGAGGTGTGCATCCGACGACAATCTTACTTTTCAATAAATTAAATGATTATTTAAGTATGTGTATTTGATGAAATCTAGATATTAAAAAATAAGTTTTCACTCGAAATAGCATAACATTTTAGAAGATGGAGCATGAAAAAGGTAGCCAATTTACATTTACAACTAGCAAAACTCAGTTCTTAATATCTTCATTTTAAAAAAAGGGAAAAAAAAAATCAGCAAATGGCAAAACAGTTATCTCAAATGTTTACATTTATTTTGTTTTATTATTTTTTTTTGAGAAAAATTGTATTGTATTGATGTGTATGAGATGTATACAACAGGGGTTTATATAGGAGGGGTTATGTGTGATGAACAAGTAACCCTATATGTATATGGTAACTAAATATATGATAATCCTATACAAGGTTAGAATCTTAGGTAATCTTATACAAGATTAGAATATATTATACAATACAGTAATAATATATTCTACAATATATTCTAATAGTCCCCCTCAAAATCTAGGTGGATTGAATGAAACCATTTTAATTTGGAAATGAGATCTTGAAAGCATGGCAGAAGCGATTGTGAAAACATCAGGATCTGATCATGTGAAGTGATGGACCGTAATTGTAAGGTCTTCTGAAGAAAATGATGACGTGGTAACTGATGATGTGGCAGCACTGACGTGGCAACTGATGACGTATGGCACGACGTAGATTTGACGTGGCGGTGCTGACGTGGCATGATGCGTGGCGTGGCGTGGCGTTGATCTGACGCTGTCATCCCCGATGGTAACTACTATAAACTAATTCACCACGTTGAAGACACGTGTGAGTACATGATAACCACTAATGGCACGTGGTGGCACGGTGACGGAGCTGATCTGACACATTGAGATGCGGGATTACCACTGGTGCGCGTGAAAGTGCATGGAAGAGTGGGATTACCTACTTGAGGCGCATGGTGGCACGATGTCGAAGTGTCAGATTGAGATGCAGGATTACTGCTGGGGCGCGTGAAAGTGCATGGAAGAGTGGGATTACCACTTGAGGCGCATGGTGGCGCGGTGATGAAGGTGATTCGACATGTTGAGCATCTCTGAATGAGACATCTCGTTAAATAACGAGGCTTCCCTATACGAGGTATCCCTAGGCGGGGCATCTCTAAACGAGGCATGTTGTTGGGTTTCTTGAAGGAAGACTTAGACAACAAGACAATGAGGCTTCTTTAGATGGGGCGTATGAAGATCAAGGCATATGAATACCTTGGAGTGCGAAAGCATGAGTTTACTAGTTGATTGTCGCTGCCGAGGATGGGGCAAATGGTGCCATCCCCGGCAGTGACTACGATAAACTGGTAGATTGTTTACCATCGAAAGGCTCTGATATCTATATTGTATTGATGTTTGAGATATGTATACAAGAGGGGTTTATATAGGAGGGGTTATGTGTGATAAACAAGTAACCCTATATATATATGGTAACTAAATATATGATAATCCTACACAAGGTTAGAATCCTATATACGAGAATCTTATATAAGGTTAGAATATATTATACAATATAGTAATATTATATTATACAATATATTTTAACATTAATCATCAACATCTTGAATATTATCACCCGCAAATTACATATATAATCTAAAGTAATGTGTAATTATCCACAAAGTTCATATGTCATCTAAATTCGAAGTATTGATTATGTTGCAGGATGATTCCATGCTCAAACTATAGGAGATAATAATCGACCTATCCTAAAAAAACAAACTGTTTTCTTTTTTCCTAAGAAAATATGACTCACCTCTCACACTTTAATTCCAAATCAATAAGGGCAAAGTATTGAAAAGGGGTGGTGTTTCACTGTAAGGAATGAGAACGCTTTTAATTTAAATTAAAGTGAAACAAGGACAAGGACTTATTTGTACAACTTGTCCTTAATTAATGGTGTGGCCAAGCGATATATAGGCCGATACACGACCCTTTTTCAAGGGTTCCATATCGGTCCGTTCGACCAGTTTACACTAATTTTATTCGAATATGTTACAAAGCGACCGATACTGTGAACCATGATTATACTAGCCCTGAAGCGTTTGCCAAACAAGTGCTCCACCATACTGAGATGGCTTGCAGTTGGAGCACATAATGCTCTAAAAATTTACCAGCAAGACATTTGCTCAATTGGAACAGACGTTGACTAGTGAAGAAACATGTTTATGAATTTAAAGTTTTTATGCGCTTCATTTATAACTATTTCCAAATAGTCTCAAAGTTTTATAACTGCTATATTTTCAAATGAGACTATGAAAGAAAGTTTTGCTCACTCATTTGATCTATCAAACATTAGTTGCTTCATCATAAGCTTCATTTTAAAAATCCTTGAGAGCTCATTGAGAAATCAGATTAAGCTTTTCAAAATTTATTCAACTTTATCAGGTTGTAATTAGGGGTGACAATTACAACCCATTAAACCGTCTAAGCCCGCCTACTAATATTAAATTATTTAGAAATTAAAATTCAAATGATTGGATTAATAATGGGTAAAAAATGGATACCCATATAATTCAAAGATCTATGATGAATTAAGAGAGTTAACCGATCAAACAAATTTTTTTTTTTAATTTTTTATCATTGACAAGAATCTCACACACGCTACACTCACACACCCATTTTACTCCTTTGGAGATTTGAACCCTCACTGTTCACTTTAAAAGTTAAAAGAGATACCATTGGACTACAAGGCCTTGGAAGTAATAACTCTCTCTCTCTCCCTCACTCTTCAACTTCTTATATATATAAATTTTTTAAAAAAAATTAGACACGTGGCCAATGATACAATCATAAAATAATAATATAATTTTATTTTATATATATATATGAATATAATTTTTTTCTTTGCTTGACCTTTCCTACTCTTTACAACTTCTTTGAGGAAACTTCTTTTCTTCCTCACAGCTCCTCTTCAACGTACAGCTTTCCCATGTATGGAAAATTGTGCCCTTATACATCATCATCATCATATTTGTTTTGCATAACGGGATTTTTTTATTTTTTTTTTGGTAAATTGCATTGACACCCCCTGAAGTTTCAGTCAATGTCACTTATATATGAGACAACATCTTTTTTAACAATGACACCCCCTATAGTTTAAAAATGTCATATTGTCCCTGGTTTTTTAATTCAATTAATTTACAAAATATCAACCCTGTTAATTGACAAAAATACCCTAACCATTAAGCCTCTTTCTCTACCATAATCTTTAACTCTTTATTTTTTTTTATTTTTGGGTTCATTTTAGTACTTCCCTATCTCTCTTTCCAACCTAGGACATGACTATTTTTTTTTTTTACCATAGTTTGCAATGTAAATATAATCAATATAAAGTTATATTATACTTTTTTTTTCCATAATTGTATATTATACTTATTAGCTAAAAGTAACAAATTTAATAATATATTATATTGTAATTGTCATTATCATTATCATTATCATTGTCTTTATCTAACTTTAATGAACAGAGTAGTGACTATATTTCATATTATATAGTCTATGCTATATATTTATTATATAATATACCATGAATATTCTTGTTAAATATATGAATATCTTGTAATATTTAATTAAAATCTCAAATATCATATTATGTGTTTAACACAGGTATAATATTTTATAAAAAATAATTTAATATAAACTTTATTTATAATATAATTACTAATTTATTATATAATGTAATGTCTTTAGATAGTTTTATTTATTTTCAAATTTGGTATAGTAAATTATGTAGTGTAATATTATATCTTATTTATGAATTTAACCATTTTATTATTGGTGTTAAAGAATATTTTAGTTATTTTTGGTAGCAAGGGTTGTTGATGCAGGGCCGGCCCTGGCCCAAGGCCACCAACGCAGTAGCCTTGGGCCTCAAATTTTAGAGGATGGAAAAAATTGGTTGCCTTGGGCCTCAAATTTTAGAGGCCCAAAGTTTGAGGCCTATAGGGGATGGAAAAAAAAATAAAGTTAGGGCAAGTTTCAAACGACACAATGTCACCATCGGCTTCGACACTCCCGCAGGGCGCAGCCTCCGCTATCACCTCAGGTGACAAGGTATGTTCATCCTCTTTCTCTCTTCTCTCTCCTTTTGCATGAATCGATCTTTTATATATATTTCTTTCTTTCTTTCATCTCATTATTTGATTTGTTCTAACTTTGGTTCATTTGATTTGGGCCTTTACCTTTGTTCCAATAGTGAAATGTAGCTTCCAAACTAGGGTTTTTTGTGTGTGTGTGTGTGTGTCACTGTGTGTGATGGCTATCAAAAGCTGAATGAATTTATTATGGTTCTCTTAGTAATTTAATAAATGTGTGCCTTTCTACATGTGTCTTTCATGGCGATCAAGTCCATAATATATGGCAGACACTTTTTTTTTTTTTTTTTTTTTTTTTCCCTCTCCCTATTTCACTCCAATCTCACAATAGCAGCAACCATACCCCTTTTCCTCATAAGTTTTTGCATTTTCACATTCATTCCTACGAAAATTAAGGATCCCTTCTAGTGGGGTTGAACCGGTTTTCGATCTCTAAATTATGCTCATACTTAAAAGTGCCAAATTAAGGGTTTTTTTATATTTTATTTTTAGGGTTAATTACACTCACACCCCCTGAGGTTTGTTGTATTGACAGCCAGATTAAAGTTAGCCATTTTTTGGACAATCACACCTCCTCTCAAAAATTTGATCCAAACAGCCCCTTAAAAGATGAGAAAAGACGAGATTGCCCGTTAATATTTAATTCTTTCTAACTATAAAATATTTAAAATACCAAAATACCCCTTGAGAGACCAAAATGTTCTTTAACCCTCCCTTGATCTCTTGAGCCCCATTCTCTCTCCCCTTTCCATTTCCTCTAGCCACCACCATCATCACAACACTGAAATACACCATCAATTCATAAGTCTCACACATATACACAAAATGGCAGTCAGTCCTTTTCCCATCATCTCCAAATCCTAATTTATACACAAAATCATATACATATATACACATTTATATATCTATATCTATAGACACACAACAAAATTAGGCACCGATGACGATGGAGTGACCTGAACTCCCCATCATCATTGACCAATTTGTCTCTGTATCCCTCCACCTGATTGATGATGGTGCAACCACCACCATTGCTGCCGTAGTTGCATCTGGTCCACCGCTGCTGCAATTATAATCCTCCTCTTCCCCGTTTCTCTGACCCAAGGGCCATTGTTGTTCCTTGGAGCCCGTCGACGACAACCAAGTTGATGGCGATCTTGCCAGGCTTCCCGTCGCTCCGCAACCGTGCGCCGCCGTGGCATAATCTTACCAATAAATTCCATTTTATTGTTATTATTTTTATATTTTTCCGATGGTCCTTACCTAGCTTAGAGTGTATGTGTTGTTGCTATATTTTCCCAAATTTATGGCTATGATTGAATCTGAGGGCACATTATTGTTATTTATTTTTTCCCCTGATTTCTAACATCTTGACCCTTGACATGGGGACTTGATAGCACAAAAACAAAGGTAAACCAGTAATCTGAGGGCACATTATTGACTTCTTGTTCCTTTTTTTTTTTTTTTTTTTTTTCTTTCCAATAATGGCAATATTTGGTTTGATCAAAGATGGCTTAAGCGTACCTTCCCAAAAAAACAACAATAGCTCAAATGTTACTCTCAGGTAAACATTTTTGCCTCTGATCAACACTTGGATCAGCTTCCCATTTGTAAAGATTTTGTTTGTATATGTATGTGCATATATTAAATTCTGAATGTTGGGCTTGGTATTCAAATTAATTTACATATGGATTGATTTAATGTTGAATAGGGTTCACTCAAATTGTGATTTTATTAGTGATGGATTATGATGGTGGTGGCAGCGGCACTGGTGGTAGAGGTGTAGATAGAGAGGAAAAGAAAGATGGTGGGCAATTATGGCTAGAGAGAGAGAGGGGGAGAGAAGATGAGGGTTAATTTAGTTTAATAAAATGGTTTGGAAATGTTAAAGGGTAATACTGTCAATTTACCATGTGTTGAATGTGGTAGGAGTGTCTTTGTCAACTTTATCAAATCTGAGGGGTTGTGATTGTTCAGAAATAGGCTAACTTTCATCTGACTGTCAATATGGCAAATCTCAGGGGGTGTCACTGTAATTAACCCCTATTTTTATATGAAGATACATACCACCATTATTGATGTTATTTAAAGTTGGCTCAGCTAGAATTTCAGTTAATAATACTGTCAAAGCACTTGCCATCGAATGTACAAACACATAGAAATCAAGAGCAGGCTTTAACAAAACAAAAGTTAATGGTTTTTTCTATTAATTTGCACAGGTCTTCTGTAGCAACGATCAATCAGTCACTGCTACTAAAGTTGATTCCTCATCCTAAAATCAAGAAAGGGGTAATACCGTAATTGGCTCCCAAAAAAAACGCACACAAAGTGTAGTTAATATAAAGAGTGAAAGACAAAACTATATATGATAGTGGATGCCACATATAACCTAAAAGTCCCACTTCTTCTTCAGCATTACAAGTTCAGCCTCCTATATATATATAGTTACCTCATCTCCGTATATTTTTGTCATCTGTAATCATCAAATTTTAGCAGCTACATAAACAATGAATGTAAAAAAGAAGTTGCAGTTTTCTGTTCCTCATTTCCACTTTTGGACTGTATTTTGGATACTCTGTCTCCTCTCCTCTCCTCTCCCCCGGATTCCAGTGAAAACTCCAGCCAGGAGATCATTCGACCAAACTGCTTGATTTTAGATTTTTTTTTTTATATTATATTTATTGTATGATCGGCAATGCTTAGTTATTATTGTTTCTGTTTGATTCTCCATCCGTTTTATGTTAATTGTGATCTTCTTTCACATGCTAGCAGGACATTCTTCTTAGGATCTCGTGAGGTTATTTGCCTTGAACTTGAATCAAATCATTGCATATCGAGGTAATATATATTTTCTTTAAACAAAGCAAATTATTATTATTATTTTTTTGAAGTCTAGTTTTATGTTTATTATGGTTCCTGTTATTTAGATTTCAAGAGATATCATTATGTATACAAGAAAATTTGAATCTGGGCATGAAAAAAAAAGAAAAAAAAGAAAAGAATTGATTCAATCTCAAAAAGGAGATATTCTTAAGTTTTTTAGGAGCAATACACAAATAGAGAGTTTAGTTGAAGATTTGGTGAATGAAGAACATATGAATGCGAAAGCAAATGAAGAAAATCTCAACAAACATGAAGATTTAATGAATGAAGATAATAGGAAGTTAGTTAATGAACATGAAGATTTAATGAATGAAAATTATAGTTATTAGTTAGTTGTACACAATGCACATGCGTACAATTATATTAGCTATAGAATTTGAGAACATCGTGTGAAAATTCCACACTCTTATAATTTTTTTTGCGCGTGTGAAACTTAAGGGCCTCACATTTGAAAGTTCGCCTAGGGCCTCTCAAAATATTTGGAATCTCAAGGCCGGCCCTGGGTTGATGTTATTAAAAATCATTACAAACATTTAAGATTAATTTTATCTGAAAATAAAAAGTGGTTGTGTGATGATTTTAATAATATAAAGAATAAAATTTCAAAACAAAAAAATAATATTAAATAAATAAAGTCCATGAAAATTTTATAAATTTAATTAAAAAATAATTACTATGTTTAAGTGTCAAATACCAAGACACAACCATCAAAAAAACAATCGTGGTGGAATCGAACGTTTCTAACCGGATCTTCTTTCTTTTTTTTTTTATCTCTGGCAGATGACGTTAGAGATGACGTCAGTAGTTTTGTGATCTACTTCTTCCCATTCCAACCAAGACCCTCTCCATATATATATATATATATATATATATATATATAGTACATGTAGTATAGTTATTTACATCTGTAAATTAGCTTTGATCAATTCTTGTGTCGACTGTCACTTCCCCAACAGAAAATTTGCTATTCTTTTCTCAGATTTAAGGGATGTCAGCCCCCAGTGCTGCGAAAACCCACCAACACTCAGCTCAAGCTGTGGAGTGGGGCATGTGGAAGAAATTGCAGGCCTCAAGTCCTACGTTTCTGGACCCTCTGATTCCAAGCTTGCAGTTGTTCTCATCTCAGATGTTTTTGGTACTTGATTCACTACTTATTTTGAGCTCTCTCTTCCAACTATGATTTGGGTATTTGAGTATTTTTCTTAATCTGGTGTGAAACTAGTTTTCTTGATCTATTTCATAGATATTAGATCTTGGGCTATGAATATGTGTTTGTGGGTTCTTAATTTGAATAACATTATGGTAACTTAAAACATGTTTGTCTATACCAACGAAAAGGGCTATTCTTTGTATGGTAACTAAGATTTTTTTTTTTTGGCTGAATAAATATTAAGATTTTTGCTATTTACAAAGTGGGTATTGTTTGTTTCATTTGCAACTTATTAACTTCTTTATACTCATTGTGTGTAAGTCAGTGTGTTTATTGTGGTTATAAATCATGTCCACCTTTTATCAAGTCTCAATCTGTCTGTCATCAAAATCATCATCATGGCTGTTGTACTTGTGATATGAGTTATAATTAATGAAAAAAAGGAAAAAATAATCATCACTGTCATATCTAATGCACATGTATGAATTGATCTTGCAGAATTTGAAGCTCCAAAGTTGAGGTATTGTCAATTTTCAACTCTGCTTTTGCAACAATTCAGTGCATGGTTTGCTACTACTATTGTTTTTATACAATTTTTTCACTTCATAAGTTTGTCAATTGTTTTTGTTTTTTGATGGTCTAGTCCTTGTCCTCTTAAACATAGCAGATTGAAAAATTATAATAATAATAATGATAATAATAATAGAATATATGGTTTGATGATTTAATAGAATCCTAACAATTCTACTGATATATAGTGGAAATAAGAGAGAGAGAAATAACTGCCATGTATAAGGGAAAATGACCATTTAGCTGGTTCTTGCTTCCTAGATATTTTAATACTTCTATAATTATTCAATTATGTTTTCAGGAATTTCTATACTTGACGCAATTATCATCTAAAAATGCGTAAGAATCTTGCCAATTATATCTAAAGGATGCATAGATTTTTTTCTTTCTAGAATGGCTTTAAGAAATACAAAAACTACCTTTTCTTTTCATTTTTAATTTTTTGATAACCAGAGGCTTTGCTATTTCTTGAAAACCTATATTACACGGATTCAAGTGCGGGTGTCAGACAGGGTACGTGTCTAGAGATTGGATCCATCTATCTATCAAATTATAGGACACGGGGATACGAAATATAAGTGTCCAAAATTCGAACACGGGTACTTGGACACTTTATATATGTTGTACAAAGGAGCTGGGAAGGCCCGAAAGTCAGTGGCCCAACAATAATTCAAACACCCAAATAGCCTAGCCCAATGAATTTGTATGTGTGAAATGGATGTAGGTTACAGCTGTAACCCACTGCTGTAATATATATAATAATGTAATATTATAATGATGGTACATGCAAGCCTCCTCTAGTTGTACCACTTTCTTGGAAGTCGTAATATAATATTATACTGTAATTATTGCTGTAATATAGTACTATATAGTATTATAATGACTGATACCCACAGCTGTAATATACCTATAATAATATAATATTACAATGATGATCCTAGCCTAAAAAACAGTGAGCACGGGAGTATAAAAAAATGTATATACATATATTATATGAATAAAAAATTAAGGCACAAATTTCCCTGTCTTCCACAGATCCGTCTTCAACCTTTGTAAACTTCAAACCAGAGATAACCAGGACTTCAAACCAGAGAACTAGGGAGCTTCGTAGAGTCTCCGATTCAAAAAGAAAGTGTTCGACACGAGTCCCGTGTCCGTGTCGTGTCGTGTCGACATGGACACTACCTCCAATTATGGAGAGTCCAGGTAACACAGTATATATATGTATTTGTGTTGAATCTGGTTTTGATTTGAGAGGGAGATGTTAGAGAAAGAGATGGTAGAAGAACTTTTTATATTTGAAAATGGATATTTTAGTTTTTTTAAATTTGATTAACTTTTCAACTAAAATAATATTAAACAAACAAGAGCATAGTGGTAATTGCATTATCACTATTAACGGAGTCAGCCGACAAGCTCTGACATGGGAGGTCGGAGTAATTTCTGAAAACTATGTGGTACTGTGTGTAGGTTTAGCAATCTAGAGGGGAGGTCAGTGTAAATTACCCGATTTTCAAAATTGTTAAATTTGTGCCAATGTGCAATTTGTGGCCTTGTGCTGGTGTTTGTGTACCCTTTGGGTGTCACTGTTTAATGGGTGATATCTCCATCTCCTTCTTGTGAATTTGGGAACTGAGCTTGTCAAACTTCTTAAATAGCCAAGTAATTATTGTTTGGCCTTGTGTCAACTGATTTTCACACTCTTAACATTGTCATATAGTTTGACGATAAAGTGTCATTTGTCAACGTATTTTACTTATGCCTTTGTTTTTCAACTGTGAATAAAGCTTGCTGAGAAAGTTGCATCTGCTGGATTCTATGTGGTTGTTCCTGACTTCTTATATGGAGACCCCTATGTACCTGAAAATGCTGAAAAGCCAATATCAGTATGGTTAAAAGAGCATGGAACGGTTAGTTATCTTCATTATACTACATGCCTGGAAATTGCTACTTATTTATAGTGTGAAAGTAGTTTCCTTTGAACATATTTTTCTTTAGGGTTTGCTGGAAATTTAACATTTAGAGAAATCCAAAATGTGGATTGACTCAGCAGACCCATTCATTTTGGGTCTCCTTGAAGAAATGAAGTTTCTGTTTTTCAAATAATACTGAATGGTGTTTCTTCCTTTTTGGGGAATAAAATTAGTGTCTTCAATTGTTTAGTTTTCAAACTCAAATAAAGTTTTGATTAATTGTAGCTTACACATTAGTGTCTAAAATATTTTCTTACCTTCTAGGATAAAGCATTTGAAGATGCAAAAGCAGTTATTGAAGCTCTAAAAAGTAAAGGTGTATCCAGTATTGGAGCTGCAGGCTTTTGTTGGGGTGGTAAGATTTTTCCTGGACAGCCTTCACGAATTTAGACAATATCATATTGCTCTGCAACTAGACAGGGCTTAAGAATCAACAACTTGACTAAAATTGAACTTTTTGAATTCTCTCATCAGCTAAGGTCGTTGTGGAATTAGCAAAGCATGCTTATATCCAAGCTGCAGTGATGCTACATCCGTCATTTGTCACTTTGGATGATATCCAGGGTATGAATTCTGTTACTAAACTTTCCTGAAATTACTCTTTGATTTATTTTGTCGGACCCAGAATTTTAAAGTAGACCTCTGGAATTATTCATAGAAGCAATTGTGTTGGTCCTTCGTGAATTTTATTTGAGCGAGTGTATGATGAGGGTGCATGCTCTTACAGTGAGCTAGCTTGTGCCATTGACCGTTTGGATTGGGAGTGCATACATCACAGTATCTTGATGGTTGATAGCATGGTCATGATAGCTTTTTCATTTATATGAAACACATATAACCTTCTAGGTATTTATATAGTGCTTTCCTCCTTAATGGTGGTGAGCATGACGTTTATTTATTATGTTTTTTTGTGAGTTGGTGGAAACAAGAAATTTGTTTATTTACAGTTGCCACAATTTTCAGGGGTTAAGGTTCCAATTTCAGTACTCGGAGCTGAGATTGACCAAATATCTCCACCAGAACTTGTGAAACAGTTTGAGGGGATCTTAAATGCTAAGCCCGAGGTATGAAACTCCAAAACTTTCCATGTAACACTAAAGAAAAATATTTCATATTGCCCATCCTCAAATTATTGTTCACATACCTTTATAACTTCAATAATCTTTTCCTTTCTTTATTGGCAATAGAATATTCAAATAAGCCAAGAACCGTGTTACCTGGACTTTCCGATTCTCCTTAATGTATCTGTGTTGACACAACGTGATACGACATGGGTATGGGTATGACGTGTGTCAGACACATAACCCAAATTGGACACTTGGATCTTTCGATCTTCTTAAAGGAAAAGAAAAGCCCATTGTGATAGCAAAGAAGGATTACCTGATTCTGACATAGATGGAATTTATCTTCTTTTTTTTTTTAATCATATTCTGTTTAATTTCGTTGTTACTAAGTACATTTTTTAAGAATGCAAGACGTCTCTACATACCCTTATTCAGGTTCTGAACGCATTTTGAACCTACTTCACATATCTTAAAATTCGGGATCTAGGGTGGTCTGACATTTGGACACATACTCATACCTCATACATATACCCAAGTCCCTGTAACTAAGCCAAAAACTGACTAGGAATTTATGTTTTATCTTCTGTAAGTGTTGTTTTAGATACATTTATACTCACATACTTCCTGTGGCAGAAGTGACTATGAAAGCTAGACAATTTGTTTACTTTTCACTTGAACACTGCGAATCTTTCACATTGATTTTGTACAATTATTAACTTCATGATTGTTTTTAATTTGTAGTTTCTTTTTTTCTTTTTCTTTTTATTATTATTTTTTATTAGTTAAAGATGCCTTATATTTTGGTGTGCATGATTATCTTGTTCAAAAAAGAAAAAAGAAAAAGAAAAAGAAAAAATTGATGGTGGGAAGCTTTTCAAAATTGACCATCACTGTCAACTTCAATTTGTATTAAGTTTATCAACAACCAGATTGTGGTATGTTCATTTTTGCTACATACTAAAGTGACGATCAACTCCACTTTTTTTGATCCACAATTATGGCCAGGATCTTAAATATTGCATGGATGTATGTGTGCGACTCTATGCTGTCTCAGACTTTTCATTTTTTTAATTTTTTTAGTTTATATATATACATATATATATATATGTAGAGAGAGAGAGAGAGAGAGAGAGAGAGAGAGAGAGAGAGAATACTCTGTAGAGTGTTGACAAATATTGAATATACCTTTTGTTGGGGTGGGGGCTCCTCCATCCTCTCTTTTTTTGGGTAAGTGGCTCCCTGATGTAGGACAAAGGACAGGCTCAAATAGAAGAAAGTAAATAAGAGTTATGGGCTGGAAATTCAGGAACAAAGCTAAGATTCGGGGGTTGTTAGTAGAAAAGAAGGATTGAAATTAACAAAGAAAAGCCTATTGGAATCACTCCAATAGGACCTAGGTATCATAACTAGAAAAGGCCTCACACCCTCAGAATTTGTGAATCACTCATAAAGAAATCTCAAAGGATAATTTTATTCAATCATTCTGAGTATTCAGAGTTACACAGTATCCTTTTTATAATAAAAGATGACCCTTGGATTACCCTACAATGGAGGTAATTAAAAGTTGACTCTAACTTAATAAAGTAACAAATAACTTAATTGATGCAATTTAATCTAATTATGCAATTTACCAAAACAAGGTAATCAAAAGTTGACTCTAACTTAATAAAGTAACAAATAACTTAATTGATGCAATTACCAAAATAATGAAATTTGACCAAACCCCCTAATTATACAAGACTCCAAGTGCCAAATTAAGGTTTGAGCCTTAGAACCCTCCTTGCCACGCCTTTTATATACTTTAAAAGGCTGCTGCCACTGTTCTCTACCAATTCTCCCCGGCTTGGAAAAACTTGACCCCGGCGAGGTAAATGCATGAAATTGTTCATAGAGGTCTGGAGCTAGGTGTTGGAACTCACTGTCGCTAATCCTGTACAATAAGAAAGTGGCCGCCCTTTCCACTTAACGAGGAATTTTTGATAACCGCCGGCTCTTGTTGAAACAAGTTGGTGATCAACAACATCTTTTATTTCCTCCTTTACGCATGGGGTTGGGGGAAGGCGAGTGATAGGATCAACAAGAAATGGATCAGCAAAATGGCCAGAATGCAAGGTGAGATCTTCGATATTGAAGCCTTTACTGATACCCATCTCTTCTGGTAGGTCAAGAACATAAGCATTGGAGCTAATTTTCTTGAGAACTTTGTATGGGCCAGCACTCTTTGCATGAAGCTTCTTATAAGCACCTTTAGGATATCGTTCTGGTCTTATTCGCACCATAACCATATCTCTCCTCAAATTCAGCAAACTTCCTCCGCAAATTAGCTTGTGTTTTGTAAGTTTCATTGCTCATTGCAATCTTCCTTCGAACTTCCGCATGGATGTCTCTGATATGCTTACTAAAAGCATCAGCTTCAGCACTAGGGCATGCCACAATTGGTGAAGGCACTAAGTCAATTGGTTTCCGAGGGCATAAACCTGTCACAATCTCAAAGGGGATGCGCCCTGTGGATCTGTTTATAGAACTGTTTTAGGCAAATTCAGCCATAGGAAGAATCTGGTCCCAGCCACTAATATGGTCACCAACAAGACAACGAAGCAAATCACCCAAGCTGCGATTAATAACCTCAGTTTGGCCGTCAGTTTGGGGGTGAAAAGAAGAGGAAAACTTCAGCCTTGTATTCAGCATCTTCCATAATGTGCGCCAAAAATAACTCATGAATTTTGTATCTCGATCATAAACAATGGTGTTTGGTAATCCATGAAGCCGAACAACTTCTTGAAAGAAAAGCTTGGCAATGTGGACAACATCGGATGTCTTAGAACAAGGAATGAAGTGTGCCATTTTTGAAAAACGATCCACAGCAACAAATATAGCATCATGACTTTGACTTGTTTTAGTCAACCCAAGAACAAAGTCCATGCTTAAATCTTGCCACGGTTCATGAGGGACTGGGAGCGGCGTATATAAACCTATATTTTTTTTTCTTCCCTTGGATATTTGACAAGTTCTGCAACGAGCAACAATTTTGGCCACATCCCGTTTCAAACTTGGCCAAAAAAAACGATCTTCCACCATGGCAATGGTCTTATCTCTTCCAAAATGACCTGCTGCCCCACCAGCATGCAACTTCCATATTACATGTTCACGAAGAGATGTCTTAGGCAAACAAAGTTGAGTTCCTTTGAAGAGATAACCATCATGTACCGAATAATCAGGATATGTACCCTACTGTCCAGCTATCAAATCAGCATGTATAATGCTAAAGTCCGTGCAAGCCAAGTAGTCTCGTGTAAGCATATCGAAACCAAGAACTTTAACAACCATGGAGGCAAGAATATGAACAACTCGGCTAAGTGCATTGGCTGCCTTGTTCTCAACACCAGCTTTATGTTTGATGACGAATGAGTACTCTTGCAAGAATGAAACCCACTTTCCATGTCGGTGGCGGCGTAACTTTCTTTGGGAGTTAATATATTTGAGGGCCTCGTGATCAGAATACAACACGAACTCCTTAAAAAGAAGGTAATGACGCCAATAGCGAAGTGCTTGAATCACAGCGTCAAATTCTCTATCATAAGTGGAATACCTTTGCTTTGCTTCATTAAGTTTCTCACTAAAATATGCAACCCGATGACCTTCTTGACTGAGCACGCCTCCAATTCCAACCTGTGAAGCATCACATGCAACTTCAAACACTTTTGAGAAGTCTGGAAGGAGTAAAATAGGAGCTGCAGTCATTCTTTTCTTCACTTCTTCCAAGGCCTGTGCTGCTGCCTTTGTCCATACAAACTGGCTGTTCTTCATACAATTGGTGATAGGGGCCATTATTGTGCTGAAATTTCTAATAAATCGCCGATAGAATGAAGCTAGCCTATGAAAACTCCGTGGTTCCTGCAATGTGCTGGGAATTGGCCAATCTAGAATCGCTTTCACTTTATCTGGATCAGCTTCCACCCCTTTGGAAGAAACAACAAAGCCCAAAAACACCACACTCGGCAACATGAAGGAACACTTCTTCAAGTTCATGTAAAGCTTCTATTGGCGGAGAACTCTCATAACTTGTGAAGGTGGGAAATATGTTCCTCCCTCGTTTTGCTGTAGATTAAAATATCGTCTAAGTAAACAACCAGAAAACGACCAATAAAGGGCTGCAATACCTGAGTCATGAAGTGCATGAATGTACTAAGGGCATTGGAAAGACCAAATGGCATAATAAGCCACTCGTAGAGTCCATCTTTTGTCTTGAAAGCTGTCTTCCATTCATCCCCGGGCCTTACGCGAATTTGATGGTTGCCACTTTTCAGATCTATCTTTGAAAATATACAAGAACCAGCCACCATGTCTAGCAAATCATCGATTCGAGGAATAGGAAACCGATACTTGATTGTAATCTTGTTGATGGCGCCACTGTCAATACACATGCGCCAACTACCATCCTTCTTTGGTGTGAGCAAAGCTGGGACAACACAAGGACTTAAACTTTCACGGATAAATCCTTTGGACAGCAGCTCATTAACTTGCCTCAGAAGCTCGGCATGCTCGCTTGGATTCAAATGATAAGCTGGAAGGTTAGGCAATGGAGATCCCGGTACGAAGTCAATCGCATTCTGGATATTACGTAGAGGAGGGGGTTCATTATGGAGATCTTCGGGAGATAAATCTGAGAAATCTGACAACAAGTAGGCGACCTCTGATGGCATTGAAGAATCATGAACAGCAGCACTTTCTTTGATTTCCCTTGCTACAACAGCATATGCAACACCCATCTCTTTACTTTCCAATTGAAACCTCTTCTTGGCAAGGAGATTAAGGGACTTTTTCTTGCTTTTCACGTCATCTACAGCCTGTCCACCTTTATTTTTCTCCATTTCAGCTGAGGACATAGGCTTCAAAATAATTTGGTTGTTGTTAAACAAGAAAGTGTATGTATTCTCCTTCCCACAATGATACACATCTCGATCATAAATCCAAGGCCGCCCAAGAAGAATATGTGTCACTTTCATGGGAATTACATCACACCAAATAGAATCATTATAAGCTCCACAAGAGAGAAACGAGACTACGTTGAGTTACCGGAATAGAAGTACTATCTATCCACGCCACTTTGAATGGTTGTGGATGTGGTTGGACTGAAAGCTTAAGGCGCTCAACCGTGGCTACAGACACAACATTCATGCAACTTCCGCCATCAATAATGACCTTTCGAGCTTGATTCCCACAACGAACTAGCATTTGAAAAATAATTGTGCGTCGCCAATCTCCATCTTCAACTTTAGGGGCTGCAAGGATATGCCTCACAATGGAGATTGATGGAACATCTTCATCCTCTTCTTGATCATCAGGGTTGTAGATCCCATAGTCAAACATGTTCCCTTTGTCCTCTCCCCCATGTTCTTCTGGCTCTTCTTCAGGCGTTATTCCAATGTGTAAATTTTTCTTTGGACATTGGTATGCCATGTGACCTGTTTCTCCACATTTGAAGCACTTGTTACTCCTTCCACTACCTTTGTTGGCCACAATACTCTTCCCTTTAGGATCAGCCATGTTAGAAAAGGGCAGTTTTGATCCAGCATTTCCACCATTCGGCTGCGTTGTTACTGATTGTGTGCTGCGATTTCCACCACTGGACTTATTGGGTGCTGCCTCCCAGGTTTGATATCCAGATCTTCGAGCCGTTTGATAACTCAAGTACTCCTCCATGTCCAGTGCAACCTGAAAAGCATGTTCAACACCATATAATGACTGGCGAAGCAATTCCCTTCTGATATCAGACCTTAGACCAGCCTTGAATTTTGCAAGTGTTTGGCGCGGGTCTTCCACAACCTGACTTCTAGTCTTTAACTCATCAAATCTTTACATATATTCCGCGACTGACATGCTACCCTACTTTAGATTGATAAGTTGATCACACAATTTGTCATGGTACTTGGCTGGCATGTATTTCTCTCGAAGCTTTGCCTTCATTTCTTGCCGTGTGCTAATTGGTGATTGTCCTAGCCTCCTAATATCCCCTTCAACACCAGTCCACCATATTTTTGCTAGGCCCACCAACTTCATTCTAGCAAATCTCACTCTACGATGTCATACAATTCAAAATATTCTTCAATCGAAGCAAGCCAATCCGAAAATACAGTAGGATTAACCTTACCTTCAAAATCTGGCACCTCCATTTTAATTTTCTTTGTGATATCCCTAGTGTTATCATGTGGCACATGATAATTCATTCCCAGCAGATTTCTCGGAAACTCAAACATTGGGTGTGGTGGTGGATCAGCCCTCACATTCTGCCTTTGCTGCACATTTAAAGGATGATGTTGCTCTCGACCACTGCCATCATTTGTACTAGATGAAGCAGGAGCAAAATTGTTAATAGGCTAACACATTCGAGCTTCTAACTCATTGAATCGGACATTCAACCCATTGAGCTGCTCTACAAGCGTGGATATCAACTCATCTTGCTGATTAATACCCGATCTTTCATTTCCTGATTGTGTCGACATGATGTCAACTCAAGCTCTGATACCAAAAACTGATGTAGGACAAAGGGCAGGCTCAAATAGAAGAAAGTAAATAAGAGTTATGGGCTGGAAATTCAGGAACAAAGCTAAGATTCGGGGGTTGTTAGTAGAAAAGAAGGATTGAAATTAACAAAGAAAAGCCTATTGGAATCACTCCAATAGGACCTTGGTATCACACCTAGAGAAGGCCTCGCACCCTCAGAATTTGTGAATCACTCACAAAGAAATCCCAAAGGATAATTTTATTCCATTATTCGTTGAGTATTTAGAGTTACATAGTATCCTTTTTATAATAAAAGATGACCCTTGGATTGCCCTACAATGGAGGTAATCAAAAGTTGACTCTAACTTAATAAAGTAACAAATAACTTAATTGATGTAATTAAATCTAATTATGCAATTTACCAAAACAAGGTAATCAAAAGTTGACTCTAACTTAATAAAGTAACAAATAACTTAATTGATGCAATTACCAAAGTAATGAAATTTGACCAAACCCCCTAATTATACAAGACTCCAAGTGGACCCTCCATCGTCTAGCATGTGCCAAATTAAGGTTTGAGTCTTAGAACCCTCCTTGCCACGCCTTTTATATACTTTAAAAGGCTGCTGCCGCTGTTCTCTACCACTCCCCCCATCTTTCCATAAGGAAATCCAATAGAAGGGGGGGCTAGGGGGTTCAGAAGGGGATACATAACTGTCATTCGCTAGAGGGACTGAAAGATGCTTTGGATTAGTCGTTACGGTCAGATTTATGGATTTGGTGATAGCCCATCTCCCACTAAGAGATCCTGCCCAATCAGCATCAGTATATCCTTCCACTTAAGGGTTCTTCAAGCTGGAATGGAGAACCCATAAATACCTTTGTCGATGTTCTAAGTTTGCAGTACCTACTTGAGCATTACTAAAACATAATACAGGGAAATCAGAAAAGAAATAGATTGGAATATATGTATTAGGTTCAGATATTACTTAAGGGTCATTGTTTTGTGCAATAGTAAAAATATGCCCAGACTGTGTAGTCCGAGAGGCAGGTTTGGGTACAAAAGAATGCACATTTTTTCAAAATGTCCAATTTTATTTGTGTATCTAGTCCATCCCTCCCATCTTCCTCATTGGCGGAACGGGTAAGTCCGGTACACTGGGTAATATGTTTTTATTTTTTGGTAAAACATCTCTTGCTTTAAGGTAGTTATTGCAGATCATATATTCTCAGACATGGTTGGCATTTGTGTTTCAGTCAAGAAATTAACAACGCCAATTAAAAATAAAAAAATAAAAATAAAGGATAAAGAAATCACAGATATATTATTTTTTCCAGGTTGATGGCTTTGTAAAGATATTCCCGGGGGTTGCGCACGGTTGGACCATGAGGTACAAGGATGAAGATGAAGAGGAGCTGAAGCATGCAGAAGAAGCCCACCAGGATATGTTGGATTGGTTTGGTATCTTTAGGAAGACTATAATATGTAACAATCTGATGTGTTGTTATAGCACGTCTCATGTCATTGTAAGAGATGGCTGTGTTGGCTTGAATATGAAAGTTTTTCTGAATACTAGAATTATTTGAGACTATTATATGCAACAATTACACTATTGTCTGTAACAATTTAATGCGTAATACCTTGTTTTATGTCATTGTAAGAGACAGGAATGAATGAATAATCCTTAAGTACTGCAATTATTGAGATGGTTGGAAGTTGGAGCCACGGGGATTTTTTTGTTTGACTTGAATATGAATAGTCCTTAAGAGCTTCATTTTTGAATTGCTTGTATGATTTTTTTGTTTGACTTGAATATGAATAGTCCTTAAGAGCTTCATTTTTGAATTGCTTGTATGATTTTATTTTAACATACTTTGATTATGATTTTTCCTATGGAGAACCATTTTAATATGAAAGATTTTTTGGACTGAAAATGTGTGAATTTTATAAGAGAGCAAATAGTAACCGTCTTGAGGTGTGCATTTGATGACAATCTTACTTTTCAAAATAAATTAATTGATTATTTAAGTATGTGTATTTGAAGAAATTTAGATATTAAAAAATAAGTTTTCACTCGAAATAGTATAACATTTTTGAAGATGGAGCATAAAAAAGGTAGCCAATTTACATTTACAACTAGCAAACTCAGTTCTTAAAATGTTCATTTAAAAAGAAAAGAAAAAATAAAAAAAAATCAGCAGATGGCAAAATAGTTCTCTCATCAAAAAGCGTTGTTTATATTTATTTTATTCTAATTTTATTTTTTTGGTTTGAAAACGGAACCTTCTAACCATTGAAATCTCAAATATGTGGAAGTTAAAAATACGTGCGGGAATGATATAAAATCACCCCTCTTTCTTCCTAGATGGGCCAGATGTCTCCGGAAGTTGTAAAGACCATTCAAGAAGGGATACATTAAGATCCCTTTTCCCCTCTCTTGTAACTTTCAGATCTCGCAGCAGCTTTTAGGGTTTTGAAGATTGAAGGAGAAGATCCAAAGGAGTTTTTGGTCGTCTGTGGAGATAATTTCTACAACATTAATGAAAATATGCTCCCTCTCCATGAGTAGCTAAACTCCATCTTAGGGCCTTGATGTATCCCGAATTCGAATAATATGGTTTGATTGTTCTTTAACTTTGGAGATTTTCATTATTTATGTATTTTAATTGCATGATTAAAAGTAATTGACTTAGGATTTCTAAGCAATTGGAGTTTTAATGAAATAAACTTGATTTTTGATGAAATTAATGTCTTGTATTAAAATTGATTTTACTTTAATCAAATCTAAACTATTCTTATTGTTTGAGATTGACAGCTAAAGGCTTCTCATAACGATCTGAATAATGATCATGCAATAGAGCTTAAACTATTTTATGAATGAATATTTTGATAATCTATACCTAGGGAAGACGAGTTGTAATATTGCACCCTAAATTAGAGTAGTTAGGTAAATAATTCGTGCCAACCGAAGATAGGTTATTGCTTAACTAAATTCATGATTTATCTTCTTGAAATTAAATTAAATTGGATGTTAATTCATTTAATTCCTGATCATGCATAAATATTGAAATCCCTAAGGTTGAATCAAATGACCATATTACGAGATTCGTGGTGAAATCAAGCCCTAAGTATTTCTTCTCTTTATTTCAATCCTTATTTTCATTGCCTATTTTTATTTTTATGTTATTTAGATATAAACAAACAAACAAATCTTCTCTCTAAATTAAATTAGTAATTAATTTTATATTTAACAAACCACCACAGTTCTTGAGAATCGACACCCTCAACATAGCCCTATTCTACAAGGATTCGTTCTATTGTGAGTGGTTTTACTATTGAAGATAACACACATCAATTTTCTATAAAATTAACCGGTTGAAGAAAACACCCTCAACATAGCCCTACCCTACAAAGATTCCTTCTTTTCTCCGAAAGGAATACAACTCTTGTTTCAAAACTAACCAGTTGGTAAGATTATTTTCCACATATAGATTCTCTAACTTTTTTCACATATCTGGTTTTAAAACCTCTTCTATCACATCAAACACAATATCATTCGTCAGCGTTAATCTAATTACACTCATTGCTTTCAAGTTGATCTTCCCCCAATTTGCATCTTGTATTATTTTCTGGTTGCGTGCCCAAAGCCTCTCCTAAGCCATGCTGAATCAATATATCCTGCATCCGAACTTGCCAAAGATTGAAGTTCCTTCTTTCATCAAACGTCTCGACCATGTACTTTCTATTTGTAATAGTTGTTGTTATAGCTTTGATATCAATTGTTAGGATTGCATACACTATTGGTAAATATAACAGATAAAATAAACATACAAATAAAGCGAGATTTACGTGGTTCGACAAATTGCCTATGTCCACGGGCGAAGAGTGACCATCTTTACTTCAATACTTTTGTTACACACTCACAAACTCAACTCACTTTTCTCTTTCTACAATTATCTCTTTCTACCATTATCTCTCCTCTTTTTATTTCTCTCCTCTTCTCACACCTCCTTTTGTACTTTCTCTCACAAGTTTGCACGAGCCCAACGACTTGTTTGGCGATTTTTTCTCTCCAATGGGCTCGCTGCTTTTGGGCCTAGAAAAATTGAATCGGGGAATGGGTCGCCATTTTTGGCAACCCTTATGGCGATTTGCATGCGGGCCCAATTGCAAATGTTGACTTTTTAAAACAGGGCCAGAAGTTCTGTAGCAGTGTTTCGAGGGCCTGTTTGGCTAAACAAAATTTCAGGAATTAGTTTTTTTGCTTCTTTTTTGCATTTTTTTTTTACTCTTATCCCTTGCATTGTTTAATTTTTACAATCCATAATAAATATTGAATTATTTTTAAAAAATTTGTATGATGTAGCAGTTAGAAATATAACCTTTGGGAAAAAGTTAAAAAATATATATTAAAATTTTTAAAAAATATTAAAATATTAATATTTTTGGAGATAAAAAATGTATCATTGAAGTACATGCTATAACTAAAATTTGAAAACTCTAAAACGCTAACGTGCCTCCTAAAAATACTGACGTGTCACTTAAAAAATACAGAGATATTTATAGGCAACATTTGATGCATTTGTGGACCATCCATTTAATGTGCTCATAAATACTTTTCACTTGTAAGCATTTCCATTTGTCCTTTTACACATTTTTTTCTTCTTTGCATTTAATGCTCACTTTGGCCTTACACATTAATACTCCTTTTTACTTTATACTGTTGCACACTTTTTTCTTTTCAATTCATCACTATTCCTTTTTACTTTATACTGTTGCAGACTTTTTTCTTTTCAATTCATCAGGATTTAAGGTAGTGCACAAAACTCCCTGAGCGATGACCCAATTATAAAAAATCCCTGAAGTAAATATAATTTCCTTAAACTATCAAATTATTACAATAGTTAGTAAGTCGTTAACAGAAAACGTAAATTACCGTTTAGTCCTTAAATTAAATAACACCGTTTTGAGTTCTATCCAACTTTGACTACTGATGTGGCAAAGTTGGATTCCCAATTTAAATTCCTATTCTGCTCCGGATTCCTGCCATACTCTCCTATTTTCATTGACTTATAAATAAAATAACTAATTTTAATTAAATAAAATACCAACTACAATAAAATTTCAATTACTAAAAAAATAATATAACTAACTTTAATTTTAACTAAAATAAAATACCAATTACTTATTTAGTTGGGTTTTCAATTTATCCATATCTACACTATAAAAAATTTTAATAGTATATTGTACAAAAATACTCTTATTTTTTTAGTCTGCCACCTCATAAAAACCTAAGCGTTTATGTAATTTAAATAATTTAAAAAAGAGAGGTGATATATCTTCCGACTCCAATCACCGACAAATTCTCCGGATCAGACTTGGCATGCCACGGCATCCCATAAATGACACACGTTTACTTTCTCTTTCTGAAGACCCAACTGAAAAGAAAAAAAAAAAAAAAAGTCATCCCTTTCTCAATTTATTCTTCAAAGTTTAGATCTAAAAACTTCGTCTTTTAGATTTTTGGGTTTGTTTGTATTACACAGTGATAGTAAATGTGAGGAATCCGATTGAAAATATGATAGTGGTGGTGGTTGAAGATGACAAATGGGTTAGAGAGAGAGGCGAGACAAATGGGTTTATAGAGAAGAAAGGTATAGGTGATTCACTGCCGCCGTTCCTTGCATCGCCGCCGAACTGGGAGCCAGAGGAAGGTGCAGGGGCGTGGAACAGAAAGTCGATGCCGGTGGACAAAGACGGAAGAAATAGAAAAAACACCGGCGAAAGTGAAGCAGCGGGACTGAACAGTAACGCCGGCGAACAAGGATCTCAGATGAGGGCGACAGCGGAGATGGACGGCCAGTAATAAGATTTGAACACCAGTAATTAAACAACCAAAATATCAGTAGTAATAAAATGTGTGTATATTTTGAGTAATCTCCTCCCACCCGAAATACACAGAGAGGGTATAAGAAAGAGAAGGATTAGAGATCATAAATATTGTACTCCAATAATCCAATTAAGAATTTCATCTCTGTTGCTTGGAGGCGCGCCGCCGGAAAATTTGTCACTTCAAATCATTCCCGATGACGACATTGCCACAACAAATCCAACCAAATGACCTTGTTTGCCTTCGCCGTCGACATCACGGGCCAAGACGTTGCCGGATTGGAGCTCTGTCTTTGGCACCAACGGGCACTCAATCACGGTTGTTAGTCCAATTTTCTCCTTTATTGAAGTCAGTCCAGAGCTTTAGTCATTACCGGAACAGAATGGACCCTCGGATGGAAGGCACAGAGTGAAAGAAATAAAGAACAATGGAAGAAATAGAGGGAGAGAGAGGGGAATCGTGGAGAGAGAAGAAGAGAGAGAAAGAGCTATGTGTTTTTGGGTTCGACGTGGCCTATCCACGTTGGATTCGGAAGATATTTCGGTAGATTGGGTCGGAAGTTGTATCATTTTTCTTTAAAAAAACTAACAACCTCAACTTCTCTCTCACACGCATCTCTCCTCCCCTCCCCTCCCCTTCACGTCCTTTCCAAACCGTCGACATAGACGATGAGAACTACAGCTAGAGGAGAGGTTACAGAGATTAGCACCAAGCCCAGACCAACGCCGGCACGATCTGAGCAAGCTTCTGCCAATGACGCAAAAATTCGAGGCCGTGGGTGATGGGTTTGACTACACGGTCCAGGAATTCACGGATGAGGCAGTCAAGTGATGGTTTGGTGAATTGGAGGCATTGTGACCCTTGGAGAGAAGGGGATCGGCAGAGGAAGGGGTTTCAACGGTGGAGGAATCAATGGTGGTGGTGGTGGTGGCGGCGGCGCCTTCATTTTCTCTCTTCGTTGATTTCGGCTGTCGATTGTGGGTTTGGGGATAGTGGGGGTGGTGGCACCGCGATGGTTGTAAGGTGGGAATGGTAGTGTCATCACAATGGTTGTAAGGTGGGAATGGTGGTGGTAGTTACAACAATGGGATGGTGGTGCGGTGGAGGCCTGGTGGTTGTCTCTCTCCGTTGATTTCTGTTGCCGATTGTGGGTTTGGGGATAGTGGTGGTGGCGACGCTGGTGTGGGGGTGATGGTACCGCGGTGGTTGTAAGGTGGGAATGGTGGTGGCAATTACAATGATGGGATAGTAGCGTGGTGGAGGCTTGGTGGTTGTCTCTCTCCGTTGATTTCTGCTGCCGATTGAGTGTTTGGGGATAGTGGTACGTGGTGGCGACATTGGTGTGGGGGTGATGGCACCGCAGTGGTTGTAAGGTGGGAATGGTGGTGGCAATTACAACGATGGGATGGTGGCGTGGTGGAGGCCCGATGGTTGTCTCACTCCCTTGATTTTTGTTACCGATTGTGGGTTTGGGGATAGTGGTGGTGGTGACGCCAGTGTAGGGGTGGTGGTACCACAATGGTTGTAAGGTGGGAATGGCGGTGGAAGTTACAACGATGGGATGGTGGCGTGGTGGAGGCCCGGTGGTTGTAGTAAGTTGCCGATGGTTTTAGCTCTTAACTGTGCTATAAGGTCAATTGTCTTTTTAAAATTTTCCCCCTCACGTGACCCACATGCCTTAATTTCTGTTAGATTTCTAACGTGGTTTAAACATTTTGCAACAAACTGATAATTCAAGGGGATTTTTCGAAAAAGAGAAGGCTTAGGGGAGTTTAATCAGTTTAGTGCACTTTACTATTTATCAATAATGATTTATGCATTTGCATCAGCACCTACATCATGAATTTTAGACATATGTGAAAATCATGACACCCTCCTCGTACTCATAGATATTTTGTATTTATAGTAAGTAAGAAGTCATCACTCGCCCTCTAAATCGACATTTATATATATAGCTAGATAGACACAGACGTGCACCATCAAATGGTAGCAAACTTAGTTTATAAGCCTTCTATATATATATATCTTGTCTCTGGTCATCTGCTTTTGAATTAGGTAGCTAGAAAGAAGAACAAAGTACCAAAATAAGCACCAAAATGACATCTATTGAGGGAATCCGCAAAGCCCAGCGAGCTGAGGGTACGGCTACCATTCTGGCCATTGGTACAACAACTCCATCCAACTGCGTCAGCCAGGCCGACTATCCTGATTACTACTTTCGAGTAACGAACAGCGAGCACATGATCGAGCTGAAAAACAAGTTTAAGCGGATTTGTATGTTCAAATACATATGTATATATATGCCGTACTATATTTACGTACAGTTCATAAATGGCTTTAATTTATATTTCATTTTAAGTATTGTCCAGAAAGAAAAATAACAGTTGATTGAAGCTAGAACATGCATGCATACGAATCCTTATTCTTTGCTCACACAGTCACACTGATATCTTTTTCAAGTTCTCGTTTGAGCAAATGCTGTTTGAATATTTGCCAATATATTGCGCATGTATAGTGATTTGTCATGGCTGGCATACTTTATTTGTGCACGTACTGAATGCCAATTAATGCTAGCTAGCTTAATATTAATTTATTCATTTATTTACAGTATTTATTTTGAGACTTATATACGTGCAGGTGAAAAAACAATGATCAAGAAACGTTACATGTATCTGACAGAAGAGATGCTTAAAAAGAATCCCAATATGTGTGCTTTCATGGCCTCATCCCTCGATGCCCGTCAAGATATGGTGGTGGAGAAAGTACCTAAGCTCGGTGAGGAAGCTGCATCAAAGGCCATTCAAGAATGGGGCCAGCCAAAATCGAACATCACACACCTTGTATTCTGTACAACCTCGGGCGTAGACATGCCTGGTGCGGACTATCAACTCGCCAAGCTCCTCGGCGTCCCACCGTCCGTCAACAGGGTGATGATCTATCAACAAGGCTGCTTCGCCGGTGGGACCGTTCTTCGTGGGGCCAAGGACCTGGCCGAGAACAGCGAAGGAGCGCGTGTACTTGTGGTGTGTTCCGAGATCACTGCCATCATCTTCCGTGGGCCCTCCGAGACCCACTTGGACTCTCTTGTGGGCCAGGCTCTTTTCGGTGATGGAGCCTCAGCTATGATCGTTGGTGCAGATCTTGACACGTCGATCGAGCGTCCACTGTTTCAAATTGTGTCTGCGTCACAGACAACTCTACCCGACAGCGGAGAAGCCATGAAACTACATTTGCATGAGGTGGGACTCACATTTCATTTAGGAAGGGAAGTACCTGCATTGATCTCCACAAACATCGATAAGCCCTTAAATGAAGCTTTCGGTCCGTTTGGCATCAATGATTGGAACGAACTGTTTTGGATCGTTCACCCTGGTGGCCCAGCTATTCTTGACCAGGTCGAGGCCAAACTCGGTCTCCAGAAGGAGAAATTGAGGGCAAGTCGGCACGTGCTGAGCGTATACGGTAACATAGTGAGCGCTTGTGTTTTGTTCATTTTGGACGAAATGAGGAAGAAATCTATGGAGGATGGGAAGGCCACCACAGGTGAAGCGAAGGATTGGGGTGTTCTTTTTGGGTTCAGTCCTTGTCTGACAATAGAGACTGTGGTGTTGCATGGTGTCCCTACAACTCTCTGACTGAGTTTGCTGCAATTTGGAACTTATTAGTAGTACTCGTTGTTGTTAAATATGTATGTTAAATTTCGAGGAGAATGAGTTAATAAATAAAATAAATTTCAAGGAGGATGTTTAATACATGGGACTTAATAAAATCACCATTAGCGTGTTTAAAATATATTCATATTATTTTTAAGATTATCATATATATTTGTGCTAAAAATGTTTAAAAGTATTTTAGAAGTGTCGACGAAGTGTCCAAAATAATAAAAATTTATTTTTATTTACGAACACTTGTATGAAATGTTGTACAGTGTTCGAGAAGTGTCCGACGACATGACATGGATACGGCTCCTTCATAAAAGTGTTTCTGCTTCATAACTCATAAAGTATTAGATCTCAGAATCGATTCCTACTAGGTGCAAACAATTTCAACAATTCTTTGGAAGGGATGTGTGAGTACTAACTAGGAAAAAAAATGAAAAGGGATTGATTTAATATGGTGAGACTTTGTAAGGAAAAGATTTTAGTTAGTAAAAGATTGGAATTAAACCCTCAAGCTTTTGGCCCCCAACCAACTCATATGCATGTTAGAAAGAGAGAAAGATGGAAACTACAAAGGGAGGATTGGTGTGCAAGAGAGGGGTTAAATCCTACGACTGTTAAGGCGCCACATCAACAACTTATTTGGTTAGTGAAGACATTATTGTTTGGACTAGAGCGGGCCATTACGGAGCTTACCATTTTTCCATCTAACTTTCGGATTTAGGGAGCAGTTTCCTTCCAACAATTAAATTTTTCTCTCAAAATCGATCAGTCATTCTCTTTGAAAATACGATTCCTTCGTCTCTCTCAAAAAACAACAACAATTGGTTGAAGGAGCAAATTCAGACAACCCACCATACAATCAATTTCAGAAATTTATTATTTCCAGTTTCAAGATTACAAAAGTAAAGTCTCTGGCACTGCCAAAATAAATTGTTGTTGGCTAGTTTGGTGAAGTATAATGTATGAACCAATGATCATTCTCTCTCTCTCATAACACTCTTAATTTCTACCCCTCTTAAAAAATCAATCCAGCATAACATGGATATTTGAAAATCGCACTCATTTTAAGGGTTTATGCAGAAATCTCAAATTTGGGCAATACTAATTTTTCTAGAATTTGTGAATAGGAATTTACAAACCTTCAATTGTAACATCCAAAGATTGATGATAGTAGAGGGAAATCGAGAAAGAAAGATTCAGAATGATGGGAAAGTGCCGTAACGGCGTGTTTTAAACCAAACGATACCATATTCACTAGCTAACCAAATGATACCGTATTCACTAGCTAAGTAATTTGTTGATGTGGCGTCTTAACGTATGATTAATACTTGTAGATACTTGGAGAGAACTTTCCTTAGAGAGGATCCTTCCCTAAAAGAGGAGGGGTTGTAACGACTCAAAATAGGAGCTATGACAAATTTATACTCTGACAACCATCCGAACAACATAATCAAACATCAATTAAATATACCAATATGACCAAATAACCTCTCGTTGCGCCACTCTGATAATTAACAAACTCAATAATCAACAAAGTGTTTACTAAAAACTTAGTAGAAAATTCAATAGGACATCAGGGCTCAATTAGAATAAAAATTTGTATAGCGGTTAATAAACAATTCATAGAAAATTCATTGTACATCGAAATGGGGAAAACTCAATTTATTTTGAAAGTATATTCATATAAGTATAAAACTAGAAATTTTTGTAGTGATTCAGTTCCAAGAAGTTAGTCAAATAAATTATTTAAAATCTATTTTCCAGCAGCGATTTGAATATGGATTGCAGGCACTGTCAGATTTTTATTTTAAAAAATCTGTTCATCCAAAAATAACAATATTTTGCAGAGAGTTACTAGGCATATGGTAGTACTTGTGGTAAAAATATGAATGTATTTGGAGCACCACAGCTCCTTATAAAAACTTTGTGACAAAGGAAGACTTAAAAGATAATTTGAAAAGAAAACTGGAAATGAGTATAGTCTAACTTAGAACAACCACCAATGACCAACACTCCACTCCAATTTCAGCCCACAATATAACACATTTAAAGTAACCCTTTACATACCATAACCTCAGTCTATATATATAGAACAATCTGGCTTCAAGTGCAAAAGATTTCATGAAGGCAAGGGAGCATGATACCAAGAACGAGTACATGGCATATATGAACGTATGTATATAAGATAGCTCTCAACAAAACAATGAATTCAATGGATGGTGGAGAATCAAAATGGCCAAAGCATGGAGCAACTCAAAGCAGAATGATATACAAAAGAATTAGGTACAACAATTATTCATGGCAACAAGAAGAAATTAACATAAAATCACTATAGCAACAAGAATTAGTATAAACCCTACCTTACACAAACATGGAGATGAGAGAAAATGAGGTTGGTGTGATACCCCTCGCATTCGAGATATGGATTGATCAGGCCCAAGCCCAAACTCAAGGGATATTAAACAATTAAGTAATAAACAAGCATTGAATACAAAAAGAAATAAGAATAAATAAATGAGCGGAAAGAAAAACTAAATAATAAATCCTTGAATTTCTTAATTAAAAAATCCTCCAATAAAATATTCAAAACCTCCGATACCATTACAACTCGGGGATCCATCCAGTGGACCCCTAATAATAATCCAATTAAAACAACTGAACTAAAATAAAATCCAAATCTAAAACATAAAGAAAAATCCTACGTAGTCAGTAGAGTGAACAATTGTCTCTACTCGACACGAACAAGCTCTAAGATTAGAACTGTCGAATACTTGAAAAATAAGAGTGGGTCAGGCCCACGAACAAGTTCTACTATATTACAATCCAAATAGAGACCCGATATATGTATACATCCTAATCAATCCAACAATAACTAGTAGTCAGTATATATATAAATATACATTATAGGAACCTCACTAGACTATAGGGTTGTCTCAACCTGAATAGTAGGCAACATACAAAACGCACATATAGTGGGCATGAGTACCTAGACCTACTAGGGAATACAACTACACCTATATCTAGCCACACATCCCTGGCGATATACGCACCCTAACCATGATCCTGAGACTTAAGCTCATATCATGGCACCATAATCATATATATAAAATCCGTAAGCATAAAACAAATGTCATCCATCTGTTACAGTGGCCTAACATGAATAAGAAGGACTTAACTCTGGGGTTAATCCATTCCCTTACAAATAAATAGGTAGGACTTAACTTCTTTGCTTAATCCATCCCTAGAATGCCACCATTCCATATCGGTGCATTAAACTATACAGTCCAATAAATGATGCAACAGAATAATAATACATCAATTAATCCAGAGATAATATGATACACATCATGTAGATAAATATTGTAATTATTTAAGCAATACAATAGTTTAAATAGCTTGTAGCTAACTTACCTTTCAAGTAATTAACCTACATCTTAGATAAATAATACAAAGTTTTATAAACATTGTTTAAAACCATTTAAACATTAATTTCAATTGTTAAAGCAATTAAATTAATTCTTTCATTCAATTTAGACAACATATAGACCATTTAACGTTCAAATTATCCACCTCCTTAGCATATATAGGTATATTATGCATTCTGGAATCTTCCCAAGTCCATTAAACCCATCTGTAAGGATTAAATCCAGTTTAAAACAATTCTGGCAATTAAAACTCAAAAACTTAAGTCGCAGCCTAAACGAGTCAGCTCGGTTCCAACCGAGATGGCTCGATTGCCAATTGAGTCAGCCCAGTTCCAATTGAGTTGGCTCTGTTCGTTCCGAGGCCCCAACTCAATCAACTCGATTCCAACCTAGTCGACTGGGTTAGCAACTGAGTCGACTCAGTTGTAACTGAGTCGGCTTGGTTCGCCTGGACTTCGTATTCTTCGTTGGTTCAGCCTCTGTAAACCTTAAAAACTCCATAGTTAAGGGTCCTAAGCTCCAATCTAAGTCCCATACGTCCATACTAAATTATTTTAAGTGTTTTAACATGCAAAGATTCATCTTTAACAACAGCTCATGCATCAAAAATTCAATAATCATTCATGACAAGAATATGAAACTAAAATCAAACAATCTTCTATTTTAGTCCGATTAAGCATACATAATTATTCAGTTTTAATTGTTCAAGTTTCCTGGAATCTCCTAGGCATGTATAGAAATACAGATCAAATGGAAAGAGTAAAAGAAGAACTTGACTTCAAGGTTTCGGAATGAAAACCTTAAATTTCCTTCTTCCCTGTTTGTTTCCAGCCGTGAACCAAACTCTCCTTCTTCCTCCTAGGGTTCGGCCTCCTCCTTTTGGCCGAGCTCTCTCTTTTCTCCTCTCGATTTCTCCCTCTCACATTCTCTCTCTCTATGTATATAATCTAATATCATCTAATAGTTATAACAACCCCCCTTTTCTACAGACTTAAAGTATATATAGGCTATACTAAACCCTAATCCTTATTGTGGTACAAGTCTGCTTATAAGGTAAATTACTTAAAGAAAAGGAAAAATATAAAATATAAATATATATAACTATGTCAATACGTGACTTCATATATATAAATATACTATATATTTTATAACTATATATATATTGTTATACTGACTATAATACTTAATATTACTAACTATTAACATTAATGATAATAATTATTATATTCTCCTCATATATACATATATACCCATATATATATGTACCACCAATCCATAGGTAACCATTTGTACCCGTTTAATCTTCTATCCAAATAGTTTATGTGACCCATGGGTTTGGTCCATGACTACCATCCAAATCCAACTCCCTTATATAAAAAAAAAATATAAAATAAAATATTTTAATTTAACAACTAATTACACAAAGTACACATCATCATATAAGCAAACAAATCACCATTTAAATACAAATTATTCAAATAAGCACACAATTTACAGTTAAACACTTAATTAAATTAAACAAATAAACAAATAGCCAATTAATCAATTAAATAATTTTAAAATGCAAATAAAACAAATAAATAAATGTCGAGACTATCCTTTTAAAATTAGGGGTATTACAGTTGGTGTCAAAATTTTCAGCCTTGATTTCCTCCTTCCATGGCCAGACTTCCTACTTCTTTCCTTCTCTTCTCTTAGTCTTTGTGTAATAACCCAAAATTTGAGGATCCGAGTTTCCATCCAAGTCCTTTACCAAACCCATTAACCTAAGTGCACTTTGGAAGATTTAAAAGGTTTTATTTGAAAGGTTTTGTGAAAACGGACGCTTTAGAATTGCCATGTGGTCCGGGGTTAACCAACCTAGAAGATAGCACGAGACGACTTGGACATGTGTAGTTGAACTACCTAGGCCCCAAATGATGCTTGGGAGATGCCCTAGGTTAGTGATAGCTAGTCAATTCCCTTCGTGATGCCTATGGTCGGGTTCTGTTAACATTTTTTGTGTGGGTTGTGCTATAACGAAAATGGCTTTGGAAATGGGGAGAGTGCATCTCATGGCATTTCATTCATTATTTGAAAGGCAAGGAATTCAAGTGTATGTTATATAATTATTTCCCCCATTGTATGAACCCATTTTTCTCTTATCGTCCCTTGCTTTAGGCATGATTCACGAGATTATAAGGGGTGTACTTTAGGTTATCTCTATTGAGTTGTTGAGCTCGCCCTATTATCATTAACAATTTTCAGGATTTTGGAGATGATTCGGTGAGAGATATGTATCCATGGACATAGACGTAGTCAGGATAGTCATCCTTATTTAAAGTTATGTAATCATGGCCATGGCGGCCTTCTTCCTTGTATTTAATTCTTTGGAAGTTGTGTAAAAAGGGATTTGTATAATTTAATCTTCAATTGATGTTTAAAAGGGGTGCTCGAGCGCTATTGTGCAGATTTGGGCGAAAAGTTATTTTTAAGGCCCGATTTGATGATTTAAGGTCCCAAACAATGTCTAGGGACTTAGGAAAGGTGATATGTATTGCATCGGAGTAGGCTCGGGAAGTGATCTAAACGATCGCATGGCTTTGGGGCATAATTTAAACGGTTAGATGGGTCTGGCAGTGGGTGATTTTGGCCATATCCCTCATTTGTGTGCACAGATCCTCTGAAGTGTGCGCACAGATGGGCATCTATGCGCACAAATCGTCCTATGTGTGCGCATAAATGGGCAACTGTGTGCCCAGTTCCCTCATGTGTGCGCACAGATAGCCCCTGCAGCTTGTTGTATTCATTGTAATGTTGATCTAAACGATAAAATGACTGAAGTGTGCACGCAGATGGTCCAGTAATTGCATTTTGACCCCAAACTTCAGTTTAATTGCACAATTATCCCCAAACTTCAAATAAACCATAGAATGGACATAGAAAATGACATATTTGCCCCTGATGAGTTAAAAAGCTATGGCAATTGTACTAAATGGCTATCTTACCCTTTTTTGGTTTCAAAGCATTATTTGACCACATGAAAGGACTGTTTCACCATTATGGGCTCTAGACTTATTATAATGAGGTGAAACGACCATATTACCCTTGGAATCCATCTTAACCATTAGATAGCCTTGGTAAATAACTGTTTTACCCTTGAAGGGTCTTAAAATATTATATTAATGTGAAATGATCGTAGTATTCTTATGTGTCCTTGGGTTCGGTTAAGGACCAGGGTAGCAAGATTCCCAAATTTGGGTCGTTACATGACACTGTTTTTTACAATAAAAGAAAGTATGACCTTTGACTAACATCAGTGTCTACAAAAAAAACTTTTGGCCCATCAAGTTAATGGTTAAATTTGTAATTAATTTGTTGTTGAGCCTAAGTCAGTGACGACTTAGTGACTTCATTAAAATAAAAATTAAAAAAACAATGATAAAAAAATGTTACATATACTTGACCAAAGAGATTCTTAAAGACAATCCCAATATGCGTTCCTTTATGGCCTCATCCCTTGATGCACGTCAAGATAGGTCATGTTAAAAGTACCTATACTTGGCGATGAAGCTGCATCAAAGGCCATTCAAGAGTGGGGTCAGCCCAAATCGAAGATTGGCGACTTTAAGGTTTTCGTTCTCCAATTTGACAATGAGGTTGCCATGTTTAGTTGTAGTCTAGCGATTTTAAGGTTTTAGGATGTTTCGAAAGTGATGGTAAAGTTCGTTTTTTGATTCAACAGTCAGATTGTTCAATTTTCATTCTTACTTAGATTAGAGTTCCAAAGAGTACATTGTGAAAAATTACAATTAATCTTCTGATAATTGGATGGCATCAAAATGGAGTGTCTACGTCTTTATGTATCATACTTATGTCTCATGCTCGTGTTCATGTCCGTCTTTTGTGAGTCCGTTACATTTGTCACTTTACAAGTTTGAGTCAATTATCTCTTTAGAGCACCTGTAGTGGGCTAGCCAAACTTGGTTTTGGCTAGAGAAAGGCCTAATTTGTATTGCAGCGGCCTAGCGGAAATAGAGTGGGCCCACAATGGCTAACGGGCTGGCTTGCAGAAAAACGCAAGCCCGGGCTAGATCAGGGTTTTTATTGTTTTGTCTTTTCCTTTGCCAAAACACCATCGTTTTTTTTTTTTTTTTTAATCGAACAAACCACCCAATACCACCATTGCACGTGTACATATTTATATTCATTTGTACATTTACGTGATATTACCCAATATAACAAAAACAACATTGTTAACCTAATTTTAGGTAGTTCACAAACACGTTCCATAAAATACACAAAAAGGACTTAGTAAAATTAAATTTAATTACATCCCTAAATACGTCAAAATATATATCCAAAATAATAGTCACTCTACTATGGTGACAATTTCAAAATAATACAAGTTTGTTCTAGTTATTACAAAAACAATTCATTCATTAACACCGACTACACATTTGAAGGAACATCATCGAGAACTTCCTTAGCGTGACTTCAAAAAAATAATAAAGGGAGGGGTGAGTATAAAGCTAAGTAGAAGTCGCCTAAGGCGTCAGTTTTGGACTATCTTGAGCCACGGAACACATAAGTAAATGAAAACGGAACCGGGATCATGCAATGGGAGTCCGTATAACACTTACAACATAACAAGAAATTTCTTCAGTTACATGACACAATTCTACAAAATAATGTGCATGATATGAATGTGATGCACCCTACCCCTAAGTTGGTCCATACCGACCTAACTCACACTTTCAAAACCAGCTAACTGATTTTGCCGAGACGAGATTGATAGCTATCCCCTGTTCCAAATTCGGCAACCGTTATAAGGCCTAGTATCAACTTTTTCACGCCCTACACCGGGCCGCGCTCCCTCAAGGTCAAGTTAGCCCCAGACTCGCGAAATCCGATTCATTTAAAAAAATAATAATAATAACTTCCCATTCCAAATAAAAGCTTTTCTTCTTTTAAAAAAAAAAAACTTTCATTTACAACCCTTTTGAAAATTTCTTCCCTTACCATGTTATGCAATGTATTATGTTACATCCTCCTAGCATCAAACTCATCACAACAATAATAATAGAAACATGGCAAGGATAATTCAATGGATATATATAAACAACACATTCTATAACAATATTCAATTAAATCATGGCATGCTCATCTTAAAAATCATATGCACTATATCATGCTTTAACACTTAAACACATTTATCAAGCGACAACTTTCATTTTAAAAATAAAACAATAAATTTTCATTTCAAGGTTTTCAATTTTAAAAGTATAAGGTAAAGAATTAAAATGCTCAACTAAAAGACAAAACTTAAGGCATTAGGAAAACCCCTACCTCAATTAAAGAGAAAACACACAAGAAGCCCCAATTTCAATCTAAGAACCCCAAATTTTGAAATACCCAAGGTGGTCCAAACGACACTTTGCTTCGATTAAAACGAAGGTCTCGATGCGTTCGTCAACTTTGCCTTAAGTGGCAAAATCAAATTCCAAATATGAAGAGAGAGATCTTGCCTTGAGATGTAGAGAAAGAAAAAGAAAAAGGAAGCTATGCTGATGGAAAGAGAGACTGATGAAGTGAGAGTGAGAAATGAGGTTCAGTAATGATCCTATGGTCATTGATAATAGTTATATCACATGTGGGTCCCACTAGTTTAATAAAAATCTCACATTCCATTATATAATATATATATACAAATCAAATTACAACCACACAATCTAACATACAACCATGTAACTATGCATAAAATAATGATGCATGAAATACCATAAACCCGAAACACTGTCCCCTTGCTTAACGACTCCAATTACGGTTCCCACTTAGGAACTCCCGATCCAAAAAAGGAAAAATGCCGAAATGACAATCAATACATTTCTAAGAGTCCTGAACTCAAGGGAATGCCCCAACCAACTCTCAAACACACCCGACACATCTCACGATGTCTAACACGCAAAACGAAACAAGACGAAAATGACCTCGAGAAATCAGAAAATCCCAGAAAATTGAAAAATGGTAAAAATTAGAAACATTACATACATGATTCCCAATATTGCTTGGTACAAGCTGTGCACCCATAAAGTTGATACACCTATCAATAGGCAGTGTTTCATCTTCTAAATTCCTAGCAATTTGGCCTCTCAAAGATGATATGGTTCTAATAGCCAGTTCTCTTTTCATATGGTTCCAATTACATCCTCTTTGAACTTCATTGTGCTCAGGATCTACCCATCTAAGGAACCCACAAGACATCATCGGATACCTTCCACATCCATAGAACCTCCTACCTAGATTATTTTGTGTCATGGCTCTTCTCAAAGGAGATTTTACTCCACAATAACAATACAATCATTCATACATTGTATGTTGATTTGATGAATTGCTTGATGGCTCCATATCACTATTACAATAGATATTGCAAGCACGTAAATAAAATAAAATAAAAAAATAGTCCTAAGTACTAAATACTACTATGCATATGAAGGAAAAAAACTAACACAAAAAAAGTATATATATATATATATATTAGTTTTTAGCTTGATATTTTTTTAATATATATATATTCAAATCTAATATATATGTATTATAAATAAATTTAATTGGACATGAAAACTCACCTTTGTCTAAAGCCCCTTCCAGTTGTAGAGAGAGAATGAGTACAGAATTTGGTTGTAGACATACAAATGGGTTATATAGGCCACAAGGCTATAACAGTCACAAAAAAAGGGCTATTTCAGCATTCTCATAGTTTCAACAGGCACATGACTCTACACACGCGGGAATAGTTGATCCAGTGAATCTTAGGGGGGCATTTGCAACATTTTCTAGTTCAGGGGGGTATTTGCAACAAAGTGAATAGTTCAGGATGTTTTTTGCACTTTTGCCTTGATAGCATAATGGTTCAATTGCTAGATTGCCAAGTAGGAATAGATATGGACACTTGTTATTATAAGACATTGCAAAGAGATTACAAAGAGATGAGGTTTTTTTCTTTCCTGTAAAAAGAGATAAGGTTAGCATGTGGGCATATGATAAGATGACATGTTTCCTAAAAAATAAGGCTTACAAATTTGATTGTGATATATTATTTATTATTTATTTTATATAAGGTCGCGTGATGCTGATGTATTTTAGTGATATATATATTCATAGGAGCTTGCAGTTCACGAAAGTATAAGAACCTTATACTAGCTTATGTTAATGAGCCTAAACGAGCTCATGTTCATGAGCCTATACAAGTCGAGCCCAACACTGCTAGGGTTCGGCTCGACTCGTTTAGTAAACAAGCCTAGAAATTAAGCTTGATCTTGGATCATTCTCGTAAAGAAAAAGCTCGAGCCAAGCCCTTAGTGAGCCGAGCCCAAGATATTCATGAACATCTTGGTTTATTTGCAGCCCTACCTCTCTCTCTCACCGGTGATTTTAGTTCTTTTACAAAGAGTACAACCGAAGTGTTTTTTTATCATTGTAATCCTCATTGTTCTTTGCCTTCCGACTACATATTGTCAGTGAAACATGCCATGCGAAACATGCCATGCTGAGATTTGTTTTTAGCTTCTTGGAGTGGTTAGAGTGAGAAATTTGTTTGAACCCATTACCCATGTTTAATTTATGCAATAGAATATAATTTAATTGGATTATTATATCGGATATCCGATAAAGTGTGTATCAAATATGGATTCATTAAATGAAAATCTGTCGAATTAACGGATCGGATCAACTATCATGCTTATCGGATTCAGATTGAATTGACCGTGATCCGGTTCGTTGATAGGTCTAACTAGAGGTTTTTGGCAAGGGTAAGTTGCTCACTGACTTGCTCGCTTTGGTAGTTCAGCGGGCAATTTGCTACCTTGTGATAGTTCAGATTATTTATTTATTTTTATTATTTATTTATTTTTACCATATGTTTGCAATGTAAATATAAAATTATATTATACTTTTTTTTTTCTTTTCATAATTGTATATTATACTTATTAGCTAAAAGTAACAAATTTAATTATATATTATATTGTAATTGTCTTTATCATTATCATTGTCTTCGTTTAACTTTAATGAACAGATTAGTACTACATAAATATACCTCATATTATGTAATAAAATAAAAATATTATATATTATATATACTATGCACAAATATTATATTATTTCATATTAAATAGTCTATGCTATATATTTATTATATAATATATCATGAATATTCTTGTTAAATATATGAATACCTTGTAATATTTAATTAAAATCTGAAATATCATATTAGGTGTTTAACACAGGTATAATATTTTATAAAAAAATAATTTAATATAAAATTTATTTATAATATAATTACTAATTTATTATATAATGTAATGTATTTAGATAGTTTTAGGTATTTTCCAATTTGGTATAATAAATTATGTAATGTAATATTATATCTTATTTATGAATTTAACCATTTTATTATTAGTGTTAAAGAGTATTTTAGTTGTTTTTGGTAGCAAGGGTTGATGTTATTAAAATTATTACAAACATTTACTGCTAATTTTATCTGAAAATGAAAAGTGGTTGTGTGATGATTTTAATAATATAAACTATAAAGAGTAAAATTTCAGAACAAAAAAATAATATTAAATAAATAAAATACATGAAAATTTTATAAATTTAATTAAAAAACAATTACTATGTTTAAGTGTCAAATACTAAGACGACAACCATCAAAAAAACAAGCGTGGTGATTGCGATTGGCAACGGGGGAGTCTGGGAATTTATTATACAGGTAAAGGCCACGTGGAATCGAACGTTTCTAACCGGATTTTCTTTCTTTTTTTCTCTAAGAGGCAGATGACATTAGGGATGACGTCAGTAGTTTTGTAATCTACTTCTTCCCATTCCAACCAAAACACTCCCTCCATCACTCTCTCCATATATATATATATATATATATATATAGTACATGTAGTATAGTTATGTCCATCTGTAAATTAGCTTTGATCAATTCTTGTGTCGACCGTCACTACCCCAACAGAAAATTTGCTATTCTTCTCCCAGATTTATGGGATGTCAGGCCCCCAGTGCTGCGAAAACTTACTTATTTAAATTTTTTAATTAACGTGGTTAATACTCCTTCACTTATTTCAAAATGGTAGAAATGGCTGCTATTGATTTTCACCGGGAGTTTGGGAATTTATTATACAGATAAAGGCTACGTGGAATCGAACGTTTCTAACCGGATCTTCTTTCTTTTTTTCTCTCAGGCAGATGACGTTAGGGATGACGTCAGTAGTTTTGTGATCTACTTCTTCCCATTCCAAGTTTCCAACCAAGGCACTCTCTCTCTCTCTCTCTCTATATAATGCATGTAGTATAGCTATGTACATCTGTAAGTTTGATCAATTCTTGTGTCGACCGTCACTACCCCAACAGAAAATTTGCTATTCTTCTCCCAGATTTAAGGGATGTCAGGCCCCCAGTGCTGCGAAAACCCACCAACACTCGGCTCAAGCTGTGGAGTGGGGCATGTGGAAGAAATTGGAGGCCTAAAGTCCTACGTTTCTGGATCCTCTGATTCCAAGCTTGCAGTTGTTCTCATCTCAGACGCTTTTGGTACTTGATTCACTACTTATTTTGAGCTTTCTCTTCCAACTATGATTTGGGTATTTGAGTATTTTTCTTAATCTGGTGTGAAACTCGTCTTCTTGATCTATTTCATAGATATTAGATCTTGGGCTATGAATATGTGTTTGTGGGTTCTTAATTGAATAACATTATGGTAACTTAAGCATGTTTGTCTATACCAACGAAAAGTGCTATTCTTTGTATGGTAATTTAAGAAGTTTTTTTTTTCTTGGCCGAATAATAATTAAGATTTTTGCTATTTTACAAAGTGGGTATTGTTATTTTTATTTATTCTTTTTAATTTTTGGGTAAGTCAGTGAGTATTGTTTGTTTCATTGGCAACTTATTAACTTCTTTATACACATCCACGTGTGTGCAAGTCAATGTGTTTATTGTGGTTATAAATCATGTCCACTTTTTATCAAGTCTCAACCTGTCTGTCATCAAAATCATCATCATGGCTGTTGTACTTGTGATATGGGTGTGTATTATTATCAATAAAATTTATAATTAATGAAAAAAGGGAAAAAATAATCATCACTGTCATATCTAATGCACATGTATGAATTGATCTTGCAGGATTTGAAGCTCCAAAGCTGAGGTATTGTCAATTTTCAACTCTGCTTTTGCAACAATTCAGTGCATGTTTTGCTACTACTATTGTTTTTATACAATTTTTTACTTCATAAGTTTGTCAATTGTTTTTGTTTTTTGATGGTCTAGTCCTTGTCCTCCTAAACATAGCAGATTGAAAAATAATAATAATAATAATAATAATAGAATATATGGTTTGATGATTTAATAGAATCCTAACAATTCTACTGATATATAGTGGATATAGGAGAGAGAAATAACTGCCATGTATAAGGGAAAATGACCATTTAGCTGGTTCTTGCTTCTTAGATATTTTAGTACTTCTATAATTATTCAATTATGTTTTCATGAATTTCTATACTTGACGCAATTATCATCTAAAAATGCGTAAGTATTTTACCAATTATATCTAAAAGGTGCATAAATGTTTTTTTCTTTCTAGAATGACTTTAAGAAATACAAAAACTACCTTTTCTTTTAATTTTTAATTTTTTGATAACCAGAGGCATTGCTATTTCTTGAAAACACACAAAAAATGTGAATTACTTGGAGCAAACTGCATCCAAGATGCTCATTCTTTATTATCACCAAGTTTCAAGTTCTCATCTGGATTAGCATAATTTTTTTAAAATGCCTCATATGAGTGTTGACCGTTAGCCAACAGCTTTAAAAGATGACGTCAGCCAAAAAAAAAAAAAAAAACCAATTGTAATCCCATTTCTAACTTTCAAAACTTTTAACAGGAAATGACATATTTGACCATATTTGAATATAATATAAAGGTAAAATTGTCCTTTGTACATACCAAGGCCTCTTTTCTCTCTTAGATAGTAGTAGTTGTTGGATTTTGTGGCTCGACTTCGGTATGTATGCAGTGTTCTGGAGAAGATGGATTAGTCTAAGTTATTTGGCCCAGTCCAATTGAGGTGAAAATTGAAGATGGACTCGTCCAAGTTATTTGGACCGGTCCAATTGGAGTAATTTTTTTTACTTGGGTTAATTGGTTGGGTTTTAACATATGGTTTTATATTCCCTTCTTTGATATATAATAGTGAAATCTCTCTCTCCATGAACGTAGCCTCAAAGTTGGGTGAACCATATAAAATATTGTGTTATGCGTGAATGTGTATGATTGTTATCTCCATATATGCTTGTATGATGAAGTGATGATGATGCTTCCGTTGTATGTAATTAAGGAGGGATTTAACTCTCAACAGCAGCCGACCGTTGAGGGGTTGGAGGGAGTTAATATCCTTAACAACTAGTATCAGACTAGATGGTGGGTTAGAGCCCGTGGTTGGTCTTGAAGATTAGAGCAAAAGGTTGGTGTGAATTTTGTTAGAGTAGGAAGTTGATTGTATGGAGAATGACACCAAGGTATCATGATGGTGTGAAGCCAATGAGGAATAAATTTTGGGGACAAGCCAAAGAGTGGGTGTTAGTTCTCAAGATGGGGCCAAGGTGATACTATGAAGAAGAGGTTTGTTGCTTTGAGCTAAAAAAACAATTGATGAGGATGAGTTGATAGATTGGTGGGTTGCTATGTGTGACCAAATTGAACACCAATGGTGAGGTTCTTAATGGAAAAGGAAGGATGAAGGAAAGAAAGGAGTTTTTTTTTTTTTTTTTTTTTTTTTTTTGAGGTGGAGAGATCTTCAGTCAAGGTGGAGCTATGGAGGAGTGCGTGACGATGAATTTTGAGCCAAGGTGGAAATTGTTGAGTTTTGTGGTTCGAATTCGGTGTGTATGCATTGTTTCGGAGAAGATGGACCAATCCAAATTATTTGGACTACTCTAATTGTAATTGATATGGTAACTTTTTGTAGGCAAGTTAGAGAATTCTTATCCTAACAATGAATAAGTTTGAAGACTATAAATAAAGATGGTGTGAGAGATTAAGGTAGAGAGAGGGAAATGATGTAAGGTGTATGCATTGTTCCGGAGAAGATGGACCAATCCAAGTTATTTGGACTACTCTAATTGTAATTGATATGGTAACTTTTTGTAGGCAAGTTAGAGAATTCTTATCCTAACAATGAATGAGTTTGAAGACTATAAATAAAGATGGTGTGAGAGATTAAGGTAGAGAGAGGGAAATGATGTAAGGTGTTTAAAGGTGAGTATTATGAGGAAAAGGGAGAGTATATATAATTCTCGAGTGTAAAGATGTAACTTCAAGAGCGTGATGAGTGAGGGTGAGTGGGGTTTTGACATCTGATTTTATATTCTCTTCCTTGTTACATAATAGTGAAATCTCTCTCTCCATGGACATACCCCTAGAGTTGGGTGAATCATGTAAAATATTGTGTTATGTGTGGATGTGTATGGTTGTTATCTCCATATATGCTTGTGTAATGATGATGCTTTCGCTGTATGTGATGAAGGAGGGATTTAACTCTGAACAACACCACCACCCATAAGCAAAAGAGCCGATTAAGGAGGGATTTACCCGTTGAGTGGGTTGGAGGGAGTTAATATCCCTAATAATTGGTGTCAGAGCCGATGGTGGTTCAAAGCCTACGGTTGGTCCCGAAGATTAGAGCAGAAGGTTGGTGTGAATTTTGTGAGGTTGATCATGAGGTGCTGTGGAGATTCAATTAGAGTTGATAATGACACGAAGGTATGATGATGGTGTAAATCCCATTAGGAACAAATTTTGGGGACAAGCCAAAGAGTGTGTGCTAATTCTCAAGATGGGGCGAATGTGATGGTATGAAGAAGAGAGGTTTGTTGCTTTGAGCCAAAAAAACAATTGATGAGGATGAGTTGATAGATTGGTGGGTTGCCATGCGTGGGCAATTGAACACCAATGGTGAGGTTGTTGATGGAAAAGGAAGGAAGAAGGAAAGAGAGAATAGTTTTTTGTTTGAGGGTGGAGGGATCTTCAGTTGAGGTGGAGCTATGGAGGAGCGCATGAAGACAAATTTTGAGCAAAGGTGGAAATTGTTAGGTTTTGTGGCTCGAATTCGGTGTGTATGCAGTGTTCTAGAGAAGATGGACCAGTCCAATTGGGGTGAAAATTAGTTAAGGAATTTGTAATTAATATGGTAACTCCTTGTAAGCAACTTGGGGAATTCTTGTCCAACAAGGAATGGGGTTGAAGACTATAAATAAAGACGGTGTGAGAGATTAAGGTAGAGAGAGGGGAGAGATATAAGGGGTATAAGGGTAAGTATTGTGAAGAGAGGGGAGAGTATATGTAATTTCTTAGTGTAAAGATATAGCCTCAAGAGTGTGATTAGTGAGAGTGAGTGGGGTTTTGACATTTGGATTTATGTTCTCTTCTTTGATACATAATAATGAAATTTCTCTCTCCATGAACGTAGCTCTAGAGTTGGGTGAACCATGTAAAATATTGTGTTATGCGTGGATGTGTATGATTGTTATCTCCATATATGCTTGTGTGATAATGTAATGATGATGTTTTCGTCGTGTGTGATGAAAGAATGATTTAACTCTCAACAACAGCCCGACCTTGAGTGGGTTGGAGGAATTAATATCCCTAACAGTAGTAATAGGAAACAAACATCTTATATATATATATATATATATATATAGGGTTAAATACACTAACCTCCCCTGAGGTTTGGTCTAATTACAGTCAGATGAAACTTGTCAAAAATCTTGCACCGTGTTCCGAGAGGTTTAGTCAGAAATCTTGCATTATCTGACCAAAATGCCCGCTGACTCAGCTGAAAAGACGTTATTAACCTTAAGATAGACATTAAATTACAATAAAAATATCTTCTTTTATGGAAAAAAAACCCTTCTTCACCTACCCACCCATCTTCGCCGCCGCCCCTTTCTTTATCCCTTCCATGGCTAACCATTGTCTCAGTCCACACGCCACCACCCCTTCTCTCTCCAAATTTATAAACTAGTAAACAATATATATATATATATATATATATATATATATATATTTTGTAGAAAATCTTTACAATATATTTTGTGTATAAACTAAGTAATTATTGGGAGGAACCCATCACCTCCCATGAGCAAAAGAGCCATTTACAATATATATATATATATATATATATATATATATATATATATATATATATTACATATATTACAAAGGAATTGATGGGAATGAACCCAGCAACCATAAAGCAACAGGAGAATTTGTAACTTTATTCTTCATTTCTCTCTCTCTCTCTCGCTCTCTCTCTTTATATATATATATATAACCCATTTGCAACTTGCTCTTAATTCTCAGCAACCATTTGCAATTTTGTTCTTTATTTCTCTATACACACACACACACGTCCATTGGAGCTTAAGATTGATCCATTGGGAATAAATTGATGGCCATTGAAGAGTGATAAAAATTGAAGAGAGAAAGATTCAATAGATGTGCCGAGGGTGTTGCAACAATCATAGTAGAGAGAGAAATTGTAGAGAGAGATTAGAAGAAATTGAGCTTAGAGAATAAATTCAGTACAGAGGGTGTTGCAACAATCACACTTGCTTATATTTTTGTGTGCTTTTTTGTGGATGGCAACTGTGCAAAGAGTGTTACATTGTAGATAATAAAGGCGTTCATTCATTTCTGGAGGGATAAACTTTGATGTTGAAGCTGAGGATGGAAGAAATAGAGGAAACAAACTCTTCTCTGCAGAATAATCAACAGAAAATGAGACATTCAGGTGGTAATGGGGGTAGATTTGGAAGCCGTGGTCGTAATGGTGAAGACCGTGGACGGCGAGGAGGTTTCAATGGGCGAGGAGGTGGTTCTTTTTGGGGTTTTTACTCAAGCTATGGTGGTCGTGGTGGAGCTGACAGTAATTTTGATGGTTATGGCGGACAAGGTGGCCACGGAAGATGGGGTTTGGGATTGGACTTGGCAGGGAGAGGAGAGAGAACAAAGAGGGAATAAGATCTTTAGGCAAATATGTCATTTTATTTAATGAATTTTTTAAATCATTTTATTATTAAAATAATCGGGGTACAAAAGTAATTTTATCTGAATTTTTAACTTTTGTAAGATCCAGGGAGGTCATTGCAAGATTTCTGACAAGTTCCGAGCGTAATTAGATCAAACCTTAGTGGAGGTCAGTGTATTTAACCCTAAATATTATCTCTCCAAATTTGTTGTGTGGTGATATTGTGCTAATTGGAAAAAGCAATCTGAATTTCTTCCACTTTAATCTTCATGGTTTACTTTTGAATTATTATTATTTTTCCCCAACCCCACACCGACGCGGGCAACATAGTTATGTGCCTCGGGTTCCGTAATTATCTCTGTAACATAGTGTAATTGTTTGAGGGTTCATTCTTTGCCCTGCCTTCAGCGACCCGGACATTATTGATCAAACATGTACTTCGGGGTTTCAATTGCATATATAGAGAGATATATCACCGATTTGATGAAACCCGTGTGGAAGAGAAACACAAAATGCCTCACTTCTCAGTGTATATATGCATTTATGTACATATACGTGTTCATCCGTTTTGGATTTAGAGAGAGAGAGACGAAGCCTTCAAAGTGACGAACGGATGAGGGATTGATAGTGGATGAGGAGAGAGAAATTGAAAAGTAGGTAGGTTTTGGGTTATGAATGTTTGGGTGCCTGTGTATATATGCGTATGTGTGTGTATTTGTGTTCAATCTGGTTTTGATTTGAGAGGGAGATGTTAGAGAAAGAGATGGTAGAAGAACTTTTTATATTTGAAAATGGATATTTTAGTCTTTTTAAATTTGATTAACTTTTCAGCTAAAATAATATTAAACAAACAAGAGCATAGTGGTAATTGCATTATTACTATTAACGGAGTCAGCCGACAAGCTCTGACAAGGGAGGTCGGAAGAATTTCTGAAAACTATATGGTACTGTGTGTAGGTTTAGCAATCTAGTGGGAAGTTCAGTGTAAATTATCCGATTTTCAAAATTGTTAAATTTGTGCCAATGTGCAATTTGTGGCCTTGTGCTGGTGTTTGTGTACCCTTTGGGTGTCACGGTTTAATGAGTGATATCTCCATCTCCTTCTTGTGAATTTGGGAACTGAGCTTGTCAAACTTCTTAAATAGCCAAGTAATTATTGTTTGGCCGTGTGTCAACTGATTTTCACAACATTGTCATATAGTTTGACGATAAAGTGTCATTTGTCAACTTATTTTACTTATGCCTTTGTTTTTCAACTGTGAAGGAAGCTTGCTGACAAAGTTGCAGCTGCTGGATTCTATGTGGTTGTTCCTGATTTCTTATATGGAGACCCCTACGTACCTGAAAATGCTGAAAAGCCAGTATCAGTATGGTTAAAAGAGCATGGAACGGTTAGTTATCTTCATTATGCTACATTCCTGGAAACTGCTACTTATTTATATTGTGAAAGTAGTTTCCTTTGAACATATTTTTCTTTAGGGTTTGCTGGAAATTTAACATTTAGAGAAATCCAAAATGTGGGTTGACTCAGCAGACCCATTCATTTTGGGTCTCCTTGAAGAAATGAAGTTTCTGTTTTTCAAATAATACTGAATGGTGTTTCTTCCTTTTTGGCGAATAAAATCAGTGTTTTCGATTGTTTAGTTTTCAAACTCAAATAAAGTTTTGATTAATAGTAGCTAAAACATTAGTGTCTAAAATATTTTCTTACCTTCTAGGATAAATCATTTCAAGATGCAAAACCGGTAATTGAAGCTCTAAAACGTAAAGGTGTATCCAGTATTGGAGCTGCAGGCTTTTGTTGGGGTGGTAAGATTTTTCCTGAACAGCCTTCACGAATTTAGACAATATCATATTGCAATTAATTTCTGCAACTAGACAGGGCTTAAAATTCAACAACTTGACTAAAATTGAACTTTTTTAATTCTCTCATCAGCTAAGGTCGTTGTGGAATTAGCAAAGCATGCTTATATCCAAGCTGGAGTGATACTACATCCGTCATTTGTCACTTTGGATGATATCCAGGGTATGAATTCTGTTACTAAACTTTTCTGAAATTACTTTTTGATTTATTTTGTCGGACCCAGAATTTTAAAGTAGACCTCTGGAATTATTCATCGAAGCAATTGTGTTGGTCCTTCGTGAATTTTATTTGAGCGAGTGTATCATGAGGGTGCATGCTCTTACCGTGAGCTAGCTTGTGCCATTGACAGTATCTTGATGGTTGATAGCACGGTCATGATAGCTTTTTCATTTATATGAAACACATATAACCTTCTAGGTATTTATATATTGTTTTCCTTCTTAATGGTGGTGAGCATGACGTGTATTTATTATTTTTTTTGTGAGTTGGAGGAAACAAGAAATTTGTTTATTTACAATTGCCACAAATTTCAGGGGTTAAGGTTCCAATTTCAGTACTTGGAGCTGAGATTGACCAAACTTCTCCACCAGAACTTGTGAAACAGTTTGAGGGGATCTTAAATGCTAAGCCTGAGGTATGAAACTCCAAAACTTTCCATGTAACACTTAATAAAAATATTTCATATTGCCTATCCTCAAATTATTGTTTATATACCTTTACAACTTCAATGATCTTTTCCTTTCTTTATTGGCAATAGAATATTCAAATAAGCCAAGAACCCTGGACTTTCCTATTCTCCTTAATGTATCCGCGTCGACACAACGTGATACGGGTATGGGTATGACATGTGTCTGACACACGACCCAAATCGGACACCTGGATCTTCCGATCTTCTTAAAGGAAAAGAAAAGCCCAATGTGATAGCAAAGAAGGATCACCTAATTCTGACATAGATGGAATTTATCTTCTTTTTTAATCATATTCCATTTAATTTTGTTATTACTAAGTACATTTTTTAAGAATGCAAGACGTCTCTACATACCCTTATTCAGGTTCCGAACGCATTTTGAACCTACTTCACGTATCTTAAAATTTGGGATCTAGGGCGGTCTGACATTTGGACACGTACTTATACCTCATACATATACCCAAGTCCATGTAACATAAGCCAAAAACAATCGAATTTATGTTTTATCTTCTGTAAGTGTTGTTTTAGATACATTTCTACTCACATACTTCCTGAGGTAGAAGTGACTATGAAAGCTAGAAAATGTGTTTACTTTTCACTTGAAATCCGCGAATCTTTCACATTAATTTTGTACAATTATTCACTTCATGATTGTTTTTAATTTGTAGTTTCTTTTTTTTCTTTTTATTATTTTTTATTAGTTAAAGATGCCTTTATTTTGGTGCACATGATTATCTTGTTCAAAAAAGAAAAAAATAAAATAAATAAATTTACGGTGGGAAGCTTTTCAAAATTGACCATCACTGTCAACTTCAATTTATGGTAACTTTATCGACAACCAGATTGTGGTATGTTCTTTTTTGCTACACACTAAAGTGACAATCAACTCCGTTTTTTTTTTTTTTTTATCCACAATTATGGTCTGGATCTTAAATATTGCATGGATGTATGTGTGTGACTCTATGCCGCCTGAGACTTTTCATTTTCTTAATTTTTTTTAGTTTATATATATATATATAGAGAGAGAGAGAGATAAAATACTCTGTAGAGTGTTGACAAATATCCAATAAACCTTTCGTTGGGTTGGGGGCTCCCCCCATCCTTTTTTTTTTCTTTTTCGGTGAAATCCAATAGAAGGGCTAGGGGGTGAAGAAGGGGATACCTAACTGTCATTCGTTAGAGGGACTGAAAGATGCTTTGGATTAGTCGTTACGGTCAGATTTATGGATTTGGTGATAGCCCATCTCCGACCAAGAGATCCTGCCCAATCAGCATCTGTATATCCTTCCATTAAAGGGTTCTTCAAACTGGAATGGAGAACCCATAAGTACCTTTGTCGATGTTTCTAAGTTTGCATTACCCTTGAATAGAACATTACTAAAACATATATAGGAAAACCAAAAAAGAAAGAGATTGGAATATATGTATTAGGTTCAGATATTACTTAAGGGTCATTGTTTTGTGCAACAGTAAAAATATGCCCAGATTGTGTAGTCCGAGAGGTAGGTTTGGGTATAAAAGAATGCACATTTTTTCAAAATACCCAATGTTATTTGTGTATCTAGTCCATCCCGCCCATCATCCTCGTTGGTGAAACGGGTAGGTCGGGTACGCTAGGTAATCTGTTTGTTTTTTTTTTTTTGGTAAAACATCTCTTGCTTGAAGGTAGTTATTGCAAATCATATTCTCAGATATGGTTGGCATTTGTGTTTCAGTCAAGAAATTAATGACGTCAATTAACAAAAAAAATAGAAAGAAATCACCGATGTGTTATTGCTTCCAGGTTGATGGCTTTGTAAAGATATTCCAGGGGGTTGCTCACGGTTGGGCCGTGAGGTACGAGGATGAAGATGAAGAGGCTCTGAAGCATGCAGAAGAAGCCCACCAGGATATGTTGGATTGGTTTGGTAAGTATCTTAAGTAAGACAATTTGATGTGTTATACCACGTCTCATGCCATTGTAAGAGATGGTTCGAAGTTGGAGCCACTGAGACTTTGCTGTGTGTTGGCTTGAATACGAAAGTTTTTCTGAATACTAGAATCATTTGAGACTATTATATGCAACAATTACACTATTGTCTGTAACAATTTAATGTGTAATACCACGTTTTATGTCATTGTAAGAGACACGGATGAACGAATAATCCTTAAGAACTGCAATTATTGAGATGGTTGGTAGTTGGAGGCTTGGAGCCACTGGGTTTTTTTTGTTTGACTTGAATATGAATAGTCCTTAAGAGCTTCATTTTTGAATTGCTTGTATGATTTTATTTTAACATACTTTGATATGATTTTTCCTATGGAGAATCATTTTAATATGAACAACGCTATTTTATTCGTCTAAGATTTTTTGGACTGAAAATGTGTGAATTTTATAAGAGAGCAAATAATAACTGTCTTGAGGTGTGCATGTGACGACGATCTTACTTTTCAATAAATTAAATGATTATTTAAAAGTATGTGGATTTGCTGAAATTTAGGTATTAAAAAATATGTTTTCACTCGAAATAGCATAACATTTTAGAAGATGGAGCATGAAAAAGGTATAGCCAATTTACATTTACAATTAGCAAAACTCTGTTCTTGAGATGTTCACTTAAAAAAAAAAAAAGAATAAAAAAATCAGCAAATGGCAAAATAGTTATCTCATTAAAAAGTATTGTATTGTATTGATATGTATGAGATATCTATACAACAGGGGTTTATATAAGAGGGGTTATATGTGATGAACAATTAACCCTATATGTATATGGTAACTAAATATATGATAATCCTATACAAGGTTAGAATCCTAGGTAATCTTAAAGCAACTGTTGTGTATATATTTTTGTGTAAGTCTAATGTGTCAGAGTAGATTTATACAAAAAATTTGTACTACCTATTTTTAGCTTCAACGATTATTTATACCTTTTGTGTAAAAAAATAATCCCCTACTAATAACCAACCACGTGTCATACTCAAGGCCCTACATAACTTTTACAAACTTACTTGATTCATTTACTTTTTTACGATTAAACCTCACGTCCCAATCCTCCCTCAATTAGGAAAAAACTAATAATTTCCTCCTATATTTCACTTTCTACAGAAACCAAAAATATGCAAAAACAATTGCGATTGAATTGACTAATTACCTGTGGACACTAAAATTTTAGTGGGCTTTAGTTTTGACAAATGGATCCATAAAATATGGGCTTAATGTTTAATTATGTTATTTAATTGGCCCAAGTTTGGTCCAATTAAATTATTCAATTAGCCCAGCCCAGATAATTAAATAAAAAAAGATAATTATTCCTAATAAAATATATTTGAAATAATTATATTTAAGGATAATTATCATAATATAACCGGCCCGGCCTAGTTATGATTTTATCCTTATCAGGAGATGACACGTATCATCATCCTATTAACCCAAGAAGCCTATAAATAGAGGCCTGAAGGAAGAAGGAAAGGGGTACACAAATTCAGAGTCCAGAAATCCAGAGACTCAGAAATCCAGAAGTCTAGAAATTCAGAATTCAGAAATCCAGAATTTCAGAGAGAACTCTCATCCCCAACATCCAAACCCAAAAAACGGAGAACATCAAGCACATCAAATCATGTCGCTCTTCATCAAATTCCACGGTGATCAACAATAAGCACAGCCAAAGACGTGCCGTTCTTCAACCAAATTTCACGGTGATTTAAGATCAAGCTCGTGCAGCCCTTGGATCCCACCAACCAATCAGGAGATCGAATCAGAGGACCGTACTCTATTCTTTTTGTAAAGAATATTTCAAAGGAATGTACCTCATCTATCTAAATTAATAAAATATTACATTATTTGCTCCATATTTTGTTTCTATTGCAAACTTACAAAATTTGTGTATACAAATTTGTGGCACGCCTTGTGGGACCTTCTTTGCCTCTCATCTCTTTCTCCTACCGTCAACTTTCTTCTCTATCAGATTCTATGGCTCCCTCTAACACTCAGGCAGACAAGAAAGCCCAAAAGAACATCGCTACTGTAAAGGTCGACTCCAAAGCCACCATGAAAAGTGGCACGAAGGCCAAACTTAGTGATGGAAGTACCTTGGCGGGCCCTGTGACATGTAGCAAGTCCCAGGTAATCGAGTCATTCAAACATCAACAAGACTTGGTGAAAACCAATCCTGCAAAGCCGGCGAACATGAAAACTCAACATGTCAAGAAACCTGACGTTGTTCCAGAGGAGATTCTATCACCAGATTTACCTCACTCCGTCTATGATGCTCACTCTAGTGTCAGTTCACCCTAGAGTCACCATGTGTGATACCCCCGGATTTCCGGATGCGGGTTGGCCAGGCCCACGCCCGACTACCCGAGGATATCAAACAAATTCGCAATAAATGAACACAGAATACAATTAAGATAACACGAATAAATAAATTTTGCTGAAAAGAATCTAGAATGATAACCCAAAACTGAAAACCTCAGAATAAAATTTTATAAATAAAGTATTAATCTGATACATCTAACTTTTCCAATTCTAATACAACTCGGGAATCCATCTGGTGGACCCCTTGTAAAACCAACACTGAGAAACGAATCACCGAAAAGGAATCCAATGCTACACCATGCAGGAACCACCTATGTCGTCAGTAGAGTGAGTAGTTGTCTCTGCTCAGCACGAACAAGCTCTAAGACCTGGAACCTTCCATTACTTGAAAAATAATAGTGGGTCAGGCCTACGAACAAGTTCTATCCTAACTACAATCCAAACAGAGACCCGATACGCAGATACATCCTAGATGTCTCAACCATATCTATATAGTCCGTAATAGATAAATATATATCCACCCTACATGACTCTCACTAAACTATGTTGAGGGTCTCAACCTAAATAGAAGGCAACATGCAATATGCACCTGAGTGGGCATGACTACCTAAGCCTAACAGGGTATACCTCAACCAACATAGCTAGTTACGCATCCTACTACATATACGCACCCTAACCGTCGACTATAAGACTCAAGCTCAGATCGCGGTACCATAATAATATATATAAAATCCGTTCACATTCATCCATAAGAAATCCAGTAAGTCATTCGGTGTATTCAACCGCACCGACTCATATATATAAGGAGGATTTTATTTAACAACCCGTACCCTTATTCCAAAATAGGTAGGACTGAGTATTTTGAATCAGTCTGTCCCTAGTATGCCACCGTCCCATACTGGTGCATACAATCCACAAAATCCATATAATTGATTGAACATGTAAAACTGTTCACCAATTAAAATCCATAAGGTAGGAATTAGCGTTTTGAGCTAAACCATACCTAGTATGTCACCGTCCCATACCGGTGCATACAATCCTCCATATCCATATAAATTACAACATATACATAATAGTTTAACAATTTACAGTCCAAAACCATTCTAAATAATTGTAGAAGAGTATTTAGTATTTCAGTAATTTAAATCCAAAAGTTAAACCATATAGTTGCAGGAAACAATTAATAATTCAGCAACTACCATCCAGAGCATGCATAGATCAAATCTAATATATCAATGACTCTATCATGCATTTAAAATAAATTCTATAATCATATTATAGTCCAATAAATCGTTACATTAATTTAAGTAATTTAATTCCTTCAATCTGGTAAATGCGTACTAAGTTGTATACTTGTATTCTGTCTTATCTTTTAGCACAGAGCCATGCACTATGCCCAAGTCCAATTTATTAATTTAAAAGACTTCACTATGCTTTTAAACTAAATTTAGAACCATTATATAGCACACTAAATTTCCAAATTAAAACTATACAATAAAATTCCTTCCCGCCATTAACTGCACGCAAAGTTGTTAATTAGCGCACTGTTAATTCCATTCACTTAGAGGTCAACCTTACTCAATTTAAAGATTTAATAACACCCTAAACCAACCTTATAGTCCCTTTGTAAAACCCCAAAGTCAACAAAACAATTTCCATGCTCCAACAGTAACAATACAGATCGTAAAAATAAAATTCTGAAAACACTATTGAAAAGAGCCTTCTCCAAAAAACTGGAGAAGGCTCTAAACCACCTAAAGCCTTCTCTAAAAAACTAGAGAAGGCTCTAAATCACCTAGAGCAGGCTCCACATTTTAGAGCCTTCTTTTTCTCCCTTTGAGCCTTCTCATTTGCTTCCTATTCCACCTGCATAATTGCATCTCTTATGCACTGAAAGCTTATAACAATACCTAGATTGCATGTTAATCATCTTAGTCTACTTCCCACACAGTTCCAGACTCAAGAATCGTTCACACAGTGCACCCAAAAAAACCCACAATCGAACCAAACAACGCACAAAACTGCTTCTGTAAACAAATAGGATCACAGAGCCTTCTCCAAAATAGTGGAGAAGGCTCAATCTGCCTAGAGCCGGCTCTCCTATAAGGGGGAGCTGGCTCTCCTTGCCTAGAGCCGGCTCTCTCCCTTTTGAGAGCCTCGACTTTGTTCCCTCTTCGTTTCTGACCATCTGCCTCGTCTCCGGCCCTTTCCTACCCCTCTGTTCTTCCTTAAAACTTGTCCTCACTGTCTAATTTATATACAATGTTAATCCCCAGTCCTTAATTTACCACAGTACAAGTTAATATAGTGATATAAAACAACAACCAATTTAATACTTTGAAACAAACAACGAAGAACAAAGTTGCAAGAATTGTTTTCAGACAATATGCATATATACAGATGATCTAATTAACATATTCCAAGCATGTAAGATTCAATTAAAATTCAAATACAATCCTAGAGATCATCAAAGGATGCACAGAACACAGGCAAAGGGAGAGAGAAAGAATAGAACTTGCCTTTCGGTTTCGGTTTGAAACCTTTCAACAATGTCTTTTTTCTAGGTTTTCCGGCGACCTTAGTTGCCGTTGAATCTCCTCTACTGCTTTTGGTTTAACCCCACGAGCAACTCAGTCCTTTCTCCTTGGTCCAACCTTTAATCCATAACGGAAATCATAACGAAACTCTCTCTCTCTCTCTTCCTCACAATACCCTCTTTGTTTCTCTATGTCTCTATACGAAGAGGGTTTTAAAAAAACCCCTTGCAAAATTATCACAATATATTTATAGGCATATATAAAACCTACGTCTACTTATATTCAGAGATGGAATCCCAACTAAACCCTAGTCGGCCAATTTTGTTATACGATTTAAAACCCTAGAATTTATAATACACCTTACATGACGGTAATATTATAATTTAACTAATAATAATTTCTAATTATTAACCTAATCCACATATACATATATACCCATATATACATGTATATACTTCCATGGGTAAATACTGTACCCATTTACACTATCCAAAAGTCCGTGAATCCTAACCAAGCCCAACCTTGTTTTAAAAATAAATAAATAAAACAATGCATTTAATTAAACATTTCAAAGGCCTCTTAAGTATATAATTCAATTAGAACAAAAAATTTAATTAACCAATTAAACATTCCAACACAACAACTAATCATTTAAATCAAATAAAAAATAATTAAACACAAAATCAAATAAACACACAAAAATGCCCTAAAAATAATTTAAATTCTAATTATATCCTTTTGAAAACTAAGGGTATTACACCACGTCAGACTTCAGAGCAATCAATCACTTCAAGGAACGTTGACTCTCAAGGCTTATCATACTCGGATGTGGTCGCTACTATGATGACTGGAGCTGCCATGGTAGAGGAACAACTAGCAACTATGTCTTATGCCATTGAGAACCTCACAAAGACTATTGAAGAGAAGGACTTGCAAATCACTACACTGATGAACAAATTGGAAGTTCAGACCTTCGGTGAATCACTAATACAATCTGGGCATCCTACAGCTTCCACAGCACCACTATCTGGGAATTGTGCAAATTCCACACCACCACCTTCTGGGAATCCTACATCTTCCATAGCGATGCCGACGGAGAATCCTAACTCTACCGCATAAGGTACTCGCACGGAGGACCCCTAACAGACGCCGGTGACAGAACAGGCGACTAATCAAACCAATCATACCTCTTCTTCAGTCTCTTCATTATCTGTTGAACAATTGCAAGATATAATAACGAATACAATCCGAGCCCAATACAGTGGTGTCTCACAAAGCACTCTCATGTACTCAAAGCCCTATACAAGGAGAATCGACAGTATGAGGATGCATGTAGGATACCAACCTCCGAAGATTCAGTAATTTGACGAAAAGGTAACCCCAAGCAACACATTACCCATTTTGTTGAGATTTGCAACAATGCTGGGACAGAGGGGGACTTACTAGTTAAACAGTTTGTCCGCTCCCTTAAAGGAAATGCATTCGAGTGGTACACCGACCTAAAGTCAGAATCAATTGATAGTTGGGACCAAATGGAATGAGAATTCTTGAACAGGTTCTATAGCACTCGTCGTACTGTTAGTATGATAGAGTTGACTAACATGAAGCAATGGAAGGATGAGCCTGTAATCGACTATATTAATCGGTGGTGAGCACTCAGTCTTGACTGCAAGGACTAATTGTCAGAAATATCTGCTGTGGAGATGTGTATGCAGGGAATGCATTGGGGCCTTTTTTACATTCTGCAAGGCATAAAATGTCGCACATTTAAAGAATTGGCTACGCATGCCCATGATATGGAGATCAGTATGAAATCTCATAACGGCAAAGGTCAGGTGACTATAGAACCACGCAAAGACAAGAAGGACTGGAAGGAGGGCGATAAGTCGTCAAAGACCGCTGTTAAAGATTCCATGGCTATCTCAACCACCCCAATCAAGATATCTGTGAAAGATGACAAGAAGGATGATAAAAAGCCTAGCCAGTTTCAAGAGAGGGAAAGACAGTGACCTACGCTAAAGAAGTTAGAGAAGAAGGAATACCCTTTCCCCGATTCTGATGTCCCTGGCGTATTGGAATGTTTACTCGAAAGTAAAGTTATAGAACTCCCTGAATGCAAACGCCCTTAAGAGATGGGACATGTTAACGACCTGAAATACTATAAATATCATCGTATTGTCAGTCATCCAATTGAGGAGTGTTTTATTTTCAAGGAGGTGGTGATGAATTTGGAAAAACAGGGAAAAATCTTGTTGGACACTGACGAAGTTGTAACTTCAAATCATATTACTGCTACTTTGACAACCTCTGTCGTACGGAATGCTCGTTCTTAACATTCAAATTGCACAACCATCCAGTTTGGCTCATTATAACCAATCCCAATCTATCTTGACCAAGGGAGTGTACCAGACGTTTTAACATTTGGAAGGGTTTTTCCTCAGGATGATGAGGAAAGACGGACTCTGGTGACAAGAAAGAAACCACAGAAGCAACGAGCTAACATTTTTCAGACTAGTTATTCTGACAAGGGGCAAAGGAAGAAGAAACCTCAATATTGCCATAAGCAGTCTGGCCATAACAGAAAATGGGTCAAGAAGACACAGTCAACCAAACCCGCCTCTATAAGCGAAGAGATCCAAAAGCCCATTACTTTGCAAGAGTTCTTCCCAGAAGGATATCTAGATGACGAAGTTGTGACAATTTACATGGTTTCAACTGAGGAAACGAGCCCTGATGATGAGAATAGCAAGGATCAAGATAAGGCCCAGCTTATGGAGAACCATGCAAAAGAGACTGCCATCATTTAAAAATCCGATGATGAGGAAGTAGTCAGAGGTACACTTGATTCATGTTATGCACCAATTGTTTTCACTGACGAGGATCTTCAGTTAGGCTCAAAGTCGCATAATTGTCCTCTCTTCGTTTCCTGTTACATAAAAGTACAAAAAGTTACTCGAATTCTTGTTGATGGTGGATCAGCAGTGAATCTCATGCCAAAATTTATGATGAAAAATCTCGGCATCACAGTCGACGAGTTATCTTGTAGCCGTCTTATTATTCAAGGTTTTAACCAAGGAGGACAAAAAGCTATTGGCATGATTTGGGTAAAGCTAACTATTGGCGAGCTCCAAGCTGAAACCTTATATCATGTTATTGACGCAAAGACGTCTTACAATTTGTTGTTGGGAAGGCCTTAGATACATAGTAATGGCGTCATTCCATCAACTCTTCATTAGTGCTTCAAATTCTACAAGAATGGCGTACAAACGGTTGTGGCAGACCATAAACCATTTTCAGAAGCAGAATCTCATTTTGCCGATGCCAAGTTTTATATCGATCCTGATACACCTTCGGAAGCGCCCATCTCAAGCCATCCGGCTACACAAGAGGTTCAATCTACAAAAAAAAAGAAACATTAATTGATCCATTAGATGTTTCAGTGACAGACATTGTAAAGGTAGCTAAAACACCAGGGGTCTCGATAAAAACACATCGGATGAAACCTATTTTAAAGTATGTTCCAAAATCTCAACGACAAGAAGGGCAGTCACCTGTCATCGAGATACTTGAAACCAAGGAATTTAAATTGAAGATGTCACAAACCAAAGAAAAAGAAGATATGCAAAAGCTGCAAGGAGAGTTAACTCTTCTTCTCACCAAGATTCAAAAGTCTTCGTCTTCCAAGCCTCCGTTAAAAAGGTTCGTGTGGCCTTCTCAATCTCTGGTCGATCATGGATCATTTCCAAAACAAAAGACTGATGAAGGATTCGATCCTAAAGCATACCAACTCATGGCTAAGTCGGGGTATGATTTTACAAATCCTGCAAGCCTTAGAAAACTGAATTCTGAGGTCACTGGTGAGAAAGTGCATGGCCTCAATGAGACACAGAAGAAGTTGAAAGAACAAGGGCATAAGATCATTCCACCCAAGTCCGGCCTCAGTTTTGTAGCTTCTGAGCCACTTCGAATTCAAATCACAAAAAAAGGATAAGAAGTCAAACACTTTATACATTGGGTTTGAAGAAGTTAACGATGAACAAGACCAACAGACTATGCATCAAAAATCAGTCTTCGATCGTATAGGAGTTCTATGTGATCGAATATCTGTATTCAACAGGTTGTCAAGCCAAAGGTCAAATGTTTCAAATTCTCAAATCAGCAGTTTATCTCGTACCTCTATTTTTAACAGAATGAGCTTTAATAACTAAGGAAGAAAATCCCCACAACCTCAATCTCAAATGTCAGTATTTTCTCGAATTAGTACTGTTAATGATGCACCGCAAAGAAGTATCAAGAGTGGAAAGTCAGAGAAAGTTAACATCGACATGGTGAACCATAGTGAAGTTCAGAACCTGGTGCCTTCACGAATGAACCATAAGACAAAGATAGATGTCACCAATGATGTTACACTAAAAGTTCAAAGGCGAACCATTGTATTCACTAATCAATCAGAAGAAGTGAATAGAATAGAAGGCACTAGCGAATCATCTTGTGTTACTTCATACTACATCACTGTTGAAGAGGAACCTGACTCTGAACAATCAGATGAAATTGAGAAAGCTCCACCAACACTAGAAGATAAGGGGCAGGCTACCGTTAATCAACTCAAGGAAATCAACTTAGGGACTGATGATCAACCTAGACCAGTTTTCGTTAATGCATTCCTAAGTCCCTCAGAAGAAAATGATTACTTTCAATTATTGTCTAAGTACAAGTATGTCTTTGCTTGGACATACAAAGAGATGCTTGGTCTTAACCCTAAAATTGCAGTGCACAATCTTGCTGTCAAACATGGGACACGTCTGATTAAGCAGTCTCAACGTTTCTTCCGTCTAGAGCTAGTTCCGAGGATAGAGGAAGAACTCAACAAAATAATTGAAGTAGGGTTCATCCATGAGGTCAAATATCCAACATGGATTTCGAGCATTGTTCCAGTAAAGAAGAAAAATAGACAGATTCGAATCTGTGTGGACTTTCGGGATTTGAATGAAGCATGGCCAAAAGATGATTTTCCTCTTCCCATCCCAAAGCTCACTATAGATGCAACCACGGGGTATGGAGCTCTCTCGTTCATGGATTGTTACTTCGGGTACAATTAGATAAGAATGACTCTGAAAGGTGAGGGAAGTGAGTCCGAAAAAGAAAACATTATACTTCATAACTCGGATAATGAAGTAGCTTCAGCTTTCATTATAAGCATCATCTCGAAAGACATGCATTAAGAAACGCACCATGCTATAACAATGACTTTAACTGAAAGTGCAAAATCACAAGGGGCATTAAGTCAAGGAAACCAAGAAGAAAATCCTCAAAGTGACGACAAGATAGTCCGTGCCCTTCAGCATAGGTTTGGATTGTCGTCTGATTCTTGCAAAGTAGAGGAATAATTAAAATTGAAGTGCTCCCAGATACGAGCCTAAACTGTCGATGACACTCCTTGACACGAGTTTAAACTATCTACCAAAAAAAAAAAAAATCAAGAACTCCTTGATACGAGTTTAAACTGTCTTCCAAAAAAAAAAAAAAAAAAATTGATACTCCTTAACACGAGTTTACACTGTCTACCTAGAAAAATAAAAATAAAAAATCAAGAATTCTTTGATACGAGTATAAACTGTCTGGAAGAAAAAAAAATTGAACTACGTGATGACTTGATCTTGGAGGCCTGTTCTAAGTTCAGTCCACTATAAAAATAAAACAAAAACTCCTCAAAGTTGCAAAATGGCAAAGTCACTCATCATGCGATATCAAAAAGTGCTTGTCGCACCTGTTAACTTGGCACGCCACCAAAGTATAATTGCAAGGAAGAAATTTGGCTCGCCGCCAAAGTGTAGCTGCAAAGAAGAATTTTGGTCTATTGTCATAGTTGTAGCTACAAAAGAAATTTTGATCCGGCAAAGTGTAGCTGCAAAGAAATAAATTGGTTCATCGCCAGAGTGTAGCTGCCTAGAAAAATTCCGCTCATTGTCGAGGTATTGCTGAAAAAGAAATTTTGTTTGCCACCAAGGCGTCACTGACGAATCCGGTTCATCACTAAGGTGTTATTGCAACAAAATTTTGACTCACCACTGAAGTGTCATTGAAAGAAAAAAAAATCCTGCTCGCCGCCGAGGTGTTGCTGAAAGAAAATTTTGGCTTTCTATCGAGGTATTGCTAAAAACTATTTGCTCACCGCCGATGTATTGTTGAAACAGAAATTTGGCTTTCCGTTGAGGTGTTGTTGAAGAAAAAAATAATTCTGCTCACCGCCAAGGTATTGCTGAAAGAGAAATTTGGCTTTCCGTTGAGGTGTCGTTAAAGAAAAATTCTGCTTATCGCCGAGGTATTGCTGAAAAGGATCTTTGGCTTTTTGCTAAAGTGTCGAAGAAAAAATTTCGCTCACCGATAGAACCATGAAGAATATTAGTGGCTGGGCACCAACATTTTAGGAATGCTTTGAATATATCTCCATGGTAATCATATGAAGACAGCTTGCCGATAGAACCATGAAGAATATTAGTGGCTAAGTACCAACATTCGAGGAATGCTTTGAATACATTTCCATGGTGATCATATGAAGATAGCTCGCCGATAGAACCATGAAGAATATTAGTGGTTGGGCACCAACATTTAAGGAATGCTTTGCACACATCTTCATGGCGATCATATGAAAATAGGGAGGCGAATAGAGCACCATATAGTTGTTGTTTTGATAGAAAGTCGTGGAAATGCGCCAAGACATCTTCTAACCACTCCCAAATAGTTCAATGTGTGGCAATACAGCAGAAAGTATACAGGGAATACTCCATAATACTTCCTTTGCCTGAACATTGATACCCAAGAGTGAAAACTACTTGACTTCAACAACTCTCTTATGAAGTGAAGAATTTAGTATCAAGGCTTCAGAGACAATAGATTCTTCATTAATCTGATCAAGACCAAAGTTGGTGAGTTCGCATGTGACCTTGCATGTCCAATGAGATGAACAATGTTCATTGTGACCAAGAAGTGAGTCCGATACACTTAATGTGGTTACTTGGCCTCTTCGACTATTTTCGCTCTCTAAGATAGTCAGTTTTTGCTTTGCGAAACACTTGAACACCACCATGACAGAACAACAAATAAATTTTGAAGCTCGATCAGTATTGTCTAAAAGGAGGATTTTAATTTCTGTTACGGTAAGATGCTATGCCCAATCAAGCTTTTCAAAAAGGCAAAATCCTTTGCAAAATTCTGCAAAAAAAAAAAAAAAACCGATGAAAAAGGAAAGAAGGAAAAAGGAAAAAAAAAAAATTGTTTATAGACTTGAACCGGCATGGTGATTGAGTTCTTGCAATGTTCAGATTATGTAAAATAAATATAATAAGGCATGTTCAAGTCGCTCCAAAGATCTCCGTAGGCTAGCCGTGTTGAAGATTGGTGCATGGAAGCTAGCTTGCATATGACAAGACAGTATGAAATCGAGCAGGAAGTGCAGAGTTGGAGACGGTGACCGAGGTGCGGTGATCTTGTTCTTGTGGGGACATTGGAATGATTTGGATCAATACCATGTTAAGCCATGCACCTTGAATGACATGTATGATAAATGGCTTGTTGCAAGAATGTTACCATACTCACCATATGGAGGCGTGCTGCTCACATCACGACGTCTCAACTTGAAAAGGATTCTACAAGATGGACGTGACCGCAAGCTACCAAACCAGAAAATCTGCATATGGGTGTCAATGGTTCATCCAATTTCTCCATGCCAACTCGGGGAAAAAAAATTTCCATCCTACTGATTTAAAGAAAAAAAAAAAAAAAAAAAAAAAAAAAAAAAAACACGTCAATTGAGAAGAAAAAAAAAAAAAAAAAAACCTGTGTGGATCATTCATGCTCTAGACATCATGTTGGCTTGTCGATAAAACACATCTTGATATCATGGTGAAACAAATTTATAGACACCGGATTAGTTCTAATTCATCATGGACTAATGGAAGCTTATCCGACGGCTATTGAAAATTTAACGCATCAGCTAATGAGGAATCACATTCTTTGACCAATCATAGACTACCAAGAAGTATAGAGCAAACATAATTTCGTAAGGAAGCATTTACCAAGAAAAAAAAAAAAGTTTTAGTCCAAAACCTTAAGGAGGCATTTAATTTCCTGAGTCTTTTTTTTACATTAGGACTCATGGATGAATAAAAAGCTCTTATCAATTGACCATACACAAAATCAAAGCTGGAATGAAATCTTGGTAGCTGGGCCTTATAGGTTACCTGGCGTTGATGACATTGGGCCATGGAAAAAGAAAAAGAAAAAGAAAAAGAAAAGAAATCAACATCAACTTGGTTGCTATTTTGAAATTGAAGATCACTGATACATGCTATGTGGGTTGCAACATGGTATGTATTAATCCACATGTTTAATTGGTGGCTATGGAACAACTATTAAAGCTATCAATGAGAATTGCACTTGGATAGTGATTGTGGATCGAGTTTTTGATGATCAAGGGAGATAAAGATTAAACCAGGTTTTTTAACTGTGTTAGGGCTTCAAGGAACATGCGTGAAAAAAAAAAAGAAAAAAGAAAAAAAAGCAAATGAAAAAAAAAAAAAAAAAAAAAAAGAACGGTGAAAAAAAAAAGAAAAAAAAGAAAGAAGAAAAAATTATACCAATTATTTGTTCAAGCAGAGGCCGCAATCCAACACAGTCTTTAGACGTTATAATCTGACAAGTCTTCAGAGAATATTGGAATTGATGTCAAACCATATAATATTGTGCATATATATAGGCAACAAAATACCTCATATTTGTGTTAGGATTTGTATAATTCAGTTCAAATAGGAAAGTAAAATTCCAATCCAAAGTTAGATAGAAAAGCAAAAGAGGAAATCTTACAATCCAAAGTTGGAGAGGAAAAGAAAAAAAAAAGAAAAAAAAAAAGAAAAAAGGAAAGTTGGATACTTCAAGTCCCATTTGAAAAAGGAGACAAGTCCTGTTAAACTTGGGACTTGAAGTGGGGGCAATTTGTAGACACTAAAATTTTAGTGGGCTTTGGTTTTGACAAATGGATCCATAAAATATAGGCTTAACATTTAATTAAGTTAATTGGCCAAAGCTTGGTCCAATTAAATTATTCAATTAGCCGAACCCAGATGATTAAATAAAAAAAGATAATTATTCCTAATAAAATATACTTGGAATAATTATATTTAAGGATAATTATCATAATATAACCGGCCCGACCTAGTTATGATTTTATCCTTGTCAGGAGATAACACATGTCATCATCCTATTAATCCAAGAAGCCAATAAATAGAGGCCTTAAGGAAGAAGGAAGGGGGTACACAAATTCAGAGTCCAGAAATCCAGAGACTCAGAAATCCAGAGGTCCAGAAATTTAGAATTCAGAAATCCAGAATTTCAGAGAGAACTTTCATCCCCAACATCCAAATCCAAAAAACGGAGAACATCAAGTACATCAAATCGTGCCGTTCTTCATCAAATTCCACGGTGATCAACAACAAGCACAGCCAAAGACGTGCCGTTCTTCAACCAAATTCTACGGTGATTCAAGATCAAACTCATGCAGCCCTTGGATCCCACCAACCAATCAGGAGATTGAATTAGATGACCGTACTCTTTTTCTTTTGTAAAGAATATTACAGAGGATTTTACCTCATCTATCTAAATTAATAAAATATTATATTATTTGCTCCATATTTTATTTTTATTGCACACTTACAAAATTTGTGTGTACATCACCAAAAAAGAAAAAAATAATAATTTGTATAACTGTATCAAACAACAATTATATAAAATCGTGATTAAAATATATATCGAATCTTTGGCTAGTACATATTTATCTCATTAGAATAAATTATAAAATGATATAAAATCTAAAAAAACCCTATAATCTATGGCAATGATTATAGAAGATAAGATGAAACGAAAGTGATGAATCAAACTACTTTTATTAAAAAAAAAGAAAAAAGAAAAATAAAATATGGTTTCTTACTTTGGTGCGAGTTGCAGATTCTTATCTATGGTGCTCTAAAAGTGGAAAATAAAGAGGCGTAAATGAATGAGAGAGAAGAAAGAGAACCGCGAGTGGAAAAGGTGGAGGAGAGAGAAAATATGTTTACGTGGCTATGTAAAGTACACAACCTTTTTACACATTGGTGATGTGGCAGTGTATCTAAACTGACTACTGGAGATGAAAAAAAATTATAAATCACATGTGGCAGTGTATATTTTACACAAAAGAATTTTGTAAAAGATCGCTGGAGATGCTCTTATATAAGGTTAGAATATATAGGTAATCTTATATAAGGTTAGAATATATTATACAATATAGTAATAATATATTCTAACAGTTACCCTCAAAATTTAGGTGGATTGAATGAAACCATTTTAAATTTGGAAGTGAGATCTTGAAAGCTGCATGGCGGAAGTGATTTGGTGAAAACATCAGGATCTGATTATGTGAAGTGATGGACAGCAATTATAAGGTCTTCTGAAGAAGATGATGACGTGGCAACTGATGATGCTGTTGCAGCACTAACGTGGCAACTGATGACGTGTGGCGCGGCGTAGATCTGACGTGGCCTGATGCGTGGTGTGGATCTAACGCTGTCATCCCTGATGGTAACTACTATAAACTAATTCACCACGTTGAAGACACGTGTGAGTGCATGATGACCATTGATGGCACGTGGTGGCACGGTGACGGAGCTGATCTAACACATTGAGATGCGGGATTACCACTGATGCGCGTGAAAGCGCATGGAAGAGTGGGATTACCACTTGAGGCGCATGGTGGTGCAGTGGCGAAGGTGATTCGACACGTTGAGCATCTCTGAATGAGACATCTCATTAAATAACGAGGCTTCCCTATACGGGGTATCCCTAGGCGGGGCATCTCTAAACGAGGCATCTTGTTAGATTTCTCGAAGGAAGACTTAGACAACGAGATAACGAGGCTTCTCTAGATGGGGCGTATGAAGATCAAGGCATATGAATACCTTGGAGTGCGAAAGCATGAGTTTACTAGTTGACTACCACCGCTGAGGATGGGGCTAATGGTGCCATCTCTGGCAGTGACTACGATAAACTGGTAGATTGTTTACCAGTAATCGAAAGGCTCTGATATCTGTATTGTAGTGATGTTTGAGATATGTATATAAAAATGGTTTATATAGGAGGGGTTATGTGTGATGAACAAGTATCCATATATGTATATGGTAACTAAATATATGATAATCCTATACAAGGTTAGAATCCTATATATGAAAATCCTATATAAGGTTAGAATATATTAAACAATATAGTAATAATATATTATATAATATATTCTAACATTAATCATCGAAATCTCGAATATTATCACCCACACATTACATATATAATCTAAACTTAACGTAGTGTGCAATTATCCACAAAGTTCATATATCATCTAAACTTGAAGTATTGATTATGTTGCAGGATGATTCCATGCTCAAACTATAGGAAATAATAATCGACCTATCCTAAAAAACAAACTATTTTCTTTTTTCCTAAGAAAATATGACTCACCTTTCACACTTTAATTCCAAATCAATAAGGGTAAAGTATTGAAAAAGGGTGGCGTTTCGCTATAAGGAATGAGAACGCTTTAATTTAAATTAAAGTGAAACAAGGACAATGACTTGTTTTGTACAACTTGTCCTTAATTAATGGTGTGGCAAAGCGATGTATCGGCCGATACACAACCCTTTATCAAGGGTTCCATATCGATCGGTTCGGCCAGTTTACACTAATTTTATTGGAATCTGTTACAACGCGACTGATACTGTGAACCATGATTATACTGGCCTGAAGTGTTTGCCAAACAAGTGCTCCACCATACTGAGATGGCTTGCAGTTGGAGCACATAATGCTCTAAAAATTTACCAGCAAGACATTTGCTCAATTGGAACAGACGTTGACTAGTGAAGAAACATGTTTATGAATTTAAAGTTTTTACGCGCTTCATTTACAACTATTTCCAAACAGTCTCAAAGTTTTATAACTGCTATATTTTCAAATGAGACTATGAAAGAAAGTTTTGCTCACTCATTTGATCTATCAAACATTAGTTGCTTCATCATAAGCTTCATTTTAAAAATCCTTTGAGAGCTCATTGAGAAATCAGATTAAGCTTTTCAAAATTTATTCAACCTTATCAGGTTGTAATTAAGGGTGACAATTACAACCCATTAAACCGTCTAAGCCCACCCACTAATGTTAAATTATTTAGAAATTCAAATTTAAATGATTGTATTAATAATGGATAAAAAGTGAATACCCATATAATTCAAGGGTCTATGATAAGTTAAGAGAGTTAACCGATCAAACAATTTTTTTAATTTTTTTTTATCATTGACAAGAATCTCACACACACTACACTCACACACCCACTTTACTCCTTTGGAGATTCGAACCCTCACTATTCACTTTAGAAATTAAAAGAGATACTACTGTATTACAAGGCCTTGGTAGTGATAACTCTCTCTCTCTCTCTCACTCTTCAACTTCTCATATATATAAATTTTTTTAAAAAATTAGACATGCGGCCAATGATACAGTCATAAAATAATAATATAATTTTATTATATATATATATATATATATGAATATAATTTTTTTTCTTTGTTTGATCTTTCTTACTTTTTACAACTTCTCTACATCATCATCATCATATTTGCTTTGCACAACAGGGGTTTTTTTTTTTTTTTTCAGTAAATTGCATTGACACCCCCTGAAGTTTCAGTCAATGTCACTTATATATAATTTTAAAATGTCATATTTGCCCCCGATTTTTTAATTCAATTAATTTACAAAATATCAACCCTATTAATTGACAAAAATACCCTAATCATTAAGCCTCTTTCTCTACGCTAATCTTTAACTCTTTATTTTTTATTTTTGGGTTCATTTTAGTACCTCCCTCTTTCTTTCCGGACATGGCTGTTTTTTATTTATTATATTTACATTGCATATTATACTTATTAGCTAAAAGTAACAAATTTAATTATATATCTTATATTGTAATTGTCATTATCATTATCATTATCATTATCATTGTCTTTATCTAACTATATTTCATATTATATAGTCTATGCTATATATTTATTATATAATATACCAAGAATATTCTTGTTAAATATATGAATATCTTGTAATATTTAATTAAAATCTCAAATATCATATTATGTGTTTAACACAGGTATAACATTTTATAAAAAATAATTTAATATAAACTTTATTTATAATATAATTACTAATTTATTATATAATGTAATGTATTTAGATAGTTTTAGTTATTTTCAAATTTGGTATAATAAATTATGTAATGTAATATTATATCTTATTTATGAATTTAACCATTTTATTATATCCTATAGGGGATGGAAAAAAAAAAAAAAAGTTAGGGCAAGTTTCAGACGACACAATGTCACAATCGGCTTCGACACTCCGCAGGACGCAGCCTCCGCTATCGCCTCAGGTGACAAGGTATGTTCATCCTCTTTCTCTCTTCTCTCTCCTTTTGCATGAATCGATCTTTTATATATGTTTCTCCCTTTCTTTCATGTTATTATTTGATTTGTTCTAACTTTGGTTCGTTTGATTCGGGCCTCTACCTTTATTCCAATAGTGAAAAGTAGCTTCCAAACTAGGGTTTGTTGAGATTTTACCTATTGTAACTAGGGTTTGTTGAGATTTTACCTATTGTATTTTCTCCTTGATTTAGGGCTATTGTATTTTCTCCTTGATTTAGGGCTAATTGATAGGTAATTAGTTTTCCAATTATTGTATATTTAGTTACCTATTTTAGCTGGATATTAATGTAACACCATGAAATTGAGTTGTAATTCTCATATTGAATTTCAAGATGGTATCAGAACTATCCTTGAATCATACTTGAACAAACCTTTGAATCCCTTCGAATTTATTTTAAATTCATTGAGCCATACACATACACATATCCTTACACATACACATACCCATACCCATACAACAGATCCCTCACACGCCGCAGCCGAACTGCTGCCTGCGGCCGCCGGCGATCTGTCATCACCGGATTCGGATCTTCTTCGCTGTCAGCCGTCGCCGGATCTGCACGTCGCCGGATCCTCTCCTCGTTCATAGCCGAGCCATCATCGTCGGCGAACAAGGAGAAACACCCATAGTCGCCGCCGGATCCATCCTTCGCTGTCCATAGTCGCCGTCGCTGTCCATAGCCGCTGCAGAACCGCTGCACCGTCCATAGCCGTCGCCGGATCTGCTCTCGATCCGGCCATCCCAAAACCGACGAGCCACTGCACCTTCACTGCCGCACCGCTGCACCGCCGCCAGCATCGCCGGTCGCCTTCTTCGACCGGAGCTTAAGAACGAGCTCCACCGCCAGTTTGTTTTCTCCTCGTTGAGTCCTGCTATCCCCAGTTGCTTCCTGTGGTATCTCATATATTGTCTCATATATATATATTATATTATATTATATTAATATATATTGTCTAATATAATATATATATATATGATATATTATATATCCAAACCCTCTGTTTGGTCACAAGTGTCATACTATTCCAGTTCTGGATTAGTTCAAAATTAAACCAGTTTTGTACTCTCATTTGAAAATTGGTTCTTTGATAAACCAGTTCCAAAAAATAAAAAAATAAAAAAATGAGTGACAAAAATATTGAATCATTTGGAGACAAGTCTACCTACAAATGCACTCATTGCAATCAGACTGGTCATACCAAAAGTCAATGTTTCAAACTTGTGGGATATCCGGAATGGTGGGATCATTATCGTTGGAAGAAGAATTCAACAAAGACCTCCACTGCAGCAGTTGTTCAAACAACAGATACTGGTGGTAAAAATTTCAATATTTCTACACATGTTGCTAATAGTGCATGGATAATTGATTCTAGTGCCACAAGTCATATGGCATTTGATTCTAGACAGGTCTTACCTCTTAATTCATCCTCACACAAATTTGTTTCTACTGCCAATGGGACTTCGACCCCAGTTATTGGGGAAGGATCTTTGACACTCACTGATAATCTGCATTTAGATTCTGTTTTAGTTGTTCCATCTTTAGATTCTAATCTTTTGTCAGCTTCCCAAATAACCACAGCTTTATCTTGTGTTGTCATTTTTTGGCCTGATTTTTGTGTGTTTAAGGACATCCAAACAAAGCAGACGATTGGTTGTGGTATTAGGCGAGGGAAACTGTATTACTTAGATTTGATGTCCCCAAGTTCCGACAAGCATTGACAGTGGATGGTTCTGAGGGGGAGAGTAAAAAATCTGAAATCTGGCTGTGGCATCGACGTCTGGCACATGCTTCCTTTGGTTATCTGAAAAAATTATTTCCTAGTTTGTTTGCAAACTGTGATGTTTCTAGTTTCCGCTGTGATGTTTGTGAACTAGCAAAAAGCCACCGTGTTTCATATCCATTATGTTTGTATAAAAGTCCACTTCCTTTTATGCTTATACATTCTGATGTTTGGGGTCCGTCCAAAGTCACTACTTTAGGTGGATCCTGTTGGTTTGTTACTTTTATTGATGACTGTACCAAGATGACGTGGTTGTGCTTGATGAAGTCCAAAGGTGAAGTGAATTTATTGTTTCAGAAGTTTTATAAAATGGTTAAAACTTAATACAATGCACATGTTCAGGTTTTCCGTAGTGACAATGGTGGAGAATATCAGAGTTTTGACCTTCAGCAGTTTTTGGAAGCACGTGGAACTATTCATCAAACCACTTGTTCCAATACACCCCAGCAAAACGGGGTTGCAGAGCGAAAAAATCGACACTTGTTGGAGGTTGTCGTGCTTTATTGATAGAAGCGCATATGCCATTATCGTATAGGGGAGAAGCACTTACCTCTGCAGCATATCTCATCAATCGAGTACCTTCCAGCTCTATTGACTTCCGGACACCATTGCAGGCTCTCACTGACGCAGTTGTTGCCCCAACCGTCCCAAATCTACCTCCTCATGTCTTTGGTTGTGTAGCATTTGTACACCTCCATAAGCATCAACGCAACAAACTAACTCCTCGAGCATTGCGATGTGTTTTTCTCGGATATGCTCTTCATCAAAAGGGGTATTGCTGTTATCACCCTCCCACTCGACGAATGTTTATCACAATGGATGTTGTCTTCCATGAAGACTCAATGTATTTTTCCTCTACGTCTGAACTTTAGGGGGAGTACCAAAACGAAATCCAAACTCTAGATTATGATTATCACATTTTTGAGGATGGCAATTCTAATGTTAATGACTCACAAGTTGGACCAACCAATCAAGAATTTAGAGAATTGGACTCGAGTGGTATAAGTTTGGATCAAAGTGGTGATGAACACCCAGAAATGGAAAGTATGGCGCCAACCCCATCATCATCTGAGTTCGAATCCTCGCAACTGATATCTCAAACCAATCGCCTGTTGAGGATGTTCATGATTTAGTGCCTGAGCCACTCAGAAAACAATTACCACCGCATCATACTAGAGGTAGTCCTAAACCCACATATGAACCCAAACTTTTTAGTAAAGTTAAGTATCCCATGAGCAAATATGTGTCGAACCATCGTTTGTCAGAATCAAATTTGTCATTTGTAAATCAATTATCTACTGTATCTATTCCTAACAGTGTGTAGGAAACCTTGACTGACCCTAGGTGGAAGGCAGCTATGAACGAGGAGATGAAATCCTTGCAGAAAAATGAAACTTGGGAACTCATTAATCTTCCACCAGGAAAGAAACCAGTTGGATGTCGATGGATTTACACTGTGAAATATAAAGCCGATGGCATAGTTGAACGCTTTAAAGCAAGATTGGTGGCAAAAGGTTACACCCAAACCTATAGAATCGATTACACAGAGACGTTCGCACCTGTAGCAAAAATCAACACAGTTCGAGTTTTGTTGTCTTTAGCTGCGAACTTGGATTGGCCATTGCAACAATTCGATGTGAAGAATGCATTTCTGCATGTTGAATTATCTGAAAAAGTCTACATGGATCTCCCACCAGGATGCATGATACCCAAAAAGTATAGTCGGAAGGTCTGCAAGTTAAAAAAATCATTATATGGGTTGAAACAATCCCCAAGAGCATGGTTTGGAAGATTCACAAAGTCTATGATAGTTTTTGGTTACCGTCAAAGCAATTCAGACCACACGTTATTTCTGAAGAAACAACAGGGTAAGATCACTGCACTCATTGTATATGTAGATGACATGGTGGTTACAGGGAATGATCATGAAGAAATGAAGGCTCTCAAGAAGTACTTGTCCAGAGAATTCGAAATGAAAGGTCTAGGTCCTTTGAGATATTTTCTTGGGATCGAAGTGTCTCGATCTAATAAATGAATCTTTCTATCTCAAAGAAAATATGCCTTAGATCTATTACAAGAAACTGGTATGACAGCATGTCAACCAGCTGAGACACCAGTGGAAGAAAGACTGAAGTTATGTGTTGAGTCCAACCAAGTACCTGCTAATAAAGGAAGACACCAAAGACTTGTAGGGAGATTGATGTACTTAGCTCACACGAGACCAGATCTGGCTTATGCATTGAGCATTGTGAGCCAGTTTATGCATGATCCTGGAGAGCAATATATGAATGCAGTTATGCGCATTTTGAGGTATTTGAAATCTACTCCTGGAAAAGGAATTTTGTTCACTAAAAATGCTGGTTATCAAAACATAGATGCATATACTGATGCTGACTGGGCTAGAGCTATAGATGATAGGCGATCTACTTCTGGTTACTTCACTTTTGTAGGAGGTAATCTTGTTACATGGAGAAGCAAGAAACAAAATGTTATTGCTTGCTCGAGTGCAGAAGCTGAATTCAGAGGTATGGCGCTTGGACTTTGTGAAACTTTGTGGTTAAGACATCTCTTGCGAGATTTGGGTTATCAACGGGCAATCGATTCGACTATATTGTGATAATAAAGTAGCATGTGATATTGCCCATAATCCAGTTCAACATGATCGTACAAAGCATGTCGAAATAGACAGATTCTTCATTAAGGAGAAGTTGGATGGAAAAATTGTGGAGTTGCCTAAGATTCGATCTGAGGATCAACTAGCCGACATTCTCACCAAAGCAGTCTCAAATCAAGTGTTTTCAAAAATTTTAGACAAGTTGGGCATGTGTGACATCTATGCACCAACTTGAGGGGGAGTGCTGAGATTTTACCTATTGTACAGCTGTAGGATAGAATTATTTTCTCATTGATTTAGGGCTAATTGATAGGTAATTAGTTTCCCGATTATTATATATTTAGTTACCTATTTTAGCTAGATATTACTCTATAAATTGAATGTAACACCATTGTGAATAATATGAAATTGAGTTGTAATTCTCATATTGAATTTCAAGAGGGTTTTCTTTGTGTGTGTCACTGTGTGTGATGGCTATCAAAAGTTGAATGCATATATTATGGTTCTCTTTGTATTTTAATAAATGTGTGCCTTTCTACATGTGTCTTTCATGGCGATTGAGCCCATAAAACTTTTTTTTTCCCTCTCCCTAATTTCACTCCAATCTCACAACAGCAGCAACCATACCTCTTTTCCTCATAAGTTTTTGCATTTTCACATTCAATCCTACGAAAATTAAGGATCCCTTCTGGTGGATTGAACCGTTTTTCGATCTCTAAATTATGCTCATACTTAAAAGTGCAAAATTAAGGGTTTTTTTATATTTTAATTTTTATATGAAGATACATACCACCATTATTGATGTTATTTGAAGTTGGCTCAGCTAGAATTTCAGTTAATAATACTGTCAAAGCACTTGCCATCAGAATGTACAAACACATGGAAATCAAGAGCAGGCTTTAACAAAACAAAAGTTAATGGTTTTTTCTATTAATTTGCACAGGTCTTCTGTAGCAGTGATCAATTAGTCACTGCTACTAAACTTGATTCCTCATCCTGAAATCAAGAAAAGGGTAATTGGCTCCCAAAAAAAAACACACACAAAGTGTAGTTAATATAAAGAGTGAAAGACAAAACTATATATGATACTGGATGCCACATATAACCTAAAAGTCCCACTACTTCTTCAGCACTACAAGTTCAGCCTCAGATATATATATATAGTCACCTCATCTCCACATATTTTTGTCATCTGTAATCATCAAATTTTAGCAGCTATATAAACAATGAATGAAAAAAAGAAGCTGCAGTTTTCTGTTCCTCATTTCCACTTTTGGACTGTATTTTGGATACTCTGTTTTGTCTTCTCTCCTCTCCTCTCCTCCAGATTCCAGTGAAAACTCCAGCCAGGAGATCATTCGACCAAACTTCTTGATTTTAGATTTTTTTTTAATTATATTTATTGTAGATCGGCAATGCTGAGTTATTATTGTTTCTATTTGATTCTCTATCTGTTTTATGTTAATTGTGATCTTCTTTCACATGCTAGCTGGACACTCTTCTTAGGATCTCGTGAGGTTATTTGCCTTGAACTTGAATCAAATCATTGCATATTGAGGTATATATATTTTCTTTAAACAAAGCAAATTATTATTATTATTTTTTTGAAGTCTAGTTTTATGTTGATTATGGTTCCTGTTATCTAGATTTCAAGAGATATCATTATGTATACAGGAAAATTTGAATCTGGGCATGAAAAAAGGAAAAAAGAAAAAGAAAAAGAAAAAAAAGAATAGAGAAGAAGAATTGATTCAATCTCAAAAAGGAGATATTCTTAAGTTTTTTAGGAGCAATACACAAATAGAGAGTTTAGTTGAAGATTTGGCGAATGAAGAACATATGAATGCGAAAGCAAATGAAGAAAATCTCAATAAACACAAAGATTTAATGAATGAAGATCATAGGAAGTTAGTCAATGAATATGAAGATTTAATGAATGAAGATTATAGTTATTAGTTAGTTGTACACAATGCACATGCGTACAATTATATTAGCTATATAATTTGAAAACATCGTGTGGAAATTCCGCACTCCTATAATTTTTTTTTCCGTGTGTGAAACTTAAGGGCCTTACATTTGAAAGTTTACCTAGAGCATCTCAAAATAATTGGAATCTTGGGGCCGGCTCTGGGTTGATGTTATTAAAATCATTACAAACATTTAAGGTTAATTTTATCTGAAAATGAAATGTGGTTGTGTGATGATTTTAATAATATGAAGAGTAAAATTTCAAAACAAAAAAATAATATTAAATAAATAAAGTACATGAAAATTTTATAAATTTAATTAAAAAACAATTACTATGTTTAAGTGTGAAATACCAAGACGACAACCATCAAAAAACTAGCGTGGTGATTGCGATTGGCAACGGGGAGTTTGGGAATTTATTATACAGATAAAGGCTATGTGGAATCGAACGTTTCTAACCGGATCTTCTTTCTTTTTTTTATCTCTGGCAGATGACGTTAGAGATGACGTCAGTAGTTTTGTGATCTACTTCTTCCCATTCCAACCAAGACCCTCTCCATGTATATGTGTGTGTATATATATATATATATATATATATAGTACATGTAGTATAGTTATGTACATCTGTAAATTAGCTTTAATCAATTCTTGTGTCGACTGTCACTTCCCCAACCGAAAATTTGCTATTCTTCTCCCAGATTTAAGGGATGTCAGGCCCCCAGTGCTGCGAAAACCCACCAACACTCAGCTCAAGCTGTGGATTGGGGCATGTGGAAGAAATTGGAGGCCTCAAGTCGTACATTTCTGGACCCTCTGATTCCAAGCTTGCAGTTGTTCTCATCTCAGACGTTTTTGGTACTTGATTCACTACTTATTTTGAGCTTTCTCTTCCAACTATGATTTGGGTATTTGAGTATTTTTCTTAATCTGGTGTGAAACTAGTCTAATTGATCTATTTCATAGATATTAGATCTTGGGCTATGAATATGTGTTTGTGGGTTCTTAATTTGAATAACATTATCATAACTTAAGCATGTTTGTCTATACCAACGAAAAGTGCTATTCTTGGTATGGTAATTAAGATTTTTTTTTTTTTTTTGGCTGAATAAATATTAAGATTTTTGCTATTTTACAAAGTGGGTATTGTTTTGTTTTGTTTTTTTTTTTTTTTTGGGTGAGTCAGTGGGAATTGTTTGTTTCATTTGCAACTTATTAACTTCTTTATACACGTGTCTGTAAGTCAGTGTGTTTATTGTGGTTATAAATCATGTCCACCTTTTATCAAGTCTCAATCTGTCTGTCATCAAAATCATCATCATGGCTGTTGTACTTGTGATATGAGTTATAATTAATGAAAAAAAGGAAAAAATAATCATCACTGTTATATCTAATGCACATGTATGAATCGATCTTGTTGGATTTGAAGCTCCAAAGTTGAGGTATTGTCAATTTTCGACTCTGCTTTTGCAACAATTCAGTGCATGGTTTTCTACTACTATTGTTTTTATACAATTTTTTACTTCATAAATTTGTCAATTGTTTTTGTTTTTTGATGGTCTAGTCCTTGTCCTCTTAAACATAGCAGATTGAAAAATTATAAAAATAATAATAATAATAGAATATATGGTTTGATGATTTAATAGAATCCTAGCAATTCTACTGATATATAGTGGAAATAAGAGAGAGAAATAACTGCCATGTATAAAGGAAAATGACTAGTTAGCTGGTTCTTGCTTCTTAGATATTTTAATAGTTCTATAATTATTCAATTATTTTTTCAGGAGTTTTTATACTTGATGCAATTATCATCTAAAAATGCACAAGTATCTTGCCAATTATATCTAAAAGATGCATAAATGTTTTTTTCTTTCTAGAATGGCTTTAAGAAATACAAAAACTACCTTTTCTTTTCATTTTTAATTTTTTGATAACCAAAGGCATTGCTATTTCTTGAAAACTTACGTTACACGGATTCAGGTGCGGGGGTCGGACAGGGTACGTGTCTAGATATCGGATCCATCTATCTATCAAATTATAGGATACGTGGACACGAAATATAAGTGTCCAAAATTCGAACACGGGTACTCGGACACTTTATATATGTTGTACAAAAGAGCTGGGAAGGCCCGAAAGTCAGAGGCCCAACAATAATTCAAGCACCTAAATAGCCTAGCCCAATGAATTTGTATGTGTGAAATGGATGTGGGTTACAGCCGTAACCCACAGCTGTAATATATATAATAATGTAATATTATAATGATGGTACATGCAAGCCACTGGCATGTTAATGGACTTGTCAGACTTGAAGAGAATGGGTCCCCCAAACCACTTTCTTAGAAGTAGTAATATAATATTATATTGTAATTATTGCTGTAATAATAGTACTATATAATATTATGATGACTGATACCCACAGCGGTAATATATATAATAATATAATACTGTAATGATGGTACATGCAAGCCTCCTCCAGTTGTACCACTTTCTTGGAAGTCGTAATATAATATTATATTGTAACTATTGCTGTACTATAGTACTATAAAGTGTAAGTGCAAAAATTCGTTCGACTTTGACAAGTCAACGAATTCTCTACAATTATTACACCCAAAATAATAATATAGAACAAACAATAAATTAGATAAATTCTATAGAGATGCAGGGGGATTTTGATGATATGACCGAACCTAGGATTACCTAGATTGCCTACGTATCCCGCATGAAGTGTGGGAATCAGGTCGGAACGTAGTTCTGACAATGAGAATTGGATCTCTATATTTGGGGGTTTTGCCCTTTCTTCTATGTGTCCTCTATTGAGGGTCCTGAGCCCTTTTTATATAGGAAAAACCATAATCGATTCCTTTTAGGACTTGCATTGCTTGTCCCTTAAGAATCTGAATTACATCATACTTTCCTTATAACAAGGATTTACTTTATGTGGTTTCCATAGATTATAATTCTTCTTCTATTAGAACTGTTACTAAAAATGGGTTTAGTAACATATTCGTAATTGGGCTTGGGATTTTATCATCTCGGGCCTTCTTAATAAGTTCAGCCCATTATGCTTAGTTAACCTGGCCCAAGCTTCTTGTAGAGGCCCAATTTGAAGGTTGAATAGTCTCAGTATTTGTGGTGGTCTCCTTATGCGCTGATGTGTCTTGTTTTAATTGGAAGGAGAGATTTTTGCCCCCACACTTTGCCCCCAATTCCGTTTAGTTTGATGTGCCAGCCATAACTAGAGGGAATTGAAAAATTGAGACAGTATGCTTTGATGGTAGTGACTTATATTTATCTTCTTGGAAAGTACGAAGACCCAAAATCAAGGCTTCTGAGGAGGTTGTAGTTGAGGTGCCCCCATGCTCAAAGGTGGCGTCTTATATTGAGCCTTCTTCTGTTCAAGCTATTGGTGTGATCACTCTTGGCGATTGGCGATTAGCTTAGGTGACTAGCCTTAATGAATAATGATGGTGATCATTTTTAATGATCATCTTGGAGATTAACATAGTGTTTTTCTTAAGCAATTAGCTTCAACTTTCCTGATTAGCATTCCAAGGTAATTTATTTTTATCCTCGGCACCACTCTCTGCTTCAGAGGATTTGATATGAAAATTTTAACCGTCGACTTCTTTGAGTTCGAGGTAATTTTCATGTCATTTTGTTCCGGTACTTTTGTGCCTTAAAGAAATTTTGAGGTACTCGGACTCTTGAGGTTTGAAGGCTAATGTTTATTCCTCGGCAGCTCTTTGTGCCTCAGAGGAATTTTGTGATACCTTCAGATTCTTGAGATCCAAGGTATGTGTTTGACTGTTATCCTCAGACTCCTGAGGTCTGGAGTGTGTGTCTCCTCGGCCTCTATATGTGCCTTGGAGGATTCTTATTGATGCCTTTGAATTCTCAACTTTTGGAACATGTGTTGGACTCATACCATTATGATCTGAGGAATTTGAAAAGGATAAACTCAAGAAAGAGGGTCCCTTGATATGTACGTTTCTGATTGAGCGATTTCACTTGAAGACTTATTTATCAAAGGGCACCTTTCTTGGCGATCGACAATTATGGGATTGCACTATATATTGAGCTCACATTTTTCATTTGTTTTCAATGTGGGACAAAACTTTTAATGGGTTGTACATTATTAGGCCAAGTATGTGGCCTGTGAGTGTGACAACCATAAATAATATTTACCCCCATTTGGGTTCAGACCTATTGACGTAACTTCGGACTTTTAGCGTCTAAGGTGGTAAGTTTCTTGGCCATGAGTCTGCTGAGGAACTGTAATGTACCAGACTCTTAAGGTCTGAGGGCATGTAGTTCCTTGGTCATGAGCCTGAGAGGAACTGTATTGTACCGGACTCTTGAGGTCCGAGGTCATGTAGTTCCTTGGCCATGAGCCTGAGAGGAAGTGTATTGTACCGGACTCTTGAGGTCCGAGGTCATGTAGTTCCTCGGCCATGAGCCTGAAAGGAACTGTAATGTACTGGACTCTTGAGGTCTGAGGTCATGTAGTTCCTTGGTCATGAGCCTGAGAGGAACTGTATTGTACCGGACTCTTGAGGTCCGAGGTCATGTAGTTCCTCGGCCATGAGCCTGAGAGGAAATGTATTGTACCGGACTCTTGAGGTCCGAGGTCATGTAGTTCCTCGGCCATGAGCCTGAGAGGAACTGTAATGTACCGGACTCTTGAGGTCCGAGGTCATGTAGTTCTGATGACGGCCGTTCCAATACGCCAAACTAAATGTAGTGAATGTGTGGTTCAAGAAAAGCCTTTTATGTCAAATTTAAATTTATAAAAACCACTACCAACACCACTACTAACGTAGCAAGAGTGAGTAGGGATCGTCCCAAGGGATTATACGTGTTAGAATTTCAACTTCGACTCTAGCGTACCAAATTATTGCAAAAGAGAGTTGGGTTGGTTGATTACTTCTAGAAAAGAATTAATTAAAATGCAATAAAAATAAAACTAAGTAGAGATATGGATTTAAAAGATGAGAAGAGAGAACTTAGGGTGTTGGAATCACCACTAAGCTTGTGTAATTAACCACTTGCTTTCCATTAATGGGGAATACATTGTTGTGAACAAAATTGGTTCGACTAGCAAAGGTGACTCAACAAGTGTATAATGTCTAAACAACATGTGAAAGGTTACAATATATCTATTGGAAGAGGAATATATTGTCAAGACAACATGTGAAGAGAACAAAATATCAAATCAAGTCATTAAACCTTTCATTAAGCTCATAGTCCAAATAATTCACAAGGATGACTTAGTTAAACATGTATTGTCTAAACATCATGTGAGAGGCCACAATATATCTATTGGGAGAGGAATATATTGTCTAAACACATGTGAAAGATACAATATATCATAACAAGTCATTAATCCTTCATTAAGCTCAAAATTCCATTACACCACAATATTAGAGCATATGCTTCTTGCATTAAAAAACATAGAACATCAAAGAACAAGCATGAATTGTCTCCCCCATCTAACACTACACTACAACTACACTACTAGCATGAAAATAAACTAAGGGAGAGGTACAATCCATCAAGGAATAAGTATGAACCATCAAGAGACATAACAAGAGCATTCCATTAAGCACTAATGTCTAGCCATCACTAGATTTTCAATCAATCACACATAGACATGCAATTAATATAGAAAAACTAGTGTGGAGATCAATTCTCCAAATAATCACACATAAGACAACATGTAATTAAAATAGAGAATCAATAGAAGAATTAACCCATGTAAATCATATGAGACATAATTCCTAATTTAATCACACATAGACATGTAAATAAACTAGAGAATTAATAGGAAGAATTAGACCATGGAAATCATAGAAATATACCAAGATTCATGACATTCACAAGGCTAGAACACTAATCACAACAATATATATAAAAATCCCCAAAAATAGAAATACAAGGGTTTAGATTACACAAGACTTAGGGCTTATCCAAGCCCTAAGTGTAGATCTAGTCAATCATGGAGGAGGTGGATGTAGTCATGGAATCAAGCTCCAAACATGGCTCCATCTTCTTCTTCTTCTTCTTCTTCTTCTTCTTTGAAGCTCTAGAGATGGAGAGATAGTAGATTTAGAGATGTGTTCTTGAGATGTGCCTCTACTTCTCTCTTTTCTTCTAACCCTAATCTCTAACTTTTCTAGAGAAATAAAAATTACAATGTAGAAAATAAAAATGATAAAAAGCCTAAAGAATCCTCTTTTACAAATGGGTTGCTTCCCTTTATATAGAAGGTCCTTTTCTTAGTCACTAAGTCTAGAATATATGCCCAAAAATATCTAATCCCGCAACTTTTTGGTAGGTGAACTTTTGGGCGCGCACGAAAAAAGTGACAGCTTGCTGCCAGCATGTCCAGTTCGATCGATCCAACTTATTTTCGATCGATCCAACTTTTTTCGATCGATCGAACTTATTTTTCGATCGATCCAACTTTTCTGATCGATCCAACTTTTCTGATCGATCCAACTAAAAATTCGATCGATCCAACTTTTCAGTTTTTCAGTATTAGCTTTTTTTTGCTCCAAATCAGCCTCTTTTTGCTCCGGATCATCGCTAAGACTTAGTTTGACTCGAAAAAGGCCTTAAGAACTCATTTTTAGCCCATTTTAACATTATTGACTTGAAATAGACAAAAACACAAATAAGTACTAAAACGGGTAAATAAGATAGATAAAGGTCCTAGAATACTCAAGCTTAAGGGGTTTAAATGTGTACTTTTCAGCGCTCATCACACCCCCAAACTTAAATATTGCTAGTCCCTAGCAATGAACTACGAAGTAAGAAATGAAATGAACAACTAAACAACTATGAACTAGAAAGCAATAAAATGATAGCGCCACTTTCGTAGGGAACACGATTGCATTTAGCATATGCAACAAGCCTTTTAAACCCCTAGGTTACCCCTAGTGGACGAGTGGAGTCTCGTGAGGGTTTCCAGAAATGGTACCCACAAACATTAAGCTCATTCTTTCAAAAGAGGCACAAATATTACAAACAAGCATTGGGAGAAAACTACCTCAAGTATGCAAATTTTTAACTATTTCCAAACAATCTTCCAAAATCTCAACATTAAACAAGCAAGCATGGTCCTTCACACATCAAGAAAATGATCACGAAAATCGAAACAAGTCTAGAATCCATGTGAGAGGTCCGGCATCAAGTGTGTTGCTATCTTAGCCAACTAGAGAAGTAATCACATCATTACCCTCAAACTAGCATACAAATCTAGTACCGATCATCAAGATAAGAGAGTGGACCTTTTATTAAAGCTTTAGTGTTCTAGGTGCGCTTATTCTTTTCACTCATTTTCTTCTTCTTCTTCTTTTTTTTTTTTTTTTTTTTTTTTTTTTTTTTATTGAGGATCAAAGATGGAAATATTATGCAATGTGTTGATCTCTTAAGCTTTCTAGAAGATTCATGTAGCGAGCTTTAGGTCAATGACTCCCAAACCAGATGGCTTTAGGGCATTAGGTGTTAAGACACCCCAACGGATTTACAAACTCAAATCAACTAGGTTACAAATCAAGATAACAACCATCTAATCATTTCCCACTTCTCGCCTTTTGGGAGAAGTCCTCACTTTTATTGCTTTTGCAACTTTCTTTCTTTTTTTTTTTTTTTTTTTTTTTCAATTATTAACCTAGAGTTTAGGCCCTCCACCTTTCGGCGCGAGAAGTTCACTGCTTAATGAGGCAAGAATCCCGGCTACTCAATGAAAAGGGATTGTTATTCACCTTTATCAAGAATGAAAGCTTTCAATGCACTAGTAGCCCAATTGGGATATAACCAATTCAATAATCAACAAAGCATGTACCCCACAATTGAATGCTAGCGTGCGCCGGTGCTAGTGTAGAATCCTAGAATGAATCTCAAAACAATCACAAATTCAGGATGATGTGGACCACAAATGCAAGCAAGATATCAATCTTTTGAAAAATTTACTCCTAAATGGCATCCTCAAGGTATACAAGGAGTATTAGACTCTCAAGTCAAGCAATTTTTAAATTTTAAGCAATATAATCCTCAAAAGATCAAAATCATAGCTAACATCAATCTCAAATCTCAATCATGCATTTAAAGCTCAAGTCTTAAGTAGAATGCAACAAGACACCTTACCCCCAAACTTAAACCGCACATTGTCCTCAATGTGCAATGAGAACAATGGAAAAAAAAAAAAAAGTAGAAAGAGTATACCGTGGTGGTGTAGACATGAAGCCCGGTCATGATCCAATTCGAAAGACGTCTCCCCCAAACTTGGAATCAACAACCTACTTGAATAACTACGCTAGCAAACTCACATCAAATATCAAATGGGGTAAGAATAATCAAATCAAGCATTCTAAAGCAATGTAACACATGATACAAGAGAGATATAAGATCAAGCCCTAACTAAAGCATAAAGTATGCATGACTACACATAAGGGCACAATGATGAATTTTTTTATATTTTTCATTTAATGAAAGCAAGAATATACAAAATGCAAGAAAAACAAAGAATAAAATGCATGAACAAAATATAAAAAGAAAATTAAATAAGGCAAAATGTAATGAAAGAATATGTACAATGCAAGAAATGAAAAAGGAATATGTACAATGTAAAACAAATGGAAAGAATATGTACAATGCAAGTATATACAAAATTTTCTTACTTTTTGTTTTTCATTTATATATATATATATATATATATATATATATATGTGTGTGTGAAAATATGCAAAGAAAAATGAAAAATGTAAGAAATATGCAAAATGGGTGCTAAATTTAACGTTTCTAGCAAGACGGAATGCTTCTTTGAAAAATCGTCTTTTTTTTTATTATTTTTTTTAGACAAAACAAATATGTACACAAATAAAAATAAAAAGGCAAGTAAATAAAAATGTAAGAAAATAAGGAATGCAAAGATTTTTTTTTTTTTTTTTTTTTGATAAGTTAGAAGAATTAAAAATTAAAGTTAAACAAAATATTTTTAGATTTTTGGAAATAAGATAAAAGGAAATAAAATAAAATAAAAGAAAAATATTTTTGGGATTTGATTTTTTTTTTCTAATTTTAAATATTTGAAATAAAAATAAAAATAAAGCTTGGAAATAAAAGTAAAAATGAAAATAAAATAAAAATCTTTTTGGAATTTTTGAAAATAAAATAAAATTAACAAAAATATTTTTGTGTTTTTAACAAATTTCCAAAAACTTCTTTTTTTTTTTTTTTAGTTAAGAGAGAGAGGTAACTAAATGAAATAAAATAAAAATAGAAATAGGAAAAAGTCAAAAAGTGAAAGGGTCAAAGGGGCAAAGCTGTGATCGATCGAAGATAAAGTTCGATCAATCGAACATAGCTGTGATCGATCCGAGATGAAATTCGATCGATCGAACATGTAAAATTCTGGAGATCCCGAGAGCATGCATTTTGGAATTTGGATGCAGGTCCAAAATTTTTCTAAGTGTTGGGACTCATGATCGATCGAATCACATGTTGGATCGATCGAAAGGTAGTTTGATCGATCGAAATGGTTTACGATCGATCGAACTTTTGAAAATTTGGAGATCCCGAGAGCATGCATTTTGGAATTTGGATGCAGGTCCAAAATTTTTCTAAGTGTTGGGACTCATGATCGATCGAACCACATGTTAGATCGATCGAAAGGTAGTTCGATCGATCGAAATGGTTTACGATCGATCGAACTTTTGAAAATTTGGAGATCCCGAGAGCATGCATTTTCAAAATTGATGAAAGCTCAAAATTTTTTCTAAGTGTTGGGACCCAAGTGGAGTTCGATCGATCGAATCCATAGTTGGATCGATCGAAGAACAATTCGATCGATCGAAGGTGCTTTTGTGATCGATCGAACTGGCACCAAATGCCTAATTTTGAACTGAAAATGCAGAAAATCCTATGCTAAGCCCCAATGATGGTAACAAGAATGAAAATTTGAAAAAATAGATGGAAGAATGTACACAAGAATGAAAAATAAAAAGAAATGAGGGAGGAATAGAGTTGTGAAACTCTATGAATACTAGTGTTTAACGTCTCTAGCAAGACGTTAGGTCAACTCACTAATCAAACAATCAAAAACTGGATATGAAACATCCTTATTGACCCTCTTTTCACTTTTCTCATTTAATGTCCCACTTATGACAATGAAATCATCCTCCAAAAGAATGACTTGAAAAGAAATAAAAGAGATGATATTGTTCCTTTCATCCACCGTCTTGAAAACAAAATCAATCATAGTTAGGCTTGCCTCTTTGTTGTGTTCTTGAAACACATTCAAATGATCATCCACATTGATAATTGGTGAGATATTATCTTTCAAAGACTCATTTGGATTAATAAGAAACACCCTCTCTTCATCCCTCTTCTCCTCCTCATAAATTACCATTTCCTCACCTTCCAAGTTAGCTAAGGAGTCCATTAGAGAGTTCACTTCATTTTTGGAGCTTCGAAAGTCAAAACCACAATTTTTACACATTTCCAAAAGACATTCCTCAAGAGGGTCATTAGAGATAATAGAAGGAAGGCCCTCTTCAACAAGTTCATCCTCCTTCTCTCCTACCTCAAGTGTGGTCAACATCTCCTCACTCTCTAGAGTAGCCATCTCCGAGATAAAATCATAATCAAAACAAGGAAAGTCCTCATTAATCATGTTATGTTCTATTGGATTAGCCACTAACTCACTTGCCACTTCCTCCTCTATACAAGATAGAGTGCTAGGCATTAGCTCACTTGTTTCATTTTCCTCACTCTCATCATCCTCATCTATATACATTGAAGTTCTTGCCATTTTTTTATTTGCATCTTCCTCCTCCTCTTGATGAGAAAGAGTACTTGCAATTTGCTCAACTTGAGCTTCTAAGTTGGCTAAAGTTTGAGAATGAGAATTAATAAGTGAAGTGTGTGAAATATGCACATCAAGTAAAGCTAACACTTTTTCTTCAAATCCGGGTGAGTACTTAGAAGGTGGTGGAATTGATTCATCATAAAATGGTGGTGGAGGGCAATAGTCATAAGATGGATTAAATGAGTGATCAAGTCCATAATAAGATGATGCATGAAATGAATTGGACTCAATCTCATAAGGATTAAAACATGATGGAGGAGCATAAGGTGAAGGGATGTAATTTCCCCCCAAACTTGGATCAAAAAATTCCTCCATTCACAATTAAAACCCAAATGCAAGAAAAAATTGGCCTCAATAAGGGCTTATGCTTGGACAAAAATTTAGCAATAAAATGAGCTTCAACAAGGGCTATCACAAGCATACAAAGAAGTGAAACAATTAAAATACAAGAGTGCCAAGAATTGCTCACAATGGTCCTTTAGCACTTCAACTCCAAATTTAGCTTTTAAGCTCCAATGATTGCTTTAAGTTCCAAAGTTCGCCTTCCTTGTAGTCAAGTACCTAATTGAACAAATAATAATGAGAATCAAGAGAAAAGAATATACAATGGAGAATAAAATAAAAATAGAAGCAATCTAATGAACACTATTGTCTAGTTTAATTCCAACAAAACCGTTAATCCCCGGCAACGGCGTCAAAATCTGACGACGGCCATTCCAATACGCCAAACTAAATGTAGTGAATGTGTGGTTCAAGAAAAGCCTTTTATGTCAAATTTAAATTTATAAAAACCACTACCAACACCACTACTAACGTAGCAAGAGTGAATAGGGATCGTCCCAAGGGATTATACGTGTTGGAATTTCAACTTCGACCCTAGCGTACCAAATGATTGCAAAAGAGAGTTGGGTTGGTTGATTACTTCTAGAAAAGAATTAATTAAAATGCAATAAAAATAAAACTAAGTAGAGATAGGGATTTAAGAGATGAGAAGAGAGGACTTAGGGTGTTGGAATCACCACTAAGCTTGTGTAATTAACCACTTGCTTTCCATTAATGGGGAATACATTGTTGTGAACAAAATTGGTTCGACTAGCAAAGGTGACTCAACAAGTGTATAATGTCTAAACAACAAGATATCAAATCAAGTCATTAAACCTTTCATTAAGCTCATAGTCCAAATAATTCACAAGGATGACTTAGTTAAACATGTATTGTCTAAACATCATGTGAGAGGCCACAATATATCTATTGGGAGAGGAATATATTGTCTAAACACATGTGAAAGATACAATATATCATAACAAGTCATTAATCCTTCATTAAGCTCAAAATTCCATTACACCACAATATTAAAGCATATGTTTCTTGCATTCAAAAACATGGAACATCAAAGAACAAGCATGAATTGTCTCCCCCATCTAACACTACACTACAACTACACTACTAGCATGAAAATAAACTAAGGGAGAGGTACAATCCATCAAGGAATAAGTATGAACCATCAAGAGACATAACAAGAGCATTCCATTAAGCACTAATATCTAACCATCACTAGATTTTTAATCAATCACACATAGACATGCAATTAATATAGAAAAACTAGTGTGGAGATCAATTCTCCAAATAATCACACATAAGACAACATGTAATTAAAATAGAGAATCAATGGAAGAATTAACCCATATGAATCATGTGAGACATAATTCCTAATTTAATCACACATAGACATGTAAATAAACTAGAGAATTAATAGGAAGAATTAGACCATGGAAATCATAGAAATATACCAAGATTCATGACATTCACAAGGCTAGAACACTAATCACAATAATATATATAAAAATCCCCAAAAATAGAAATGCAAGGGTTTAGATTACACAAGACTTAGGGCTCATCCAAGCCCTAAGTGTAGATCTAGTCAATCATGGAGGAGGTGGATGTAGTCATGGAATCAAGCTCCAAACATGGCTCCATCTTCTTCTTCTTCTTCTTCTTTGAAGCTCTAGAGATGGAGAGATAGTAGATTTAGAGATGTGTTCTTGAGATGTGCCTCCACTTCTCTCTTTTCTTCTAACCCTAATCTCTAACTTTTTTAGAGAAATAAAAATTATAATGTAGAAAATAAAAATGATAAAAAGCCTAAAGAATCCTCTTTTACAAATGGGTTGCTTCCCTTTATATAGAAGGTCCTTTTCTTAGTCACTAAGTCTAGAATATATGCCCAAAAATATCTAATCCCGCAACTTTTTGGTAGGTGAACTTTTGGGCGCGCACGGAAAAAGTGACAGCTTGCTGCCAGCATGTCCAGTTCGATCGATCCAACTTATTTTCGATCGATCCAACTTTTTTCGATCGATCGAACTTAGTTCCTCTCAGGCTGATGGCGAAGAGTTCCGAGGTCATGTAGTTCCTCGACCATGAGACTGAGAGGAACTGTATTGTACTAGACTCTTGAGGTCCGAGGGCATGTAGTTCCTTGGCCATGAGCCTGAGAGGAACTGTATTATACCGGACTCTTGAGGTCCGGGTCATGTAGTTCCTCGGCCATGAGCCTAAGAGGAACTGTAATGTACCGGACTCTTGAGGTCCGAGGGCATGTAGTTCCTTGGCCATGAGCCTGAGAGGAACTGTATTGTATCGGACTCTTGAGGTCCGAGGTAGTAAGTTCCTCGGCTATGAGCCTGAGAGGAATTGTAATGTACCGGACTCTTGAGGTCCGAGGTAGTAAGTTCCTCGGCTATGAGCCTGAGAGGAACTGTATTGTATCAGACTCTTGAGGTCCGAGGTAGGAAGTTCCTTGGTTATGAGCTAGAGAGGAACTGTATTTAGGCTAGATAGTCTGGGCTTAAAAAAGAGAGAATATATTTTCTTTTCTTAATATCTCTTCAGGGTTGCCTATATTGCCCCCATTATGGAAGGTATGCTTCAGGGCTGCTTATATTGCCCCCATTATGGAAGGTATTGCCCCCATGAAGGAAAGAAAAATGTCTCATTTTTATGTTGCCTTTAAGGAGCTTACATGAAAATTTTAACCTTCGACTTATTTGAGTTTGAGGTAATTTTCATGTAATTTTATTCATCGGCATTCTTTATGCCTTAGAGGAAACTTGAAGTCTTCGGACTCTTGAGGTCCAAAGATGAATTTTCTTCCTCGGCAGCTCGTTGTGCCTTAGAGGAAACTGAAGTCCTCGGACTCTTGAGGTCCGAAGATGAATTTTCTTCCTCGACAGCTCGTTGTGCCTTAGAGGAAACTTGAAGTCCTCGGACTCTTGAGGTCCGAAGATGAATTTTCTTCCTCAGCAGGTCGTTGTGCCTTAGAGGAAATTTGAAGTCCCCGGACTCTTAAGGCCCGAAAATGAATTTTATTTCTCTTTGCAGCTCGTCGTGCCTTAGAGGAACTTTTGTTTTTTGGTACCTATGGACTCTTGAGGTCCGAGACTTTTTGTGGTTAGGCTTGCCCCATTTTTTTTTTTTTTGACGCTCTGACATCATTTTTAGCTGCATAGTTGGGCTATTTACCACTTCACTTGGGGATCGATCTTTATTGCAATGCGACTAAATCAAACCCAAATATGAACATGGAGCGAATACAGAATTATTTGTAAACAAAGTTAACAGAAGCATGTAAAAGAATTACATGCAACATATACCAATTGATTGATGATAAGAAAGAATTTTAGGTACTATTATATATCACAATCGAATATATAAATAGAAATTCCAATCAACAATAAGTATTTTGTCGTTAAGCATATGTCAACTCTAAAAATATTTAAAGTTCAGTTGGAATCATTTGATGCATGTAACATGTTTAAGACTTCAAGTAATGGACCAAATTTTGAGGTACTTACTTGGAAGACAAAGCTATCGTTTGTCGTTTGTTCCACGTGCACTCCAATGAGCATATTCAAGCTTTGAATGCTCCAAAATGAGTCCCTAATTTGAGTACTGGGTTACCACAGAACCAGTTTTCAAATGAGGTTACAAAGCGGGTTTAATTCTGGACTAATTCAAAATTGTGATAGCTTTACCCTTACATCCAAACAGTGGCTATTAGTTTATATATATATATATATATATATATATATATATATATATATATACATACATATATAAAACTGATGAAGGTAACAATCAACAGAGGAGGGGAGCAAGGAGAAGCTCAGATGTGGTGGATGGCGGGCTGTTCCGCCTGTGGGCGACGGCATGGCGAGGATGAAATGGCCGGCAAGCTCGCTGCAGAGATGGACGGCTGGTGAGATGAACACCACCGGCGAGACAGATCCGCAAGCTTGGGGAGGACTTACGGCCAGCAATGATGGAGGCAGTGGTGCAGAGTGCAGACAGGTGGTTCGGCTGGGATGAACTCCAGTCCGATCATGAGAAAGCGGCTGTGAACTCTCAGCGGTGCACCGGTGGGCTTGGCCGGTAGTGACAGTCATTTGCTCATCTCTACACTCCAATTCTTTGTGATGTAGAATGTTTATTCTCCGGTGCACTCTTTGTAATAAAATAATAGTCCTGCGATGACTCCGCTGGCAGCTCCAAACTATTTCGAAGAGCTGCCAACCCACCAACATGTCTCTTGTGTGCAAGAACTTTCTTGGCCATGCTAGAGCCAAAAACTTGCTTCACACTCTAGCTCAAATTCTAGAACTTGTAACCATATAATCGCCAGGAGTTTGTGAAATTCCAAGCAATAAATCCTCTGAACTTGACTATCATCCAGCACATTGAAGATAAAAAGAAGCCGATTGACAGAGGATAATCGTTGAAAAGTGGAACTTCAAAGCTAGGTCTGGTCTGAAATTGAAACCAGAATGATGACCATGATGAAAACAATAATAATTGAAGAAAAAGTATGCTTTTAGTATGAGAGTCCATTGCTGGAATTACTAGACCAGAAAGCGAAGGTTCGCTTCTACTACGAGTACTAGTTTCTTTCCCTTCCAGCTCTCTTTCAGAATTCGGTGTTGCTGGATTTGAATTGGGTTATTCAATGGAAAACCCAAATGTATTGGTAATCTGGGAATCTCAATTTGGTGATTTTGCTAATGGAGCTTAAGTGATATTCGATTAGTTTTTGAGTAGTAGAGAGATCAGTAAAAACACCAACCACGAACTTAAAGAGGCCGTAACAAATCTATCCAACTGCACCGTTCTCATCAACCGTTTGATCCACCGGATCTTCTTCAGGAGAATCCGCCGGAGAACTTGCAGGAGAATCCGCCGCCTGGACTAGCGCTTTCTTCGACGGCTTTGAAGCTTCCACCTCCTCCCCTAGTACCGATGCTGGTGTCAGAGCAGCCTTGAACAGTATCAAAACCTTGCCGATTGAGAAAATCGCCAATGGCAGTGCGTCAATTATAGTCCCTGTTATTTCTGCTGTAACAATCTTCGTCTTCAAGATCACAACTTCAATGTCGTTCTAAACCGTGAAGTCGTACTTTCTAGCTTCGTCGGTGGCCAGAGTGTTCATGGGACCATTGTTAGACTTCAACATTGACAAGATTGATACACCCAAACACCGTAATACTCCAGTAGAGCCTGCTTCCCCGTTGCGGTCAAGTTCTTGTTCTTCGACAAGAAGTTCTTGAAAGCATTGTCCGTGGGACAAAACATCGTCAATCCACCATTGACATTGTCCTTGTACGTATTTTCAGCATCGGAAGCTAGCAAAGTATCGGCGAAGACTTTGCAGCTGTGAGCAGACATAAGAAGCGTCAGATTCATTGTGCTTGGGCCGAGAGAAGGAGCTTCAGCCTCCGGCGACAACAAGATCTTGCCGATCTGGATAATAGAGATGTTGCACGGAATCTCATGAACTAATTTGAAGAAAACGGCATCGAGCTTGCCATTAATGTCTTCGACTCCAAAGCCGACTTTGCCACCTTTTAGATCCGTGATGTTGACGAATCTGGATGGGCCAGAGGGAAGGAATAGCATAATTGAGAGGACTGTAGTCCCAGCAACGGCCAGACGGAGCTACATTATGCCTTGGTGTTTTGAAAAGATGGGTTTTAACCCCATCTGTTTGTCTAACGGGTGCAACACAAACGCATCGGAGTTGGTTTTTTGAAAATCCATTTGAACGCCTCAGATTGTTTCGCAGAGGGATCTGGTCGTGTGAGGAACACTAGCTTCATCATGTTGCTAGGCTTGTAATTTTTAATTTGAAGTCACGTCACTGGAATTCGTGAATGCATTATAACAATCGCTAACTTGCCAAAGTGGTCGAGCTAGAGTTGGAGCTGCCGGAGCATATACAAATGTTGATCACCTTGTGTTTTCTGATGCTGCCACCCTTTGATTGCATCTCTTCTTATGCAAAATTCAATGACCCATCACTCATGGGGGAAATTTCTCTTTTCAGGTTCAGCTATAGTATTTCATGGTATGGATAGATTATGTTTTTCGAATAAACATGAAAAACGTATTGTTTGCATAATGTGTGAAAATATATATATTGATATATACATATATAATATTGATATATATATATATATATATATATATATATACAATTTTTAATAAAGATTTAACTGCAAAAGTCAGGTTGGAAAACTTATCTGATTAGAGACCCATCACCACGTTGGGTCTGAAAAGACTTGAGTACACTGGAATACCCGTGGTGCGGGTTAGATCGTCTAAAAATCCCACCGGTCGGATCTCTGCGTGAGGAGCATGTAGATCCTTCAGCCATCGATGTGTGGTGGTGGTTGGAAAGGGATAGGTTCAAATCCCATACATCATGTTGCTTGATCTGAGCTAGATAACTAATCACTTATGGGGGTATATTTCTATACGTTTCCCACAGACGGTGCCAAAGTGTAAGTGCAAAAATTCGTTCGACTTTGACAAGTCAACGAATTCTTTACAATTATTACACCCAAAATAAAAATTTAGAACAAACAATAAATTAGAGAAATTCTATTGAGATGATGGGGGATTTTGATGATATGACTGAACCTAGGATTACCTAGATTGCCTACGTATCTCGCATGGAGCGTGGGAATCAGGTTGGAACGTAGTTCTGACAATGAGAATTGGATCTCTATTTTTGGGGGTTTTGCCCTTTTTTCTGCGTGTCCTCTATTGAGGGTCCTGAGCCCTTTTTATATAAGAAAAACCATAATCGATTCCTTTTAGGACTTGTATTGCTTGTCCCTTAAGAATCTGAATTACATCATATTTTCTTTATAACAAGGATTTACTTTATTTGGTTTCCATAGATTATAATTCTTCTTCTAATAGAACTGTTACTAAAAATGGGTTTAGTAACATATTCGTAATTGGGCTTGGGATTTTATCATCTCGGGCCTTCTTAATAAGTTCAGCCCATTATGCTTAGTTAACCTGGCCCAAGCTTCTTGTAGAGGCCCAATTTGAAGGTTGAATAGTCTCAGTATTTGTAGTGGTCCCCTTATGTGCTGATGTGTCTTGTCTTAATTGGAAGGGGAGATTTTTGCCCCCACAATAGTATTATAATGACTGATACCCACAACTGTAATATACTTATAATAATATAATATTGTAATGATGATCCTAGCCTAAAAAACAGTGAGCACGGGAGTTTTAAAAAATGTATATACATATATTATATGAATAAAAAATTAAGGCACAAATTTCCCTATCTTCCACAAATCTGTCTTCAACCTTTGTAAACTTCAAACCAGAGATAACCAGGACTTCAAACCAGAGAACTAGGGAGTTTCGTAAAGTCTCCGATTCAAAAATAAAGTGTCCGACATGAGTCCGACACGAGTCTCGTGTCTGTGTCCGTGTCCGTGTCTGTGTCATGTCGTGTCGACATGGACACTACCGCCAATTATGGAGAGTCAAGGTAAACACAGTTGAAAACACACACAGAAAAAATGTGAATTACTTAGTGCAATCTGCATCCAAGATGCTCATTCTTTATTATCACTGAGTTTCAAGTTCTCATCTGGATTAGCATAATTTTTTTTTTTTTTTTGATAAATAAAAGAATATTATTAAAAGACGCTCAAGAGGGGAGCGAATCCCAAGGAAATACAAAGTAGCACAAAGGTCTCAAGCTTTCAAAGAGGCTAAAAAATTAACAATTTCCTCCAACGATTTATGATCTCTCCCTGAAACCCAACAAAAAAGAGTGGAAATAATCGAGAATTTAAGCACCGAAATCGACACCGCCCTTCCTTCAAAATATCTCCTATTCCTTTCAAGCCAAATACACCACCACACACAAAGCAGCGTAGCTCTCCACGCGTCCTGACTGAGAGCCCCCACATGGCAACCTCTCCACATCTCAATCAACTCTCTGGTAGATCCTGGCATAACCCAATAAAACCCAAATAAGCCAAGCATCAAATCCCAAAACACTCTAGCCAAAGAACAATGAATAAGAAGGTGATCCACAGATTCCTCATCACGAAGACACATATAACAACGATTGACCACCACCTGGCTTCTCCTTCTCAAATTATCCTGGGTTAAGATTCTACCCAGAACTGAAGTCCACACAAAGAAAGCCACTTTAAGAGGAGCCTTACAACGCCAAACAGACTTCCAAGTAAAACAAATTCCAGGATCAAAAGAGAGGCACTTGAAGAAAGACCTTACCTCAAAATGCCCCTTGGAGTTTGCGACCCAAGACCAACAATCCGAATCCTCCACCACAATCCTCTGGCGATATAACAACTCCAAGAGACGAATTGCCTCATCAATCTCCCAATCCTGAAAGGCACGCCTGAATCGAACATCCCAAACCAGTCTCCTATTATCAAGATGATTAGCATAATTTTTTTAAAATGCCTCATATGACTGTTGACCGTTGGTCAACAGCTATGAAAGATGATGTCAACAAAAAAAAAAAAAAAAAAAAAAACAATTGTAATCCCATTTCTAACTTTCAAACGTGTATAAAGTCTATAGTACCCTTTGCTTTGAACCGGAAATGACATATTTGACCATATTTGAATATAATATAAAGGTAAAATTGCCCTTTGTGCATACCAAGGCCTTTTTTCTCTCTTAGATAGTAATAGTTGTTGGATTTTGTGGCTCGACTTCGGTATGTATGTAGTGTTCTGGAGAAGATGGACTAGTCTAAGTTATTCGGCCAAGTCCAATTGAGGTGAAAATTGAAGATGGACTCGTCCAAGTTATTTGGACTAGTCCAATTGGAGTAATTTTTTTTACTTGGGTTAATTGGTTGGGTTTTAACATATAGTTTTATATTCCCTTCTTTGATATATAATAGTGAAATCTCTCTCTCCACGAATGTAGCCTCAGAGTTGGGTGAACCATATAAAATATTATGTTATGCGTGAATGCGTATGATTGTTATCTCCATATATGCTTGTATGATGAAGCGATGATGATGCTTCCGTTGTATGTAATTAATGAGGGATTTAACTCTTAACAACAGCTGACCGTTAAGTGAGTTGGAGGAGTGGGTTGAAGGGAGTTAATATCCCTAACAGCTGGTATCAGAGCAGATGGTGGGTCAGAGCCCATGGTTGGTCTTGAAGATTAGACCAAAAGGTTGGTGTGAATTTTGTCAGAGCAGGAAGTTGATTGTGAGGTTCTATGGAGAATGACACAAAGGTATCATGATGGTGTGAAGCCCATGAGGAATAAATTTTGGGGACAAGCCAAAGAGTAGGTGCTAGTTCTCAAGATGGGGCGAAGGTGATAATACGAAGAAAAGGTTTGTTGCTTTGAGATAAAAAAACAATTGAGGAGGATGAGTTGATAGATTGGTGGGTTGCCATGCGTGACCAAATTGAACACCAATGGTGAGGTTGTTAATGGAAAAGGAAGGAAGAAGGAAAGAAAAGAGTTTTTTTTTTTTTTTTTTTTTTTTTGAGGTGGAGAGATCTTCAGTCGCGTGAAGATGAATTTCAAGCCAAGGTGGAAATTGTTGGGTTTTGTGGTTCGAATTCGGTGTGTATGCAGTGTTTTGGAGAAGATGGACCAGTCCAAGTTATTTGGACTACTCCAATTGTAACTGATATGGTAACTCTTTGTAGGCAAGTTAGAGAATTCTTATCCTAACAATGAATGAGTTTGAAGACTATAAATAAAGATGATGTGAGAGATTAAGGTAGAGAGAGGGAAATGATGTAAGGTGTTTAAGTGTGAGTATTATGAGGAAAGGGGAGAGTATATATAATTCTCCAGTGTAAAGATGTAGCTTCATGAGCGTGATGAGTGAGAGTGAGTGAGGTTTTGAAATTTGGTTTTATATTCTCTTCCTTGATACATAATAGTGAAATCTCTTTCTCCATGGACATAGCCCTAGAGTTGGGTGAATCATGTTAAATATTGTGTTATATGTGGATATGTATGATTGTTATCTCCATATATGCTTATTGAATGATGTTGCTTTCGCTGTATGTGATGAAGGAGGGATTTAACTTTGAACAACAACACCACCCATGAGCAAAAGAGCCGATTAAGGAGGGATTTACCCGTTGAGTGGGTTGGAGGGAGTTAATATCCCTAATAATTGGTGTCAGAGCCTATGGTTGGTCCCGAAGATTAGAGCAGAAGGTTGGTGTGAATTTTGTCAGAGTAGGAGGTTGATCATGAGGTGCTATGGAGATTCAATCAGAGTTGATAATGACACGAAGGCATGGTGATGGTGTAAATCCCATTAGGAACAAATTTTGGGGACAAGCCAAAAAGTGGGTGCTAATTCTCAAGATGGGGCGAATGTGATGGTATGAAGAAGGGAGGTTTGTTACTTTGAGCTAAAAAAACAATTGATGAGGATGAGTTGATAGATTGGTGGGTTGCCATGCGTGGGTAATTGAACACCAATGGTGAGCTTGTTGATGGAAAAGGAAGGAAGAAGGAAAGAGAGAATAGTTTTTTGTTTGAGGATGAAGGGATTATTAGTTGAGGTGGAGCTATAGAGGAGCACATGAAGACAAATTTTGAGCAAAGGTGGAAATTGTTAGGTTTTGTGGCTCGAATTCGGTGTGTATGCAGTGTTCTAGAGAAGATGGACCAGTCCAATTGAGGTGAAAATCAGTTAAGGAATTTATAATTGATATGGTAACTCCTTGTAAGCAACTTGGGGAATTCTTGTCCAACAAGGAACGGGTTTGAAGACTATAAATAAAGATGGTGTGAGAGATTAAGGTAGAGAGAGGGGAGAGATGTAAGGGGTTTAAAGGAAAGTATTGTGAGGAGAGGGGAGAGTATATGTAATTTCCCTAGTGTAAAGATATAGCCTCAAGAGTGAGACGAGTGAGAGTGCGTGGGGTTTTGGCATCTGGATTTTTTTTTTCTCTTCTTTGATACATAATAATTTCTCTCTCCATGGACGTAGCTTTAGAGTTGGGTCAACCATATAAAATATTATGTTATGCGTGGATGTGTATGATTGTTATCTCCACATTTGCTTGTGTGATGATGTAATGATGATGCTTTCGTCGTGTATGATGAATGAGTGATTTAACTCTCAACAACACCCGACCTTGAGTGGGTTGGAGGAGTTAATATCCCTAACAGTAGTAATAGGAAACAAATATCTTATATATATATATATATATATAGAAGACTATATATAGGGTTAAATACACTAACCTCCCCTGAGGTTTTGCCTATTACACTCAGATGAAACTTGTCAAAAATCTTGCACCGTGTTCTCGAGAGGTTTAGTCACTTGTTACAAATACCCACTCTATCCAAATAAAATGTATGATCTGACCAAAATGGCCACCAACTCAGTTGAAAAGGCGTTATTAACCTCATGATAGACATTAAATTACAATAAAATATCTTCTTTTCTGGAAAAAAAATACCATTCTTCACCTACCCACCCATCTCCACCACCGCCCCTTTCTTTGTCTCTTCCATGGCGAACCATTCTCTCAGTCCACATGCCACCACCCCTTCTCTCTCCAAATTTATAAACTAGTAAACAATATATATATATATATATATATATATATATTGTTGAGAATCTTTACAATATATTTTGTGTATAAACTAAGTAATTATTTTATTCCTTTGTAATATATGTACTATATATATATACATATATTACAAAGGAATTGATGGGAATGAACCCAGCAACCAAAGCAACAGGTAAATTTGTAACTTTGTTCTTCATTTCTCTCTTTCTCGCTCTATCTCTTTCTATAAATATATACAGTCCAATCTTATAAATGCTATTAGCACTTATAGGAGGAATAGTCTATTTGTTCAATTTATTTTGAACATTTTCATATTCAATTAATTCTGAATTTTTAATTAATTCAGAATCCTGTAATTCCATGTTGGAAGAAGAAGGATTTAACATGAATGTTAAAATATTGTTAATGCTTAAGGACTAAATAGTATTTTTTTTTTTTTTTGATAAGCAATAATAAATTAAAAAAAAGGCGTTCAATAGGGGAACGCGTCCCGTAGACATAAAAGAAACCGGGGTCTAAGGCCCCAAAGAATCCAAAAAAGAAATTAAATCAACAGAAGAGGAGTACAAACTTTTGTTCACATAACTAAAAAGAGAACGAAGAATAAAAAGTTTTAGAGTCGTTGTAGACGACTCCTTCCCTTCAAACATTCTAGTATTTCGCTCCTTCTAGATGCACCACCATATATAATGTGAAACAGATCTCCAATAAGCACGAATACTCCTACTCACACGACAACCTCTCCAAGCATGAATCAACTCCTTAGTAGAGCGAGGCATTACCCAACACATGCCAAATCGTAAGGGGAGGGAATCCAAATCAAATTGTCATAACCCCTTCCAATTCCTTCTTGCCGATATAATTGAGCCAAGAAAATGGTCACCTCTTTCAACTCCCAATCCTAAAATGAACGCCGAAAATGAACATTCCACGTAATCCCACCATTATCAAGCTGATAACAATTGGCTACTATGGCATGTTTATCAACTGCAATACCATATAATCTGGGAAATGTACGACATAAAGGCTGGTTCCCACACCAAAGATCTTCCCAAAAATGAACGCAACTACTATCACGAACCTTGAATCTGATATGAGAGGAAAAGGCATCCCATCCTTTCCGAATGGATTTCCAAGCCCCAACTCCTCCCGCAATAGAAACTGGACGTGTAGTCCATCCGCCAACATCTTCCCCATACCTGCAAGATACTAATCTACGCCAAGGACGATGTCTTTCCTTCCCAAATCTCCACAACCACTTGCACAGAAGCGCTCGATTAAAAGGAATCACTCGTCTAATACTGAGACCCCCCAATTTTATAGGCTTGCAAACTTGCTCTCATTTAACAAGATGATACTTGAACTCATCTCCCCTTCCTCCCCAAAGGAAATTCCTTTGAATTTGTTCAATTCTAACAGCAACGGAGCATGGAATTTGGAACAAAGAAAGAAAATAAGTGGGAAGGCTTGATAAAGTGCTCTTGATATGAGTGACTTTACCCCCCTTAGATAAATATTGCTCCTTCCAACCTGCCAACCTCTTTGCATACCTGTCAAGCACAGAATCCCAACTCTCCACTAACCTAGAAGAAACCCCTAAGGGCAATCCCAAGTAAGGGATAGGAAAGGAGCTCACCTTGCACCCAAGAACTGCAGCTAAAGAAGAGATGTCCTGTACATTCCCGACCGGGACAAGCACACTCTTGGCCACATTCGCCTGAAAGCAAGCCAAAATGCATCTAAATAGTATAATTATTATAGTATTATCTAATGAATAGTGATTTATTTATTATTCAGTCTTTGTTTTGCTTAGGAGTGATGATATTACTCTTCTGTCAATGGTTTACTGGAATCATTGACCTATGGAGCAATTTAATGCAAAAGTTGGTCTTAATATTCCAACGTGACTTTTGGACGACCCATAATATCATCAGATTTAAACAGGATATTAACAGAATAAGAATATCATTATTCTCTACATAATTACCATAATATTCATACTACCAGAACCTAAAAGCATTAACAATATGTATTTAAGCCATCATGGCTCTGATACGAAAACCTATGGATCAATACACCAAATAATATGGAATATGAATAGAAAACTACTTATAATGGAAAATGATGGAAAAAAGTACTAAATAATGGAATACACAAAAAATACTAAAACATCACTATGTAAAGCACTAAAGATAAAGTACTAAAACATTACTATTTATTCCACTATAAAATTATAACACTAAAAGCAATAATTTAACTTTGAAAAGGACTTATAGAAAAATTTTCTTTATTCCTCTTCCAAGCAAAAGTACACACTTAGAAATATAATACAAGAGAATAGAAAACTCAAAGATACATCGAGGGTAAACAATGCCCCCTTTGCCCCTTTTATACATAAAACATCGTTCTTGAAAATTAAACTTTGAAGTCCGCATAGTGGTTGGATGGCGTGTGCTGAATTTTTTGCAGTCGAATGGTCCACCACTAGTTTCTGTCTTCTTATCATCTAGCATAGCTATTCTTCTGACAAGAGAAAAATCATAATGATTTAAAGACTTCTGAAAAGTTCTCTGTCTTCTTCCTGTGGAATCAAAGTTTTTATAAAAAGTTCTTTCTATTCTTCTGTCGGCAAGATAGTTAAGAATCTTATTTTTTAGGAGGTTTCATCCTATCTGCCATTAGAACTGTCAGGGAGTCCCAATAATCGTCAGTGTTGGGCTCCACCTCTTGATTTAAATCCTGATTAGGATCTGGAGCTTCTCTAGCTAAACAATGGAATTGATTTCCTTCTTGGTTGGTAGTAGATGCCATTGAAGAATTTTCTTTAATTTGAGATGATGAAAAACCAAATGAATTGACAAATTTGTTCTTCATGAAATCCATACATTTCACCATTAAATATGTTTCAGTGATTATTGGATTTTGTTTCTTGATCATTTCTTTAATCAATTCAAAAGGGTTAAAAGTATCAGGGGCTGTTGGAAATTACGCCAATGTCAATTTTGGAATGGCATCATGATATGCCAAAGTTTTTTGTCTAATAATAGACAGAAGTTCCTGAACTGGTTGCTGGGTCATCCCAAACCACCATCTGTCGGAGAAAGTCTTTTCTAGAACGGGTAGCTTTGTTGTAATGTAACTACATTGAAAATCCCATTTCCATATCCATGGAATTCTAAATTTTGCAAAAAATAATAGGATAGATTTCCCTACAGAAATATTTTCGTGTCCTCTAAATTGAGGATGAAATTGTTGCCATGGAAGGAATAATTGCCTCACTGATTCAGGGAGAACATTAAGATTTGGGCCAAAGATATTCCACCATTGAAGAATCCAATTTGGAAATTCAATCTTAATTGATTGAGGGCATATCTTGAAGAATCAAGAATGCTTCTTTTTATAATTCTGATAAAAGAATGAATTCGTCCATGCTGAAATATAATCCCAGTAATTTTAGCCGTATCCGAAAGAAAGCTTCCGAGAGCTATTAGGATTTAAACCCAGTCAGAGGGCCTCATAATTCTCTTGAAAATAGTTGTGCTATAAACAAGAGGACTTTCTTTTTTAGCAACATTTTGCTTTGTGTGAGTAATTTCCACAGAGGCAGTTTCTGTAAGCATGGCTTCATAGACATATCTATGTCGTCCTTCTAGAGCAGCATATTGCTGAGTGTGGAAATATTTGGATTTAATTTCTCATGGATCTGGCATCTATTGTCCATCCTGAGAATTCAGGATTAATACAGTTTGTTTATACCTTAAATTAGGCAGATAAGGAGTTTCTTCTTTAAGAACTTCCTTCATTGTTTTCTATGCAGAACCCACCACTTTATTTGGTGTTCGGAGCAAATCAGATAAATGCTCCAATGCAGGATATTGCTCATCCTCAAGCGACATCATTGCTTTAGCCTTTGTTTACCACGGCTTTGCCCTCGATTGGGCTAACTCATGAACCCTGTAAAATTTCACGAGTTAAAAAGTCAGGTAAAGATTTAGAAGTGCCTTTAATATAATACTCAATTGTAAAATCAAAAGTTGATAAATCAGTTTGCCGTCCAGCAAATATCTGTTTGGAAGCTAAATTCTTTAAATCTTTTTCCAGTACTTGTTTAGTAGCACTACAATGAATGCGTAACAATAAATTCTGATTTAATAAATCATCTTGGAATTTATAAATACATTTAACTGAAGAAAGAATTTCTTTCTTAATAGTTGAATAATTTATTTATACATTTTTCCAAGTTCCAGAAGTGAAACGAATTAGGCCCTGCTTGGATTGAAGTTCAAAGAATAGTTTTGAAAAACAGTTTTTAGAGAATGAAAACTGAAAACAGTTTTCAGATTTCTGAGTTTGAAATTCTAGTTGGTTAGAAAAACTCCAAAACAGTTTTTAGAAACCTAAAACTAAAAAAACTGTTTAATTATCTAAAAAAAAACTTTTGAACTTGAGAAGGTAAACTGATTCGGACTAATGGCTTCTATCTGCATCTTTGTAAAGATATCCAATGCCATTTTAGATAACCCAATTCGAGTAAAACCAAAAATAAGAATCGTCCAAGACCGAACATCTCTACCAGGAATTTCATCAAACACCTTTTGTGCATGACCCAAGTTCTGGGATTTTACATACAGACTCAAAACATAGTTCCCCACTTGCAACTGTTGGACAGAACCGTTTTTTATAACTTTGGCATGAATGATCTCTACTGTCAATTCACTAGTCGAAGAAGTCAACAAATTGGGTTTTGGGTATTCAATTCGATAGGATGCTGAAGAGTAATTCAAGTGAGATTGGAATTGTTGAATTTCAAGCAAAGAGGTGCCTACGATGTTTCAAGAGAGAGAAACTAGTGAGAGAAAGTGTGGACATCTCAAATTTACATTATTGGAAGAGCAAGCAGTGCCCAGATAGCTCCATCCCATAGATAAATTGAACACTGATCTCTACTGTCATTTCATTAACTATGTTATCACAACCATTTTTTTTCCATAGATAAATTGAACAACAAAGGAATCACAAGCTCCAAACAATCAATAATGTCCTCCAACTAGACCTGCAATGGGCAAAGCCGCTTACGATTCACAATTTGAGCCAGATTAGGCATTCATTTATACCTAAACCCAATTGATATTCCAACTCCATTTCTATCTAAACCCAAGTGGAATTCGAGCTTTGAAGAATCAGTAATGTCTTTTTGGAGCTTGATGATCAAGTAAATTGGAAGAGAAAAAGGTAGGTGTAGTAATCGTTGTTCTGCAATATAACAATTTTAATTGCAACCTTGCCCTAAATTGCAATCGGACAATTTCTAAAATTTCCTAAATTACTGTCGCACAATTCCTGCAATTTTACTTCTAATTCATCACATCGGTACTTCGAATTCATACCAATGACTGAATTTTCCCTGACCTCGCATCAATCATCTTGGTAGTGTCGCAACCCTTCGCATCGCAACCTCTGACATCGGCTCCCAACTTTAGAAGGAACTGAAGAAAGAAAAGACTTGCGAAGTTCAGCCCGTATCCGACCACCTTTGTCTATTGCATCACATCTGTCTTGAGTCAATCGTTCTACCCGATCTGCATAAAAGAGAAGAATCCGGCCACAACCAATGAAGAACCCATGAATTCGAAGAAGCCATAATCCTTAAACCCAAATCGGGAGAACTTGATGATCTAAAGATTGGGCTCCATTCCCTGAAGGCGAATCCGAAGCCTGAGAGAAAAACTCACCCACATGGGACGAAAGACGGCAAGCGCTAGAGTTTTACAGGAGAGAGAGAGAGAGAGAGAGAGAATGAAGAAGGTATGGTTTAGGTTTAGAGAGAGAACGTACAGTTTGGGCTTAGAGAGAGAAGCTTTTAAACGACAACCATTTAGCGTCTTTTTTTTTAAGTGACCTTCCCATCTCCGTGTGTTTTCAAAAAACTCATACTCCCTTATCTCAGTTTTCTAAAAACTCTCTTTCAAAAACAGGCACCAAGTAGTACAAAAATGGGTTTTCTGAATTTTTGACACTCTAAAAGAAAACTGTTTTGAAAGTGCCAATCCAAGCAAGGCCTTAACTATTCTGTTCCTGTATGGGGATTCTTTTGTTTAAGAATATCATCATATCCAATATTGATTACATCTGAAGAGAATAGTAATCTAGAATGCTCTTGTCATCTTGAACAAGATTATTATAAAGTTATTGTTGAGATGAATGGACTTAGTCTAAATGTTTTGACTAGTCATCAACAATCCTTATTAGATCTTATAGATCAAATACAAGATCCTCAAATGAAAATGAAGATCTTTGAAATAGGTTATTCTATCGCACAACATAACGAAGATAATGATAATTCAGACTTTATGAGATCCAATATTCTCTTCAGATGCATCAAATATTGGATATGATGGTATTTTGAAACAAAAGAATCCCAATACAGGAACAAAAGAGTTAATTCGTTTCATTTATGGAACTTGGAAAAATGTACAAATAAATTATTCAACTATTAGGAAAGAAATTCTTTCTTTAGTTAAATGTATTTATAAATTCCAAGATGATTTATTAAATCAGAAATTCTTGTTACGCATTGATTGTAATGCTGCTAAACAAGTACTGGAAAAAGATGTAATGGCTTTAGCTTCCAAACAGATATTTGCTGGATGGCACGCTGATTTATCTGCTTTTGATTTTACAATTGAGTATATTAAAGGCACTTCTAATTCTTTACCTGACTTTTAAACTTGTGAATTTTTACACGGTTCATGAGTCAGCCCAATCGAGGGCAAGGTCGTGGTAAAACAAAGGCTAAAGCGGTGATGTCGATTGAGGATGAGCAATATCCCGCATTGGAGCATTTATCTAATTTGCTTCAAACACCAAATAAAGTGGTGGGTTCTGCACAGAAAACAATGAAGGAAGTTCTTAAAGAAGAAACTCCTTATCTACCTAATTTAAGGTATAAACAAACTGTATTAATCCTGAATTCTCAGGATGGACAATAGATGCCAGATCCATGGGAAATTAAATCCAAATATTTCCACACTCAGCAATATGCTGCTCCAGAAGGACGACATAGATATGTCTATAAAGCCATGCTTACAGAAACTGCCTCTGTGGAAATTACTCACACAAAGCAAAATGTTGCTAAAAAAGAAAGTCATCTTGTTTATAGCAAAGCTATTTTCAAGAGAATTATGAGGCCCTCTGACTGGGTTTAAATCCTAATAGCTCTCGGAAGCTTTCTTTCGGATATGGCTACAATTACTGGGATTATATTTCAGCATGGATGAATTCGTTCTTTTATTAGAATTCTAAAAGAAGCATTCTTGGTTCTTCAAGATATGCCCTAAATCAATTATGATTGAATTTCCAAATTGGATTCTTTAGTGGTGGAATATCTTTAGCCCAAATCTTGATGTTCTCCCTGAATCAGTGAGGCAATTATTCCTCCCATGGCAACAATTTCATCCTCAATTTAGAGGGCAGGAAAATAATATTTTTGCAGAATTAGGAATTCCATGTATATGGAAATGGGATTTTCAATGTAGCTACAATACAGCAAAACCACCAGTTCTAGAAAGGACTTTGTCCTACAGATGGTGGTCTGGGATGACCTAGCAACCAGTTCAGGAACTTCTGTCTATTATTAGACAGAAAACATTGGCATATCATGATGCCATTTCAAAATTGACATTGGCTCAATTTCCAACAGCCCCTGATACTTTTAACCCTTTTGAATTGATTAAAGAAATGATCAGGAAATAAAATCCAATAATCACCGAAACAGATTTAATGGTGAACTGTATGGATTTCATGAAGAACAAATTTGTCAATTCATTTGGTTCTTCATCATCTCAAATTAAAGATGATTCTTCAATGGCATCTACTACCAATCAAGAAGGAAATCAATTTCATTGTTTGGCTAGAGAAGCTCAAGATCCTAATCATGATTCAGTTCAAGAGGTGGAGCCCAACACTGAAGATTGTTGGGATTCCCTGACAGTTCTAATGGCAGATAGGATGAAACCTCCTAAAAAAATAAGATTCTTAACTATCTTGCCAACAGAAGAATACAAAGAACTTTTTATAAAAGCTTTGATTCCACAGGAAGAAAACAAAGAACTTTTCAGAAGTCTTTAAATCATTATGATTTTTCTCTTGTCTAAAGAATAACTACGCTAGATGACAAGAAGATGGAAACTAGTGGTGGACCATTCGATTGCAAATAATTCAGCACACGCCATCCAACCACCATGTGGACTTCAAAGTTTAATTTTCAAGTCCGATGTTTTATGTATAAAAGGGGGCATTGTTTACCCTAAATTTATCTTTAAGTTTTCTATTCTCCCTTGTATTATATTTCTAAGTGTGTAAGTGAAATAAAGAAAATATTCCTTTTCAAAGTTAAATTATTGCTTTTAGTTTTATAATTTTATAGTGGAATATATAGTAATGTTTTAGTGCTTTACATGGTGATGTTTTATTGCTTTTTGTGTATTCCATTATTTAGTGCTTTTTTCCATCATTTTCTATTATTAGTAGTTTTCCATTCATATTCCATATTATTTGGTGTATTGATCCATACGTTTTTGATCCATACGTTTTGGTATATATATATATAAACCATTTGCAACTTGCTCTTAATTCTTAGCAACCATAAATAGACCCCCCATTTGCAATTTTGCTCTTTATTTCTTTATACACACACACGTCCATTGGAGCTTAAGATTGATCCATTGGGAATAAATTGATAGCCATTGACGAGGGATAAAAATTGAAGAGAGAGAAAGATTCAATAGATGTGCCGAGGGTGTTGCAACAATCATAGTAGAGAGAGATTTGAAGAAATTGAGCTTAGAGAATAAATTCAGTAAAGAGGGTGTTACAACAATCACATTACTGCTCATATTTTTGTGTGCTTTTTTGTGGATGGCAACTATGCAAAGAGTGTTACATTGTAGGTAATGAAGGCGTTCATTCATATCTAGAGGTACAAACTTTGATTCTGAAGCTAAGGATGTTGGGAAACGTGCTAGTTTTAAAAACTTTTTGAGGGATTTAAATTCATAGATCTTGATTCATTACATAGAGACAAGTTTTATGCAAAAATAAAACATGATGTATCATTCAATTAAAAGATTGAATACTTACATCAAGGTTTGAGTAAACCTTAGATCTCTCCTCTAAAGTGAATGTTCTCACTTATTGTAGATCCCTTAGCAAGATGCATTCTCTTTGGATCTCCATCTTCTTGGTAATTGTTTTGCCTTTAGGAATCACTCATATGCCTCCATGAATGACCTTGGAAAACTAGGCTTGTGGGAGCCTCCATTAGATGAGAACATAAACCCTAATTTTCTAGAGAGAGAAAATTTATTCCTTTTTTCTTCTTATCAAAATCACCCCTAAAATATACATAGACCATGTATATTTATAGGCAACATAAAGGTAAAGAAAAGGAAACAACTAATCCTTCTCAATCTCTAATTCACATGTCTCAAATCTAATATGATTCCAATATCAAGTTGGGCTATGAGTGAGAATCCATTGGGCCTATTATTTTATTGGCTACAATGAATTAATGATTGCCCCGGTCCATGGACCCAATTAAATTAATTCATAAATTAATTTCTACTCCACTAAAAGAAATTAATTGAACTCCAATTAAATAATAAATAACCTCTAAGTCAATATTGCACTTTGACCCCTCTATGCATAATTAGTTATTGGATAAATAAAGCCATCAATCTGACTACTTAATTAATATATTTATTTTGGTACCTTTGATTATTTCTGGCTAGATCACAATAAAACATTTGTTTGACAAAAAATAATAATTTAAATAAATAAATATATAATAAATCATTTTGTCTAAAAACATACGAAGGCCTTCGAATTTACTTTGTGATCAACCATAATCAATACAAAATAAATACAAGTAGCAATGATGCAAATATTGAAAATATAACCCTCTAACTATTAATTACATAATTACCCAAAGTGTCGGTCTAAGGATCCCGAAGAATCCGCCGAACAAATCAAAGTAATTATTAATTAATAAAAGAGTCTATAATTTTCTCATGCTTAAGAGTCAAATGCTATGACAGTGATAGGGAGCAATTGCATACGACGGCTCTCGCAATATATCTCAACCTAATGCGGATCCAGTTCAAGTCTTAATTAATTATGAGTCCATCCATAATTACCGACTATGAACAATTTATAATTACTATTTATATATCATGCATTGATTGCCATCACATACATATATATAAATATTTCTCGTAATCACAGGGACACTATCAATTTCATAGTGAATCGAAACATAATACATTGAATTCACCAATTATATAAATCATAAATATTTCAGATATGTCAGGAACATATGTCACTATAATCCAGATAGGAATTTGCTATGCCAGGGCATATAAATCCCAACAGCTCCCACTTGCCCTCATAGCCAATTCAAATTGCATCTAACTCCAATGTTATCCAGGTGTTGATCAAAACTATTGATCGACGATACCTTTGTTAATGGATCAACAAAGTTGTGTTCCAATGCAATGTTCTAGCCACAAGTACATTTTCCTGCCGGACAATATCATGTAGAACATGATACTTCCTATTAGTGTATTTTGTTCATCTATGGAACCCTGGGTCATTGGTTTGGACTACTTCTGCACTATTGTCGCAATATAGCTCGATAGGCAGGCTAGTATGCTCCACAACCTCTAAATCAGTGAGATTAAACCAATAGGCTTATTTTGCCGCCTTTAAGGCTGCAATATATTCCACCTGCAAGTTTGAGTCAACAGTTGAAATCTGCTTAACAATCTACCAACTGATTTCCCTTCCATTAAGTGAACATACACTAAGTCATGAACCTCATAGTATCTACTTCTGATTGAAAATCAGAACTAGCATACCTGACTAGGGCCATATCATCACATCCATAAATGAGTATGATATCCTTGGTCCTCCTTAGGTACTTAATGATATTTTTTACAACAGACCAGTTATCAAGTCCAGTATTGGACTGATCTCTACTGACTATCCCTACTATGTAGCGGATGTCCTGTTTGGTATAGACTATGGCATATATGAGACTCTCATATGCCGAAGCATATTTTTCCAGTCTCATTTGCTCAATCTCCTTTGATAGTCTTGAAAAACTACTTACTAGAGAGAGCCATCCATATCAATAAAGCAAGAACTCATTCTTTGAGTTATGCATACCAAACCTGGTCAAAACTTTATCAATGTAGGATTATTAAGATAAGCCTAATTTCCTTTTAACCTGATCTTGCAAAAGCTTAATCCTAGGAATATAGCTTACATCTTGAAAATCCTTCATTTAAAAGTAACTGAACAACTACCTCTTTATTGATGACAAAACTTCCACACCATTCTAAATGAGTAGGATGTCAACAATATATATATATAGAATTAGAAAAATAATGACATTCCCTTGTACACTTATGATTTATTCACTAAGAAATCTTCTGATATCCTTTTGTAGATTAACTTGCCTTCCATAAGAATCACCCTACTAGAAAGTTCTACAAGATCCCAAAATTTATTAGAATACATAGATTCCAACTCTGATTTCATAGTAACTCACCAAAACGATCTGTATCCACATCGGTTCACGCTTCCGTGTAGCTTACTGGGTCCAACTCATGTTTAACAGGGATGTCCATAATGGTCTCACCTAAAAACATGATTCTGTCGAATTGGATGATAATCCTCCCACTACATCAATGTACCGATGCAAGAATCTGTGTAGTAGATGATGCTAACGCATCAATAGGGAATTCATATATTATTCTTAATCTCTATAATAAGTGTGTTCACATGTGGTACATCTGGTACTCATACCAAATTCTCTAACATTATGCTACTAGGTATGTGATTCATAATATGATTCTCCTATAGATAAACAGTGAGTAAAAACAATCAACTTTTATCTTTGAGATCATAAAATAATCCATCCTAGTGACATTTAGAGTAGCTATCAAATCTAGCATGCCTATGATCTGATTCCAACTTACTTGTCCATATCAAACGCACATGTGCAAGACTACCCCATATGTGCATATGATTCAAACTAATATTTAGTCAAAAACACAGCTCAACGGTATCCTTGAGACAGACTAAGATGGAATGCAGTTCATAATGCGCATCGATGTCATTAACGCTAAACTCTTAACGGAAAGAGATAATGTGGCATTACTGATCATAGATCTAACCATGTTAAGTGGAATTCTGTTATTCCTATTTGACACTTAAATTAATTTAGCGTCAATTGCGGAAAACTAGTACACAACACCCTCATTGACCATATAGTCTTTGCACTATCCCAAGAAATACTCAAATACTCGATCAGATCGAAGTGTCTTGATAAGTTTACCTAATATGTGCTCCACATTAGTCTTGACCCTCTCGGAATATACCAAAAGTATAAGACTTGTGTCGCAACAGGTAAATTTATCCAAAACGTGAGTAATCTTGATTGGATGTTCATAAGACTACACGTGTACGTGTGTACCGACTCCAATTGTTCTTTATGTCTATTTCATTTGGCTGATTAAGCCCTTAGAGTTATCGATCCTTCAAAACAAGATTCACAAGTTTGGTTTAGGCTCCTCTGCCTCACTAGGTTATAAACCTTCTTTAACCAATGTTTAAATCTCATTTTGATTGATTACAACCCAAAAATAGACACCAAAAATACAATGAGTCAGGAATAACAAATTTTCTCTTAACATTCAATCTAGAAGATGCAACATTAGTTTCTACATCCTGCAAATCTTAAGAGCTTGTGATTATAGTATATTAACCATCTTTCAATACACCAGAAGCAATCGCATATCTATTCAATTTTATAAAACTAGTTTTACAAAATAACGATCTAGTTTTTATAAGCCAAAAGTGAAATAAGAATGAGATTGCGTTTCACTTCTGTGCATAAAGATAGTTCTCTAATACTAATATCCCCATACTCTCTAATTTCAGATGTAATACTCCCACTGACTTAACTACAACCTTGGCATCAAGTCAAAAGATAAATATATATCCATATCATCAAGGCTTCTGGATTCCTGAAATCCTTACAATAAATTGCAAACATATTTAGTGGCTCCAGAATCTATCCATCAGGAATCAATAGATACAACCACATAACATGGTTCAATGATTAAATATATATTTTCCTATGCCACGTCATTTCTTAGACAGTTTGTCCTTTAGTGTCTTAGTTAACGGCAAAAGAAACAGTTTCATTCGCCCTCAGCATACACTGCCTTATTCCCTTTAACCTTTTAGATACCTATGTTTTGTGCTAGCCTAGTCCTATTATCATCCTTCTTCTTTGTTTTGCCCGTCCACTTGGGCCTAGAAGAAGATGGTATAGACTAGGTTAGATTGATAAGAACGCCCATACTCTTGATTATCCCTTCATCTGTTACCAATTCTATAAGAATATCAGCGAGTGTGAACTCAAACTGATTCCTTATTTAGTTCACTATAACAGAATCGAACGAGTTTGGTAACAAGACAATAATCATGTCAACTTGAAACTTACCACCCAAGTCAGCCCTATTGATCTCCAGCTAATTTTATATAATAAACAATCATTTTCCAAAATTTGATTTCAAACTGGAGTTCATGAGGCTATCTTGATGGTATTTAAATTTGACACAGTACTTAGGCATATGCTCTATCTAATCTCACCAAAATATCTCATTGACATTTAATATGATGCTTGAAGAAAATAAAATAATACAAATGTTAGCTTTGGAGTATATTCGAGCTAAACTCTAGAATATTGCACCAAGTCATATCATTTACCTTATCTAATTTATTAAAAGCATTAATGTCAAATTTGGTATCTCAAAGTAAAAGAGATAGGTATAGGAGTAATAAACACATTTTGTACCCTTACGTTGTGAATAAAATATCTAAGTTCATTTTCCAGTCATTATAAATAAGGTCCAATATCATAGAATATGTAAGCAAGCAGATAAACTGGATTAGACATAATTAATCTGAATATAAATGCATTCATACAATATGCAAGGTGAACTATTAATAATGTCATGCATATTTAAAATTAAAATGAGCTTGTTAACCACATAATACAATAAATCTCAATCGAACAAGAGATCATTATCATTATTGGTGAACAATCCCTTTTAATTAATGCGGGTCCCTCAACTCTGTAGCATAATAAATCAACTAATCAATATGTCAATAACTTATCCTGTTGGAGGAGTTCATTATTACTATTATTGAGATTCATTTGCTATTAAGCGAGCACTTCCATTAAAATAATAATATGTGGGTCCCTTAACCACTGTATGAAAAATCGAATAACCAATACGCCAATAACTTATTCGGTTGGCGAAGTTCATTATTGCTATTGGCGGGCAAATCCCATCATTTCTATATCTCTTAAGACAATGCCTTGTCTATCATATGAAATGATTCCCGATTTAATTTAGCCTTTCTAAAATCACCTAGTATAGACCACTTCGTTGGGAAGCTAACACTATTGATTTTAGATTGAGTGTATAACGTTATTAAAACTCTAACGAAAAATTAAACATTAAATATGTTGTCATTATAATCTAGACTCTTTAAATCATGCGTAGGGCCTTATTTTTAAAGATCTAATTATAATGAACATTTAATATTTGTATTTTCATGAGACAACCATTCTTGTAATATTAAAACTCTTCAAATCATGCGTGGGGCCTTATTTTTTTGAAGATCTAATTACAATGGTATTAATAACGAAGGCCATGGAGTAATGTATAAAAATCCCCGCTCCCACTCAATTTTTTTAATCATTCATAATTAGGGTTTTCATTTTATTCAAATACATGATATGATGCATGCAAAACGTCTTGATTTTAATCCAATTAAATTTAGAAAATATTTGGACTTTAAATGATTCACTAATATTTAATTTGAAGCACACTTTAAAAAAATAATTACAAAAAATAATTTTGCGTTTCCCAATAAGTGCCCTCAAATTAATTAGTAATCAAATCCAATTAATTTTCATAATTTAACTAATATAAATCAAGCCATTTAAATAAATATCATGGATCCAATGCATGAACAATAATAATTAGCAATTAATTATTTCATGCATCACATACAACAATAAATGACAGATAAAGCAAATTAAATGGCCAATGGATTCAGCTTTTAACATTTAATTGCTCTAAGTATTGCGCGAGGATCTTCCATCAGCTTGCAAACACCGGCAGGAGGTTGATACGCGCTAGGAGAAGCAAAACACTGCTTGGAACGCGACTGGAGGGCCCCACACGCGCTCACACGCGCCTGGGGCATGCTGCAGGTGAAGGCACACGCCCCCACGCGCTGGCACGCGCCTGGGGCGGGTGAGACTCGCTGGCACGTGCTGGCACGCGCGTGGGGCGCGTGGGACGCGCCTCCACGCGCCTGCACGCGCGTGGAGGTCCTACACCCTTGGCTGGCGCGTACAATGCACGCGCCAGCATATGTCACCTCCTGGCGCGTGTTCCTCACGCGCCAGGCTCACCCCACAGGCACCACATCTGATTCTAGCCTCCTTCGACGCCTCTTCTCGCCGCCGGCGATGCTCCGGCCACCGGAAAAACGCCGAAAAATTCAGAAAAATTCCCAAAAAAATTAAATTAAGCCTAAAAAAATTCCAAAAAATTCCAGAAAATTACTGAAGCATAATTTAACCCTTTTGGACCTTCTTGAAGCTTCATAGCATCCTTTGACGAAGATTACATGGCTTTAAAAATATTTACAATTTGAAATACAATGGAAAAAATTAAATTACATCATTGAACTTTCAAACGGCTAAATCAAAGCCTTAATTACATTCATCCAAAAATAAAATTACATTCAATATTCCTATAAGCTTCATCCATGGCCCAAAACACATATCATCATCCATTCACAATTATACATACATCATCATGTATCAATATATATCAATATATTAATTCATACATCAACATACATCAATAAATAAATATATGCATATCAAAATTGGATCCATGAATGATAAATTTTCATAAAATCATGATCTCTAGTAATGAATCAAACCATGCTCTGATACCACTGTTGGGAAACGTGCTAGTTTTAAAAACTTTTTGAGGGATTTAAATTCATAAATCTTGATTCATTACATAGAGACAAGTTTCATGCAAAAATAAAACATGATGTATCATTCAATTAAAAGATTGAATACTTACATCAAGGTTTGAGTAAACCTTAGATCTCTCCTCTAAAGTGAATGTTCTCACTTATTGTAGATCCCTTAGCAAGATGCATTCTCCTTGGATCTCCATCTTCTTGGTAATTGTTTTGCCTTTAGGAATCACGCATATGCCTCCATGAATGACCTTGGAAAACTAGGCTTGTGGGAGCCTCCATTAGATGAGAACATAAACCATAATTTTCTAGAGAGAGAAAATTTATTCCTTTTTTCTTCTTATCAAAATCACCCCTAAAATATACATAGACCAAATATATTTATAGGCAACATAAAGGTAAAGAAAAGGAAACAACTAATCCTTCTCAATCTCTAATTCACATGTCTCAAATCTAATATGATTCCAATATCAAGTTGGGCTATGAGTGAGAATCCATTGGGCCTATTATTTTATTGGCTACAATGAATTAATGATTGCCCCGGTCCATGGACCCAATTAAATTAATTCATAAATTAATTTCTACTCCACTAAAAGAAATTAATTGAACTCCAATTAAATAATAAATAACCTCTAAGTCAATATTGCACTTTGACCCCTCTATGCATAATTAGTTATCGGATAAATAAAGCCATCAATCCGACTACTTAATTAATATATTTATTTTGGTACCTTTGATTATTTCTGGCTAGATCACAATAAAACATTTGTTTGACAAAAAATAATAATTTAAATAAATAAATATATAATAAATCATTTTGTCTAAAAACATACGAAGGCCTTCGAATTTACTTTGTGATCAACCATAATCAATACAAAATAAATACAAGTAGCAATGATGCAAATATTGAAAATATAACCCTCTAACTATTAATTACATAATTACCCAAAGTGTCGGTCTAAGGATCCCGAAGAATCCGCCGAACAAATCAAAGTAATTATTAATTAATAAAAGAGTCTATAATTTTCTCATGCTTAAGAGTCAAATGCTATGACGGTGATAGGGAGCAATTGCATACGACGGCTCTCGCAATATATCTCAACCTAATGCGGATCCAGTTCAAGTCTTAATTAATTATGAGTCCATCCATAATTACCGACTATGAACAATTTATAATTACTATTTATATATCATGCATTGATTGCCATCACATACATATATATAAATATTTCTCGTAATCACAGGGACACTATCAATTTCATAGTGAATCGAAACATAATACATTGAATTCACCAATTATATAAATCATAAATATTTCAGATATGTCAGGAACATATGTCACTATAATCCAGATAGGAATTTGCTATGCCAGGGCATATAAATCCCAACAAAGGATGGAAGAAATAGAGGAAACAAACTCTTCTCTGCAGAAGAATCAGCAGAAAATGAGACATTCAAGTGGTAATGGGGGTGGGTATGGTGGTAGATTTGGAAGCCGTGGTGGTAATGGTGAAGACCGTGGACGGCAAGGAGGTTTCAATGGGTGAAGAGGTGGTTCTTTTTGGGGTTTTTACTCAAGCTATGGCGGTCGTGGTGGTGCTCACAATAATTTTGATGGTTATGGCGGACAAGGTGGCCATGGAAGGTAGGGTTTGGGATTGGATTTGGCAGGGAGAAAAGAGAGAACAAAGAGGGAATAAGATCTTTAGGCAAATATGTCATTTTATTTAATGAAAATTTTTAATCATTTTATTATTAAAATAATCGGGGTACAAAAGTAATTTTATCTGCATTTTTAACTTTTGTAAGCTCGAGGAGATGTCATTGCAAGATTTTTGACAAGTTCCAAGCGTTATTAGACCAAACCTTAGGGGAGGTTTGTGTATTTAACCCTAAATATTATCTCTCCAAATATGCTATTTGGTGATATTATGCTAATTGGAAAAAGCAATCTGAATTTCTTCCACTTTAATCTTCATGGTTTACTTTTGAATTATTATTATTTTTCCAATTTGAATCCAAATTCTTCTTCGAGCACCCCCCCAAAAAAAAAAAAAAAAGAAGATACAGTTGATGAAATTAATCTTGAATAGTGTTCAAGAATATCCCAAATAAAAAATTTAGAGAAAGAAGTGGAATAGTCCGATTAGAAAATGAACAAATAAAATTTGATTTAAACATATTAGAAAAACCTTAATTAAATAGTATCAATTAGGGCAACATAGTTATGTGCCTCGGGTTCCGTAATTATCTCTGTAACATAGTGTAGTTGTTTGAGGGTTCATTCTTTGCCGAGCCTTCACCGACGCGGACACAATTGATCAAACATGAACTTCAGGGTTTCAATATATGGAGAGATATATCACCGATTCGACCAAACCTGTGTGGAAGAGAAACCCAAAATGCCTCACTTCTTGGTGTATATATGCATTTATGTACATATACGTGTTCATCTGTTTTGGATTTAGAGAGAGAGACGAAGCCTTCAAAGTGACGAACGGATGAGAGATTGATAGTGGATGAGGAGAGAGAAATTGAAGAGTAGGTAGGTTTTGGGTTATGAATGTTTGGGTGCCTATGTGTGTATGCATATATATATACATGTGTATATACATGTATATATATATATATATGTATGTATTTGTGTTGAATCTGGTTTTGATTTGAGAGAGAGATGTTAGAGAAAGAGATGGTAGAAGAATAATTTTTTATACTTGAAAATGGATATTTTAGTCTTTTTAAATTTGATTAACTTTTCAACTAAAATAATATTAAACAGACATGAGCATGGTGGTAATTGCATTATTACTATTAACGGAGTCAGCCTACAAGATCTGACAGGGGAGGTTAGAGTAATTTCTGAAAACTATGTAGTACTGTGTGTAGGTTTAGCAATGTAGAGGAGAGGTAAGTAAAATTGTTAAATTAGTGCCAATGTGCAATTTGTGGCCTTGTGCTGGTGTTTGTGTACCCTTTGGGTGTCACGATTTAATGAGTGATATCTCCATCTCCTTCTTCTGAATTTTGGGAACAGAGCTTGTCAAACTTCTTAAATAGCCAAGTAATTATTGTTAGGCCTTGTGTCAACTGATTTTCACACTCTTTAACATTGTCATATAGTTTGACGATAAAGTGTCATTTGTCAACTTATTTACTTATGCCTTTGTTTTTCAACTGTGAAGGAAGCTTGCTGACAATGCTTTTGTTTTTCAACTGTGAAGGAAGCTTGCCGACAAAGTTGCAGCTGCTGGATTCTATGTGGTTGTTCCTGACTTCTTCTATGGAGACCCATACGTACCTGAAAATGCTGAAAAGCCAATATTAGTATGGATAAAAGAACATGGAACGGTTAGTTATCTTCATTATACTACATGCCTGGAAACTGCTACTTATTTATATTGTGAAAGTGGTTCCCTTTGAACATATTTTTCTTTAGGGTTTGCTGGAAATTTAACATTTAGAGAAATCCAAAATGTGGGTTGACTCAGCAGACCCATTCATTTTGTGTCTCCTTGAAGAAATGAAGTTTCTGTTTTTCAGATAATACTGAATGGTGTTTCTTCCTTTTTGGCGAATAAAATCAGTGTTTTCGATTGTTTAGTTTTCAAACTCAAATAAAGTTTTGATTAATAGTAGCTAAAACATTAGTGTCTAAAATTTTTTCTTACCTTCTAGGATAAAGGATTTGAAGATGCAAAACCAGTAATTGAAGCTCTAAAAAGTAAAGGTGTATCCAGTATTGGAGCTGCAGGCTTTTGTTGGGGTGGTAAGATTTTTCCTGAACAGCCTTCACTAATTTAGACAATATCATATTGCAATTAATTTCTGCAACTAGACAGGGCTTAAAAATCAACAACTTGACTAAAATTGAACTTTTTGAATTCTCTCATCAGCTAAGGTTGTTGTGGAATTAGCAAAGCATCCTTATATCCAAGCTGCAGTGATGCTACATCCGTCACTGGTCACTTTGGATGATATCCAGGGTATGAATTATGTTACTAAACTTTCCTAAAATTACTTTTTGTTTTATTTTGTTGGACCCAGAATTTTAAAGTAGACCTCTGGAATTATTCATAGAAGCAATTGTGTTGGTCCTTTGTGAATTTTATTTGAGCGAGTGTATCATGAGGGTGCATGCTCTTACCGTGAGCTAGCTTGTGCCATTGACCGTTTGGATTGAGAGTGCATACATCACAGTATCTTGATGGTTGATAGCACGGTCATGATAGCTTTTTCATTTATATGAAACAAATGTAATGTAACCTTCTAGGTATTTATATATTGTTTTCCTTCTTAATGGTGGTGAGCATGACATGTATTTTTTTATTTTTTTTGGTGAGTTGGAGGAAACAAGAAATTTGTTTATTTACAGTTGCCACAAATTTCAGGGGTTAAGGTTCCAATTTCAGTACTTGGAGCTGAGATTGACCAAATATCTCCACCAGAACTTGTGAAACAGTTTGAGGGGATCTTAAATGCTAAGCCTGAGGTATGAAACTCCAAAACTTTCCATGTAACACTTAATAAAAATATTTCATATTGCCCATCCTCAAATTATTGTTTATATACCATTATAACTTCAATGATCTTTTCCTTTCTTTATTGGCAATGGAATATTCAAATAAGCGAAGAACCATTACCTGGACTTTCATATTCTCCTTAATGTATCCGTGTTGACACAACGCGATACGACATGGGTATGGGTATGACGTGTCAGATACATGACCCAAATTGGACACTTGGATCTTCTGATCTTCTTAAAGGAAAAGAAAAGCCCAATGTGATAGCAAAGAAGGATCACCTAATTCTGACATAGATGGAATTTATCTTTTTTCCGTTACCTGGACTTTCCTATTATCCTTAATGTATCCGTGTTGACACAAAGTGATGCGACATGGGTATGGGTATGGGTATGACATGTGTCAGACACACGACCCAAATCGGGCACTTGGATCTTCCGATCTTCTTAAAGGAAAAGAAAAGCCCAATGTGATAGCAAAGAAGGATTACCTAATTCTGACATAGATGGAATTTATCTTCTTTCTTTTTTTTTAATCATATTCCATTTAATTTCGTTATAACTAAGTACATTTTTTAAGAATGCAAGACATTTCTTCATACCCTTATTCAGGTTTTGAACGCATTTTGAACCTACTTCACGTATCTTAAAATTTGGGATTTAGGGCGGTCTGACATTTGGACACATACCCATACCTCGTACATATACCCAAGTCCATGTAACATAAGCCATAAACTGTCAAAGAATGGAGAACCCATAAGTACCTTCCACTAAAGGGTTCTTCCACTAAAGGGTTCTTCAAGCTGGAATGGAGAACCCACAAGTACCTTTGTCGATGTGTCTAAGTTTGAATTACCCTTGAATAGAGCATTACTAAAACATATACAGGGAAACTAGAAAAGAAAGAGATTGGAATATATGTATTAGGTTCAGATATTACTTGAGGGTCATTGTTTTGTGCAACGGTAAAAATATGCCCAGATTGTGTAGTCCGAGAGGTAGGTTTGGGTATAAAAGAATGCACATTTTTTCAAAATGCCCAATGTTATTTGTGTATCTAGTCCATCCCTCCCATCATCCTCGTTGGAGGAACAGGTAGGTCGGGTACGCTGGGTAATCTGTTTTTATTTTTTGGTAAAACGTCTCTTGCTTGAAGGTAGTTATTGCAAATCATATTCTCAGACATGGTTGGCATTTGTGTTTCAGTCAAGTAATTAACGACGCCAATTAACAAAAAAAACTTAGAAAGAAATAACAGATGTGTTATTGCTTCCAGGTTGATGGCTTTGTAAAGATATTCCCGGGGGTTGCGCACGGTTGGGCCGTGAGGTACGAGGATGAAGATGAAGAGGCTCTGAAGCATGCAGAAGAAGCCCACCAGGATATGTTGGATTGGTTTGGTAAGTATCTTAAGTAAGACAATTTGATGTGTTATACCACGTCTCATGCCATTGTAAGAGATGGTTCGAAGTTGGAGCCACTGAGACTTTGCTATGTGTTGGCTTGAATATGAAAGTTTTTCTGAATGCTAGAATCATTTGAGACTATTATATGCAACAATTACACTATTGTCTGTAACAATTTAATGTGTAATACCACGTTTTATGTCATTGTAAGAGACACGGATGAACGAATAATCCTTCAGAACTGCAATTATTGAGATGGTTGGTAGTTGGAGGCTTGGAGCAACTGGGTTTTTTTTGTTTGACTTGAATATGAATAGTCCTTATGAGCTTCATTTTTGAATTGCTTGTATGATTTTATTTTAACATACTTTGATATGATTTTTCCTATGGAGAATCATTTTAATATGAACAACGCTATTTTATTCGTCTAAGATTTTTTGGACTGAAAATGTGTGAATTTTATAAGAGAGCAAATAATAACTGTCTTGAGATGTGCATCTGACGACAATCTTACTTTTCAATAAATTAAATGATTATTTAAAAGTATGTGGATTTGCTGAAATTTAGGTATTAAAAAATATGTTTACACTCGAAATAGCATAACATTTTAGAAGATGGAGCATGAAAAAGGTATAGCCAATTTACATTTACAATTAGTAAAACTCTGTTCTTAAGATGTTCATTGAAAAAAAATGAAAAAAAAAAAATCAGCAAATGGCAAAATAGTTATCTCATTAAAAAGCATTGTATTGTATTGATGTGTATGAGATATGTATACAACAGGGGTTTATATAGGAGAGGATATGTGTGATGAATAATTAATCCTATATGTATATGGTAACTAAATATATGATAATCCTATACAAGGTTAGAATCCTAGGTAATCTTAAAGCATCTTCAACCGTTGTGTATATATTTTTGTGTAAATCTGATGTGTCAGAGTAGATTTACACAAAAAATTTATACTACCTATTTCTAGCTCCAACGGTTATTTATACCTTTTGTGTAAAAAAAATAATTCTCCACTAACAACCAATCATGTGTCATACCCAAGGCCCCATAACTTTTACAAACTTACTTGATTCATTTACTTTTTTGCGATTAAACCTCACGTCGAAACCAAAAATATGCAAAAACAATTGCGATTGAATTGACTAATCACCGAAAAAGGAAAAAATAATAATTTGTATAACTGTATCAAACAACAATTATATAAAATCGTGATTAAAATATATATTAATCTTTGGCTAGTACATATTTATCTCATTAGAATAAATTATAAAAGGATAAAAAAAACCTATAATCTATGGCGATGATTATAGAAGATAAGATGAAACGAAAGTGATGAATCAAACTACTTTTATTTAAAAAAATAAAAATAAAATATGGTTTCTTACTTTAACACGAGTTGCAGATTCTTATCTATGGCGCTCTAAAAGTGGGAAACAAAGAGGCGTAAAGGAATGAGAGAGAAGAAAGAGAACCGCGAGTGGAAAAGGTGGAGGAGAGAGAAAATATGTTTATGTGGCTGTGTAAAATACATAACCCTTTTACATATTGGTGATGTGGCAGTGTATTTAAATAGACTGCTGAAGATGAAAAAAATTTATAAATCACATGTGGCAGTGTATATTTTACACAAAAGAATTTTTTAAAGTAATCTTATATAAGGTTAGAATATATTATACAATATAGTAATAATATATTCTACAATATATTCTAACAGTCACCCTCAAAATCTAGGTGGATTGAATGAAACCATTTTAAATTTGGAAATGGGATCTTGAAAGTTGCATGGCGGAAGTGATTTGGTGAAAACATCAAGATCTGATCATGTGAAGTGATGGACCGTAATTATAAGGTCTTCTGAAGAAGATGATGACATGGCAACTGATGATGATGTGGCAACGCTGACGTGTGGCGCGGCATAGATCTGACGTGGCCTGATGCGTGGCGCGGCGTGGATTTGACGCTGTCATCCCTAATGGTAACTACTATAAACTAATTCACCACGTTGAAGATACGTGTGAGTGCATGATGACCATTGATGGCACGTGGTGGCGCGGTGACGGAGCTGATTTGACACATTGAGATGCGGGATTACCATTGGTGCGCGTGAAAGTGCATGGAAGAGTGGGATTGCCACTTGAGGCGCATGGTGGCGTGGTGAAGAAGGTGATTCGACACGTTGAGCATCTCTGAATGAGACATCTCGTTAAACAACGAGGCTTCCCTATACGGGGTATCCCTAGGTGGGGCATTTCTAAACGAGGCATCTTGTTGGATTTCTCGAAGGAAGACTTAGACAACGAGATAACGAGGCTTCTCTAGATGGGGTGTATGAAGATCAAGGCATATGAATACCTTAGAGTGCGAAAACATGAGTTTACTAGTTGATTACCGCCGCCGAGGATGGGGCTAATGGTGCCATCCCCGGCGGTGACTACGATAAATTGGTAGATTATTTACCGGTAATCGAAAGGCTCTGATATTTGTATTGTATTAATGTTTGAGATATGTATATAAGAGGGGTTTATATAGGAGGATTTATGTGTGATGAACAAGTATCCATATATGTATATGGTAACTAAATATATGATAATCCTATACAAGGTTAAAATCCTATATATGAGAATCTAATATAAGGTTAGAATATATTAAACAATATAGTAATAATATATTATACAATAAATTCTAATATTAATCATCGAAATCTCGAATATTATCACCCACAAATTACATATATAATCTAAACTTAAAGTAGTGTGCAATTATCCACAAAGTTCATATATCTGTAAACTCTAATTAATTTGTGTTAAATATTAATCACAAATTATCATAAATTCCTAGATCTTAGAACTTCAATTAATTTTAAATCCTTATAACGCATAAATAAATATAGTTAGATATACATACCTCTATTCATGATATCAAAACTTGTTGAGATTAAATCCAACGTCCAGATCCTTTAACCACGAACTAATCTGCAACTTTGATCAACAGACAAAGGTAGAAACTGGTTTTTCTCTCTTGGCCTTTTGCACACATAAAACTTTTACGTGTTGTATCCTTAATCGTACATAATTGATGGAGTATATGCACTTTTATATAGATAGAGAGAGGACCAGTTTTCCTTTTAGTAACATAATTCTACTTTCCATTAAACTAATAAATAAGAAAGGAAAACACTTCTCCAATAAGTAATTACCAAAAATAAGGTAATTATAAGTTGACCAAGAATAAATAATATTAATTGATATCTATTTACTTAGCCACCAAGTAATATGTTACATGTCCGAATCATTTGGGTCACAATTAAATAAATAATCTTACATTCTCCCACTTAGCACATATGATAACTTATGTAGTGATTTAGTAAAATAGTCATTAGTGTGCACCATAAATCAAATTAAGATATTAAGATGGTCATCATAAATACCATGGTAAACAAACTACCAATGTGAGCCATGGTAATTGTATGTCCCTAAATGACACAGTCCCTTCCATGTACTACAACACTAGTAACCCATTTAACATAGTCTATAAGTGAGAAACATCAATATAGGTCTAGCAATAATGTCTATTCTAAGACTATCCTTGTTTTCATCATTGAAAGTAATACATGCATGTACATAGATAAATTAAAAGGAAATATCAGAAACACATTTTAATGAGCTCAAAATGTCAAATATATATAAGTATTGTTAAGCAATCCACAAAAAAATAATAATTAACTTTGATTACATTCAAGACCCATTCTTTCAACATGCCCTATGAATGTCTTGGTGATGTAATACCCCTAATTTTAAAAGGATATTCATGGTATTTAATTTGTTATTTATTTGCATCTTGTTTGATTTATTTGTTTTTATTTGCATTAATAGTTATTATTTGATTTATTTGATAATTATTTGCATTATTTGGATTAATTTTGTAGTTTAGTTTTCGGTGAATTAACAGTTTTAAATAATTAATTTTGCAGCAGACTTAGTTGGTAACATGTATAGTTTCGTGGGCCAACTAGGATTGGAATTAGGGCATAGTCTCTAATTATTCATGGACTAGGGTTATTGATTTACACCTATAAATATAAGCTATACGGTGGTTTAGGATTTTAGTAAAATAAGCAAACTTTTGAAGGAAACAGAGAACGTGAGATATATAGTGAGGTTGGAGAGAAACAAAGCAAGTTTGTGAGGTTTCCGACTGAGGCTTCAAGGTCAGACCTAGGAGAAGGGAAAAGCAGAAGTAAGAGGAGGCTAGATAGTAACTCAGTGTTGCCGGAACAGTGGACACGAAGTCGGGATTTCATAAATGAAATCACAGGCAAGTTCTTTCTTCCTCCTTCCCTTTGGCTTGTGTTATGTGTACCTAGGTGGCCTCTAGGGTTTAATTAATCATGAACTGAGTTTTACAGTTATATTAGATGCTATATTGATGCTCTGTATGTGTTGAAATCTATTCAAGTATAGTTCGTGCATATCTGATTTAAATTGTGTTCATAAAGCATGTTTAGTTTATAGAACTTGTAATCTCTGTATTGGATTTCAACTGCTGTAAACACACCTTGGGGATTGTACAAGACATAGTTAAGACTCTTAGGAACAGTTTAAAACCAGATAGAAAGGGTTTGAAGCGAATGGCGTTGAAGAAGAAGGTCGCAGAAAGCGCAGACGCAAGAGACGGCTCCAGGAGGTGGGAGCCAACTCCCCCCCATTGTAGAGCTAGCTTTAGGAGAGGTAGAGCCAGCTCTACCTACCTAGAGAAGGGTCCAAGAATTTGGAGCCTGCTCTTTTTTTTTTCTGGAGCCTGCTCTACAAGTTTTAAAGCAGGCTCTCCCACGGGAGTTATTTTCTGAAGTTTTCTGGGCAGTGTTTGGATGGTTTAATGTTTCCTAAACTGCTTTGTGAGTGTACTGGGGTTCCTAAGTGAAGCTTTAAGAGTTATTAAAATCTCTTATTGCATGGTTTATGTCTTACGCAAAAGAAAGGAACAATATAAAAGTAAACAATTTAGCATACGGATTAATGGATGGGAGGAACTGAATTGTTTAATTTAATTTTAACAATTGGTTGGATTATAGCATGAATATAAATCTTATTTAAAATGCATGATTTTTATATTTGACTTTGATCATCTCTTATCTGTGAAAACGTATTTGCAATAGCTCTGTCATGTGTGTTTTTCTCGTCTCTGTTTCGGCATAAAACGTCTCACTGTTTTAAGTTTGTTTTGAAACTCACTGAAACAAACCAAGGTCTCAATTACAACTAGATGTAATTTAAGACCTTTAAGATCAATTTAGAGGAAGAATAGTAAGGTCGGATGTTGCCGGAGATGAAGCAGAAGACGTGTAGTAAGGAAAAGAGAAGGCTCTATGAAAAGGAGAAGGCTCTGGATTTAGAAAGAGAAGGCTCCATGTCAAAAGAGAGGGCTCTTTGTTTTAAAAGAGAAGGCTCTCTTTTCAATTTTGATATTCCGTGTTTTTTGTCACGAGCTGTTGTTACTATTGGAGCATGGGAATTATTCTGATTATTCTGGGAATTTATAGAGTGATTAAGAATTAATGTAGGGTGTTAATAGGACCTTTAATTGGTTAAATTTTACCTCTGAATTAACGGAACAAACCGTATAAAATCTACGCATCTTATATACGGTTAACGGATGGAAGAAAACTTAAATTGCCTAAGCTTAATTTTGGCAATCCAGTGTGATCTAATATGTTTATAACACTTATTTTAAATGCATAATAGGGTCATCTATGTATTTGTTTTGATCTATTCATGTTTTGGGACGCTAATTGTCGAAATATTAAACCTTTTCTGCAATTACTTGGATTACTGTTGGATTGAAATTGCTAGAATAATGAAATGTTTTCTGCAATTATTTGGATAATGGTTTGGACTGTAAATTACTAAATTATGATTTGTATATTGTAATTTACATGGATATGGAGGATTGTATGTACCGGTATGGGACGGTTTAACTTCAAAATGCTAAGACCTAACCTATCGGATTAACGGAATTGATTGTAAACTATTGAATCCTAAATTTGTGTTTAAGTCAGATCAACTGACTAAGTTGAGTGACTTCCTGGATTGGTTGGTTGTAGTTAAGTCATATTAGCTTAATAAGTTTAGTGACTATCTGGACTGCATTTTGTATGTCTCCTCAATGAATAATTGAATGACATACTCCGGTTTTGGACAGACTTTAGATATATGACTATGATACCACGAGATGAGCTTGAGTCTCAGACTCATTGGTTAGGGTGCGTATATGAAGTGGATGCGTAGCTGGATATAGTAGGTAGGTGTACCCTGTTAGGTCTAGGTACTTATGCCCACCTTTGGGTGCATTTTTGCATGATGCCTTCTATTCAGGTTGAGACCCCTATTGTAGTCCAGTGAATGTCCTTAGTGTGGATATATATATACTTCTGGACTAAATAGATATTGTGAGGTATCTAAGGTGTATCTGCGTATCGGATCTCTGTATGGATTGTAGTTAGATTAGAACTTGTTCGTGGGCCTGACCCACTATTATTTTTCAGGTAACGGACGGTTCCAGGTTGTAACGCTTGTTCGTGCTAAGCAGAGACGGTTACTCATTCTTCCGATGAATGGAAAAGTTGAATGTATCAGAATAATTCTTCATCTATAAAATTTTATTCTGAGGTTTCAGTTTTTGTATTATCATTTGTGTTTCTTTTTAGCAATTTTATTTATTCCTGTTTATCTTAATTGTATTCAGTGTTCATTTATTACTAATTGGTTTGATATCCTCGGGTAATCGGGTGTGGGCCTGGCCAACCCGCATCCAGAAATCTGGGGGTTATCACAGTTGGTATCGGAGCACTCCAGGTTCTAGTGTCCTTAGGAGTGTCTTTCATTATAGGACTTCCGCGTTGCGTCTCTTAAAACTTATAGCTATATTAGGATTCGTTGTACTCTTTTTATGATTCATTAGGAAGAGCTGATGTCAATTATATTCTGTAGACATAGAATGGTTGACACTAGGAGGAGGATGGTGTCCAAAGCGAAAGTAATAAAGACCCTAAGGAATAAAGGAGTACGTAGTCGAGTTTTTTGCTAGAAACAGAACTTGGGATCGAAGGTTTAGTTATGGGATTGGCATTACTTAGAAAGTATAAGCCAAGAAAGAATTAAGGAGTAGGTGTTAGGTCACCGCATATCGGGACCAGCACAATTTCAGTTGTTCTCGAAAAGGAGACAAGCGAAGAGTAGAAGTCCGAAGAGGATCCGAATGGAAGAGATTTCAGCGTATCAAGCAAGAGGATACTGAATCTTGAAGATGAAGGATCGCACGAGGGTGATTTCATTCACTAGTGGTATAGTGAATGATATTGGTAGAGTTGGTGTGAACCAATCTATATATAGTTAAAGTTTCATATCATCTCTCTGGGAGTTATTTGGGAAGTACTCTTCTGGAAGGTCAGAATTTGATGGAGTTCTTGTCTGAACGAAGACATGATTTTATATCATATTCCGGAGCATATGGGGATTAGGTTGTGACGCTCTGGTTGCTTTATAAAGCCGTAATGGACGGTTTGCATTTCGCGTATAAGGAGGATGAGGGTTAAGCCTTTAGGTATTTGCTTAGGCAAACGATTGTGCAATTAAGCTATGTTTAGCAGATAGGTTTCAAGGTTAGACGATTACCAACAAAACTATGGAACGAACTTTTGTGAACTTGAGTTCAAAGAAGGTTTGCTTCTCTGGAATGGAGAATGTCCTAAGTAGAATTATATTTTGAATTATAATATGTGTATCTACGTGTTTCATTTGTGTTATTATGTGTTTCGTTGTGTTATTATGTGTTTCATTTTGTGATTACGTGTTTTATTTTTATTAATTAGTCCGGATTAGGAGTATGGATTGGTTGGGGACACAAATATGTGATCAGCCAACTATTATTGTGATGACATGGGTAATAACGCTATGTACGCTAGGATTTGTGAGTGTATGGTCATAGGATTGGGTAGAAATACAAACTCCTAGCCAATCTAATGGACCTGGATGTGCCTCAATATGGTATGCTACTTGGGAAGGGATAGTCAACTACCAATACACGTCAAATAATCTACAATGATTAGTTTGATATGCTCTATGCTAAGTAGGGATTCATTTTTACAACGCTATAGGAATGGTGGATGTTAATGTTTTGGGGATTCGTGGAGGTTGTGGTACGTAAAGATCACTGTAATGCCACTATGGTTCGGACGGAGGATTTCGTGCTGGTAGGTATTTATTATAATGACATCGGGAGAGAAAAGCTTCATCAGTCTATTCGTAAACAAGACATTATTCTCGAGAGTATCATTTGGAGGGGTTGCTGGAGTTGCACTTGGAGGAGGAACCACAGATTCTACACTATATAAAATGTGAATTTTTTTTTTTTAGGGTCATCATTCGCAACAATTAGCTGTTGCTACGACATTGATGACTATATAGAGGATGGAAAAGTTTTATATTCGTCTGAAGCGAAACAAGGAGTCAAGTTGACACTTACGTATATTAAAGAAATAAGGTGTGTCAAGGACTGGAAGGAGAGACCGAACGCCTATATAAGGAAGAGGTGTACGGTGTGTGTGAAAAAGTCATAGTAAGTTGACTTTCGATGAATGGAATTACAGGTTAATTTTATTACCGGTAAGTTTGGATGAGGGGTTGCTAACTTTTACAAAGGGTCAGGATTTTGATTGGGATATTGGTTAGTTTCTATATTGTATCAGCTTAATTCTTATTTATTTTCAGACAAGTGGGACATCAGTTCATCTGAATAGAGGGGAATACAAGACGACTTAGATGCATCAAAGTGGTGATTCACACTTTGCATTAAGTTCTGTCTGGTGGAAGGGAATAGGGAAATGGATGTTCTCAACAACTGCTAGAATATTCATATCTTTCTATTCTTTGTTAAGTTCGCAGTTCAAGGTTAGCCTGTATAATAATGACATAGTCTATTATCACGGAAATTACGGAAGTCAACTGCAAATATTGGGGTTGATCTTTGTGGAGGCGTTACCTTACTTGACTAGAGCTTAAGGTACTACTGAAGGATTAGTAGTTGTTGTTAGTGTTGTCAGAATGCATTATGATTTAACATCGGCACTTCTTTTCAATGCACTCGGATGATTGTAAGGTACATCAGGACGTCGAATGTGTGGTCAATTGAACCGGATGATGTAGGACATGTTTAATTTGTCTATCTGGATATGTTGGTTTTAAATTAATATGATGCGTATGAGGTGCATGGTGGGACTATGGGTGAGTTAGTTCTTTGTTAAGTTTAAAATCGGTATATGGTTGAACTAAGGCATGGTTGATTTGCCAAATTTTAACTCAATAGGCTTAAGATGGAATGGTTTATTTGGCAAAGGCATGGTTGATTTGTCAAGTATAACTAAATATACTTAAGGCGGCATGGGTGATTTGCTATAGACATGGTTGAATTGTCGGCATGGTTGATATGCAAAGGTTTCACACAAGATATAAAAAGGGGGCATGGTTTATTTGCCAAAGTATAAATAACTAGACTTAGGGGGGCATAGGTTAGTTGCCCAGTTATGAATAAAAATATATTTATACTGATAGAACTGAATCCACACGAGAACGGAATTGAATTTTAAAAGCAAATAATTCAAAGTTTTGTGAATTCCGAGGACGGAATTCCGTTTGTTAGGGAGGAAGAATGTAATACCCCTAATTTTAAAATGAAATTCCTTGTACTTAATTTATTATTTATTTACATCTTGTTTGATTTATTTGTTTTTATTTGCATTAATAGTTATTATTTGATTTATTTGATAATTATTTGCATTATTTGGATTAATTTTGAAGTTTAGTTTTCAGTGAATTAACAGTTTTAAATAATTAATTTGGTAGCAGACTTAGTTGGTAACATATATAGTTTCGTGGGCTGACTAGGATTGGAATTAGGGCATAGTCTCTAATTATTCATGGACTAGGATTATTGATTTACACCTATAAATATAAGCTATACGGTGGTTTAGGGTTTTAGTAAAATAAGCAAACTTCTGAAGGAAACAGAGAATGTGAGATATAGAGTGAGGTTGGAGAGAAACAAAGCAAGTTTGTGAGGTTTCCAACTGAGGCTTCAAGGTCAGACCTAGGAGAAAGGAAAAGCAGAAGTAAGAGGAGGCTAGACAGTAACTCAGTATTGCCAGAACAGTGGACACGACGCCGGGATTTCATAACTGTAATCACAGGCAAGTTCTTTTCTTCCTCTTTCCCTTTGGCTTGTGTTCTGTGCACCTAGGTAGACTCTAAGGTTTAATTAATCATGAACTGAGTTTTACAGTTATATTAGATGCTATATTGATGCTCTGTAAGTGTTGAAATCTGTTCAAGTATAGTTCGTGCATGTCTGATTTAAATTGTGTTCATAAAGCATGTTTAGTTTGTAGAACTTGTAATCTCTGTATTGGATTTCAACTGCTGTAAACACACCATGGGGATTGTACTGGACATATTTAAGACTCTTAGGAACAGTTTAAAACTAGATAGAAAGGGTTGGAAACGGCCGGCGTTGAAGAAGAAGGTCGCTGAAAGTGCAGACACAAGAGACGGCTCTCTGAGAGGGAGGGAGCCGGCTCCCCCCATTGTAGAGCCGACTCTAGGAGAGGTAGAGCCGGCTCTACCTACCTAGAGAAGGCTCCAAGAATTTGGAGCCTGCTCTTTTGTTTTCTGGAGCCTGCTCTACAAGTTTTAGAGCAGGCTCTCCCACGAGAGTTGTTTTCTGAAGTTTTCTGGGCAGTGTTTGGATGGTTTAATGTTTCCTAAACTGCTTTGTGAGTGTACTGGGGTTCCTAAGTGAAGTTTTAAGAGTTATTAAAATCTCTTATTGCATGGTTTATGTCCTACGCAAAAGAATGGAACAATATAAAAGTAAATAATTTAGCATACGGATTAATGGATGGGAGGAACTGAATTGTTTAATTTTAACAATTTGTTGGATTATAGCATGAATATAAATCTTGTTTAAAATGCATCATTTTATATTTGACTTTGATCATCTCTTATCTGTGAAAACGTATTTGCAATAGCTCTGTCATGTGTGTTTTTCTCGTCTCTATTTCAGCATAAAACGTCTTACTGTTTTAATTTTGTTTTGAAACTCACTGAAACAAACCAAGGTCTGAACTAATACTAGATGTAATTTAAGACCTTTAAGATCAATTTAGAGGAAGAATAATAAGGTCGGATGTTGCCGGAGATGAAGCAGAAGACGTGTAGTAAGGAAAAGAGAAGGCTCTAGAATTAAAAAGAGAAGGCTCTATGAAAATGAGAAGGCTCTAGAATTAGAAAGAGAAGGCTCTATGAAAAGGAGAAGGCTCTGGATTTAGAAAGAGAAGGCTCCATGTCAAAAGAAAGGGCTCTTTGTTTTAAAAGAGAAGGCTCTTTTTTCAATTTTGATATTCTATGTTTTTTTGTTGCGAGCTGTTGTTACTGTTGGAGCATGGGAATTATTCTGATTATTTTGGGAATTTACAGAGTGATTAAGAATTAATGTAGGGTGTTAATAGGACCTTTAATTAGTTAAAGTTTACCTCTGAATTAACGGAACAAACCGTATAAAATCTACGCATCTTGTATACAGTTAACGGATGGAAGAAAACTTAAATTGCCTAAGCTTAATTTTGGTAATCCAGTGGGATCTAATATGTTTATAACACTTATTTTAAATGCATGATAGGGTCATCTATGTATTTGTTTTGATCTATTCATGTTTTGGGACGCTAATTGTCGAAATATTATACCTTTTCTGCAATTACTTGGATTACTGTTAGATTAAAATTGCTAGAATAATGAAATGTTTTCTGCAATTATTTGGATAATGGTTTGGACTGTAAATTATTAAATAATGATTTGTATATTGTAATTTACATGGATATGGAGGATTTTATGTACCGGTGTGGGACGGTAGCATACTAGGGATGGTTTAGCTTCAAAATGCTAAGACCTAACCTATCTAATTAACGGAATTGATTGTAAACTATTGAATCCTAAATTTGTGTTTAAGTCAGATCAACTGACTAAGTTGAGTGACTTCCTTGATTGGTTGGTTGTTGTTAAGTCATATCAGCTGAATAAATTGAGTGATTATCTGGACTGCATTTTGTATGTCTCCTCAATGAATAATTGAATGGCATACTCTGGTTTTAGACGAACTTTAGATATATGACTATGATACCACGAGATGAGTTTGAGACTCAAACTCGTTGGTTACGGGGCGTATATGCAGTGGATGCGTAACTGGATATAGTAAGTAGGTGTACCCTGTTAGGTCTAGGTACTTGTAATACCCCTAATTTTAAAAATGATAGTCTCGGCATTTTTTTTAACATATTTAAAACTTTATTTTATTATCTTTATCGCATTTTTATTTAATTGGTTATTTGAACTTTGACTTAAATTGTTTACGTGATTATTTGGTTTAATTGTTGTTTACCTATGTGGCATGTGTTTTAAATTGAATTAAGTGTTTTTAATTATTTAATTGGGTTTTTAATTGAAATTAATTAGTTAAGTGGATTTAATTATGTAATTGTTTTTTCATTTAATTCTGTTTTCAGTTACAGTTAAATTTAGGGTTGCAATTACATAGGTGGCCGACGTAGGTATTTATCTTAGGTCGGTTTATGGGCTGAGATGGGCTTTGGCTTAAGGTTACATGGATTAGGGTTTAATCACTAAGCCTATAAGTATGTGTGTCACGGTGGTTTAGGGTTTGAGAATAATTAACCGGAATTTCTGTAAAAACAACAGAGACCGTGAGATACAGAGAGAGAGAAACAGAGAGCAGTTGTGGGAAAACAGAGTGAGGCTTAAGAGGATTTGTACAGAGAGGACCAAGGAGGTTGAGTAAGGATTAGAGACAGAGTTATAGGAAGCTTGGCGGCGTTCAGAATTGCAGGAAAACTTAGAGACGACACAGGGATTTCATAATTGAAATCACAGGCAAGTTCTTATCTTCCTCCTTCCCTTTGATTTGTGTTCTGTGCACCTGGACATCTCTAGGAGATTAATTGGCCTTAAACTGAACCATGCATGTTTTATATATGTTTTACTTGATCGTTTTATCTGTGAAATTTATTTACAAAACAATTATAGCGCGTATGTTTTCTTGACTCTGTTTTGGCATAACGTCCCACTGTTCTAATTTTTATTTTGAATCTTACTGAAATCAACCAAGGTCTGACTGGATACTAGACGTAAGTTAAGACTTCAAATTTAAATTAGAGAAAGAACAGAGGGGTTGGGATAAAACTGATCTTGCAATTTAGTTTCAGTGCCGTTCTTCAACAACGCTAGTTTAAATGGCCTGATTAAACTCTGTAATTGCTTTCAAAACTATTGTAAACAATCTTGGGGAATGCTTCTAGACTAAATTACGAGTCCTAAGTTTGGTTTTAAAAACTAACAGAGGGTTAGGAATAAGCCGGAGAAGGAGCACAAGAGCTGAAACACGCACCGGGGACGAAAGCTCACACAGGAGGTGAGAGCCGGCTCCATGGAAGTGGGAGCCGGCTCCCACAACAAAGTGGAGCCGGCTCTAGGAAGTCCTAGAGCCGGCTCTAGGCTGGAAAAGAGCCTGCTCCAAATTCTGGAGCAGGCTCTCTTGTTATTTTTAATTTCTTTTACGATTTTTTTGAATTTTCTACATACTATGTTCACTGTTGGAGCATGGAGACTGTTTGAATGAATTTGGAACTTTACAGAGGGATCAAGGAATGAATTTTGAGTGTTATTAAGACCCTAAATTGAGTAAAGTTTAATTCTAAATTGTCGGGACAAACAGTGTAAAAATTAAGGCACTTAACAAATGGAATTAAATTAATTGTTGAATTAAAATTCAGCAATTTGATGGAATATAATGTGTTTATAAAGCTTGTTTTAGAATGCATTCAAGTGCATGATAGGGTCATTCAATTATTAATTTTGATCTATGCATTCTTAGGAGGCTAGTTGCGAAATTATTAAATTGTTTACTGCAACTATATGGCTAATGCTTGGATGTAAACTGTTGAAATATTTAAACAATCTTCTGAATTGTTTTAGCAATTTATTAATTAATAATAGGATTATTTAACCTCTTCACATGCATGATGGAGTCCCTGACATATTAAATTTGGTCTATGCATGCTCTGGATGTTAGTTGTTGATTTGTTAAAATCGTCTCCTGCAACTATATGGTTAAATGCTTGGATTTAAATTGCTGAAGCTTTAAATAGTTTTCTGCAATTGTTTGGATGGTAGTTTTTGGGTCTGTAAATTATTGAACTGTTATATATGTTGTAATTTACATGGATATGGAGGATGGTATGTACCGGTATGGGACGGTGACATACTAGGGACGGTTTAGCTCAAAACGCATAAACCTAACCTAATGGATTAATGGAATGGATTGAAAGATATCGAATCCTATTTGTGACTAAGTCAGATCAGCTGTAAACAAGTTGGATGACTTCCTGGATTAACGGATGGTAGTTAAGTCATATCAACTGAATAAGTTGAATGACTAACTAGTTGGTTTATTGTATGACAGTTTAATAGATAGTTGAACTGCATACCCTGGATTTGGACGGACTTTATATATATGTTTATGGTACCACGAGTTGAGCTTGAGTCTCAGACTCGTTGGTTAGGGTGCGTATATGCAGGGGATGCGTAGCTGGTTATAATAGGTCGAGGTGTACCCTGTTAGGTCTAGGTATTCATGCCCACCCTTGGGTGCGTATTCGCATGTTGCCTTCTATTCAGGTTGAGACCCCTATTATAGACTAGTGAATGTCCCTTAGTGTGGATATATTTATACGTATGGACTAGATAGATATTGTGAGGTGTCTACGGTGTATCTGCGTATCGGGTCACTGTATGGATTGCAGTTAGATTAGAACTTGCTCGTGGGTCTGACCCACTCCTTCATTATTCTTTTCAGGTACAGGACGGTTCCAGCCTTAGAACTTGATTGTACTTGTCGAGGACAGTCTCACATCCATCTGACTACGTAGGACTTCCCTCGATGTTTCTAGTATTATTTATTTTCAGTTTTCAGTTTCAGTTGAACTTTTAGTTAGGGGTCCATCAGTGGATTCCCAAGTTGTAACTTTGAAGTTTTGGAGGATTGGAGTTTCACTTTTCAGTTACACATGGAGGATTTTATTATTGTTATTTCTTTCAGTTTTATTATATCTTTGTTGTTCTTTTTGTCATCTGTGTTCGTTTTAAAATACTTTAATTGTTTGATATTCCCTCGGGTTTGGGCCTGGGCCTGATCAACCCGTGTCTCGGATCCGAGGGGTATCACAGTACTCATGCCCACCTTTGGGTGCGTTTTTGCATGATGCCTTCTATTAAGGTTGAGACCCCTATTGTAGTCCAGTGAATGTCCTTAGTGTGGATATATATATACTTATGGACTAAATAGATATTGTGAGGTATCTAGGGTGTATCTGCATATCAGATCTCTGTATGGATTGCAGTTAGATTAGAACTTGTTCGTGGGGCTGACCCACTATTATTTTTCAGGTAACTGACGGTTCCAGGTTGTAGAGCTTATTCGTGCTGAGTAGAGACGGTTACTCATTCTTCCGACGATGTAGGAGTTTTCTTCATGGTTTAACATTGGAGTTCTTCTATGTTTATTTTCCAGTGTTGGAGTTTATTAGGGGTCTACCAGATGGATTCCCGAGTTGTGTTAAAAATGGAAAAGTCTGATGTATCAGAATAATTCTTTATCTATAAAATTTTATTCTGAGGTTTCAGTTTTTGGATTATTATTCGTGTTTGTTTTCAGCAATTTTATTTATTCCTATTTATCTTAATTGTATTCTGTATTCATTTATTGCTAATTGGTTTGATATCCTCGGGTAATCGGGCGTGGGCCTGGCCAACCCGCATCCGGAAATCTGGGGGTTATTACAGTTGGTATCAGAGCAGTCTAGGTTCTTGTGTCCTTAGGAGTGTCTTTCATTATAGGACTTCCGCGTTGCATCTCTTAAAACTTACAGCCATATTAGGATTCGTTGTACTCTTTTTACGATTCATTTAGAGGAGCTGATGTCAATTATATTCTGTAGACACAGAATGGTTGACACTAGGAGGAGGATGGGGTCCAAGGCGAAAGCAATAAAGAACCTAAGGAGTAAAGGAGTACGTAGTCGAGTTTTTTTGCCATAAACAGAACTTGGGATCGAAGGTTTAGTTATGGGATTGGCAATACTTATTAAGTATAAGCCAAGAAAGAATTAAGGAGTAGGTGTTAGGTCACCGCATATCGGGACCAACACAACCTCAGTTGTTCTCGAAAAGGAGACAAGCGAAGAGTAGAAGTCCGAAGAGGATTTGAAGGGAAGAGATTTCAGCGTATCCAGCAAGAGGATATTGAATCTTGAAGATGAAGGATCGCACGAGGGTGATTTCATTCACTAGTGGTATAGTGAATGATATTGGTAGAGTTGGTGTGAACCAATCTACATATAGTTAAAGTTTTATATCATCTCTCTGGGAGGTATTTGGGAAGTACTCTTCTGGAGGGTCAGAATTTGATGGAGTTCTTGTCTGAACGAAGACATGATTTTATATCATATTCCGGAGCATATGGGGATTAGGTTGTGACGCTCTGGTTGCTTTATAAAGCCGAGATGGACGGTTTGCATTTCGCGTACAAGGAGGATGAGGGTTAAGCCTTTAGGTATTTGCTTAGGCAAAAGATTGTGCAATTAAGCTATGTTTAGCGGATAGGTTTCAAGGTTGGACGATTACCAACAAAACTATGGAACGAACTTTTGTGAACTTGAGTTTAAAGGAGGTTTTCTTCTCTGGAATGGAGGATGTCCTAAGTAGAATTATATTTTGAATTATAATGTGTGTATCTACGTGTCTTATTTGTGTTATTATGTGTTTCATTGTATTATTATGTGTTTCATTTTATGATTACGTGTTTCATTTTTATTAATTAGTCAGGATTAAGAGTATGGATTGGTTGGGGACACAAGTATGTGATCAGCCAACTATTATTGTGATGACATGGGTAATAGTGCTATGTACGCTAGGATTTGTGAGTGTATGGTCATAGGATTGGGTAGAAATACAAACTCCTAGCCAATCTATTGGACCTGGATGTGCCTCAATATGGTATGATACTTGGGAAAGGATAGTTAACTACCAATACACGTCAAATAATCTACAATGATTAGTTTGATATGCTCTATGCTAAATAGGGATTCATTTTTACAACGCTATAGGAATGGTGGTTGTTAATGTTTTAGGGATTCGTGGAGGTTGTGGTAGGTAAAGATCACTGTAATGCCACTATGGTTCGGACGGAGGATTTCGTGTTGGTAGGTACTTATTATAATGACGTCGGGAGAGGAAAGCTTCATCAGTCTATTCGTAAATAAGACATTATTCTCGAGAGTGTCATTTGGAAGGGTTGCTGGAATTGTACTTGAAGGAGGAACCACAGATTTTACACTGTATAAAATGTAAATTTTTTTTTTTAGGGTCATCATTCACTACAATTAGCTGTTGCTACAACATTGATGACTATATGGAGGATGGAAAAGTTTTATATTCGTCTGAAGTGAGACAAGGAGTCAAGTTGACACTTACGTATATTAAAGAAATAAAGTGTGTCAAGGACTGGAAGGAGAGACTGAACGCCTATATAAGGAAGCGGTATACGGTGTGTGTGAAAAAGTCATAGTAAGTTGACTTTCGATGAATGGAATTACTGGTTAATTTTATTACCAGTAAGTTTGGATGAGATGTTGCTAACTTTTACAAAGGGTCAGGATTTTGGTTGGGATATTATATAGTTTCTATATTGCACCAGCTTAATTCTTGTTTATTTTCAGACAAGTGGGACATCAGTTCATCTTAATATAGGGGAATACAAGACGACTTAGATGCATCAAAGTGGTGATTCACACTTTGCATTAAGTTCTGTCTGGTGGAAGGGAATAGGGAAGTGGACGTTCTCAACAACTGCTAGAATATTCATATCTTTCTATTCTTTGTTGAGTTCGCAGTTTAAGGTTAGCCTGTATAATAATGACATAGGCTATTATCACGAAAATTACGAAAGTCAACTGCAAATATTGGGGTTGAACTTTGTGGAGGCGTTACCTTACTTAACTAGAGCTTAAGATACTACCGGAGGATTAGTAGTTGTTGTTAGTGTTGTCAGAATGCATTGTGATTTAACATTGGCACTTCTTTTCAATGCACTCGGACGATTATAAGGTACCTCAGGACGTCGAATGTGTGGTCAATTGAAATAAATGATGTAGGACATGTTTAATTTGTTATCTGGATAGGTTGGTTTTAAATTAATGTGATGCGTATAAGGTGCATGGTGGGACTATGGGTGAGTTAGTTCTTTGTTAAGTTTAAAATCGGTATATGGTTGAACTAAGGCATGGTTGATTTGCCAAAGTCTAACTCAATAAACTTAAGATGGAATGGTTTATTTGCCAAAGGCATGGTTGATTTGCCAAGTATAACTAAATATACTTAAGGCGGCAAGGGTGATTTGCTACAGACATGGTTGAATTGTTGGCATGGTTGATTTGCAAAGGTTTCACACAAGATACAAAAAGGGGGCAAGGTTTATTTGCCAAAGTATAAATAACTATACTTAGGGGGGCATGGGTTAGTTGCCCAGTTATGAATAAAAATATATTTATACTGATAGAACTGAATCCGCACGAGAACGGAATTGAATTTTAAAAGCAAATAATTCAAAGTTTTGTGAATTCCGAGGACAGAATTCCGTTTGTTAGGGGGGAAGAATGTAATACCCCTAATTTTAAAAGGATATTCGTGGTACTTAATTTATTATTTATTTGCATCTTGTTTGATTTATTTGTTTTTGTTTGTATTAATAGTTATTATTTGATTTATTTGATAATTATTTGCATTATTTGGATTAATTTTGAAGTTTAGTTTTCGGTGAATTAACAGTTTTAAATAATTAATTTTGTAGCAGACTTAGTTGGTAACATATATAGTTTAATGGGCCGACTAGGATTGGAATTAGGGCATAGTCTCTAATTATTCATGGACTAGGGTTATTGATTTACACCTATAAATATAAGCTATGCAGTGGTTTAGGGTTTTTGTAAAATAAGCAAACTTCTGAAGGAAACAGAGAACGTGAGATATAGAGTGAGGTTGGAGAGAAAAAAAGCAAGTTTGTGAGGTTTCCGACTGAGGCTTCAAGCTTAGACCTAGGAGAAGGGAAAAGCAGAAGTAAGAGGAGGCTAGACAGTAACTCAGTATTGCCAGAACAGTGGACACGACGTCGGGATTTCATAAATGAAATCACAGGCAATTTTTTTTCTTCCTCCTTCCCTTTGGCTTGTGTTCTGTGCACCTAAGTGAACTCTAGGGTTTAATTAATCATGAACTGAGTTTTACAGTTATATTAGATGCTATATTGATGCTCTGTAAGTGTTGAAATCTGTTCAAGTATAGTTCGTGTATGTCTGATTTAAATTGTGTTCATAAAGCATGTTTACTTTGTAGAACTTGTAATCTCTGTATTGGATTTCAACTACTATAAACACACCATGGGGATTGTACTGGACATATTTAAGACTCTTAGGAACAGTTTAAAACCAGATAGAAAGGGTTGGAAGCGGCCGGCGTTAAAGAAGAAGGTCGCAGAAAGCGCAGACACAAGAGACGGCTCTCAGAGAGGGAAGGAGCAGGCTTCCCCCCATTGTAGAGCCGACTCTAGGAGAGGTAGAGCTGGCTCTACCTACCTAGATAAGGCTCCAAGAATTTGGACCCTGCTCTTTTGTTTTCTGGAGCCTACTCTACAAGTTTTAGAGCAGGCTCTCCCACGAGAGTTGTTTTCTGAAGTTTTCTAGGCAGTGTTTGGATGGTTTAATGTTTCCTAAACTGCTTTGTGAGTGTAGTAGGGTTCCTAAGTGAAGTTTTAAGAGTTATTAAAATCTCTTATTGCATGGTTTATGCCCTATGCAAAAAAATGGAACAGTATAAAAGTAAACAATTTAGCTTACGGATTAATGGATGGGAGGAATTGAATTGTTTAATTTAATTTTAACAATTTGTTGGATTATAGCATGAATATAAATCTTGTTTAAAATGCATCATTTTTATATTTGACTTTGATCATCTCTTATCTGTGAAAACGTATTTGCAATAGCTCTGTCATGTGTGTTTTTCTCGTCTCTATTTCAGCATAAAACGTCTCACTGTTTTAATTTTGTTTTGAAACTCACTGAAATAAACCAAGGTCTGAATTAATACTAGATGTAATTTAAGACCTTTAAGATCAATTTAGAGGAAGAATAATAAGGTCGGATGTTGCCGGAGATGAAGCAGAAGACGTGTAGTAAGGAAAAGAGAAGGCTCTGGAATTAAAAAGAGAAGGCTCTATGAAAATGAGAAGGCTCTAGAATTAGAAAGAGAAGGCTCTATGAAAAGGAGAAGGCTCTGGATTTAGAAAGAGAAGGCTCCATGTCAAAAGAAAGGGCTCTTTGTTTTAAAAGAGAAGGCTCTTTTTTCAATTTTGATATTCTATGTTTTTTTGTTACGAGCTGTTGTTACTGTTGGAGCATGGGAATTATTCTGATTATTTTGTGAATTCCGAGGACAGAATTTCGTTTGTTAGGGGGGAAGAATTTAATACCCCTAATTTTAAAAGGATATTCGTGGTACTTAATTTATTATTTATTTGCATCTTGTTTGATTTATTTGTTTTTGTTTGTATTAATAGTTATTATTTGATTTATTTGATAATTATTTGCATTATTTGGATTAATTTTGATGTTTAGTTTTCGGTGAATTAACAGTTTTAAATAATTAATTTTGTAGCAGACTTAGTTGGTAACATATATAGTTTAATGGGCCGACTAGGATTGGAATTAGGGTATAGTCTCCACTTATTCATGGACTAGGATTATTGATTTACACCTATAAATGTAAGTTATACGGTGGTTTAGGGTTTTAGTAAAATAAGCAAACTTCTGAAAGAAACAGAGAATGTGAGATATAGAGTGAGGTTGGAGAGAAACAAAGCAAGTTTGTGAGGTTTCCAACTGAGGCTTCAAGGTCAGACCTAGGAGAAAGGAAAAGCAGAAGTAAGAGGAGGCTAGACAGTAACTCAGTATTGCCAGAACAGTGGACACGACGCCGGGATTTCATAACTGTAATCACAGGCAAGTTCTTTTCTTCCTCCTTCCCTTTGGCTTGTGTTCTGTGCACCTAGGTAGACTCTAGGGTTTAATTAATCATGAACTGAGTTTTACAGTTATATTAGATGCTATATTGATGCTCTGTAAGTGTTGAAATCTGTTCAAGTATAGTTCGTGCATGTCTGATTTAAATTGTGTTCATAAAGCATGTTTACTTTGTAGAACTTGTAATCTCTGTATTAGATTTCAACTGCTGTAAACACACCATGGGGATTGTACTGGACATATTTAAGACTCTTAGGAACAGTTTAAAACTAGATAGAAAGGGTTGGAAACGGCCGGCGTTGAAGAAGAAGGTCGCAGAAAGCGCAGACACAAGAGACGGCTCTCTGAAAGGGAGGGAGCCGGCTCCACCCATTGTAGAGCCGACTCTAGGAGAGGTAGAGCCGGCTCTACCTACCTAGAGAAGGCTCTAAGAATTTGGAGCCTGCTCTTTTGTTTTCTGGAGCCTGCTCTACAAGTTTTAGAGTAGGCTCTCCCACGGGAGTTGTTTTCTGAAATTTTCTGGGCAGTGTTTGGATGGTTTAATGTTTCCTAAACTGCTTTGTGATTGTACTGGGGTTCCTAAGTGAAGTTTTAAGAGTTATTAAAATCTCTTATTGCATGGTTTATGTCCTACGCAAAAGAATGGAACAATATAAAAGTAAACAATTTAGCATACGGATTAATGGATGGGAGGAACTGAATTGTTTAATTTTAACAATTTGTTGGATTATAGCATGAATATAAATCTTGTTTAAAATGCATCATTTTTATATTTGACTTTGATCATCTCTTATCTGTGAAAACGTATTTGCAATAGCTCTGTCATGTGTGTTTTTCTCGTCTCTGTTTCGGCATAAAACGTCTCACTGTTTTAAGTTTGTTTTGAAACTCACTGAAACAAACCATGGTCTGAATTAATACTAGATGTACTTTAAGACCTTTAAGATCAATTTAGAGGAAGAATAATAAGGTCGGATGTTGCCGGAGATGAAGCAGAAGACGTATAGTAAGGAAAAGAGAAGGCTCTAGAATTAGAAAGAGAAGGCTCTATGAAAAGGAGAAGGCTCTGGATTTAGAAAGAGAAGGCTCCATGTCAAAAGAGAAGGTTCTTTGTTTTAAATGAGAAGGCTCTTTTTTCAATTTTGATATTCTGTGTTTTTTTGTTACGAGCTATTGTTACTATTGGAGCATGGGAATTATTCTGATTATTCTGGGAATTTACAGAGTGATTAAGAATTAATGTAGGGTGTTAATAGGACCTTTAATTGGTTAAAGTTTACCTCTGAATTAACGGAACAAACCGTATAAAATCTACGCATCTTGTATACGGTTAACGGATGGAAGAAAACTTAAATTGCCTAAGCTTAATTTTGGTAATCTAGTGGGATCTAATATGTTTATAACACTTATTTTAAATGCATGATAGGGTCATCTATATATTTGTTTTGATCTATTCATGTTTTGGGACGCTAATTGTCGAAATATTAAACCTTTTCTGCAATTACTTGGATTACTGTTGGATTAAAATTGCTGGAATAATGAAATGTTTTCTGCAATTATTTGGATAATGGTTTGGACTGTAAGTTACTAAATTATGATTTGTATATTGTAATTTACATGGATATGGAGGAATGTATGTACTGGTATAGGACGGTGGCATACTAGGGACGGTTTAGCTTCAAAATGCTAAGACCTAACCTATCGGATTAACGGAATTGATTGTAAACTATTGAATCCTAAATTTGTGTTTAAGTCATATCAACTGACTAAGTTGAGTGACTTCCTGGATTGGTTGGTTGTAGTTAAGTCATATCAGCTGAATAAGTTGAGTGACTATCTGGACTGCATTTTGTATGTCTCCTCAATGAATAATTGAATGGCATACTCTAGTTTTGGACGGACTTTAGATATATGACTATGATACCATGAGATGAGCTTGAGTCTCAGACTCGTTGGTTATGGTGCATTTATGCAGTGGATGCGTAGCTGGATATAGTAGGTAGGTGTACCCTGTTAGGTCTAGGTACTCATGCCCACCTTTGGGTGCGTTTTTGCATGATGCCTTCTATTCAGGTTGAGACCCCTATTGTAGTCCAGTGAATGTCCTTAGTGTGGATATATATATATACTTATGGACTAAATAGATATTGTGAGGTATCTAGGGTGTATCTGCGTATCGAGTCTTTATATGGATTGCAGTTAGATTAGAACTTGTTCGTGAGCCTGACCCATTATTATTTTTTAGGTAACGGACGGTTCCTGGTTGTAGAGCTTGTTCGTGCTGAGCAGAGGCGGTTACTCATTCTTCCGACGATGTAGGAGTTTTCTTCATAGTTTAGCAATGGAGTTCTTCAGTGGTTATTTTCCAGTGTTGGAGTTTATTAGGGGTCCACCAGATGGATTCCCGAGTTGTATTAAAAATGGAAAAGTTGGATGTATCAGAATAATTCTTTATCTATAAAATTTTATTCTGAGGTTTCAGTTTTTGGATTATCATTCGTGTTTTTTTGCAGCAATTTTATTTATTCCTGTTTATCTTAATTGTATTCTGTGTTCATTTATTGCTAATTGGTTTGATATTCTCGGGTAATCGGGCATGAACCTGGCCAACCCGCATCTGGAAATCTAGGGGTTATCACAGGTGGTAACCCTTTTGTTAATGGATCTGCAAACATAAGTTGTGTGCTTATATTTTCAAAAGACACTTGTGGTTTCTGAACTTTTTCTTTAACGGTAAGATATTTCAGCTCCATATGCTTAACACCATTGAAATACTTATTGTTTTTAGTAAAGAAGACAATTGTGGTGTTATCACAATAAATTTCAGCGGTCTGGAAATTGAGTCCATAACACCAAATCCCGAAATAAAGTTCCACAACCACAAACCATGATTTGTAGCCTCAAAGCACGCTACAAACTCAGCGTCCATAGTAAATGAAGGAATAATAGACTGTTTTACGCTTTTCCATGATATTGCCCCTCCAGCTAAAAGGAACAAATAACCAAAAGTAGATCTTCTACTATCCACATATCCAGCAAAATCTGAGTCTGAGTAACCAATAACCTCTAAATCACCAGTCCTTCTAAATGTGAGCATATAATTCTTTGTTCCTTGTAAGTATCTCATGACTTTCTTTGTAGTTTTCCAGTGATGCATTCCTGGATTACTTTGGTATCTGTCTAACATTCCAACTGCAAAACCAATATCTGGACGAGTGCAAACCTGTGCATATATCAAACTTCCCACAATAGATGCATAAGGAGTATTTTGCATTTCTTTATATTCTAATTCATTCTTTGGGCATTGCATCAAACTAAATTTATCCCCTTTTTGTATTGGAACAACACTAGCTGACAATGTTCCATACCAAATCTCTCTAGAATTCTCTCAATATATGTTTTCTGAGATAATCCTAACAATCCACATGAATTATCACGAAATATTTCTATTCCTATTATGTAGGATGCCTCACCCATATTTTTCATCTCAAAATTCTTAGAGAGATAATTTTTAGTTTCATGCAATAAACTAAGATCACTACTAGCAGCAAAATATCATTAACATATAGAATCAGAAATATAAACTTAGTCTCACTAACCTTCTAGTATATACACCGATCAACAGTATTTTCATTAAAACCAAAAGAAGTAATAGTATCATTAAACTTAATATACCATTGTCGGGAAGCTTGTTTAAGTCCATATATTGACTTCTTAAGTTTACAAACCATGGGTTCTTTACCTTCTAATCTGAAGCCTTCAGGTTGATCCATATAGACTTCTTCTTCTAAACTCCCATTTAGGAAAGCTGTTTTCACATCTATTTGATGCAACTCAAAATTATAATGAGCTACAAACGACATGATAATTCTAAAGGAATCCTTCTTAGATACAGGAGAAAAGGTTTTTTTCTAATCAATGCCTCCTATCTGAGTGAAGCCCTTGGCTACAAGTTTGGCTTTATATCGTTCAATTTTGCCATTAGAGTTACATTTAGTCTTATTGACCCATTAACACCCGACTTGTTTAAATCCTTCAGGCAATTCAACGAGTTCCCAAACTTTATTTTTTTCCATTGACTTCAACTCCTCATTCATGACATTAATCCAATTAATAGAATTATTACTATTAATGGCTTATGAATATGTAACCGGATCCTTACATATCCCTATATAAAAATCAGATTCATGTAGATATACCACATAATCATTCGGAATAGCAGGTCTTTTTTCTCTTTGAGATCGTCTTAATGTTATTCCTTGTGGTTCTTCTATAACTTCATTGGTGATAGTTTCATTATGGAGTTGTTAATCATTGAATTGTTCTTCGTTGTTATGCAGTTCACCAACTGGAGAAACAATTATTTCTTTAGAAGTTGTGGGTAAAGGGATTTGTACCCTAACTTCTTGAATGATCACATTCTCATTTCTATCACTCCCACTGATTTCACCATCCTCAATGAATCTGGCATTGCCGGTTTCAACAATTCTTGTACTATGTGTAGGACAGTAAAACCTATACCCTTTGGATTTTTCTGGGTAACCAATAAAGTACCCACTAACTGTTCTAAAATCCAATTTCTTTTCATGTGGATTATAAATCCTAGCTTCCGTTGGGCAACCCCAAACATGCAGGTGCCTTAAACTCGGTTTCATTCCTGTCCACAGTTCAAATGGAGTTTTTGGAACTGCCTTACTAGGAACCCTATTTAATACATACATAGCAGTTCTAAGAGCATACATCCACAATGATATGGGTAATGAGAAATTACTTAACATACTTCTAACCATTTCCATAAGAGTACGATTACGCCTTTCAGCTACACCATTCTGCTATGGCGTGCCTTGAATAGTGTATTGAGCACAAATGTCATGCTTTTCAAGGAGTTTAGCAAACGGTCCAGAGCATTGACCCGTTTCATCATACTTTCCATGATATTCACCACCTCTATTTAACCTTACTATTTTCACTTTTTTTATCTAGTTGTCTTTCAACCTCATTTAAGTATACTTCAAGAGTATTCACTGCTTGAGATTTATCATGCAACAAATAGATATATCCATAACGTGAAAAATCATCTATAAAGGTGATAAAATATTTTTCTCCACCAAAAGATGGAACATCAAAAGGTCCACAAATGTCTGTATGAATAATTTCAAGAAGCTCTATACTCCTTGTGGCTCCCTTCTTTGTGTGTTTGGTTTGTTTACCTTTAATACAATCCACACACATAATAAAATCAGTAAAATTTAGATTCCAAAGAATTCCATCTTTTACTAATCTTTTTAATCTTTCACTGGATATATGACCCAATTTTTTATGCCATAAGAAAGATGAATTTTCATTAATTGAGCTACGTTTGGTTCCAACATTATGATGCAAGGTCAAAAGTGTTTCTAAAAATAAATCATCAAGGTTTATCTTGTATAAACCATCAACAAGAATAGCAGAACCAATAAATTGGGATTTTTTGAACAAACTGAAACATCCATTACCAAATTTAAATGAAAAACCATCAACATCAAGTTTGGACAAAGAAATCAAATTACGAGAAATTGAAAGAACATAAAGAGTTTTAAACAAATCTAAATGAAATCCACTATCTAAAACTAAACGAAATGTCCCAATGGCTTCAACTGGAATTTTCTCCTTATTCCCTGTGAACAAGAAATCATCATTTGGATTTGTGGTTTGGGTTAAAAGGAATCCCTGCATCGTATTAGAAATATGAACATTAGAGCCTGAATTAACCCACCAAGTATTAGAAGGAACTTCAATTAAATTTGATTCAAAACATACAAAGGCCAAAGGCTTACCCTTTTTTTCGAACCATTCTTTACGTTTTATGCTATCTTTCTGAAAGTATCCAGATTTGTTACAAAAATGACACTTATCATTCTTGTATTCTTTCTTTTGAGTAGCTTAATCAGAATCATTTATTTGGGGTGTTGCTCGCTTAATGCCTTTTCCAGGCCTTTTCCCAAATTTCTTTCTAGCTTCTTGAGTCATGAGATAAACATTATGATTATCTTGTTACTTAAGCCTTCCTTTCTCCTGAACTAACATACTGCCAATTCATTCACATTCCACTTGTCCTTAATAGTGTTATAGTGAATTTGAAATGAGCCATACTGAGTAGGTAAGGAATTGAGAATAAATTGACGAGAAAAGTCTCATCCACATTCATCCCTAAAGTTTTCAATTTCGCAACAAGATTAGTCATGTCAAGAACATGCTCATGCATACTACGAGTACCATCAAAATGCATAGTAGTGAGGTCAGCCATTAATTTCCCTACAAGAGACTTATCTGCAGTACGGAAACGTTCTTCAATATTTTTCAAATATTCCTTAGCACTATCAGTTTGGGGAAGAGTTGTTTTGATATTGTTTGTAATAGTCATTCGCATAAACATAATACTCAATTTGTTCAATTTCTCCTAAACTTTATAGAGAGTCTTTTCTTCCTCACTGCTTTCACCAGTAATAGCAGTAGGTTTCTCAATTTGAAATGCTAAATCAAGATCTAGCACACCTAAGTTGAACTGAACTTGCTTATACCATTCTGAGAAGTTAGTCCCATTGAGAATTGGAACAGATGAAACATGCAAATTCACTGAAACAGGAAGAGATACTGCAATAAAATAATCATAATAAGGTAAATACTCATAACATTAATACTTTGAGATAATAACATATATAAAAATAAATAAATAAATACATTATACAACTATGGTACCCCTTTGGATAGTAACCACAAAATACAAAAAATGATACTTAGATGTATTTATTTATATATAGCTTCATTGGTGATGCACTAATTAATTAAATAAACAAGTTACCTTAGGATATCTTATATCTACTCAATTAAAAATTACATACAACCCCTTAATGTTTATTTAATCACTTAAAAATTAATTCCCTTTGAGGAATTATTTCTAATAATTGAATAAACTCAATATTCATGAATATTACAAAAATTAAGTATCATTATTCGTGAAATATTACAATTATGTCTATCACTAAAATTAATATCCATTAACCTTTATGGTTAGGCCACTTTGGTAGCTACCAACTTTTCTATAATATGAATATTAAATTATCTAGTGATAAATTTAATATTAAATTACCCACCAAATTATGCACACATAATTTACTAAGATAATTAATTAAACTGCTAGTGGGTGTCTAAAATTTCATGTATATTAATAAGCATATATTCAATTATGTACAAAAGAAAAAGGACATCATTCCTTCATTTCTTTTTTCTTTTTTTTTTTCTTTTTTTTTTTGTGAGAATCTCGATTTGCGCAGCGGAATATTAATCAAAATTTTTTTTTCTGTAAAGAGATTGTGCACGAAATAGGAATATAGCCTAATAGCAAAACCAATATCTTTTTGACTTTTTTTTTTTTTTTGTCTCATTATGCTTATATATATTTAATTTATATATATATATATATATATATATATATATATATAATCAACAAACACCAAGATTCGTTTTTCCAACTTTTTAAGTTCAACAAAGTCTAGAAAAAACAAAAGTTCATTATAGTCATCACAATGCAATAAAGAGACAAAACTAATCACATTAAATATATATATATATATAACAATAAAGAGACAAAACTGATCACATTAAACAGATCCATATATATGCATGCAACTTTCATCTCGAAATTTGGAAATCGAGGCAAATAAACTGATCATTATACAGATTCTAGACACTCATTCACAAACAGGTACACCAATTAGAAAAATTGATTTAGCAGGCAGATCTTGATTAAAGCAATGTCCAATATAATAAATTAAAATTAAAATAATTTTAATTTAAACTTACACTTATTATTTATGCAAGGATAATGAAAAATAATGAGTTTCAAAATTACGGGCTCTGATACCACATGTAAACTCTAATTAATTTGTATTATACATTAATCACAAATTATCATAAATTCCTAGATCTTAGAACTTCAATTCATTTCACATCCTTATAACGCATAAATAAATATAGTTAGATATACATACCTTTATTCATGATATCAAACCTTATTGAGATTAAATCCAACGTCCAGATCCTTTAACTACGAACCAATCTGCAACTCTGATCAACAAGCGAAGGCGGAAATTGGTTTTTCTCTCTTGGCCTTTTGCACACATAAAATTTTTACGTGTTGTATCCTTAATCGTACATAATTGATGGAGTATATGCACTTTTATATGGGCAGAGAGAGGACTAGTTTTCCTTTTAGTAACATAATTCTACTTTCCATCAAAGTAAAAAATAAGAAAGGAAAACACTTCTCCAATAAGTAATTACCAAAAAGGTAATTATAAGTTGACCAAGAATAAATAATATTAATTGATATCTATTTATTTAGCCACCAAGTAATATGTCACATGTCCAAATCATGTGGGCCACAATTAAATAAATAATCTTACAATATCATCTAAACTTGAAGGATTGATTATGTTGCAGGATCATTCCATGCTCAAACTATAGGAAATAATAATTAACCTATCCTAAAAAACAAACTGTTTTCTTTTTTCCTAAGAAAATATGACTCACCTCTCACACTTTAATTCCAAATCAATAAGGGCAAAGTATTGAAAAAGGGTGGCATTTCACTATAAGGAATGAGAACGCTTTAATTTAAATTAAAGTGAAACAAGGACAATGACTTGTTTGTACAACTTGTCCTTAATTAATGGTGTGGCCAAGCGATGTATCGGTCGATACGCGACTCTTTTTCAAGGGTTCCATATCGGTCGGTTCGGCCAGTTTACACTAATTTTATTCGAATTTGTTACAATGCGACTGATACTGTGAACCATGATTATACTGGCTTGAAGTGTTTGCCAAACAAGTGCTCCACCATACTGAGATGGCTTGCAGTTGGAGCACATAATGCTCTAAAAATTTACCAGCAAGACATTTGCTTAATTGGAACAGACGTTGACTAGTGAAGAAACATGTTTATGAATTTAAAGTTTTTACGCATTTCATTTACAACTATTTCCGAACAATCTCAAAGTTTTATAACTGCTATATTTTCAAATGAGACTATGAAAGAAAGTTTTGTTTGATCTATCAAACATTAGTTGCTTCATCATAAGCTTCATTATAAAAATCCTTTGAGAGCTCATTAAGAAATCAGATTAAGCTTTTCAAAATTTATTCAACCTTATCAGGTTGTAATTAGGGGTGACAATTACAACCCATTAAACCGTCTAAGCCCGCCCACTAATATTAAATTATTTAGAAATTTAAATTTAAATGATTGTATTAATAATGGATAAAAAGTGGATACCCATATAATTATGATAAGTTAAGAGAGTTAACCGATCAAACAATTTTTTTAAATTTTTTTTTTATCATTGACAAGAATCTCAACACACTACACTCACACACTCACTTTACTCCTTTGGAGATTCGAACCCTCACTATTCACTGTAGAAGTTAAAAGAGATACTATTGGATTACAAGGCCTTGGTAGTGATACAGTCATATATATATATAAATTTTTTAAAAAAAATTAGACATGCGGCCAATGATACAGTCATAAAATAATAATATAATTTTATTATATATATATATATATATATATATATATGAATATAATTTTTTTCTTTGCTTGACCTTTCCTACTCTTTACAACTTCTTTGAGGAAACTTCTTTTCTTCCTTAGAGTACCTCTTCAATGTACAGCTTTCCCATGTATGGAAAATTGTGCCCTTATACATCATCATCATATTTTTTTTTGAGTAAATTGCATTGACACCCCCTGAAGTTTTAGTCAATGTCACTTATATATGGGACAACATCTTTTTTAATAATGACACCCCCTGTAGTTTGAAAATGTCATATTTGCCCCTGATTTTTTAATTCAATTAAGGCAAAAGTGCAAAAACCCCTAAGCTATTACAAATCGGTATTTTACCCCTGACACTCAATTCCGGCCACTTTCCGGCCCACAAGGTTAGCACGTGACCGTCCTTTTCTTTTAATCCCGAAATTGCCCTTGAATATTACCGTTGTACCCCTTTGCTGATAAATGAACCCATTTGTTCATTTGCCTTCTTCCATCCTCTAATCTGCTCCACTCCACCTCTGCACGAAACACTCGGACAAACTTGAAAAACAAAGTTTAAGGTAAGATATACATATATATATATATGTGTATATATATATATATGCGTGTGTGTGTGTGTTTTTTCTGAATTATATATATATATATATATATATATATATATATATATATAATACAGAAATACACACTATACAGAAATATATATATTATCAAATATAATGTAGTATATTTTAGTGGACAATACACATCTATATATATATATGCTTACTATTAATTTTATTTTTTTAAATCTAATGTTATATTTACTGAAACATATATATGTGTGTGTTTACTCTTTTTAATTTATTATTTTGGATAGTATTTATGACCTTAACAAGATTCCTATGTCTAAATGTTCCCAACACACTGCATTCTGCTTCAAAACACCCCTTAAATTGCAATCATCAAGAGAAGTGAATTAACCAAAAGAGATGTACCATATACCATATTCGATTCTCAGATACCAAACAAAGAAAAGAAAATGGAAAAAAAAATTCAAAATCAAAATTTTATTGTTCATCTCCAATGACAGAAGCTAAACCAGTGACAATCTTGACTCCAATTTTGTGATGGTTCATGGTTGAGTATTTTAATTGAATCATAATATACAATGATTTAAAATGGAACCAAATTTGATCATTATTCACAGGTTTTACATATAGATGAAATCAATTTTAGTGTAATAACACGATTCTGCATTGTCCACTTCCAATAGGATTTCAGATTTTTGAAATAAGTAATATTTTTTACTTGCATTAACTTCAATTTTTTTTCTTAATGTCCAATTCAATTTCAATCTTTTCACCAGATAGCTAATTCGCCCCCAAATCCAAAACCTTGAGGGATTTCAACCGGCCAATCGCTTTTGGTATTGTACCAACCAGATATCTGATTCACCCCCAAATCCAAAATTAATTAATCTCACCACCCCCAAATCCAATCGCCTTGTTGGTGGGTGTAGAGGGTCGCGAGAGACAATCATGGAGATCGGAGGCTGAGAGAGAGAAATGAGAGGGAAGGAACTGAACAACAGTGGCCAAGGAACAGAGGAAGAGAAAAGCTGTTATCAGGAATTTGAGCTCTGCAGCACAGTTCCAAGCAACCCCTACAAACGTGTTCTTCTCTTTTTCTTTTGCCATTGAACTTGATTAGAGACGAGAGAGAACCACCACGATTAAAAGCTATAAAGTTGAGGTACAGAAGCAGGCACAGCCGGACCAGAGGTGCAGCAGAGCGAGAAGTGAGAACAAATTCTCTCTCTTTTGTATCCTTCTTGGTGTCTCATCAGCTTTTTTCGCAATTAATAATCTGAAAGTTTTCCTTTTAATAATCTAATGGTGGGTAGTGGGTGGCAGTGATGGTGATGGGTGGTTGGAGTGGCAGAGTTGCGAAAAAGAGGTGGTAGTGATGTAGAGAGAGAAAGTGAATAGAGAGAAAAAATGGGAATGGATATAAGAGTGATATAGAGAGGGCATGATAATGATGGGTATATATACATGTATATATATATATAGTCTACGCTATATATTTATTATATAATATACCATAAATATTCTTGTTAAATATATGAATATCTTGTAATATTTAATTAAAATCTCAAATATCATATTATGTGTTTAACACAGGTATAATATTTTATAAAAAATAATTTAATATAAACTTTATTTATAATATAATTACTAATTTATTATATAATGTAATGTATTTAGATAGTTTTAGTTATTTTCAAATTTGGTATAATAAATTATGTAGTGTAATATTATATCTTATTTATGAATTTAACCATTTTATTATATCCTATAGGGGATGGGAAAAAAAAATGAAGTTAGGGCAAGTTTCAGACGACACAATGTCACAATCGGCTTCGACACTCCGCAGGGCGCAGCCTCCGCTATCGCCTCAGGTGACAAGGTATGTTCATCCTCTTTCTCTCTTCTCTCTCCTTTTGCATGAATCGATCTTTTATATATGTTTCTTTCTTTCTTTCATCTCATTATTTGATTTGTTCTAACTTTGGTTCGTTTGATTCGGGCCTTTACCTTTGTTCCAATAGTGAAAAGTAGCTTCCAAACTAGGGTTTTTTTTTGTGTGTGTCACTGTGTGTGATGGCTATCAAAAGCTGAATGAATATATTATGGTTCTCTTAGTATTTTAATAAATGTGTGCCTTTCTACATGTGTCTTTCATGGCGATCGAGTCCATAATATATGGCAGGCACTTTTTTTTTTTCCCTCTCCCTAATTTCACTCCAATCTCACAACAGCAGCAACCATACCCCTTTTCCTCATAAGTTTTTGCATTTTCACATTCAATCCTACGAAAATTAAGGATCCCTTCTAGTGGGTTGAACCGTTTTTCGATCTGCTCATACTTAAAAGTGCCAAATTAAGGGTTTTTTTTTTTTTATTATTTTTTTATTTTTATTTTTATATGAAGATACATACCACCATTATTGATGTTATTTGAAGTTGGCTCAGCTAGAATTTCAGTTAATAATGCTGTCAAAGCACTTGCCATCAGAATGTACAAACTCATGGAAATCAAGAGCAGGCCTTAACAAAACAAAAGTTAATGGTTTTTTCTATTAATTTGCACAGGTCTTCTGTAGCAATGATCAATCAGTCACCGCTACTAAAGTTGATTCCTCATCCTCAAATCAAGAAAGGGGTAATTGGCTCCCAAAAAAGCACACACACAAAGTGTAGTTAATATAAAGAGTGAAAGACAAAACTATATATGATAGTGGATGCCACATGTAACCTAAAAGTCCCACTACTTCTTCAGCACTACAAGTTCAGCCTCCTATATATATATAGTCACCTCATCTCCACATATTTTTGTCATCTGTAATCATCAAATTTTAGCAGCTATATAAACAATGAATGTAAAAAAGAAGCTGCAGTTTTCTGTTACTCATTTCCACTTTTGGACTGTATTTTGGATACTCTGTTTTGTCTTCTCTCCTCTCCTTTCCTCGAGATTCCAGTGAAAACTCCAGACAGGAGATTATTCGACCAAACTGCTTGATTTTAGAATTTTTTTTTTTTTTTTTTTATATTATATTTATTGTATGATCGGCAATGCTTAGTTATTATTGTTTCTGTTTGATTCTCCATCTGTTTTATGTTAATTGTGATCTTCTTTCACAAGCTACTCTTCTTAGGATCTCGTGAGGTTATTTGCCTTGAACTTGAATCAAATCATTGCATATTGAGGAAATATATATTTTCTTTAAACAAAGCAAATTATTATTATTATTTTTTTGAAGTCTAGTTTTATGTTGATTATGGTTCCTGTTATTTAGATTTCAAGAGATATCATTATGTATACAGGAAAATTTGAATCTGGGCATGAAAAAAAAAAAAAAAAAGAGAGACGAAGAATTGATTCAATCTCAAAAAGGAGATATTCTTAAGTTTTTTAGGAACAATACACAAATAGAGAGTTTAGTTGAAGATTTGGCGAATGAAGAACATATGAATGCGAAAGCAAATGAATAAAATCTCAATAAATATGAAGATTTAATGAATGAAGATCATAGGAAGTTAGTCAATGAACATGAAGATTTAATGAATGAAGATTATAGTTATTAGTTAGTTGTACACAATGCACATGCGTACAATTATATTAGCTTTAGAATTTGAAAACATCGTGTGAAAATTCTGCACTCCTATAATTTTTTTTGCGTGTGTGAAACTTTAGGGCCTCACATTTGAAAGTTCGCCTAGGGCCTCTCAAAATATTTGGAATCTTAGGGCTGGCCCTGGGTTGATGTTATTAAAATCATTACAAATATTTAAGGTTAATTTTATCTGAAAATGAAAAGTGGTTGTGTGATGATTTTAATAATATAAAGAGTAAAATTTCAAAACAAAAAAATAATATTAAATAAATAAAGTACATGAAAATTTTATAAATTTAATTAAAAAACAATTACTATGTTTAAGTGTGAAATACCAGGATGACAACCATCAAAAAACAAGCGTGGTGATTGCGATTGGCAACGGGGAGTTTGGGAATTTATTATACAGATAAAGGCTATGTGGAATTGAACGTTTCTAACCAGATCTTCTTTCTTTTTTTATCTCTGGCAGATGACGTTAGAGGTGACGTCAGTAGTTTTGTGATCTACTTCTTCCCATTCCAACCAAGACCCTCTCCATATATATATATATATAGTACATGTAGTATAGTTATAGTTATGTACATCTGTAAATTAGCTTTGATCAATTCTTGTGTCGACTGTCACTTCCCCAACAGAAAATTTGCTATTCTTCTCCCAGATTTAAGGGATGTCAGGCCCCCAGTGCTGCGAAAACCCACCTACACTCAGCTCAAGCTGTGGAGTGGGGCATGTGGAAGAAATTGGAGGCCTCAAGTCCTACGTTTCTGGACCCTCTGATTCCAAGCTTGCAGTTGTTCTCATCTCAGACGTTTTTGGTACTTGATTCACTACTTATTTTGAGCTTTCTCTTCCAACTATGATTTGGGTATTTGAGTATTTTTCTTAATCTGGTGTGAAACTAGTCTTCTTGATCTATTTCATAGATATTAGATCTTGGGCTATGAATATGTGTTTGTGGGTTCTTAATTTGAATAACATTATGGTAACTTAAGCATGTTTGTCTATACCAACGAAAGTGCTATTCTTTGTATGGTAATTAAGATTTTTTTATTTTATTTTATTTTTTTGGCTGAATAAATATTAAGATTTTTGCTATTTTACAAAGTGGGTATTGTTTTTTTTTTTTTATTTTTTATTTTTATTTTTTTATATTTTTTTTTTGGGTAAGTCAGTGGGTAATGTTTGTTTCATTTGCAACTTATTAACTTCTTTATACACGTGTGTGTGTAAGTCAGTGTGTTTATTGTAGTTATAAATCATGTCCGCCTTTTATCAAGTCTCAATCTGTCTGTCATCGAAATCATCAGCATGGCTGTTGCACTTGTGATATGAGTTATAATTAATGAAAAAAAGGAAAAAATAATCATCACTGTTATATCTAATGCACATGTATGAATTGATCTTGTAGGATTTGAAGCTCCAAAGTTGAGGTATTGTCAATTTTCAACTCTGCTTTTGCAACAATTCAGTGCATGGTTTTCTACTACTATTGTTTTTATACAATTTTTTACTTCATAAGTTTGACAATTGTTTTTGTTTTTTGATGGTCTAGTCCTTGTCCTCTTAAACATAGCAGATTGAAAAATTATAATAATAATAATAATAATAATAATAATAGAATATATGGTTTGATGATTTAATAGAATCCTAACAATTCTACTGATATATAGTGGAAATAAGAGAGAGAGAAATAACTGCTATGTATAAGGGAAAATGACCATTTCGCTGGTTCTTGCTTCTTAGATATTTTAATACTTCTATAATTATTCAATTATGTTTTCAGGAATTTCTATACTTGACGCAATTATCATCTAAAAATGCACAAGTATCTTGCCAATTATATCTAAAAGATGCATAAATGTTTTTTTCTTTCTAGAATGGCTTTAATAAATACAAAAACTACCTTCTTTTCATTTTTAATTTTTTGATAACTAGAGGCATTGCTATTTCTTGAAAACCTATGTTACATGGATTCAGGTGTGGGTGTTGGACAGGGTACGTGTCTAGAGATCGGATCCATCTATCTATCAAATTATAGGACACGTGGACACGAAATATAAGTGTCCAAAATTCGAACACGGGTACTTGGACACTTTATATATGTTGTACAAAAGAGCTGGGAAGGCCCGAAAGTCAGAGGCCCAACAATAATTCAAACACCCAAATAGCCTAGCCCAATGAATTTGTATGTGTGAAATGGATGTGGGTTACAGCCGTAACCCACAGCTGTTATATATATAATAATGTAATATTATAATGATGGTACATGCATGCCACTGGCATGTTAGTGGACTTGTCAAACTTGATTGATGATGGGTGATAAAAGAGAATGGGTCCCCCAAACCACTTTCTTGGAAGTCGTAATATAATATTATATTGTAATTATTGCTGTAATAATAGTACTATATAATATTATAATGACTGATACCCACAGCCGTAATATATATAATAATATAATATTATAATGATGGTACATGCAAGCCTCCTCCAGTTGTACCACTTTCTTGGAAGTCGTAATATAATATTATACTGTAATTATTGCTGTAATATAGTCCTATATAGTTTTATAATGACTGATACCCATAGCTGTAATATACCTATAATAATATAATATTATAATGATGATCCTAGCCTAAAAAACAGTTAGCACGGGAGTATTAAAAAATGTATATACATATATTATATGAATAAAAAATTAAGGCACAAATTTCCCTGTCTTCCACAGATCCGTCTTCAACCTTTGTAAACTTCAAACCAGAGATAACCAGGACTTCAAACCAGAGAACTAGGGAGCTTCGTAGAGTCTCCGATTCAAAAATAAAGGGTCCAACACGAGTCTCGTGTCTGTGTCATGTCGTGTCGTGTCGACGTGGACACTACCGCCAATTATGGAGAGTCAAGGTAACATAGTTGAAAACACACAGAAAAAATGTGAATTACTTAGTGCAATCTGCATCCAAGATGCTCATTCTTTATTATCACCGAGTTTCAAGTTCTCATCTGGATTAGCATAATTGTTTTAAAATGCCTCATATAACTGTTGACCGTGGTCAACAGCTATGAAAGATGACGTCAGCCAAAAAAAAAAAAAAAAAAAAAACAATTGTAATCCCATTTCTAACTTTTAAACGTGTATAAAGTCTATAGTATCCTTTGCTTTTAATCGGAAATGACATATTTGACCATAATATAAAGGTAAAATTGCCCTTTGTACATACCAAGGCCTCTTTTCTCTCTTAGATAGTAGTAGTAGTTGGATTTTGTGGCTTGACTTTGGTATGTATGTAGTGTTCTGGAGAAGATGGACTAGTCTAAGTTATTTGGCCAGGTCCAATTGAGGTGAAAATTGAAGATGGACTCATCCAAGTTATTTGGACTAGTCCAATTGGAGTAATTTTTTTTACTTGGGTTAATTGGTTGGGTTTTAACATATAGTTTTATATTCCCTTCTTTGATATATAATGGTGAAATCTCTCTCTCCACGAACGTAGCCCCAGAGTTGGGTGAACCATATAAAATATTGTGTTATGCGTGAATGCGTATGATTGTGATCTCCATATATGCTTGAATGATGAAGTGATGATGATGCTTCCGTTGTATGTAATTAAGGAGGGATTTAACTCTCAACAACAGCCGACCGTTGAGTGAGTTGGAAGAGTGGGTTGGAGGGAGTTAATATCCCTAACAGCTGGTATTAGAGCAGATGGTGGGTCAGAGCCCGTGGTTGGTCTTGAAGATTAGACCAAAAGGTTGGTGTGAATTTTGTCAGAGCAGGAAGTTGATTGTGAGGTGCTATGGAGAATGACACGAAGGTATCATGATGGTGTGAAGCCCATGAGGAATAAATTTTGGGGACAAGCCAAAGAGTGGGTGCTAGTTCTCAAGATGGGGCGAAGGTGATAATACGAAGAAGAGGTTTGTTGCTTTGAGCTAAAAAAACAATTGAGGAGGATGAGTTGATAGATTGGTGGTTTGCCATGCGTGACCAAATTGAACACCAATGGTGAGGTTGTTAATGGAAAAGGAAGGAAGAAGGAAAGAAAGGAGTTTTTTTTTTTTTTTGAGGTGGAGAGATCTTCAGTCGCGTGAAGATGAATTTCAAGCCAAGGGGGAAATTGTTGGGTTTTGTGGTTCGAATTCGGTGTGTATGCAGTGTTTTGGAGAAGATGGATCAATCCAAGTTATTTGGACTACTCCAATTGTAACTGATATGGTAACTCTTTGTAGGCAAGTTGGAGAATTCTTATCCTAACAATGAATGAGTTTGAAGACTATAAATAAAGATGGTGTGAGATATTTAGGTAGAGAGGGAAACGATGTAAGGTGTTTAAGTGTGAGTATTATGAGGAAAAGGGTGAGTATATATAATTCTCGAGTGTAAAGATGTAGCTTCAAGAGCGTGACGAGTGAGGTTTTGAAATTTGGTTTTATATTCTCTTCCTTGATACATAATAGTGAAATCTCTCTATTTATGGATATAACCCTAGAGTTGGGTGAATCATGTAAAATATTATGTTATATGTGGATATGTATGATTGTTATCTCCATATATGCTTGTGTAATGATGATGCTTTTGCTGTATGTGATGAAGGAGGGATTTAACTCTGAACACCACCACCACCCATGAGCAAAAGAGCCGATTAAGGAGGGATTTACCCGTTGAGTGGGTTGGAGGGAGTTAATATCCCTAATAATTGGTGTCAGAGCCTATGGTTGGTCCCGAAGATTAGAGCAGAAGGTTAGTGCGAATTTTGTGAGAGTTGGAGGTTGATCATGAGGTGCTATGGTGATTCAATCAGAGTTAATAATGACATGAAGGTATGGTGATGGTGTAAATCCCATTAGGAACAAATTTTGGGGACAAGCCAAAAAGTGGGTGCTAATTCTCAAGATGGGGTGAATGTGATGGTATGAAGAAGAGAGGTTTGTTGCTTTGAGCCAAAAAAACAATTGATGTGGATGAGTTGATAGATTGGTGGGTTGCCATGCGTGGGTAATTGAACACCAATGGTGAGGTTGTTGATGGAAAAGGAAGGAAAAAGGAAAGAGAGAATAGTTTTTTGTTTGAGGATGAAGGGATCATCAGTTGAGGTGGAGCTATAGAGGAGTACATGAAGACAAATTTTGAGCAAAGGTGGAAATTGTTAGGTTTTGTGGCTTGAATTCGGTGTGTATGCAGTGTTCTAGAGAAGATGGACCAGTCCAATTGAGGTGAAAATTAGTTAAGGAATTTGTAATTGATATGGTAACTCCTTGTAAGCAACTTGGGGAATTCTTGTCCAACAAGGAACGGTTTGAAGACTATAAATAAAGATGGTGTGAGAGATTAAGGTAGAGAGAGGGGAGAGATGTAAGGGGTTTAAGGGTAAGTATTGTGAGGAGAGGGGAGAGTATATGTAATTTTCTTAGTGTAAAGATGTAGCCTCGAGAGTGTGACGAGTGAGAGTGAGTGGGGTTTTGGCATCTGGATTTATGTTCTCTTCTTTGATACATAATAATTTCTCTCTCCATGGACGTAGCTTTAGAGTTGGGTGAACCATGTAAAATATTGTGTTATGCGTGGATGTGTATGATTTTTATCTCCGCATATGCTTGTGTGATGATGTAATGATGATGCTTTCGTCGTGTATGATGAATGAGTGATTTAACTCTCAACAACCACCCAATGAGTGGGTTAGAGGAGTTAATATCCCTAACAGTAGTAATAGGAAACAAACATCTTATATATATATAGAAGATTATATATAGGGTTAAATACACTAACCTCCCCTGAGGTTTGGCCTATTACACTCAGATGAAACTTGTCAAAAATCTTGCACCGTGTTCCCAAGAGGTTTAGTCACTCGTTACAAATACCCACTCTATCCAAATAAAATGCATGATCTGACCAAAATGGCCACTGACTCAGTTGAAAAGACGTTATTAACCTTATGATAGACATTAAATTATAATAAAATATCTTCTTTTATGGAAAAAAATACCCTTCTTCACCTACCCACCCATCTCCACCACCGCCCCTTTCTCTGTCTCTTCCATGGCCAACCATTCTCTCAGTCCACATGCCACCACCCCTTCTGTCTCCAAATTTATAAACTAGTAAACAATATATATATATATATATATATATATATATATATATATATATATACTGTGTTACCTGGACTCGTCAGAGAAGGCCAGAGTGTCCGTGTTGACATGACACGACACGGACACGGACACGGACACGGGATATGTGTCCGACCCTCCATTTTTCAATCGGACACGGCTGATGACGAAAATACATAAAATGATGTGTACTTTGATGCTTGTGAAGGATTAGGAATTTTTTTCGTGTTTTTTTGTTAAATTTGCAGGCATATGAAGCTTTTTGTTTCAACAATGGTCATTCTGGTTCGGATCGGTGGTCTGAAGGTTGAAGACAACTTGCTGTTTATGAACCCACACGCGCTGCTTTTGTGCAATTTTTTGTGCCATCTTGTGCGTGGTTTCACGAACTTATTATCTAACCTTTTAACGGTCAGGATCACAACACCTGTTTATTTGGATCTGGAAAGATAAGAGACATTGGGACACAGCTGTAAAAAGTCTTGCATCTCACGTGGAAAAAAGGACCTACTGTGGACTTTTGACTCGGCTTCCTTTTATGGTTACAGCTGTAACTTTGCTTTTATGGTACTGCTTTATGAATCGGCTTCCTTTTTAATTGGGCTTTTGACTTGTACAGGCCCAAAACCCAAGCATCAATCCATGACTGAGATGCACATACAGAGACATATTAGCCCATATTGAATTAGTCATCCTTTTTTATTGTGCTTTGACTTGTACAGGCCCAAATGCCAAGATATAGAGGTATATTAGCCCAAGCCCAATCTCTTCCTTGGTTAAACAAAAAGAGCCCTACAGCTCAGAATTTCTTATTTACTGGTTCCATAAAAACAGCAGTAATAGGGGATTGCATAGCCATGACATGCCACCTATCAAATGAGGCAAACAAATGCAGTAATAATTATAAAATTCTTATAAAAGAGTACAATTGATATATATATTTTTAGTTTTAGGATTAATGTCTCAAACATAACTTACAAATTTTTCTCTTTTTAAAGTGTCCAAGTACCCGTGTCCAATATTTGGACACTTTTAATCCGAGTCCCCGTGTCCTGAAAATTGATAGATTGACGAATCCGACTCCTAGACACGCACCCGTGTCCGACACCCGTACCCGAGTCTGGGTAACATAGTATATATACATATATATATGTATATATATTGTTGAGAATCTTTACAATATATTTTGTGTATAAACTAAGTAATTATTTTATTCCTTTGTAATATATGTAATATACATATATTACAAAGGAATTGATGGGAATGAACCCAGCAACCAAAGCAACATGTGAATTTGTAACTTTGTTCTTCATTTCTCTCTCTCTCTCTTTCTATAATACATACAGTCCAATCTTATAAATGCTATTAGCACTTATAGGAGGAATAGTCCATTTGTTCAATTTATTTTGAACATTTTCATATTCAATTAACTATGAATTTTTAATTAATTCAGAATCCTGTAATTCCATGTTGGAAGAAGGATTTAACATGAATGTTAAAATATTGTTAATACTTAAGGACTAAATAGTATAATTTTTTTTTGATAAGTAATAATAAATTAAAAAAGGCGTTCAATAGGGGAACACGTCCCGTAGACATAAAAGAAACCGGGGTCTAAGGCCCCAAAGAATCCAAAAAAGAAATTAAATCAAAAGAAGAGGAACACGAACTTTTGTTCACATAACTAAAAAGAGAACGAAGAATAAAAAGTTTTAGAGTCGCTGTAGACGACTCCTTCCCTTCAAACATTCTGGTATTTCGCTTCTTCCAGATGCACCACCAAATACAATGTGGAACAGATCTCTAATAAGCACGAACAATTCTACTCACACGACAACCTCTCCAAGCATGAATCAGCTCCTTAGTAGAGCGGGGCATTACCGAACACATGCCAAATAGGCTAAGAATGAGATTCCAGCAATAGCGCGCTACAGAGCAATGCATTAGGGGATGATTGACTGACTCCCCATCCCGCTTACATATGCAACACCAGTTAACAAGAAGATTTCCCCTTTTCCTCAGATTATCGATCGTCAAAATCTTACCTCAAACAGCAGTCCATACAAAAAATGCCACCCTAGTAGGAGCCATAGAACACCAAATAGTCTTCCATGGAAAATCATAGGATGCAAAATTAGACAGACATAAGAACAAAGACCTTACTGCAAAACGCCTGTGAGGGGAGGGAATCCAAATCAAATTGTCATAACCCCTTCTAATTCCTTCTTGCCGATACAATTGAGCCAAGAAAATGGTCACCTCTTTCAACTCCCAATCCTGAAATGAACGCTGAAAATGAACATTCCATATAATCCCACTATTATCAAGCTGATAACAGTTGGCTACTATGGCATGTTTATCAACTGCAATACCATATAATCTGGGAAATGTACGACATAAAGGCTGGTTCCCACACCAAAGATCTTCCCAAAAACGAACGCAACTACCATCACGAACTCTGAATCTGATATGAGAGGAAAAGGCATCCCATCCTTTTCGAATGGATTTCCAATCCCCAACTCCTCCCGCAATAGAAACCAGACGTGTAGTCCATCCGCCAACATCTTCCCCATACTTGCAAGATACTAATCTGCGCCAAGGACGATGTCTTTCCTTCCCAAATCTCCACAACCACTTGCCCAGAAGCGCTTGATTAAAAGGAATCACTTGTCTAATACCGAGACCCCCCAATTTTATAACTTGCTCCCCTTTAACAAGATGATACTTGAACTCATCTCCCCTTCCTCCCCAAAGGAAATTCCTTTGAACTTGTTCAATTCTAACAACAACGGAGCATGGAATTTGGAACAAAGAAAGAAAATAAGTGGGAAGGCTTGATAAAGTGCTCTTGATAAGAGTGACTTTACCCCCCTTGGATAAATATTGCTTCTTCCAAACTGCCAACCTCTTTGCATACCTGTTAAGCACAGAATCCCAACTCTCCACTAACCTAGAAGAAACCCCTAAGGGCAATCCCAAGTAAGGGATAGGAAAGGAGCTCACCTTGCACCCAAGAACTGCAGCTAAAGAAGAGATGTCCTGTATATTCCCGACCGGGACAAGCACACTCTTGGCCACATTCACCTTTAACCTGGAAACTGCCTAAAAGCAAGCCAAAATGCATCTAAATAGTATAATTATTATAGTATTATATAATGAATAGTGATTTATGTATTATTTAGTCTTTGTTTTGCTTAGGAGTGATGATATTACTCGTCTGTCAATGGTTTACTGGAATCATTGACCTATGGAGCAAGTTAATACAAAAGTTGGTCTTAATATTCCAGCGTGACTTTTGGATGACCCATAATATCATCAGATTTAAACAGGATTTTAACAGAATAAGAATATCATTATTCTCTACATAATTACCATAATATTCATACTACCAGAACCTAAAAGCATTAACAATATGTATTTAAGCCATCATGGCTCTGATACGAAAACGTATGGATTAATACACCAAATAATGAAAAACTATTAATAATGGAAAATGATGGAAAAAAGTACTAAATAATGGAATACACAAAAAGTACTAAAACATCACTATGTAAAGCACTAAAGATAAAGTACTAAAACATTATTATATATTCCACTATAAAATTATAACACTAAAAGCAATAATTTAACTTTGAAAAGGACTTACAGAAAGATTTTCTTTATTCCTCTTCCAAGCAAAAGTATACACTTAGAAATATAATACAAGAGAGAATAGAAAACTCAAAGATACATTGAGGGTAAACAATGCCCCCTTTGCCCCTTTTATAAATAAAACATCGTTCTTGAAAATTAAACTTTGAAGTCCGCATAGTGGTTGGATGGCGTGTGCTGAATTATTTGCAGTCGAATGGTCCACCACTAGTTTCTGTCTTCTTGTCATCTAGCGTAGTTATTCTTCTGACAAGAGAAAAATCATAATGATTTAAAGAATTCTGAAAAGTTCTTTGTCTTCTTCCTGTGGAATCAAAGCTTTTATAAAAAGTTCTTTTTATTCTTCTGTCGGCAAGATAGTTAAGAATCTTATTTTTTAGGAGATTTCATCCTATCTGCCATTAGAACTGTCAGGGAATCCCAATAATCTTCAGTGTTGGGCTCCACCTCTTGATTTAAATCTTGATTAGGATCTGGAGCTTCTCTAGCCAAACAATGGAATTGATTTCCTTCTTGGTTGGTAGTAGATGCCATTGAAGAATTATATTTAATTTGAGATGATGAAAAACCAAATGAATTGACAAATTTGTTCTTCATGAAATCCATGCATTTCACCACTAAATCTGTTTCGGTGATTATTGGATTTTGTTTCTTGATCATTTCTTTAATCAATTCAAAAGGGTTAAAAGTATCAGGGGCTGTTGGAAATTAAGCCAATGTCAATTTTGGAATGGCATAATGATATGCCAAAGTTTTCTGTCTAATAATAGACAGAAGTTCCTGAACTGGTTGCTGGGTCATCCCAGACCACCATCTGTAGGAGAAAGTCTTTTCTAGAACGGGTAGCTTTGCTGTATTGTAGTTACATTGAAAATCCCATTTCCATATCCATGGAATTCCAAATTCTGCAAAAATATTATTTTCCCCTGTCCTTTAAATTGAGGATGAAATTGTTGCCATGGGAGGAATAATTGCCTCACTGATTCAGGGAGAACATTAAGATCTGGGCCAAAGATATTCCACCACTGAAGAATCCAATTTGGAAATTCAATCTTAATTGATTGAGGGCATATCTTGAAGAATCAAGAATGCTTCTTTTTAGAATTTTGATAAAAGAACGAATTTGTCCATGCTAAAATATAATCCCAGTAATTGTAGCCATATCCGAAAAAAAGCTTCCGAGAGCTATTAGGATTTAAACCCAGTCAGAGGGCCTCATAGTTCTCTTGAAAATAGCTTTGCTATAAACAAGAGGACTTTCTTTTTGAGCAGCATTTTGCTTTGTGTGAGTAATTTCCACAGAGGCAGTTTTTGTAAGCATAGCTTCATAGACTTATTTATGTCGTCCTCTGGAGCAGCATATTGCTGAGTGTGGAAATATTTGGATTTAATTTCCCATGGATCTGGCATCCGTTGTTCATCCTAAGAATCCAGGATTAATATAAGTCTGTTTATACCTTAAATTAGGTAGATAAGGAGTTTCTTCTTTAAGAACTTCCTTCATTGTTTTCTGTGCAGAACCCACGACTTTATTTGGTGTTTGGAGCAAATCAGATAAATACTCCAATGCGGGATATTGCTTATCCTCAAGCGACATCACTGCTTTAGCCTTTGTTTTACCACGGTCTTTAGTGGTATTACCACGGCCTTGCCCTCGATTGGGCTAACTCATGAACCCTGTAAAATTTCACGAGTTAAAAAGTCAGGTAAAGAATTAGAAGTGCCTTTAATATAATACTCAATTGTAAAATCAAAAGCTGATAAATCAACTTGCCATCCAGCAAATATCTGTTTGGAAGCTAAATTCTTTAAATCTTTTTCCAGTACTTGTTTAGTAGCACTACAATGAATGTGTAACAAGAAATTCTGATTTAATAAATCATCTTGGAATTTATAAATACATTTAACTAAAGAAAGAATTTCTTTCTTAATAGTTAAATAATTTATTTGTGCATTTTTCCAAGTTCCAGAAGTGAAACGAATTAATTTTTTTGTTCCTGTATTGGGATTCTTTTGTTTAAAAATACCATCATATCCAATATTGGTTACATATGAAGAGAATAGTAATCCAGAATGCTCTTGTCATCTTGAACAAGATTATTATAAAGTTATTGTTGAGATGAATTGACTTAGTTTAAATGTTTTGACTAGTCATCAACAATCCTTATTAGGTCTCATAGATCAAGTACAAGATCCTCAAATCAAAATGAAGATCTTTGAAATAGGTTATTCTATCGCACAACCTAACGAGGATAATGATAATTCAGACTTTATGAGATCCAATATTCTCTTCAGATGCATCCAATATTGGATATGATGGTATTCTGAAACAAAAGAATCCCAATACAGGAACAGAAGAGTTAATTCGTTTCATTTCTGGAACTTGGAAAAATGCACAAATAAATTATTCAACTATTAAGAAAGAAATTGTTTTTTTAGTTAAATGTATTTATAAATTCCAAGATGATTTATTAAATCAGAAATTCTTGTTACGCATTGATTGTAGTGCTGCTAAACAAGTACTGGAAAAAGATGTAATGAATTTAGCTTCCAAACAGTTATTTGCTGGATGGCACGTTGATTTATCTGCTTTTGATTTTACAATTGAGTATATTAAAGGCACTTCTAATTCTTTACCTGACTTTTTAACTTGTGAATTTTTACACGGTTCATGAGTCAGCCCAATCGAGGGCAAGGCCGTGGTAAAACAAAGGCTAAAGCGGTGATGTCGATTGAGGATGAGCAATATCCCGCATTGGAGCATTTATCAGATTTGCTTCAAACACCAAATAAAGTGGTGGGTTCTGCACGGAAAACAATGAAGGAAGTTTTTAAAGAAGAAACTCCTTATCTACCTAATTTAAGGTATAAACAAACTGTATTAATCCTGAATTCTCAGGATGGACAATGGATGCCAGATCCATGGGAAATTAAATCCAAATATTTCCACACTTAGCAATATGCTGCTCCAGAACGACGACAGAGATATGTCTATGAAGCCATGCTTACAGAAACTACCTCTGTGGAAATTACTCACACAAAGCAAAATGCTGCTAAAAAAGAAAGTCCTCTTGTTTATAGCAAAGCTATTTTCAAGAGAATTATGAGGCCCTCTGACTGGGTTTAAATCCTAATAGCTCTCGGAAGCTTTCTTTCGGATATGGCTATAATTACTGGAATTATATTTCAGCATGGACGAATTCGTTCTTTTATTAGAATTCTAAAAAGAAGCATTCTTGGTTCTTCAAGATATGCCCTCAATCAATTATGATTGAATTTCCAAATTGGATTCCTCAGTGGTGGAATATCTTTGGCCCAAATCTTGATGGTCTCCCTGAATCAATGAGGCAATTATTCCTCCCATGGAAACAATTTCATCCTCAATTTAGAGGACAGGAAAATAATATTTTTGCAGAATTTGGAATTCCATGGATATGGAAATGGGATTTTCAATGTAGCTACAATACAGCAAAGCTACCAGTTCTAGAAAGGACTTTCTCCTACAGATGGTGGTCAACCAGTTCAGGAACTTCTATTAGACAGAAAACATTGGCATATCATGATGCCATTCCAAAATTGACATTGGCTCAATTTCCAACAGCTCCTGATACTTTTAACCCTTTTGAATTGATTAAAGAAATGATCAGGAAACAAAATCCAATAATCACCGAAACAGATTTAATGATGAAATGTATGGAATTCATGAAGAACAAATTTGTCAATTCATTTGGTTCTTCATCATCTCAAATTAAAGATGATTCTTCAATGGCATCTACTACCAGTCAAAAAGCAAATCAATTTCATTGTTTGGCTAGAGAAGCTCAAGATCCTAATCATGATTTAGTTCAAGAGGTGGAGCCCAACACTGAAGATTGTTGGGATTCCCTGACAGTTCTAATGGCAGATAGGATGAAACCTCCTAAAAAAATAAGATTCTTAACTATCTTGCCGACAGAAGAATACAAAGAATTTTTTATAAAAGCTTTGATTCCACAGGAAGAAAACAAAGAACTTTTCAGAAGTCTTTAAATCATTATGATTTTTCTCTTGTCTAAAGAATAACTACACTAGATGACAAGAAGATAGAAACTAGTGGTGGACCATTCGATTGCAAATAATTTAGCACACGCCATCTAACCACTATGCGGACTTCAAAGTTTAATTTTCAAGTCCGATGTTTTATGTATAAAAGGGGGCATTGTTTATCCTAAATTTATCTTTAAGTTTTCTATTCTCTCTTGTATTATATTTCTAAGTGTGTAAGTGGAATAAAGAAAATATTCCTTTTCAAAGTTATATTATTGCTTTTAGTTTTATAATTTTATAGTAGAATATATAGTAATGTTTTAGTGCTTTATCTTTAGTGCTTTACATAGTGATGTTTTAGTGCTTTTTGTGTATTCCATTATTTAGTGTTTTTTTTCCATCATTTTCTATTATTAGTAGTTTTCCATTCATATTCCATATTATTTGGTGTATTGATCCATACGTTTTTGATCCATACGTTTTGGTATATATATATATATATATATAAACTATTTGCAACTTGCTCTTAATTCTCAGCAACCATAAATAGACCCCCTATTTGCAATTTTGCTCTTTATTTCTCTATACACACACACGTCCATTGGAGCTTAAGATTGATCCATTGGGAATAAATTGATGGCCATTGAAGAGGGATAAAAATTGAAGAGAGAGAAAGATTCAATAGATGTGCCGAGGGTGTTGCAACAATCATAGTAGAGAGAGATTTGAAGAAATTGAGCTTAGAGAATAAATTCAGTAAAGAGGGTGTTGCAACAATCACACTATTGCTCATATTTTTGTGTGCTTTTTTGTGGATGGCAACTGTGCAAAGAGTGTTACATTGTAGATAATGAAGGCGTTCATTCATATCTAGAGGTACAAACTTTGATTCTGAAGCTGAGGATGGAAGAAATAGAGGAAACAAACACTACTCTGCAGAAGAATCAGCATAAAATGAGACATTCAGGTGGTAATGGGGGTGGGTATGGTGGTAGATTTGGAAGCCGTGGTGGTAATGGTGAAGACCGTGGATGGCAAGGAGGTTTCAATGGGCGAAGAGGTGGTTCTTTTTGGGGTTTTTACTCAAGCTATGGTGATCGTGGTGGTGCTCACAGTAATTTTGATGGTTATGGCGGACAAGGTGGCCATGGAAGGTAGGGTTTGGGATTGGATTTGGCAGGGAGAGAAGAGAGAACAAAGAGGGAATAAGATCTTTAGGCAAATATGTCATTTTATTTAACGAAATTTTTTAATCATTTTATTATTAAAATAATCGGGGTACAAAAGTAATTTTATCTGCATTTTTAACTTTTGTAAGCTCCAGGGGATGTCATTGCAAGATTTTTGACAACTTCCGAGCGTAATTAGACCAAACCTTAGGGGAGGTTAGTGTATTTAACCCTAAATATTATCTCTCCAAATATGTTGTTTGGTGATATTATGCTAATTGGAAAAAGCAATCTGAATTTCTTCCACTTTAATCTTCATGGTTTACTTTTGAATTATTATTATTTTTCCAATTTGAATCCAGATCCCCCCCCCCCCCCCCCCCCCCCCCAACAACAAAAAAAAAAAGATACAGTTGATGAAATTAATCTTGATTAGTGTTCAAGAAAATCCCAAATAAAAAATTTAGAGAAAGAAGTGGAATAGTCCGATTAGAAAACGAACAAATAAAATTCGATTCAAACATATTAGAAAAACCTTAATTAAATAGTATCAATTAGGGCAACATAGTTATGTGCCTCGGGTTCCGAAATTATAGCTATAACATAGTGCAGTTGTTTGAGGGTTCATTTTTTGCCGTGCCTTCACCGATGCGGACACAATTGATCAAACATGAACTTCAGGGTTTCAATATATAGAGAGATATATCACCGATTTGACCAAACCTGTGTGGAAGAGAAACACAAAATGCCTCACTTCTTGGTGTATATATGCATTTATGTACATATACGTGTTCATCTGTTTTGGATTTAGAGAGAGAGAGACGAAGCCTTCAAAGTGACGAACGGATGAGAGATTGATAGTGGATGAGGAGAGAGAAATTGAAAAGTAGGTAGGTTTTGGGTTATGAATGTTTGGGTGCCTATGTATAAATGCATATGTATATAAATGTATATATATACATGTATGTATTTGTGTTGAATCTGGTTTTGATTTGAGAGAGAGATGTTAGAGAAAGAGATGGTAGAAGAATAATTTTTTATATTTGAAAATGGATATTTTAGTCTTTTTAAATTTGATTAACTTTTCAACTAAAATAATATTAAACAGACATGAGCATAGTGCTAATTGCATTATTACTATTAAAGGAGTCAGCCGACAAGATCTGACAGGGGAGGTCAGAGTAATTTCTGAAAACTATGTGGTACTGTGTGTAGGTTTAGCAATCTAGAGGGGAGGTCAGTGTAAATTACCCGATTTTCAAAATTGTTAAATTTGTGCCAATGTGCAATTTGTGGCCTTGTGCTGGTGTTTGTGTACCCTTTGGGTGTCACGGTTTAATGAGTGATATCTCCATCTCCTTCTTCTGAATTTTGGGAACAGAGCTTGTCAAACTTCTTAAATAGCCAAGTAATTATTGTTAGGCCTTGTGTCAACTGATTTTCACACTCTTTAACATTGTCATATAGTTTGACGATAAAGTGTCATTTGTCAACTTATTTACTTATGCCTTTGTTTTTCAACTGTGAAGGAAGCTTGCTGACAATGCCTTTGTTTTTCAACTGTGAAGGAAGCTTGCCGACAAAGTTGCAGCTGCTGGATTCTATGTGGTTGTTCCTGACTTCTTCTATGGAGACCCATACGTACCTGAAAATGCTGAAAAGCCAATATTAGTATGGATAAAAGAACATGGAACGGTTAGTTATCTTCATTATACTACATGCCTGGAAACTGCTACTTATTTATATTGTGAAAGTGGTTCCCTTTGAACATATTTTTCTTTAGGGTTTGCTGGAAATTTAACATTTAGAGAAATCCAAAATGTGGGTTGACTCAGCAGACCCATTCATTTTGTGTCTCCTTGAAGAAATGAAGTTTCTGTTTTTCAGATAATACTGAATGGTGTTTCTTCCTTTTTGGCGAATAAAATCAGTGTTTTCGATTGTTTAGTTTTCAAACTCAAATAAAGTTTTGATTAATAGTAGCTAAAACATTAGTGTCTAAAATTTTTCTTTACCTTCTAGGATAAAGGATTTGAAGATGCAAAACCAGTAATTGAAGCTCTAAAAAGTAAAGGTGTATCCAGTATTGGAGCTGCAGGCTTTTGTTGGGGTGGTAAGATTTTTCCTGAACAGCCTTCACTAATTTAGACAATATCATATTGCAATTAATTTCTGCAACTAGACAGGGCTTAAAAATCAACAACTTGACTAAAATTGAACTTTTTGAATTCTCTCATCAGCTAAGGTTGTTGTGGAATTAGCAAAGCATCCTTATATCCAAGCTGCAGTGATGCTACATCCGTCACTGGTCACTTTGGATGATATCCAGGGTATGAATTATGTTACTAAACTTTCCTAAAATTACTTTTTGTTTTATTTTGTTGGACCCAGAATTTTAAAGTAGACCTCTGGAATTATTCATAGAAGCAATTGTGTTGGTCCTTTGTGAATTTTATTTGAGCGAGTGTATCATGAGGGTGCATGCTCTTACCGTGAGCTAGCTTGTGCCATTGACCGTTTGGATTGAGAGTGCATACATCACAGTATCTTGATGGTTGATAGCACGGTCATGATAGCTTTTTCATTTATATGAAACAAATGTAATGTAACCTTCTAGGTATTTATATATTGTTTTCCTTCTTAATGGTGGTGAGCATGACATGTATTTTTTTATTTTTTTTGGTGAGTTGGAGGAAACAAGAAATTTGTTTATTTACAGTTGCCACAAATTTCGGGGGTTAAGGTTCCAATTTCAGTACTTGGAGCTGAGATTGACCAAATATCTCCACCTGAACTTGTGAAACAGTTTGAGGGGATCTTAAATGCTAAGCCTGAGGTATGAAACTCCAAAACTTTCCATGTAACACTTAATAAAAATATTTCATATTGCCCCCTCAAATTATTGTTTATATACCATTATAACTTCAATGATCTTTTCCTTTCTTTATTGGCAATAGAATATTCAAATAAGCCAAGAACTGTTACCTGGACTTTCCTATTCTCCTTAATGTATCCGTGTTGACACAACGTGATACGACATGGGTATGGGTATGACGTGTCAGACACGCGACCCAAATCGGACACTTGGATCTTCCGATCTTCTTAAAGGAAAAGAAAAGCCCAATGTGATAGCAAAGAAGGATCACCTAATTTTGACATAGATGGAATTTATCTTTTTTCCGTTACCTGGACTTTCCTATTCTCCTTAATGTATCTGTGTTGACACAACGTGATACGACATGGGTATGGGTATGACGTGTGTCAGACACGCGACCCAAATCGGACACTTGGATCTTCCAATCTTCTTAAAGGAAAAGAAAAGCCCAATGTGATAGCAAAGAAGGATCACCTAATTCTGACATAGATGGAATTTATCTTTTTTTTTTTTTTAAAATCATATTCCATTTAATTTCGTTATTACTTAGTACATTTTTTAAGAATGCAAGACGTTTCTACATACCCTTATTCAGGTTTTGAACGCATTTTGAACCTACTTCACGTATCTTAAAATTTGGGATTTAGGGCGGTCTGACATTTGGACACATAACCATATCTCGTACATATACCCAAGTCCATGTAACATAAGCCATAAACTGTCAAAGAATTTATCTTTATCTTCTGTAAGTGTTGTTTTAGATACATTTCTACTCACATACTTCCTGAGGTAGAAGAGACTATGAAAGCTAGAAAATGTGTTTACTTTTCACTTGAACTCTGCGAATCTTTCACATTGATTTTGTACAATTATTAACTTCATGATTGTTTTTAATTTGTAGTTTCTTTTTTTTCTTTTTATTATTTTTTATTAGTTAAAGATGCCTTTATTTTGGTGTACATGAATATCTTGTTCAAAAAGAGAAAAAAAAAATTGATGGTGGGAAGCTTTTCAAAATTGACCATCACTGTCGACTTCAATTTATGGTAATTTTTTCAACAACCAGATTGTGGTATGTTCATTTTTGCTACATACTAAAGTGACAGTCAACTCCGCTTTATTTATTTCTTTGTTTTTATTTATTTTTTTTATCCACAATTATGGTTAGGATCTTAAATATTGCATGGATCTTAAATATTTCATTTTCTTAATTTTTTTAGTTTATATATCTATACTATTATTAAATGTGCAAAGTGTTTCAGTATTTCAGTATTTATTTATTTATATAAAAAAATATTTATTAATTGATATAAAAATAGTTTAAGAAGCCTATAAATAGAGGCATGGAGGAAGGGGTACAAAAATTGAGAATTCTAGAAATCCAGAATTTCAGAGTAAAATACAGAAGCTCTGCCAAAGAGTTTCAGTATTTCAGTATTTATTTATTTATATAAAAAATATTTATTAATTGAGTTGAATTTCAGAGTAAAATACAAAAGCTCTGTCAAGAGTTTTCAGTATTTATTTATTTATATAAAAAATATTTATTAATTGATATAAAAAGAGTTTTTATCTATATTATTATTAGATGTGTAAAGAGTTTCATTATTTATTTATATATAAAAATATTTATTAAATGATATGAAAAGAGTTTTTACTAAAACAAAAAAAAAAAAAAAAAATCTATAAAACAGTAAAATCTATATAATAAAATTTAAATTAACCTATTTATCTATTTATTATTATCTATTTTTAATAAAAGAAAATCTAATTAGACAAGATTTATTAATATAAAAAATATTTATTAATTGATATATAAAATAAAATAATTTTTATAAAACTCTACCACAAATTAGCTTTTATTATGAGTATCTTAATAAAATTAAAACTAATTAGACTAGTATATATTTAAAGAAAATAAAATAATTTCAATAAAACTCCATTACAAATTACCTATTTTATTATCAATAAAACTCTATCAACAAAGATATATTTAAAGAGTTTGTATAAAACTTTAACACAAATTACCAATTTATTAATTTATCATGAGTTTTTTAATAAAAAGAAACCTAATTAGACAAGTATTATTAATATAAAAAATTATTTATTAACTGATACAAAATGAGGTTTTTAAAGAGTTTTTAAAACACAAATTACCTATTTATCTGTTTATTTTGAGTTTTTTTTTACTAAAAGTAAATCTAATTAGACAAGAATTATTAAACTAACAAATATTTATTAATTGATATAAAAAGAGTTTTTAAAACAGTTTATATTAAATTCTAACACAAATTACCTATTTATTTATTTATTACAAGTTTTTTAATAAAAGAAAATCTAATTTACTTAATAAAATAAATCACATTCTATATAAAACTTTTATTTTTAGTTTTTTTTTTTTATGGATAATTTTCACAATATAACCGGTCCGGCCCAGTTATGAAAATATAAAAAATTACCTAATAAAATCAATTATATTCTATATAAAATTCTTATTTTTAGTTATTTTTTATGGATAATTATCACAATATAACTGACCTGGCCCAGTTATGATTATGTCATTATCAGAAAAGGACACATGTCATTATCCTATTCATCCAAGAAGCCTATAAATAGAGGCATGGCGGAAGGAGGAAGGGGTACAGAAATTGAGAATTTTAGAAATCTAGAATTTCAAGTTCTGTCAAAGAGTTTCAGTATTTATTTATTTATATAAAAAAATATTTATTAATTGATATAAAAAGAGTTGAATTTCAGAGTAAAATATAGAAGCTTTGTCAAAAAGTTTGAGTAGTTCAATATTTATTTATTTATATAAAAAAATATTTATTAATTGATATAAAAAGAGTTTTTATTTATACTATTATTAGATGTGTAAAGAGTTTTAGTATTTATTTATTTATGTAAAAAAATATTTATTAAATAATATGATAAAACACTAAAATCTACATAATAAATTTTAAATTAACCTATTAACCTATTTATTATTATCATTTTTTTAATAAAATAAATCTAATTAGACACGAATTATTAATATAAAAAATATTTATTAATTGATATATAAAAGAAAATAATTTTTATATAACTGTACTATGGGTTTCTTAATAAAATTAAATCTAATTAGACAAGTATATATTTAAAGAAAATAAAATAATTTCTATAAAACTCTATTACAAATTACCTATTTTATTTTCCATTAAACTCTATCAACAGAGTTTCTATAAAACTCAAACACAAATTACCAGTTTATCTATTTATTATGAGTTTTTTTTAATAAAAAGTAACCTAATTAAACAAGTATTATTAATATAAAAAATTATTTATTAACTGATACAAAAAGAGGTTCTAAAAGAGTTTTTAAAAAACTATAACACAAATTACCTACTTATCTATTTATTATTAGTTTTTAATGAAACTAAATGTAATTAGACAATAATTATTAAAATAAAAAATATTTATTAATTAATATAAAAAGAGTTTTTAAAAGAGTTTATATTAAACTCTAACACAAATTACCTATTTATTTATTATAAGTTTTTTAATAAAAGAAAATCTTTTTTTAATAAAAGAAAATCTAAGTAGACAAGAATTATTAATATAAAAAATATTTTTTAATTGATATAAAAAATATAATAATTTTTCTAAAATTCTACTACAAATTACCTTTTATTATGAGTTTTTTTTTTAATAAAAGCTAATCTAATTAGATATGAATTATTCAAATATAAAAATATTTATTAATTCATGTAAAAAGAGTTTTAAAATATTTTCTATAATACTCTAACACGTATTACAAATTACAATTTTTTAATAAAAGAAAATATAATTTTCAGAGTAAAATACAAAAGTTCTACCAAAGTGTTTCAGTATTTATTTAATTATACAAAAAAATATTTATTAATTAATATAAAAAAGATTTTATCTATACTACTATTAAATGTGCAAAGAGTTTCAGTATTTAAGTATCTATTTATAAAAAAATATATTTATTAATTGATATGAAAAGTATTTAAAAAAAAAAAAAAAAAAAACTCTATCAAACTCCAAAATCTATCTAATAAAATTTAAATTAACTTATGTATCTATTTATTATTATGAATTTTTTAATAAAAGAAAATTGAATTAGACAAGAAAATTGAATTAGACAAGAATTATTAATATAAAAAATACTTATTAATTGATATATAAAATAAAATAATTTTTCTAAAACTCTACCCCAAATTAACTTTTATTATGAGTTTCTTAATAAAATTAAATTAAATTAGACAAGGATATATTTAAAGAAAATGAAATATTAAATGTGTAAAGAGTTTCAGTATTTCAGTATTTATTTATTTATATAAAAAATATTTATTAATTGATATGAAAAGAGTTTTTATAAAATAAAAAAATAATAAAAGAAAAAAAAAACTCTATCAAGCTCTAAAATCTACCAAATAAAATTCAAATTAACCTATTAATCTATTTATTATTATGAATTTTTTAATAAAAGTAAATCCAAAGTTTTAGTATTTATTTAAAAAATATTTATTAAATGTGGAAAGAGTTTCAGTATTTCAGTATTTATTTGTTTATATAAAAAAAATATTTGTTTTTTGATATGAAAAGAGTTTTTATAGAAAAAAAACTTTAATAAAACTTTAAAATCTACCTAATAAAATTAACCTATTTATTATTATGAATTTTTTAATAAAAGAAAACTTAATTTTCTGAGTAAAATACAGAAGTTGTGCCAAGGTGTTTAAGTATTTATTTATTTATATAACAAAATATTTATTAATTGATATAAAAAAAAAGTTTTTATCTATAGTATTATTACATGTGCAAAGAGTTTTAGTATTTGACTATCTATTTTTATAAAAAAAAAAATATTTATTAATTGATATGCAATGAGTTTTTATAAAAAAAGTAAAAAAATGTCAATCAAACACTAAAATCTATCTAATAAAATTTAAGTTAATCTATTTATCTATTTATTATTATCAATTTTTTAATAAAAGAAAATCTAATTAGACTAGAATTATTAATATAAAAAATATTTATTAATTGATATATAAAATAAAATAATTTTTCTAAAATCTACCATAAATTAACTTTTATTATGAGTTTCTTAATAAAATTAAATCTAATTAAACAAGGATATATTTAAAGAAAATAAAATAATTTTTATAAAACTCTATCACATATAACTTGTTTTGATCTATTTATTGTGAGTTTTTTGATGAAGGAAATTTAATTAGACAACGATATATTTAAAGAAAATAAAATATTTTTTTAAAAGACTCATATAAAATTTTGGTAATTCGATATTTGGTATAAAAAATAAAATAATTTTTCTAAAACAAATTTTATTTTCAATAAAACTCTATTACAGTAGACAAAGATATAATATTTAAAGAGTTTCTATAAAATTTTAACTCAAATTTTCTATTTATATATTTATTAAGTGTTTTTTAATAAAAGGAAATCTAATTAGACAAGTATTATTAATATAAATAATTATTTATTAATTGATCTAAAAAGGGTTTTTAAAAGAGTTTCTATAAAACTATATCACAAATTACCTATTTATCTATTTATTATGAGTTTTTTTAATAAAAGAAAATCTAATTAGACAAGCATTATTAAGATAAAAAAATATTTATTAATTAATATAAAAAGAGGATTGAAAAGAGTTTCTATAAAACTCTAATACAAATTACCTATTTATCTATTTATTATGAGTTTTTTAATAAAAGGAAATCTAATTAGACAAGAATTATTAATATAAAAAAATATTTATTAATTGATATAAAAAGTATTTTTTAAAGAATTTCTATTAAACTGTAACACAAATTACCTATTTATTTATTTATTATAAATGGATTTTCAGAAAATATAATAATTTCTATAAAACTCTAGCACAAATTATCTATTTTATTTTCTTTAAAACTCTATCACATATAACTTGTTTTTATCTATTTATTGTGAGTTTTTTGATGAAGGAAATCTAATTAGACAACGATATATTTAAAGAAAATAAAATATTTTTTTAAAAGACTCACATAAAATTTTGGTAATTCGATATTTGGTATAAAAAATAAAATAATTTTTCTAAAACTCTACCACAAATTATCTTTTATTATGAGTTTTTTAATAAAAAATAATCTAATTAGACAAGGATATATATATTTAAAGAAAATAAATAATTTGTATAAAATTTTACCACAAATTACCTATTTTATTTGCAATGAAACTGTATCACATTAGATAAGGATATATTTAATAGTTTTTATAAAACTCTAACATAAATTACCAAAACTTTACCACAAATTAAGTATTCACCACGTGCATCGCACGTGCCTTTTCTTAGTTTGTATATAAATATATATATATATATATAGAGAGAGAGAGAGAGAAAAAATACTTTGTTGAGTGTTGACAAATATCGAATAAACCTTTCGTTGGGGTTGGGGCTCCCCCCATCCTTTTTTTTCTTTTTTGGTAAGTGGCTCCCCCCCATCTTTCCATTTGGAAATCCAATAGAAGGGCTAGGGGGTTCAGAAGGGGTACCTAACTGTCATTCGTTAGAGGTACTGAAAGATGCTTTGGATTAGTCGTTGCGGTCAGATTTATGGATTTGGTGATAGCCCATCTCCGACCAAGAGATCCTGCCCAATCAGCATTTGTATATCCTTCCACTAAAGGGTTCTTCAAGCTGGAATGGAGAACCCATAAGTACCTTTGTTGATGTTTCTAAGTTTGAATTACCCTTGAATAGAGCATTACTAAAACATATACAGGGAAACCAGAAAAGCAAGAGATTGGAATATATGTATTAGGTTCAGATATTACTTGAGGGTCATTGTTTTGTGCAACAGTAAAAATATGCCCAGATTGTGTAGTCCGAGAGGTAGGTTTGGGTATAAAAGAATGCACATTTTTTCAAAATGCCCAATGTTATTTGTGTACCTTGTCCATCCCTCCCATCATCCTCGTTGGCGGAACAGGTAGGTCGGGTACACTGGGTAATCTGTTTTTATTTTTTGGTAAAACATCTCTTGCTTGAAGTTAGTTATTGCAAATCATATTCTCAGACATGGTTGGCATTTGTGTTTCAGTCAAGAAATTAACGACGTCAATTAACAAAAAAAATAGAAAGAAATCACCGATGTGTTATTGCTTCCAGGTTGATGGCTTTGTAAAGATATTCCCGGGGGTTGCGCACGGTTGGGCCGTGAGGTACGAGGATGAAGATGAAGAGGCTCTGAAGCATGCAGAAGAAGCCCACCAGGATATGTTGGATTGGTTTGGTAAGTATCTTAAGTAAGACAATTTGATGTGTTATACCACGTCTCATGCCATTGTAAGAGATGGTTCGAAGTTGGAGCCACTGAGACTTTGCTATGTGTTGGCTTGAATATGAAAGTCTTTCTGAATACTAGAATCATTTGAGACTATTATATGCAACAATTACACTATTGTCTGTAACAATTTAATGTGTAATACCACGTTTTATGTCATTGTAAGAGACACGGATGAACGAATAATCCTTCAGAACTGCAATTATTAAATATTAACTGTGTTGAGGTGTGCATCTGATGACAATCTTACTTTTCAATATAAATTAAATGATTATTTAAGTATGTGTATTTGATGAAATTTAGATATTAAAAAATACGTTTTCATTCGAAATAACATAACATTTTAAAAGATGGAGCATAAAAAAGGCAGTCAATTTACATTTACAACTAGCAAACTCAGTTCTTAAAATGTTCATTTAAACAAAAAAAAAAAAAAAAAAAAAACCCTGCAAATGGCAAAATAGTTATCTAAAAAAAAATCGTTGTTTATATTTATTTTATTTTAATATATATATTTTTGGTTTGAAAACGGAACCTTCTAACCAACAAAATATTGAATATGTGTTATCACCCACAAATTACATATGTCAATAATATCATTTAAACCTAAAGTACCGTGCAATCACCACAAAGTACATATATCATCTAAACTTAAAAACAAACTATTTCTTTTTTCCTAAGAAATATGACTCACCTCTCACACTTTAATTCCAAATCAATAAGTAGGGGCAAAGTATTGAAAAAGGGTAATCGGGAGTTTCACTTCAAGGAATGAGAATGCTTTAATTTAAATTAAAGTGAAACAAGGATACTGACTTGTTTGTACAAGTTGTGCTTAATTAATGGTACGGCCTAGCGACGTATCGGTCGATATGTGATCCTTTATGTCCCTTTAAGGGTCGCATATCGGTCGATTCGACTAATTTATACTAATTTTGTTAAAATCTGTTATATTGCGATCATTACCGATACTGCAAATCATGATTATACGGCCTTGAAGCATCTGCCAAATAGGTGTTCCACCATTTTGAGACGGCTTGCAGTTGGAGTACAGAATGCTCTAAGAAATGACCAGCAAGACATTTGCTCAATTGGAACAGGCGTTGACTAGTGAAGAAACATGTTTATGAATTTAAAGTTTTTACGTGCTTCATTTCCAACTATTTCCAAACAGTCTCAAAGTTTTCTAACTGCTATATTTTCAAATGAGACTATGAAAGAAAGTTTTCCTCACTCATTTGATCTATCAACATTGGTTGCATCATAAGCTTCATTTTAAAAATTCTTTGAGAGCTCATTGAGAAATCAGATTAACCTTTTCAAAATTTATTCAAATCTATCAGGTTGTAATTAGGGGTGACAATTTATGCACAAGCTCATTAAACCATCTAAGCCCGCCCATTAATATTAAATTATTTGGGAATCCAAATTTAAATTAGTGGGTTAATAATAGATAAAAAGTGAGTACCCATATAATTCAAGGGTCAATGATGAGTTAAGAGAGGGTACCTATCAAACAAAACTACTTCTTTTTTTTTTTTTTTTTTTCTCTATCGTTGTTTTTGTCATTGACAAGAAACTCACACACACCACACTCATACATTCACTTTACTCATTTGGAGATTCGAACCATCACTATTCACTTTGGAAAGTAAAGAAGATATCATTGAGCCACGGACAAAAATCCTCTCCATTGGAACAGAACCTGTTCCCCCGGTTCAATGGTGTAATACACCGTATTATTTAAGTTAATTTGGTATTGGTTTAATGTGTAGATTTATTCACTTATTAATTGTGTATGTTAATTATTAAATTATTATTATTTATTTGTGCATGTAAAATTGTATTATTTGATGGTATTTTATGTATAGTAATGTATAGCTATATATATTTATTATGGTTATGTTTTATTATTATTTAATTGTGTTATTAAAATTTTGTTGGTTACATTACGTAAATGTTAGAATTTTACTATTTGGTTTTAGTTAGAATGTAATGATGAAAGTAGTATTTTAGAATTAGATGTTAGATAGGATTGTTGTGATTTTATATAATTAAAGTTAGGATAGTTAGATATAATTTCTAGATATTTAGTTTAAAGTTAGATATTTAAATTAAAGTTAGATATTTAGATTATTTATATGTTATATTAGATTATATATATGTTAGGATAGTTGAATGTTACCGATGTTAGAAATTGAAATAAGAGAGTTGGTTTTGAAGGGAGAAAGAAGGGAAGGAAAAGAAAGGAAAGGAAGAAGCCTTGACCCGAGTAAGAGCAATTTTACCTGTTTACGCTGTATTTTGAGTTTATTTCAAATCCTTAAGGCAAGTTTCTACTCTACCCTTTTCTACCCTTTTGAATTTATAAATTTATCATCATAAATCAAAATTATTTATTTATTATCAAAATTATATTTTATTGATTAAAATAATTTTAAATGAAATTTTATGAATATGTTTGTTAATTGCAAATTATAGATTTAAACATGTATATTTTTATATGTGTTGTTATGGTAAATTAATGTTGTATCTATTGTTACGTTAAATTAATTTTGATTATGTTGTTAGAAACCATGCTAGGAGTATGTTTAATTAAAATTTTAGTTTATTAAATAAATGGATTTTTTAATTGATTAGGGTGTGAGATAATTTTTAAATGGCCTAGTTAATTAATTTATAGCCTAAAGTAATTATTTAAGGCTTTAGGGAGTTTTTGGAACTTTCTGGAATTTCTGGCGATATTCCGGGTACCGGCAGTGAGGAAGATGACCGGAGTAATCCGGTGTGATGCAACGCACATAGGATTATTGTGAGCACTGATCCGGACCCTTAATGATAGCAGATTAATTCGGTGCGATGCACTCCATGCTACTGCTGTGTACTTGGATCAGGGGCCGTTAGATGATAGGATGATGGATAGATCGATTCGGTGCGACGCGTACACGAGAACTTGATGCAGCTGACGAATCAGCAAGCGCCGCGTCAGCAGGGAGCTTCAGCGCTCGCGTGGTAGCGCGTACGCGCAGGTGCCAGACTTTAAGCACGTGGAGCCGCGTGTGAGAGTGGGGAAAGTTGGGCAGCGTGTGGCGAAGCTTTGGGAGGCGCATGGGGGAGCGTATGGGACCTCTGCAGCTGCTTGAAAAGTCCAGAATACCCTTTATGACTATTTTGTAATTTCCAGAACCTTAAATCTTCATTTTAGGGCCTATGGTTGGTATTTACGGGTTTAACGAGACATTAAATTATTATTTTATTACCCGTTAATTATTATAATGCCCGATTAATATTTATAAATATTAATTGTATCATTTCTAGTACAGACTGTTAATAATATATTTAATTTATTTAAATGGCGTTGTTTATTATTAATTGTGTCATTATAATAAATGGTATTTAAATCTTTAATGTTAAATTAAATGATTGCATAATTTTAAATCATATAAATTGTCCATTATACATTATGGGATTATTTATGTTGTTAATGATATTTAATCGTTATTATAATGATGTGTGAATTTTAGGTAATAAAAGTACTAAATAATAAATTAAGTCACATTTATATTATATGGATGTGTTGCCATATAGAACCATGTGAGCTGGCTAATAAGTTTAGACTCATTTATACCTTATGCATTCGTTGCAATAGACAGATAGGTTGCTGTCAGGGTATGTGGTTCAATAGTAAAGGCATGTGTTGCCTAAGTTATGGATTTATTATATTCGTTAGTACTGTGGCATGTGTTGCCATATAGAAATAGTGGACTGGCTAATAAGTACAGTTTCACAATTCCCTACAGGCATGGTTGATTTGCCTATTAGATTATTTCAGGGCATGGATGATTTGCCTATTTATATTCTAAACATGGAGGAGTTACCTATACATATATGTTTTTACATAGATATGGTTTTGATCGGAGATGATTTGTTTATCGGTTCTCTGCTGGGTTGCAGAAGAGAGGACTTGCTCGTGGGCCTGACCCACCTTTTGTTGAAATATTTCAGGACCCCGTCAGTACTAGTTTCAGGGTTAAAGATTAGCAGTGTGGGACCACCATCCGAAATCATCTATTCTTACGGTCATGTTCAGGGTAGAAGTTTTATGTATTATTTTGGATTCCAGTTTTTATTTACTTTTGTCGTTGGACTTTCGGGTTTGGATTTAGGGATCCTTGATACAGGATTTCCAAGTTCTATAATGGAGTATTTTAATAAAGGATGGATGGATGTTTTATTATTTAGATTTCCTTTCCTGTTTAAGTTTTTTCATTATTATCATTTTGTATTCCATGCTTGTATATTACTAATTGTTTTTGATATCTCCTATTTTTCGTGTATAAGCCTGATCAACTTATGCGTGGAAAATGGCGGGTATCACAAATGATGTGCCGGGCCACGTCATTTAAAAAAAAAAAACACTGTTCAAAAAGTAACTCCAAGTTACTCCACTGTGTATTTTTACTGTATATGTAGTGTATATAGTGTATAATCCCCCTTTTTGTATATATCATATAGTGTATATATATAAGGAGTATTATATAGTTTATACATTTTCTGAAATCCACCCCTTCTCATTTCATTTCCCTCCTAAATTGTTGTTTAGGTCATGGAATTGGAAGAGAAGGTATTGGAAGACAAATTGGAAGAAGGGCGCTGAAGGAATTGGAATAGAAATTGGAAGAAGGGTATTAAAGGAATTGGAACGGCGTTAGAACACAATAGTCGTGGTTCGTCAAAGTTTTCATCATTGATATAGTGAATATTTTCTGAAATCCCCCTTTCTACATAGGAAGAGAAATTGGAAGAAGGGCGCTGAAGGAATTGTAATGGCGCTGAAAATCCTGAAGGGAAGTCATGGTTCGTCCAAGTGTTCATCATTGAGTAAGAGCTTTTCAAGAAAGGTTTGAGATTTATTTATGGGTTGTTATTCATAAATGACTTTTTTTTTGTTAATGCAAGAAACAGATTAAGGTATTTATATTTATGAAGGACCTAGGGTTTATAATTTTCATTATTTTAGTGTTTTACATATGAATTTGTGAATCATTTTAAATTATGTTTCATTAGTTTTATGTGGTTATTCGTGAAGTGTTATTAAATTGTGAAAAAATGAATGGGAAATTCTAAAAATTTTATTCGAGATAAATACTACAAAATAGTTGGGATATTCTGTATTTTAAGTTATGCTAGGTTTTAAACTTCCAATTTAAGATATTAGAATAATTTTTCCATTCTATTCCTGTATTTTAGTGTTTTTTTCGTGATAAGTAGTACAAAATAGTTGGGATATTCACTATTATAAGTTATGTTAGGTTTTAAACTTCCAATTTAAGGTATTATAATAAATTTTCCATTATATTCCTGTACGGCAGTGTTTTATTCGTGATAAGTACTAAAAAATAGTTGGGATATTCTCTATTATAAGGAATGGAGGTTTTACACTTCCAATTTTATATGTTAGAATAAAATTTTCATTCTATTCTTATAAGCCAATGTTTTATACAATTTGTAATTGTAGTAATTGAGAATTATGATTGCTATTTATAAATAACGTAACATGGTTGTAGTTTTAAACTTCCAATTTTTTTTCCCCCTAAATGAATAAAATTTTATAAACATATAACAATATGGCACAAAAATAAAAGTGTGGTAAATCCCCCTCATTGAAACCGCACAAGGACATCTAAGGAAGTGTAGACAAACGCTGCAACAACCCTAAACTCTTAAGAACATAACAAGTCATGAAGACAAATCCCTGCTATATCTAAGACATCCCAAATAATGCATTCCAATAGAATGGAAGGAGACCTAATTACATCATTGTGAAGTCTACCATTCCTTTCATTACATAAATAATACATAGTAGCTATGAAGAGTATCTTGTAAATCTTGATCCTGCTAGACTTAATATGAAACTGTTGTTCCATATCTGAAGCAAAAGAACTCACATCATTCTGTTTTTAAACCCTCCAATGAAACAGACTTGCCAAACCACACCAGACCTCCCAAGAATAAACACAGTTAATAAACATATGATCAACATGTTCTTCATTCCTACCACACAAATAGCACCTGGTAGCTAGAGAAATTCCTCACCTTTGTAAATTTGCACCAATCAAGATAGCATTATGTACATTTAAAGCACTATAAACAGACCATCGAGGTCTACCACCATTCCACACCAGACCAAACCAAGAAATAGCAGGTTTTGTATCCCTACATGAGTCCCAAACATCTTTAAAAGTGAATGGTTTATGCTTAAATAAAATATGATCCTGACCACCATATAGTCTAATTTACTGCATACATTGTTGAACTTCCAAAGGGATTCCATCAACCTTCCACTGAACCTGATCTATAAAACTGCTTAATGCACTCTGCCTATTAGTAGAAACAAATCTCAAGGTTCTTGTCATACCCCTAGATCTCCGGATGCGGGTTGGCCAGGCCCATGCCCGAATACCCAAGGATATCAAAAACAAATGGCAATAATCGAACACAGAATTACAAATATGATAAATAGGAATAAATAAAATGGCTGAAAGAAAACTAAAATGATAATCTAATAATGAAATCCTCAGAATAAATTTTATAAATAAGAACTATTCTAGTACATCCAAACCTCCAATACAAAAATAACTCGGGAATCCATCTAGTGGACCCCTATTCAAAACCCAACTGAAGATAAACTAAACTAAAAAGGAAATCCAAACTAAATATAAATAACAGTCCTACGCAGTCGGAAGAATGAGTGACCGTCTCTGCTCAGCATGAACAAGCTCTAAAATTGGAACTGTCCGATACCTGAAATATAATAGTGGGTCAGGCCCACGAACAAGTTCTACTCTAACTACAATCCAAATAGAGACCCAATACGCAGGTACATCCTAGATAACTCAATAATATCTATCTAGTCCATACATAAATATATCCACACTAAGGGACTCTCATTGGACTACAAAGGGGGTCTCAACCTGAATAGAAGGCAGCATGCAAAATGCACCAGAGGTGGGCATGAGTACCTAGACCTAACAGGGTATACCTCTACCATCATAGCCAGTTATTCATCCCAATGCATATATGCTCCCTGACCATCGATCATGAGACTCAAGCTCATATCGTGGTACCATAATCACACATATATATAAATTCTATCCTATCCATTCATAAGAAATCCAGTTAGTCATTCAACTTGTTCAGTTGATCTGACTTAAATATAAGTAACAAGTAATCCAGTTAGTCATTCAACTTTGTTTAGCTGATCTGACTTAAATATAAGTAGCAAGTAATCCAGTTAGTCATTCAACTTTGTTCAGCTGATCTGACTTAAATATAAGTAGGATTTAATTTTATAATCCATTCCCTTATTCCAAAGTAGGTAGGACTTAGTATTTTGAACTAATCTGTCCCTCGTATGCCACCGTCCTATACCGGTGCATACAATCCATAATGTAATTGACAAAACAGATTTAATAGTTCATCAATTAAAAATATAGAATAAGCATCCATGTAATTGATGGAATAGAATTTAATAGTTCATCAATTAAAGTCTAGAATAAGCATCCATGGAATTGACAGAACATGATTTAATAGTTCATCAATTCAAATCTAGAATAAACATCCATGTAATTGACAGAACAAAATTTAATAGTTCATTAATTATAATCCAGGATAAGTATAATAAAATCTAATAAGTATATGACCCTATTATGCATCCAATCAAGGTTTTAAAAATCATGTTACAGTTATTTAAATCGTTAAAATAATATTAAGCAATTTAATCCTCCATGTCCACTAACCGCATGCAAACTTATTTAAATTTCCATACTGTTCAAATCAATAGCATATAGATAAAGATTATGCATCATGGGATCCTAATATGTCATGAAAATAATTTAGAATCCCATTTACCAACCCAAGACAGTCCAGAAATCTAAAAAAAAAAATCAAAACTGTGCTTTTAAAAAAATTCCAGTAAATAACTATGCAAGAGAGCTTGATCTCAAAAATGAGAGAGCAAGCTCCCACACAAGGGAGCCGGCTCCCCTACCTTGGGAGCCGACTCCTTAATTCCATAGAGCCGGCTCTCTCTCTCTCACAGAAAGCCCTCTCTCACAAAGAGCCGTGGGCAAAAATACTTAGGGAGCCGGCTCTAACCCCTTGGGAGCCAGCTCTATCCCTATTTCCTGTCGTCGTCTTCATCTCTGACAATGTTTTAACCCTTTGTAAGGTTTTATTTAGGTCCCTAGAGGTCCGTCCATGTCCCAAAACTATCCCAGAAACTTTTTAAAACATAGTATGCAACATAACAATAATTAAACAAAATACGAAACACTTTGATCAACAATTAAATTTCAATTAATCAATACATCATATAAAGTTTAAAGTCTGAATTACATGCATACAATAACAGTTTTAATGTCCAATTTAATCTTGGAGAATATTTAGGCATGCACAGAACACAGGTAAAAGGAAAAGGGTAAGAAATAGAACTTGCCTCTGATTTCAGTTTTGAAACCTTAATGTCATCTTCCTAACTTTTCCGGAAATCCTTCACTGCTCTAACTCCTCTGTTGGCCCTTGGTTCAACCCACGAGCAACACTACTTCGTTCTCTTCTTGGCTTAGCCTTAGCTTTAGCCAAACCCTAAGTTTCCCTCTCTCTGTTTTCTCTCAGACCTCTCTGTTCTTTCTCTCTGCCTCCACTGCTACATGAATAGGGCTCTAAACCCTTGGTAGACGCATAAAGTTATATATATAGGCAACGCTAATTAACCTAATTTCAATTATACTTAGAGAAGGAAAAAGAAAATAAAATAAAACTAACTAAGTCGGCAAATTTTAATGAAAATAAATAAAACTCTAAAACTTTATATTACATATAAAAAAAAATGAGACTAATTGAATTATTAACAATTATTAATAACTAACCTAATCCAAGATATATATATACCCATATATACATGTATATCCATCCATGGTCCATTGATCCTAACCAATTAATCCACACTATCTAAGCCCAACTCCCTCATATAAAATAAACGTCTAATGCAAACAATTAAATTAAAAACAATCTACATAAGCATATAAGTTCAAATAACAAATAAAACATTTTAAACATATAATACAATTCCACATAAGCATAACTAATTTAAAACAAATAATTCAACTAAACAATTAAACACATACCATCAAGTCATATAACAACATAGCCACTTAATCTACTAAAATGCACAAGAAATAAAAATTAAATTCCAATTATATCCTTTTGAAAACTAGGGGTATTACAGTTCTATAGCTAAATATATCTAATAAGAACTAACCCCCACACTATGGATGCAAGAAGGTTTTAATCCTTTCACCATTACCAATGTGATAAGAACAATACTCCTTCAGAATTCCTCTAACTACTACAATGCTCTTCCAAATGGTTGAGTAAGACTCTTTAGGTATCACAAACCAATAGGAAGCATTCTTGAGATTATATTGTTTAAACCAAGCTACCCACAACCTGTCTTTTGAAAGAAGAAAATCCTAGGCCAAAGAACATTTGGCAGCTCTATCAATGTCCAGCAACCTCCTCAGACCAAAACTACCTTCAGTTTTTGGAGAAGTAACAATTGACAGCTCTGTCAATGTTTTAAACTTCGAATTTAAGATCTTAGAAATTTTTTTTCATTATATTATTGTAAGGTAATGTTTTATACAATTTGTATTGGTAATTGGTGTGTCGTATCTGTTCTTCAGTGGTATGATTTTCCTGTTGCTTTTTATTTGTAGTGAATTTTCTGTTCTTTTTATCTGTTTGTAGTTCAAATTTTGTTGACAATTGGTTTAAAGGTTGTTCGTGCATAATAGAGCTTGGTTTGCTGCAGTGTAAAGACTGGTTTAGAAATGGGTCGGAAGAAGATGATAGCTCGAAAGAAATCTCATTTTATACTAAAAAATGTACATAAAGGAAAAAAAATGGCGGATAATATCGTTCATCCGTCTCCTTCTCCTACTCTTCAATCTAGGATGTGAAACATCCGTAATGGTTTTTCTTTTGCGGATCGTACACCTCCCCCCCTAAATCATGTACTTATACCCCTAAATCATCTAACTCTGCTGATGAAGATTATAATCTTGAGGCAGATGAAAAGGATTATAATCCCCAACCAAGCAATAGCGTATCAGTGAATAGTTTGCGTCATGGAGAGGAGTCTAACTTTTATTTCAGTAAGTATACATTCACATTAATATTCATGTTCATAATAGCATTTGTATGAATTATGTGGTTCCCTGTTGGCCAAATATATTTTTCCTTTGTGTAATATTTATATTGACATGAAATTGATTGTTTAAGATTTGGAATTATTTATAATGGTACAACATAATTTCTGCGTGCATTTGAAATGAAAAATTCTTTTATTGATGTGGTACTTTGGTAATTATGAAAGTTTAGGAAATTATTGGGATGGTCTGTTTATCTTTCAATTGATAAGTGTATAAGTAAGTCGTGAAATAAGTTGTGAAACATATATATTGAATTGAAATCTTGATGTTGAGTTGGTGATATTGCATATGATATCGTGTGTATCAGGCCTGCTTTCATGAAGAATTATCAACAACTGCATAGCCCAATCAAGGGCGGTGATAAAAGAATATTGGAATCAAAATGCAGGGATGCATGGAATGCTATGAACATGGAGGATAAGGCTCCATATTGTGAGGAAAAAAGATTGCGCGATTTAGAGTTCAAAAAGCGTGGAGGCTTAGCAGTGAACAAAAAGAAGAAGAAGGTAATTTGGGGATTTTGATTAAATTATTAATTGAATTTGTTATTGTTTTGATAACATAATATGCAGTAGAAAAGAATGCAATTGATGCTTCCTTACTGGTAGTTCTATGAAATTATTAATGTGACATTATATTTATTGGGATGTTGAAGGTTGAATACAAGATTAAACTGGGTGGAACAAATGCTCGATCTCCAAATTCATTAACACAGTATCCAAACTTGGAGAGGAAAAGAGGAAGGATGTTGCAGATATAGGTTTTGGCAATTTCTTGAACCTACAATGTCATCATTTGTCTTGTAATAACCCGAGTTTTATTCAACCCGAAATTCGACCTAGTAACGGATCCTAAATGTGGAATCGAATGATAAACTAAAGTCTTAAGAGATATAGATCATCTCGTAAAGGCAAATGTGACCTTTCATGAAGTCACGGAACCCAAGGAAATAACCAAAAATGGAAACTAGGATAAAAAAGTTAAATGGTACCCTATGGCACCAATGACAACCGAAGGAACGAGATTTAGTCCAAACTAGACCACGTACTCCATTAAATGGTTTGAACAAGATCAACAAGGTCAAGTGCGAGTGAATGAAACAAGATTAACCTGTCTAGGCAACAAACCAAACAAGACCTACAAGGCAGCTCCATTTCGGTCGACCGAAATAGAGCTTCGGTCTGCTGAAATGAGCCAGGAAGAGAAGGGGATTGAGCCTTCATTTCGGTTGACCGAAATAACAAACTGGTCGACCGGTTTGTGGCTCAAGATGAAAAATGGCTACTGGAATTGGACCTTTTACTGTGCAATGAATTTAACAAAGAATTGGTCGACCGAAACAAACCATTGGTCGACTGAAACACGTCGAAAATGGCTACTGGAATAAGTGATTTCACTGTTCAAATGAAACCAAAAGGAAATTAGTCGACCGAACTGGCATTTCAGTCGACCGAAATGGCTCGAGAATGTGCATATGAACCTGTTATGCACCAAGAATAAAGAAAAGTCCCTAAATCTTATTTGAATCCCCCATGGCAAGATCAAACTGAAATATATGCAAGTGTGTGATGATGTAAACATGCACACAAGTGTGATATAACATTTTAAACATGTTACAATGGCCTACGGCCTCATTATATTTCATTTACAAAATTTGACATACCAAACCTCCAAGGTTGGAAAAATTACATTTCAAAGACAAGACTTGGAATTTAAATGCATACACTTGAACTTTAAAGCTCGTGGCCCTTGGCCTCATGTCATACATATCAAATACATCCCAAATAGTGTATCTAAGTGCACTTTACATTTCATTTGGCAAAAATGGCATATTCAACCTAACTAAGCATTACATCTTTAAAGGTAAAACTTAAACATGCTAACACTTGCATGTGAACAACAAAACATTAAAGAAACTCTATATCTGTAAATCACTCAAGGCAAGTGCAAATCTCCAAATCTTGAATCCTATACCTGAACAATACCCTCAGTAACTTCGGGGTGAGTAAACAAGTTTACTTGTAGAGAATGAGCATGCATTGACTCGATTTCTTTCAGATTTTTAGATTAATATGAAACAGTTCAAAAGGATCATGCCACCTAGCGTCTATGTCAAAGGTGAGACTCAGGAATCATCCTAAACTATCTTAGAGTAATATCAACAAGAATTATGATATATATACATACATGAAATGAATCAAGGTTGGGATAATCCAAAGAACATGATAGGGAGGATACTTGAACATAGATTAACATGAATGATATTTTCAATACAATTAAGCAAGGTTTGGAATAATCCATACAACATGACAAGAGAATACTAGAATGCAAGGATCACCTTATCAATGCAATTAACATGATTGGAACATACCAATTAACATGACAAGAAGTATACTCGGAATCAAGAACAAGACATAATATCTATGCAAGTAAACAAGATTGGAACATTCCAATTAACACGACATGAAGTATACTTGAAATCAAGAACAAGGCATAATATCTATGCAATGAACAAGATTGGTGCATTTCACATAACACGACAAGTTTAAATCTTCAAGGAATAGCAACTTGAAATTAAAGAGTGAAATCAACCAATGTAGAAACTCGGATATTGCCCGGATTAAAATCGTACTCTTTGGATCACTTTAGGGCTACTAACCCATGGGTACCTTCCCTTAGTGCGCACTATAGTGTAGGGAGCTCTTTATCTCCCGTACTAGAACCAAATCCTAGCCATGCCAATTCTTGATTGATATCCTAAGTCCCAAAATCAACAAGTTGTGTAAGTCAAGATTGTATCAAAATACAAGAAATGCATTAACCATGTTTCACGTACAACTAAGATTTTGGAACACATAAGTCATGCCCTAAGTTCTCAACTATGATGGCATGTGAAATGTCAAGAAATCATAGTATGCATCTATATAGATTAGAAACAAGATATATATAGCACATATAATCCATTGAAGAAAAATACCACAAGTATAAGATACATGATTCAAGTACTTACTAAGCAACACATGAGTAATTAAATCATTCGAAGATAATGTGCAAGTTCATTAATTATATTAATGAAACCAAGTTACAAGAAGTCATGATACTCGATAAAAGACAAAAGTCCATGAAATACAAGTCCAATTCACAAGTTTAACAAGAATTCAATATCAAGGCATGATTAACTCGATGGAAGCATAAAAGGAAATTTAATCTACTTAAGGGATTAAATTATCAAGATTTCAATGCAAGTCTAAATGTTCTACGAACAAGTTATATCAAGGATCATGTTAAGGCCAAGTTCAATGTCAAGTTACAAGTTCACTACATACACGACACAACAATATGAATTAAATTCCATACAAGGGAAATAATTAAATATAAGTTTCAAAACTTATCCGATTATTCTCAAATTGATACACGTAAAGGAACTTGTCATGGAAATCATGAATACAAGGTTAGAAACTTAATTAAGACCAAGGAGCCATTGAATGGATTTAATTAATTCACTTAATTAAAATCTCTAGGTTTTGAAATTCATCCAAATGATCTCGATTTAATGCATGTTATACAACATGTCAAGACTTGATTTAAAAATATGATACAAGTGAATTCCATGCAATGTACGGCCATGAGTATTAAACTTTAATACTAAAAAAAATAATAAATGAAAGGTTTCAAAACCTAATCAAATATTCTAGATTTAATATATGTGAAATTATATGGCATGCACATCAAGAATATCAAGTCGAAAATCCAATGGAGTGAATAGTACACTCGGAATAATTTAATTAATCAAATTAATTAAATATTACTAGATTTCAAAACATCTCTGATTACTCTCAAATTCACCTATGTTGAAGAGCATGCTAGGGCCTAATATAATATGCTAACACACATTGATTTCAAGCTAGTTAAGGCCACATGAAATAAATATTTACTCAAGATAAATATTAAATAAAATCTTTATTACATGTCCAAATGCTCTAGATTTAATATATGTCAATGACCATATCAAGGGATAATATACTATCATGCCACAAGTTTAAAACATGCTATAACCCACCGGGAAAATCAAATCTCACACATGAAAATTAAATAATTAAAAAATCTAGATTTGATATCCAAGCATGTAAATAAGTTGTATAAGCATCACAAGCATGCAATATAACAAGAAAATAAATTATAACACCCCCTACCTCCATTTGAGATGAAATCTCAAATCCCCATCGAAAGAAAAATGCTCCGAATCCTACGATACTCCTAGGTTATGTCGGGGACAATGAGAGGAACATTTGTAACGACCTTGGATTTTTCAACCCAGTATCCAGTGATGAACCGAAGATTGACCCGTTAATGGATCCAGATGCGGAAGCAAAAGAAACAAGACAATGGTCTCTCAAGGCATAACACATCTCTAAGTCCCTAAGATGACCTTCCATGAGGTCACGGAACCCAAAGGAATAACCGAAAGCGAAAGCTTGAATGAAAAGGTCACTTGGTACCCTATGACACCAATGACAACCAAAGGAGCAAAATCTAGTTCAAACCAGACCATGTATGCCATAGAATGGCTCAAACAAGATAAATAAGGTCCTGTAAGAACAACAAACGAAGTTAACCTGTCTAGGTAACAAACCAAACAAAACCTATAAGACAGCTCCATTTCAGTCGACCGAAATGGAGCTTCGGTCTGCCGAAATAAGCCAGGAAAAGAAGGGGAAATGAGCCTTCAGTTCGGTCGACCGAAATGACAAACCGGTCGATCGGTTTGTGGCTCGAGATGAAAAATGGCTACTGGAATTGAGTTTTCACTGTTCAATTGAAATTCAAAGGGGCATCGGTCGACCGAAATAAGCCACCGGTCGACCGAAACAGGTAAAAAATGTGAAGAATGAACCTGCTATGCACCAAAACTGAAAAAGAAAGTTTAAGTCTTATTTGCATCCCCCATGGCATGATCAATTTACATCATATGCTTATGTGTGATGGTGTGAACATACACGCAAGTGTAATATGACATTTTAAATATGTTACAATGGCTTACGGCCTCATTACATTTCATTTACAAGATTTTTACATGCCAAACCTCCAAAGTAGGAAAATTTACATTTTTAAACAAAATATAGTGCCAAATGAGTAAAAGTGTAAATATAAACAAACTTGGCCCTTGGCCTCATGTCATATACGCTAAAACATTACTGTGACGGCCTTGGTTTTTAGGCCAGTGCATCAGTGATGAACCAAAAGGATGATCCGATAACGGATCTGAATGTGGAAGTGAAAATAGAAAACAAGACTCTAAGAAGTCAAAGTGACCTTTCATGAGGTCGTGGAACTCAGCAAGAACTGATGCGGAAGTAAAAGATCGAAAATATGACAAATAAGCCCCTAGGGGTAAAATAATTATTTCTAAAAACTGTAGATTCGGGTGCCATTGAGCACACCACTGGAAGGACAACGAAAAATTAATCAAGATAAACTCAAGAATCGCATGATTCGGAGTCCAGACGAAGGACGAAGGAGAAATGACATGACGAAGAAAAACGAGCACTTAAGGCAAAAAGGGTAAACTGATAATTATTCAGGAAGAACCAGGTGCAACCGAGTACACCGTTAGAAAGACAGCGAAAAATTAGTCAAGTACAAAAAAAAGTTCACTCGATTTGGAATCCGGACAAGGGAGAAACGAGTGTTTGAAGTTGTGACGTCGCGGCGGCCCGTCAAAGGCCATGGCATGCCCCATGCGCCCTCGTCGCCCATGCCGGTGCCCCATTCGGAGTCCAATGGCATGCACCATGACATGCTGGGAAAGAGAAATATTCAGCCAGAACTGAGAGTCGAAACGAGGTCCGAAATGGATTTTTCTGGAAGAACACGAAGAAGAAACCCCCCTTAAAATCGAGTTTTCTACCCAATTATGTTGAAGGAAACAAAAAAAAACACACTGTAAAATCCTCAAAATGCCCCTAGATCAGAACTGGACATGAGGGCAAAAAGCTGCTACAGGATTTGAGATTGAAAACGGGCTACCAAACGAATTTTTCTGGAAAAACACAAAGAAGAAACCCCTCCCAAAATCAAATTTTCTACCTAGCTTTGCGAGAGAAAATGAAAAAAACTTGCTACAAAATGGCCAGAATGCCCTCCCAAGAAATCTGGTCAAGAGAGCTAAAAAGCTGCTAAAATGAAAACTGGAAACTGAAACTTTACGAGGGATTTCCAGTACCAAGACGACATTTTCTGGAAAAACACAAAGAATAAACCCCCCCTCTAAAATCACGTTTTCTAAGTGACCATGTGAAGACCGGAAATTATTTCCCGAAGAAAAACCCCAGAATGCCCTAAAATCAGATTATGCAAGAAAATTGAAAAATGATTCCTTAGGAGGCTCAAATCACAAAGGAAAGCGTTTTTCTTGAAAACGATCATGCACGCAAAAGTAACTTACCTATTTGGATACGCTACAATAGTCCATAGCTTAAAAATACCACCGATGCAAAATTCAACTCCCCAATGGCCAAAAAGGCAAAAATGGACTTGAAATGAAAAATATGGAAACCAAAATTAGGAAATGGTTTCAAATAACCGTTTGGCCCTTGGCCACACTTCATACAAGATAAATGAGACCTAGTGGAGGTGCCGGAATACACTTTACACCACCCGATTTGAAAATGAACCCTTAAAGGCTCGGTTTCTACTATTTAGCCCAAAAATGCAATATGTGAACTAAAATGCAAAAATAAACAATAAATGGTGTTTGGCCCTTAGCCACACCTTAAATGGTGTTTGGCCCTTAGACACACCTCACATATGGCAAATGAATGCTAAAGGATGAATTACATACACTTTTCACACACCGGTGCAAAAATGACATATTGAAATCCAAGTTTTCATGCTTTTCCCATTAAAGGCAAAATTCTACATTTTTCAATATACATGGATTACAAATGAAGCTAGGTCCTTGGCCACATATCATATACATAGAATGAATATCAAAAAGTGTGCTTAAGCACATAATACAAGTTTGGAATCAAATATATACATTTGACAAAATGGCCACAAGTGGCATTTCAAGCCAACCTTCACAAGAATGGAAATCTTCAAGTCCACAAATCATCCAAGCATAATGAGAATCTCAACATTGATTCCTGTATCTGAAAAATGTCCCCACTACGTGGGTGAGTAACATAAAGCTACTCATAGGAGATGAGCATGCATCAACCTAGCATTTTACAATTTTATCACCTTATGGTAAAACATGTTAAAGGGGTTCATGCCACCTAACGTCTATATCAAAATGAGACTCAAGAAGCATCCTAAGCTACCTTAGAGTGTTTCTAGCGTAAATCACATCTTTCATGCATTTCAATAACATAGAAACATGTTATACAAAGCAATAAGATATAGATTCTCAAAGTCATCAACTTGAAACCTAAAATACGAAAACAACAAGAGTGGGTCATGCCACCTAACGTCTATGTTCAAAATGAATCTATAGGATCATTCCTAAATTACATTTGAACATCAAAACATAAATCATGATATCGATATAATTTAACCAACATTGGAACTTCCAATACAACGCATAAAGCATGATTTCTCAAAGTTAACATCTTGCAACTTAAAATGGTAAATCAAACAAAGAACAACAAGTTACGATATCATTTAGTTATCAACTTGAAAAGAAATGCGAAATCAACCAAAGTGGATACTTGGACGTCACGCAGGATCAAACCGACACCATAGTTACTTTAGGGTTACTAGCCCATGGGTAACCTCCCTATGTGCGCACTAGACTATATAGAGGGACAATCCCCCTTACTAGAACCAAATCCTAGCCGTAGCCAAACAACGACATCCCTAAGTTTCCAAAATCAACAAGTAGTGCAACAACGTATATATCAACATGTATATACAAGATATCAACTATCTACCAAGTACAACCAAATTTAGAAACACATACAATACATGTACTAAGTCCATAACAACTATGGTATGACAAATGTCGAATCTTCAGTGTGCGATTCGTTACACGCTATAACAATATCTTTCAACATTGAAAACATAAGCTCATAAATTTAAATATAACAACAATGTTATCAAATGCTCAAATGTAACCAAGTGAATACACAACAAGTCCAAGTCCATGATTTAAACATAGAAACAACTTCCAAGACGCAATTAAATCCATGAAGCAATTAGATAGAATTTAATTTAAATAAACATAATTAAATTTTTTAGATTCCAATTCAATTCCAAATAACCTCAAATTAATACATATTAAAGGACATAGCATGGTCATCACCTATATCCATTCTAAAACTCAATTAGGTTGTTGGAGCAATAAAGTGGAATTTTAATTAAATCATGCTAATTTAAATCCCAAGGTTCTAAAGCAACTTCAAATGGTCCCAAATTACTATATGCTAGTAAACAAGTTATGGTCCGTACAAATATCAAGTTAAAAACTTAATTAAGCCAAGGAAACCATTAAATAGATTTTAATTAATCCTTTTAATTAAAATCTCTAGATTTTCAAACTCATCTAAATGTTCTCAAATTAACATATGTTAGGGAATATGCCAAGGCCTATTATAATATCACATTACAAGCTTATTTCATACAAGTTACATCTATGCAAATTTAACTTTCAGCAAAGATAAATATTAAATAAAAGTTGCAATTCTCATTCAAATGATTCCAATTTAATATATGTTAATAAGTATACCAAGACCTAAATTACTAGCATGCCACACTTTAATTCCAAGTTGTATATCATCATGAGGATTAAATCTCAAACAAAGAAATTAATTAAATGAAAGGTTTCAAAACCTAATCAAATATTCTAGATTTAATATATGTGAAAGTATATGGTATGCACATCAAGAATATCAAGTCGGAATTTCAAAGAAATGAATAGTTCACTTGGAGCAAATTAATTAATCATATTAATTAATAATTACTAGATTTCAAAACATCTCCGATTACTTTCAATTTCACATATGTTGAAGAGTGTATTAAAGCCAATATAATATGCTAACACATATTGATTTCAAGCTAGATAAGGCCACATGAATTAAATATTTACTCAAGAAAAATATTAAATAAAATCTTCATTATTTGTCCAAAAATTCTCAATTTAATATATGTCAATGACCATATCAAGGGGTAATATAATTCCATGCCACATATTTAAACAAAGCTATAATCAACCGGGAAAATCAAATCATTCACAAGAAAAATAAATAATAAAATTTCTAGATTTGTTACCAAAGCATGTAAATAAGTTGCATAAACATCACTAGCATGCAATATAACAAGAATAATAACCTATAACACCCCCTACCTCAATTTGAGATGGAAATCTCAAATCCCCATCGAAAGAAAAGTGCTCCGAATTCGACGATACTGAAGGGTTTTGTCGTGGACAACACGATGAACAAGAATACCCAAGAAGCCCCATGAAAATCACAACTTGACTTCAAACCCGAACTCAAAATTTGGCCAAAAACGGGTTCTAATAAGGGGGAAAGGTGCGCGGCATCAAGACGAACAATAAACGTTAAGGCCGAAGGGTTTTTACTAAGGAAATCAAGTGGAGGAGAAGAAAGAGTGAAGGCAGCCCCTTGGACTCCATGACTGCCAGCCAAGAAGAGGAAGAAGGTCTGAAAATATGATTTTAAAAATCAGGGCAACCTATTTATAGAAATCTCAAAAAGTGCCTCGAAAGTGCCCCGCCGGGTCCATAAAAGTGGAATTTGAGCAAATGCGCTCAAACGACAAAACTCTATGACAAAAAAGATTCAAAATGAGAAAATATGAATAACGGAAGAAACAATGTCGAAAACTGAGTCCCGAGCAGAGAGATATGCCCCTAACAAGTTCCGCGGCAACCTGGTCAAGAAACTCTGAAACTGGAGAAAAACGACCAGAACGGAATTCTAAGAGTACACAACTCAACAAAATGTGAAAATGAATCCCGTACGAGGATCTAGGGTCCAGACGAGGTATTTTGCAATAACTTTCGTTAATTGCACAATGGCCCCTCCAAAAAGGGTTAACTGCGAAACTGCCCCAGAATGAAAATATCTTCCAAAAGATATTTTCTTAGATGCCCCTAAAATAAAATATCTTCAAAAGATATTTATGAAAAATACCCCAAGAAAAGAAAAAGATTTTGAAGAATTGTGCATCCATGCCCCTATGAACACCGGGAGCAGCCAGAGTACTTTCTTGCAAAAGTAAAGATACGTATTTCAAGGAAACCACTCAAGATGAAGGCACGTGAAGTCAAAAACTAACTCTGAGCATGAAAAGTGAGGTTGTGCCAAAAACTAACAAACGGAGATAAGACAGAATAGGGAAAAAGACGAAATAGGGAAAATGACAAAAAGTGAATAGTGTCCGAAAAGTGAAAATGTGGAAATAACTCGGTCCTCAAAGGAAGTTGTCAATCCATACAAAAGAGTCTCGGAAACCAATTCCAAGCACTTGAGATGACACTAAGCAACGAGAAACCGAACTCAGAAAGGAAAATTAAACGGAAAAAATTTATCTGTAAAATTTCAGAAAAAAGGGAAAGGAAGGAAAATGACCGGGTTGTTACAATTACAAAAAGTGTACTTATGTACCCATTACATATTTAGAACAAAATTACAAGTTTTGTCATGCAAAGCTACAAATAGGATTTCACGCCAACATTTTCATGAAAATGATACTTCAAGTCTACGAAACTTCCATGGCGTAGTGTGCATCCCAAATCAAGGTCCCTATACCTGAAAAATGTCCCCACTACGTGGGTGAGTAACATAAAGTTACTCGTAGGAGATGAGCATGCATCGACCTAGCATTTTACAATTATATCACCTTAAGGTGAAACATGTTAAAGGGGCTCATGCCACCTAACGTCTATGTCAAAGTGAGACTCAGGGATCATCCTAAGCTACTCATGCAATTGAAATGAACAACGACATACAAGTATACATGCTCAAGTACACTAAGTCATGTTAAACAAGTTATGCATTGTCTAAGCATGCATATACAAACATACAATTTACATGGAAAACTCATAAATCAAGTATATAGGCACAAGTATACTAAGCTAAATGAAGTACACATAAGGCAAGTATATACGACATAAGTATACATAATGAAGTCTGATTGCACAAATCAAACATGTAATGCTTAAGTATACTAATTAGAGGTTAGATACACAACCAAGGATACAAGTTCAAGTATACTAAATGAGATCTAAATACACAAAACAAGTATACAGTTTCAAGTATACTAATTATGATCTAAATACACAAAACAAGTATACAGTTTCAAGTATACTAAACAGGATTCAAATACCCAAGTAAGCATCAATTATCAAGCTACAAGTAATCCATGATTAACAACTTGAAATTAAATGCGAAATCAAATAGTGGAAAGACTAGGATCCTTGGCTGCAGACTAATCGAGTTATTCCGGGTTACTAGCCCGCAAGGTACTACCTAGTGCGCACGTGTATAAGTTATTCCGGGTAATTACGACCCGTAAGGTACTCCCTACTGCGCACTTCAAATGACTTAGAAAACTCACGAATCCGTACTAGGGCCAGACCTTAGCCATCACATGAACATGATCCTTACAAGCCTCCAAAAATAATAAGTTCAAAACTTATGTAAAATCAACAAGGTAAACCAAACTTATACATTTCAAATAATGTTTAGGAATCAATTTACATAAACAAGTAAGGTTGAATCTACACAAATCATGTCCTAGAGTTCAAGTCTACAATGACATTCACAATGTCGAATCTTCAGTGTGATTTGTTACACGCTATGACAATTTCATTTCAATATTAAAATGCAATCTCATCCAAACGATCCCTAATTCAAATATGTTAAACAACATGGTATGGTCACTACACAAACCAACTCAAAAACTAATTTGGATCATTGAGACAACAAAATAGAGTTTAATTGAAACATGTTAATTAAATCTCTAGATTTTCTAAAATAACCCTAAATGGCCCCAAATGGATATATACAAGTGAACAAGCCCAAGTCACTACCATCATCAAGTTAAAACTCAATTAAACTAGTGGAACCATTAATTAGATTTTAATTAATTCATTTAATTCAAAATCTCTAGATTTATAAACTATCCAAATGCTCTCAATTTAACATAGGTTAGAGAATATGCCAAGGCCTATTTTAATATCACACTACAAGTTGATTTCATGCTTGTTTCAACTATGTGAATTAAACTTTCATAAAAGATAAATATTAAATAAGTTTTGCAATTCTTATTCAAATGCTCTAAATTTAATATATGTTACTCAATATATCAAGGCTTAATTTCCTAGCATGCCACAATTCAATCCTAAGCCACATGCATCCATTAGAATTAAATCCTATACAAGAAAATAATTAAATTAAATTCTAGGATTTATGCACGGCATGCATACAAGTTGTATAAGTTCATAAAACAATCAATACAACACATATATAATCCTAATACATCCCCCACCTCAATTTGAGATGAAAATCTCAAAAGCCACCAAAATGAAACCGCTCCGAATCCGATGAAACTCCTAGGTTTTGTCGGGGACAACACGATCTACATGAACCCCCAAGAAGCCCTATCAAAATCACAACTTGACTTCAAACCTGAACTCAAGAAATGGTCAGAAATGAATTCTAATAAGGGGGAAAGGTAGAGCACGTCGAGGGGAACGATAAACGTTAAGGCCGAAGAGTTTTCACTAAGGAAATCAAGTGGAAGAGAAGAAAGAATGAAGGTAGCCCCTTGGGCTCCCATGGCTTCCGGCCAAGAGGGTGAAGAAGATAATGGAAATCTAAATTTTTGACTTAAGACTCCCTATTTATAGAAAATCTCAAAAAGTGCCCCGAAAGGGTCCCACCGGGTCCAGAAAAGTGAATTTTGAGCAAATGCGCTCAAATGACAAAACTCTATGAACGAAAAAGATTCAAAATGATAAAATATGAATAAAGGAAGAAATAACGTAAAAAATTGAGTCCCGAGCAGAGAGATATGCTCCAAACAAGTTCGATGGCAATCGGGTCCAGAAACCCTGAAACTGGAGAAAAATGACTAGAAGGAAATTCTATGAGTACACGACTCGACGAAATATGAAAATGAATCCCATATGAGGATCCAGGCTCAAAATGAGGCATTTTTGCAATAACTTTCATTAATTGCACAATGGCCCCTCCAAAAAGTGAAAACTGCACAACTGCCCAGAATGAAAATATCTTTCAAAAATATTTTCTTAAAAACCCGTGAAATAAAATATCTTCAAAAGATATTTACGAAAAACACCCCAAGAAAAGAAAAAGATTCTAAAGAACTGTGCATCCATGCCCCTATGGACACCGGGAGCAACAAGAGTACTTTACTGCAAAAGTAAAGATATGCATTTTGTGGGAACCACTTAGAATGATGGTACGTGAAGTCAAAAACCAACTCCGAGCACAAGGAGTGAGGTTATGCCAACAAAGTGACAAACGGGGAAAAGACAAAATAGGGAAAAGGACAAAATAGGGAAAAGGACGAAAAGTGAATAGTATCGAAAAACGAAAAATGTGGAAATGACTCGGTCCTCAATGGAAGTTGTCAATTCAAAGGAAAGAGTCTCAGAAACCATTTCTGAGCACTCGAGACGATACTAAACGACGAGAAACCGAACTTGGAAAAGAAATTTCAACGAAAAAAATTTCATCCGTAAAAAAGGAAAGGAAGGAAATGACTGGGTCATTACAACATTAAACACCAAGGAGGTACCATGAAAATCCAAACTTGAACTTGAAACGCAAACTCAAAATGGTCAGAAATGGGTTCTAATAAAGGGGAAAGATGCGCGTCGTCAAGGCGAGCATAAAACACTAAGGTACTACGATGTTTTACACAAGGGAAGTGGCCGGAAAAGGAAGAAGAATGGTGGCAGCCCCTTGGCAGCCATGGCTGCTGGCCAAGAGAGAGGAGAGAGAGAGGAAAATTCTGATTTTTCTCTTTAAGTCCCCTATTTATAGAAAAACCCTAAAAGTGCCCTAAAAGGGCCCCGCCGGGTCTGGAAAAGTGAAATCTGAGTAGAAGCACTCAAATGGTGAAACTCTGTGAACAAAAAAGATTCAAAATGAGAAAATAAGAACAACGGAAGAAATGGCGTCGAAAACTGAGTCTCGAGCAGAGAGATATGCCCCGAACAAGTTAGGCGGCAACCGGGGTCAGAAACTCTGAAACTGGAGAGAAATGACCGGAACGGAATTCTAAGAGTTCATGAATTGAAGGAATATGAAAATGAATCCCGTATGAGGATTCAGGCTGAAAACATGGTATTTTGTAATAACTTTCGTTAATTGCATAATGGCCCCTCCAAAAAGTGAAAACTGCACTAATGCCCCAAAATGAAAATATCTTCCAAAATTATTTTCTTAAAAACCCCTGAAATAAAAAATCTTCAAAAGATATTTATGTAAAACACCCCAAGAAAAGAAAAAGATTCCAAAGAACCGTGCATCCATGCCCCTATGGACACCGAGAGCAACCAGAGTACTTTCTTACAAAAGTAAAGATACGTATTTCATGAAAATCACTTAGGATGAAGGCACGTGAAGTCAAAAACCAACTCCGAGCATGAAAAGTGAGGCCATGTCAACAAAGTGACAAACGGGGAAAAGACGAAATAGGGAAAATGACGAAATAGGGAAATGACGAAAAGTGAATAGTGTCCGAAAAATAAAAATGCGGAAATGACTCAGTCCTCAAAGGAAGTTGTCAATCCAAACGAAAGAGTCTCAAAAACCATTTCCGAGCACTCAAGACGACAATATGTGACGAGAAATTGAACTCAGAAAAGAAAATTAAACGGATAAAATTTATCTGTAAAATTTCAAAAAAAAGGAAAGGAAGGAAAATGACCGGGTCATTACATGTCTACCCCACTGTTTGACTACATCATTGGGCATTTGTTGATAGAGAAATGACACATTAAACTTGAAGATAATCAATATCTCCCAATTAATGCAATTGAGGCCCACAATATCCTTGGCTTACCTGCTGGGATCACGAAAGTGCCTACATGTTAGCAATTTGAAATTGATTGGATAAGTGAAGGTCGATATTGCAATGGGTTGCATGTAAATGCTTTGATGAAAAGGGTAGAACAATTTAAACCCGGCGAAGATTTCAAAAGAGCCTTTGTGCTTTTTGCATGTGCCATTTTTCTAACATCTAATGGACGTTATAGTGCGCATGTAAAAGAATTAAAGGCTATTCATAATGTGAATGAAGTAAATTCTTACAATTGGTGCACATATGTGCTTCAAACTTTAATGGATCACTTGGGTCAAGCTGTAGAAGGTGGGAAAATAAAGCATATGTATACTGGATGCGTGCTCTTCCTGTAGGTAAATAACATAACGTACTTATATTTTGCAAAATACTTTATAATTTATGTCATTAGTATGAATCATGATTGATTAAACACGCTGCAATTTAATTCAGCTTCTATATGTTATGAGGTGAAAAGTGCAAAACCCTTGTTATCCCACCACTGGCAATAAAACCAGCCTTGGTTTTTGGGACACTGCCCTTGTACGCTAACACTTAAAATGGGAGCTGAAAATGGGAGGTTTTGGAATGGGTCATGTATTACAATAAATTTAAAAAGTATTTTCAAGTTTCCAATTTTTATTGTAATCTATGATACCATTTCGTTGCTTATGTATATTAGGTTGAAAATATTTATATGGAATAGCTAATTCCTCTTAAGGCGAATATGTCCCATTCTCCGTCGTCGTTGTGGTCTGGAGGTGAAAAAGACAATGCTAGTTGTTCGGAAACTGAGGTTGAGGTAACGGTATATTACTTTATAGTTAATGAGTATAAATGAAATTGTGAATATGCAATTGATTAGTGACAACCAATTACAATTTTGTATATAACGTTGCGTGAAAGTTATTTGCAACAAAATGGAAAAAGAAATAGAAAACATTAAAATGTTTGAAGAGGAAGCTGAAGCAAATTGAGAGATTGGTGAGAAAGAAGTCAAAAAGGGCTGGAATAAAAGCAAGTGTTTCTATAACAGATGGGGGAGCGTCTGTTGAGGAGAAAGATGCGCCACAGAATTCTGAACATGAACTTAAGAGGGAAACATTTTACACCCCCGTTCACACAGGTGAGGAACCATAATTTGGTGATAGAGATCATGCCCACCTTACTCCCACCAACAATGAATTACTAAATAAGGATGAGAGGACAAAGTTGAACAAGGTTGTGGGCATGGCTTTGGAGGAGAACCTAGGAGTAGCACATGCAAGTCCCAGTTGTTCAGTCCCTGATATTTCCCTACAAAATTTACATGGTAAAGGGAAGGATACGGTGGGACAACTTAGAAGAAGTATGAGGAACAGAAACCCTGCACAATATTACTACTCTCCATGGGTATCTAGGGACAGTGAGACAATGTAATTGACTCCAAAGTAAAAGAAATTATTGAGTTATGCTGCTACGCAAAGTCGTGATGAAGGGTAGGTGTAACCCACCTTTGTGAATTTCCTAAGTCCATATATTGTTGTTCATTGTATTTTCCCTCTGTAATTAGTTAGTAAGAACAATTATAGTACTGCATGTATACTAATTTGTTATATCATAATTACATTTGTTAGTGAAATATTGGTTTCCATGTACGATATGCATCTTTCTCGGACGGAGATATATGAGTTCTTTTACCCGAACTGGATCTCGAACTTGGTGCGTGGATTTACATAACATATTTAAAATAATTGATATGTATTTTTACGGTTATAATATGATGAAGCTATTACAATTTCATTTGTCAATTTAGGTGGTAAAATTCTGGACAATGGTGTTAAACGAATAGTAAGGAGGGAAATTGAATCATTACTATTTTGATAGTTGCGCTGTCCAGTTTCTGAAAGAAGACAATGTGATTAAATATGACAGTCCAAAGAAGTGCAGGCCTCTGATTATAAAAGTCTAAAAACAATACAAACAAGTGTGTAAGCTCGAACATTCCACGGTCGTCAAGAATTCTGAAATAGTTAGTTTAATGATTTTGGAGTAATTTCTTGTGCATTACATTAATGTAGAAGATGTATAACGTACGAATGATTGAATCACCCTATTTTTGAGTAATATGTTTTGTCATCCCTAAAGTTATGTTCATTACCGTGTAGTTATTCTTCCTTGCAATCATTGATAAACATTGGTTTGTACTCGTCGTTAACAAGCCCAAGAAAGAAGTGGACTACCTATGCTCATTTGGACGACCCCATAGATACTCTGCCTTTGCAAATTGTATGGTACACATCTATCTAATGAAATCAACCCCATTTATTAATGTTTGTTTTATGAAAAATGCATACTATAAAGGTTGATATGTATGACAAAAAGAGTTTGTTGAGGTTGCCTTGGAGGAAGAGAAGGGGCCACCTTACAAAACAAAGCTGGACCATAAAATCCCTCCATAGGATGTTGCGAATGTAAACATTTCTTTCAATACAAGTATATAATTAATTTTTTATTCACCGTATCATAAATCCAATACTATCCCTTACTGAGTAGATCAGTTAAATGCTGGTTACATATCAGGCATAGTTGTGGTCTGTTCGTAATAAGGTACTTGGAGTTGTGGAATGACACTAACTTCAATCGAAAATTTTGTGTAAGTAGTGTAATTATTATTATTTCTATGTATGTGTAAAATACATAAGGTACACGTTGTAGTATTATTTGTTTGTAATATATTTAAATATTGCAGGTAGAGTCTAAGGCAATGCGTTCTAAGTTCCTTTTGCAAGTATTAGATGATCCCAGGAATAAAGTCCGAGACGAGTTGTACAGGGTTGCCAATGTTGAAGAAGGAGACAATTGATGTAAATGGTGTAATTATAGGATGATTTTGAGAGTGGTCAATGGAGTTGTTTGACATGAATGTTTATATGTAAGTAATTTGATGATATGGTATAAAAAGTGGGTCACTTACCTTCTTAATTTTATAACCAAGGGAAGAAGTATAGTTGATTGGGATAGTTTGGGTTGCACAGGAAATTTAACTTCTACAAAATATTTATTGAATTGGCTAATTATAATTTTGTTTCACACAACATGGTATATGACATGGTTTTAGTATTGGACTAACAATATAATAAGTTTGTATGATTTATTGTGTGGACTTTAGTATGGACTGACCATATATATGATTTATCGTTTCATCCCAATTTTTTTGTTCAAAACTTCGTTTCAAGTTTATACAGAACATCCCAATAAATTCGTAAGAACCACAGTACTTGCTTTCACACTATTTCAATTATTTGTTTAGTTTTTCCAAATTATTTAGGGCCAAAGTAATAGAATGAAATACAACTTTAAGTTATTTAGTTTTGCAAATACATATGTACCAACACGTCCCAATATATTTGAACAAATCTGTGCTCCAAGTTTGTAGAGAACATCCCAATACATTCATAGGACCTAGAGTACTTGCTTTCACACTACTTCACACTTAATTTAAGATTATTTATTTAGTTTATCCAATTTTTGTAGGGCCAAAGTAATAGAATGAAATATAAGTTTAAGGGAAACTATTTTTGCAAATACATATGCATAAATCATCCCAATATATTTGAACAAATCTGCTTTCCAAGTTTTTAGAGAGCATCCCAATAAATTCGTAGGAACTAGAATGTAGATATGGCCTTGACCTGCTCATGATGAATACCTGAAGAATTGGTTTCACCAATCATGTAAGTCTGCCCTTTTGGGTTGGCCACTGGTTGACTAGGCAGCTTTCCTTCCTCTCTACAAGATAGAGTATTTGCTATTTACCCAACTTGCACCTCTAGCTTTGCTATGGATTGGGAATGGGAATGAAGAATTTGGGTATGAGATTGAAGCTCTTCAAGTGAATTTAACACTTGCTCTTCAAACCCTGACGAATACTTTGGAGGATTAAGATTAAGAGCTTGAGTAGATTGATTCCTAAACTGGGGTGGACAATAGATGGAAGATTGATTGAAAGAATTATTTTGGGACGAAGGATTGGATGGATTTTGATACTATCCCTGAGATTGTGAAACAGTAGACCCTTAGCCTGGATTTCGCCATGATAGATTTGGATGATCTCTCTAGCAAGGATTATAGGTAGAAGAGTATGGATTGTAGGCTGGTCTGGAGAATGCTGCATTTATTTCCTCCTGAGGGATATCAGATGATTGTCCTATTATAGGGCAAGTATCAGCGAAATAGTATGGATTAGCATAGATTGAACATATTTCCTTTGGCAAGGAAGCAGATAGATTAGCAAAAGGAACATAGCCAGAAGATAAGACTTGGTTAACCTATGGTTTAACGCTTCTATTTGAGTGGCTAACTCGCTAGATTTTTCAACCTTAAAAACTTTTTCAACCTTATGGATTCTAGGAGTAGACCTAGACCTAGAGAAAGAAGTATGCTGCATGGAGTTTTCACTTAGGGCCTCAAATAGTTCCCAAGCGTCAGCTGTACTCTTATGACGAAAAGCTCCATTGCTGGAGGCATCAACCATGTTCCTATGTGAATCAGAAAGACCATCATAAAAAATCTGTACTAAGTACTATTTAGCAATATCATAGTGTGGACACTTTCTCATAAGATCGTTATACCTTTCCCATGAATCATAGAGTTGTTCACCCAAGATTTGGGAGAACGCTATGATCTCTCTTCTCATTTGCGTGGATTTACCCACAGTATAGTACTTTTTCAAGAATTCCTGTTGTAACATGTCCTAAGTGGATATGGAATTAGTTAGAAGGGAGTGCAACTAGGTTCTTGCCTTATCCTTTAGAGAGAATTAAAAAAGTCGTATCCTAAATGCATCATCTGAAAGAGTGGACAACTTGGTAGTTGAACAAAATTTCAAAAACACATCCAAGTGCTTATAAGGATCCTTTGTTGCAAACCCATGGAATGTAGGAAGCATTGAAATTATAGCAGGCTTGATCTCAAAGTGGGTTGCATCAGAATTTGGAAATTAAAAGCATGAAGGGGGTGCATATGAAGTGGGAATGAAACGATCCCTCAATAGTGGTTGTGGTGAAGGAATAGGTGTTTATGGCACATGTGCCCCATTGTGTGCATTAGTATCATCAGCTATATCTGTCCTAGAGGATTCTCCTAATAATTCAGAATTCTTTTTGAGTTTTCGAATTTGCCTAAGAGTTTTCTCTAGTTCAGGGTCATACACAAGTATTGGTTCTGATAACGAACGGCAACCTAACATGCACTATATCCAATCGTACAAGCAGTAACAAAAAGAAAAATTCCAAGTAAAGAAAACAACAAAAACTCACAGAAGGTCCTGAAACTGAAGCTTCTTTTCCTTAGGCGTCTTCGTTATCGCTGCTAAATTCCTACACTTAAAAAGAAAAAGAAATAAGGTGAGACATTAGAAAGTCCTAAAACTAAGAATCAAAATAAAACTAATTTTCAACTCAATAAACCGTTACACAGTCCGCGACCACGGCGCCAAAAATTGATGTGTACCAAATTATAACCACTCGCAATAGCACGAATCTTCACATAATAGGACTGTATTAAGGGTGTCAAACCACAGAGACTATCGTAGTTTATTTAAGCATCCAATTAAATTTATTTTGATTCAGAAGGAAAAGATTGTTTGTTGATTGTTTGTCACGAACATTAAAGCAAAATAAACTAAATGAAAAGGAAAAGATCAGGATATAAAAACTTAGGGATTGACTTTATCACGAATCTCGTATTATGGTCAACCATTCAACCTTGGGAAATCACAATTTATGTATCATATGAACTAAACTCAATAACATTCATTTAATTCGAGTTTAAAGAAAGATGTTTCATGAACTTCAAGTAACTATAACCTATCTTCGGTTGGCACGAATTATCTATCTACCTACTTCTAACTAATGTTGTAGTATAACTCATCTTCCCTAGGCATAGATTATGAAACTATTCATTTATGAAAAATGTTGGAACACCAATGCATAATCTCCATACTTATGTTCGATAGGCATCTGCCAAATACCGTCCAATAAGCATGGGTTGAGAATAATTTAAGAACAGTTAAATCTAAGACAAGGTATTAATCATTCAAAAACCATTAATTCATTAAAACACCAATTGATTTGTAATCAATTGTTCATAACTATGCAATTAAGATACATAAACTATTAAATTCCCAAAGTTAGAATAATCAAACCATGATCCTCGAATTTGGGTCACATCAATGACTTAAGATAGAATTTAGCTACTCATGACGACGTAGGATATCATCTGTGTTGTCGTGGTCTTCATTGTCACCAATTGCCAAAACTTCTTCTTGGATCGTCCCTTAAAAAATCCTAAGAACCACCACCAATGGAGGAAAGGAACTTGGAACAAGATCTAGAAATCATAACTTGTATTTTTTAGCCTTATGCTTCCTTTTATAGGAAAGTAAAAACTTTTAATAAAGATTGGAGAGGCTTTAGGGTTTATGGGCCCATTTAGGATGAAAGATGACTAAATTAAGAAAAATCCCGCATCTGATAAATCCGACTTAACAACCAAGGCTCAAGCTTAGAGGTTATGGCTTAAGCCTTTTGGATAAGGCTCGAGCACTATCTTCAACACTTAGTCAAATTTCTTCAATTCTTTTTCGAAGCGTCATTTTCATTAACACTAGGAATATTTTTGGGATAAATCTTCATGGTGGTTGATCACCGTAATTTGAGGTTCGATCACTATCTTTTGAGGCTCGAGCCTTGGGGTTATGGCTCGAGCTTTTTGGGAAAAGGCTCGAGCCTTTTGACTTTGGCTCGAGATCTTGCAACATGGAACTTCCAGAGTGTCTTTTCATATTTTCGATGTATTTTAGGTTTAAGCACCTTTGCAAAGGCTCGAGCACCTTGAGTTATGGCTTAAGCCTTAAAGTTATGGCTCGAGCCTTAAAGTTATGGCTCGAGCCTTTTTGCCTTGGTTGGAATTCTTGCTCTGTCTTGACTTCTGGCTTGAGCCCAAGGAACTTAGGCTCGAGCCCTGACACTTGGACTTCTCCACAATCATCATTTTGACTCTGGGCTTGCTTCAAATGACCGACAACGACTCTATCAGCTTCAATATCAGTCTTTTCATCATAAAAACTCAGTTTTAACCATTTCTTTTGGAAAGTACCTACAAACACGAAATAAATATAAATCAGTCTAAAACTGGATAGAAGTATCACTTTAGGTGTTAACATATGCGTATTTAGGGACTCGAATATATAATATTTAGTGCTCATCATAATCATATATAATATACAAAATGAAAAAAAGATCATTATAAATTGTGTGTTTTATTGCACTGTTCATTTTTATAATAATAATAATTTTTTTTTTTGTTTGTTCAAACCTATTTTTTGATGTGTCTCGATAAAGTGCATAGGATGCTATTGCTTATTGGAGTTTACCAACTAATCATTACCTGAAAGTCATTCCCTTTTTGACAATACTTAGGCTCTATCAGGACAAACTTTGTCCTCCCAAGTAAGATGGTTCAATAACGTTGTCCTTCCTTTATTTTGACAATAACATGGCAGGTTTGCATAAAATATGTGTTTTACACATTTGATTAGACATAAAAGACTGTGAGTCGTATGTAGCGAAATATTTAGAAATTTTTATATTTTTAGAAATAGATATATGTCTTTCCAATCTTTACTTATTTTAGCAATTAAATAATTAAGCACATGCAAGATAAAATAAAGCAAAGTAAGAGTTAGAGATGACACTAGGATTTTTAGCGAGGAAATCCCAATTGATAAAATACGTCTACTGTTTGCGTGGAAAAAACCTCGTGGATTGTGTAGTCCAAAGTAAACTGATCCACTATGTATGAAACAAAGTACATTGAACTTTGACTCTGGCTCACACCCTATCGTTCTACCAAATACCAATAGCTGACAATCCTCTGGCTTTGCGACGTCCTGTCCAATAGCAACTTGACCTTAGGCTTATGCTTGATCTATGTAGAAGGGTAGCAGGTAGATCAAACTACACTCCACGAATGCTTTGACTCTTTCAAAGTGTAATCGCTTTTATTTCTATTTTTCAATATCTGAATTCGATGTAGAAGTAGATTTGCTTTTCTCTAATCGTTGTAGATGCAACTGTATGAACACGATCTGGATTTTGATGCGACCTTGGTGTGTGCACAAAAATGTGTTTAAATCTTTAGAATTAAGTGTGCAAGTGGGCATCAACTTTTATATTTATAAAAGCCACAAAACACTTACACGTGAGTATAAAGTGAGAAGGGATCGTCCTTGTAATACCCCTAGTTTTCAAAAGAATATAATTAGAATATAATTTTTATTTCTAGTGCATTTTAATGGAATATATGTGGCTATGTGCTTGTGTGGTTATGAGTTTATTTGAGTCTATTTGCTTAATTGTTCATTTTAATATGTTGATTAATTGTGTGCTTAAATGTTTTGTCTTAATTAATTTAGTAATTAACTTGCTTTGATGATGTGTTGCTTAATAGTAATTTTGTGTTAAGGTTGAATGATTTTAGTGATTTTATTTTAGTTTATGTTTTAAGGAGTATGGAGATGGATAGTAGTAATGGACCAAACTGCTGGATCACATGGACTACTTGGATAGGAGGTGTAGTGGGTACGAATATTACCCATGAATGGTTGTACATATATATATGTGTATATATGTATAAGAGGATAATTTATTAGTATTATCATTATTGTTAAATAATTAATATTAATGATAATATTTTAATAGTTGTTATATATATATATATATATATATATATATATATATATATAGCTTGTTTTATACATATATGTATAAATTACGTAAGCGGTAGCTTATATATATATATATATATATGAATTATTTATTTTATTTTATGTTTCTTATTTATTTTCCTTTTTATTTTATGTTACGTTATTTTTATTCTTAAGTTGGCAAACTTAGGGTTAAACTACGATCAGGGTTTTATGTTGAATGTATATATATACAATAGTATAGGTCTGTGGAGACTGAAATATTCTTATACGTGATATAGTATACTTAGAATAGAAAAGAGAATAGAGAGAAAAAAAGAGAGAAATCAAGGGAGGAAGCTAGGGTTTTGGCCAAGGATTGTAGGCCAGACCAAGGAGGAAGGAAGAGGGTTTGTTCATGGGTAAAACCTAGAGCAACAGAGAGGGTTCGATGGCAACCAAGGGCGTCAGAAAACCAAGGAAGAAGGTGATAAGCTTTCAATTCGAAACCTAGAGGAAAGTTCTATCTCTAACTCTTTCCCTTAGACTTGTATTTTGTGCATGCCTAGATAATCTCTAGGATGTAATTGGATTTTAAAACTGATCTTGTATGCATATTAATTAAGAGTTTAAACTGGATTATGTGTTGTAAGTTAGATTTGATTTATGTATTATCAATTATTTTAGCATATGTGTTTTAAATTTCTGTTAGTAATGCCTACTTGGTTTGTATGTTTTTTGGATAATTTTGGGACATAAATTGAACCCTAAGAACTTAAATAAAACATTACAGATGGTTCTGCACATCGCCGGAGGCGAGGAAGATGACAGATTTCGGTATATGGCTCTTAGGGAGAGAGAGCCGGCTCTCCAAAGGAGGGAGCCGGCTCTACGGAAGAGAGAGTCGGCTCTCCAAAGGGGAGAGTTAGCTCCACAAGGAGTAGAGCCAGCTCTCCCCTGGCTCCATAAAGGGGGGAGCCGGCTCCCTCTTTGGGAGAGGCGGCTCTTCTGCTGTAATCACACCAACGGGTGTATTTTTGATGTTTTTGGACTTCCGGGGGCTAAAATGTGATTCTGGACTTTGAGGGGGAGTTTTAAATGATTTATAAAAGTATGTTAAAATCCCAGGAATTGATTAATCTAAGCTACTATGCTAGAATGTTGGGCATCATGAGATATATATATTGATTTGCATGCTGTCAATGTTTATGGAAGATTTGTTTGCTTGTCGTTTGTACTAGCAAGTTAAATGAAATAACTTAGATATATTCTTGAATAATTTAATGTAATGTATTCAGTTATTTATATGTCATGCATTATATTATTCGCTGTATTTTAATTGATGAACTGTTTTATCTATTTTATCAATTATTGGATGGCTTTGTGGATTATATGCACCGATATGGGACGGTGACATATCAGGTATGGATTAGCTGAAAACACTAATTCCTACTTATTCTAGATTTTCAATTGATGAATTGCTTTATCTATTTTATCAATTATTGGATGGTTTTGTGGATTATATGCACCGGTATAGGACGGTGGCATATTATGTATGGATTAGATCAAAACATTAACTCCTACCTATTTTGGAATAAGGGAATGAATTAATTATTATATTAAATCCTACTTATATCTTGTGTCAAGACAATGAACTATTGAGCGACACTACCTTGGTTTTGGATGGATTTTAAATATATACTTATGGTACCACGTTGTGAGCTTGAGTCTCAGGATCATTAGTTAGGGAGCGTATATGTAATGGGATGCATAGCTGGCTATGATGGTCTGAGGTGTACCCTATTAGGTTTAGGTACACATGCCCACTTCAGGTGCGTTTTGCATGTTGCCTTCTATTCAGGTTGAGACCCCTTTTGTAGTCCAGTGAGAGTCCTTTAGTGTGGCTATATATATATATATATATATATATATATATATATATATATAGTTATGGACTATTTCGCTATTGCTGAGTTATCTATGATGTATCTGCGTATCGGGTCTCTGCTTGGACTATAGTAGAGTAGAACTTGTTTGTGGGCCTGACCTACCATCATTTTTCAGGTATTTGTCAGGAGTATAGATTGTTCGTGCTAAACAGGGATCGTCTACTTCATTCTTCTAGATTGTTTACATAGGAGTTCCCTTATGATTTCAGTATCTAGTTATAGACTGTTGATTATTCAGTTTTGGTTTTCCCGGGGTCCACATAGTATGGATTCCCAAGTAGTATATATTAGAGGATTACTTGTATTAGAAGAATTTATTAAAGAATATTTATTTTTGAGGATTTTTTGTTGGATTATCATTTTAGTTTTTTTTTTTTCAGTATTTTATTTATTCTTATTTATCATACTTGTATTCTGTGTTCGATTATTGCCGATTTGTTTTTGATATCCTCGGGTAATCGGGCGTGGGCCTAGCCAACCCGCATCCGGAAATCTGGGGGATATCACAATTGGTATCAGAGCACTCCAGCTTCAAGTGTCTTTAGGAGTGTCGTTCGTTGTATGATTTCCACGTTGCGTCTCTTAAAACTTAGAGCCCATATTAGGATTCGTTGTACTCTATTTATGGTTCGTCAGGAGGAGCTAATGTCAATTATATTCCGTAGTTATGGAATGGTTGACACAAGGAAGAGGATGGGGTCCAAGGCGAAAGTGATAAAAACCTAAAGAAGTAAGGGAGTAGGTTATCGATTCTTTACCTGAAGGCAGAATTAGGGATCGAAGGTGTAATTCTAGTTGGCGCTACCTTAAAGTATAAGCCAAGGAAGGAATTTGGTGTATGTGTTAGGTCACCGCACATCGGGGCCAACACGACTTCAGTTGTTCTCAAAAAGGAGACAAGCAAGGAGTAGGAGTCCAACGAGGATCCTAATGGAGGAGATTTTCGCGTATCCAAGAAAGAGGGTACTGAATTTGGAAGATGAATGATTGATCGAGGATGATTTTACTTGCTAGTATAGCGAATAATATTAGTAGAATTTGGGGTTGATCACTTTACAAATAGTTCAGCTTTCGTATTATCTTTAAAAGAGATATATAAAAAGTATTCTTTAGGAGTTTGGGGATCAGATGGAGTTCTTATCAGAACGAAACGTATGATTTTATATCATATACAGGAGAGCATTGGTATTATGTTGTGACATTCTAAGTTGTTTTTTAAAGCCACATTAGACGGTTTGCATTCTGTGTATAAGAAGGTTGAGGGTTAAGCCTTTGGTATTTGCTTAGGCAAATAAATGTTGCTTTTAAGCTATGTTTAAAAGATATGTTTTGAGGTTGGATGATTACTTACAAAACTATAAAAGGAACTTTTGTGAAACTATTTTGCAAGTTAATTTCAAAGGAGGTTTTCTTTTCTAGAAAGGACAATGTTTTAAGTAGGATTATATTTTGTTTTGTTGTGTATATCATATGTGTTTTATTTTTGTTAGTTGTTTGGGATTTGGTATGTGGTTTAGTTGGGGATTCAAGTGTGTGATAAGCCAATTATTGTTTTTAATAACATGAAATAATAGCGCTATATTACGCTAGGATTGTGAGTATGTGGAAATAGGATTTGGTAGATATATATAAATCTAGCCAATCTATTGGACCTGGACATGCGTCGTTATAGTATGTTTTTAGGATGGGATAGTTAAACCATCAATACGAGTTAAATAATCTAGATTGATTAGTTTGATATACTTTACGTTAGGTATGGATTTGTATCATATTACAACACCATGATAATGGTGGTTGTTAATATTTTGGTATTCGTGAGGTTGTGGTAAATAAAAACCACTGTAACACCACGATGGTTTATCAGAGGTGTCAGAGTTTTAGAACATCTTCTTAGAAATTTCAGAAGTGGTCACCAAGACAGAAGGAGGATTTCGTGCTGGTTTTGGAACTTATTGGGATAACACTAAGAGAGGATAGTAGACTGACTAAATAATCATCAGTCTATTCTTAATCAAGAATTTTATTCACGAGAGTGTGTCATTTGGAGGAGTTGCCAGTGTTGCACTTGGAAGAGGAACCAAAGTCTTTACACTGTATAAAATATGGAATTTTTTAAAAAATAATTCACGACAATTAGTTATTGCTAGGACATTGATGACTTGTTTGGAGGATGAATAAGTTCCATATTCATTTGAAGTTAGATAAGAAGTCTGATTGACACTTACTTGTATTAAAGAAGCAGGGTGTGTCAAGATAGGAAGGGGAGACCGATCACTTATATAATCAAGAAAAGGTGCACGGTGTGTGTGGAAAGGTTATAGCTAGTTGACTTTTGGATAAATGGAATTACCGATTGACTTTTCCAATATCGGTAAGTTTATCATGGATCAGTGGTGCATGGATTCAGTTGTAGAGTTAGCTTTTGATGATGCTCCAATTTAAACAATAGGTGCAGATGAAAGCTGGTGGTACCAGACTAACGGTACTTTCTGTAAACAAATTTGAAGGAGAATGCAATGACTGAGTTTCACAACTCTTAGTTTTTGTTCATCCTGGTGGAAACATGATGTTTCACGGTAAGAAGCAGATGTTTGGAGGACAGGTAGGAGGAGGGACATAATGATTTAGTCTCCTAGTATAATATTTATTAGATAGTCGAGATGGATCATCAGAGATCACCGAACCCTTTATAGCCATTTCCTATACTGAAGTGGAAATGACAGAGTGTTTTTCCACGGATTTAGTTGAGAGATAGCTGACTTTACACAAGGGTCAGGATTCTGGTTGGAATATTGGTTAACTGATAAATTACATCAGCTTAATTTAGTCTATTTCGAACTGGTAAGACATCAGTTCATACGAATAGAATGGATCATGAGACGGCTTAGTTAGATAGACGTGGTGTTGCACACGTTGCATTAAGTTCTGTCTAGTGGAAGTAAATATGAAAGTGGATGCTTTTAACAACCGATATGGTAATTAAACCTTCGGGTAGTTGTTGAGAACTCAGTTGAATTTATAGCATGTGTAACAATGACACTTACTATTACTAGGGTAATTGAAGAAGTCAACTTAAAATATCGGAGCTGACCCTGGAGGCGGTGTTACCTTACTCGGATATTGCTTAAGGTACTGGAGGAGGATTAGTAGGTTCTGGGAATGATGTCGGAGTGACTGAGATATAAAATTTGTAAATTTCTCACGGTGCACTCAGATGGTGATGCGTTACATCGAGACATCTAATGTTAGTTTTAGTGAGACGGTAGGGATATGGACATATACATAATTGTCTATAAGAGCAACACCTGGTAGAAAGGTTGCAAAATTGATAATCGGATATTATTGGAGACTTTTGCCACTTCCTATTTTCAAATTGGGAGTAAGACTAATCAGTAGAAATTATTGACATTGATTTGGAATTTTTATTCCGTATGGGATTAGAGTGATGGATTGAGTATGTTCGTTTATGAACGTTAATTAGAGTAATGTTCACTTTGGAGTTTCATGTCAGTTGAACATTGCACTGATAATGGAGTACGTTATAGCATGTGGATATCTGTTATTGTGGATAAAATGTGCTATTTTGAAGGAATTTTCTGATGATGTTGGAGCAGTAAATTTGCTTCATATCTCTAGATCGAGAAATTATATTTGATCATGGAGGATATGCTTGGGACATATATCCTCGGTTTTCATGGATAATTGGAAGTGTTTACTTCGCTTTTCAGATTTTTGTCTGTCATATAGTTTGCACAAGGAGGTTAGTGTGACAATGTTTGATAAGACCTTGATTTCATGTACGGATACATCGGAGAGACATACTCTCCTTTGTACTGGATTATGCGTGGTTTGGAGGCGGCAGTAGGATTTTGTATATAGTTAAACTCGTGCACTAGAATTTTCTATCAGGAAACGGTTGATTGGGATGTCTTCCCTATAGGAAGCAATGTGCGTTTTGGAGGAAGGTCAGTTTTTATGTCGTAAATTGCCTTTTCATGGATTGTGGTGATCAATTAAGGCAGTAGCCTATAATTTAGCGTTACCAAAACGTTAGCGTAGGGTGCATAGAAGTTTTGCGAATCTATGCTATAGAATTTAGAGGCATATGGATTTGTACCCTGGTATAAATATTGGGTAAGGATGAGTTGTTGTTAAATACAACCTACGTATAGCATATATTTGTGTTTCTTAAATAAAGGAACCATAAATTTTCTATGAGGAGTTGGGATTCAGTGGAGCTCCTACACAGAGGCAGTGTCCACAACGGAACGGAAATGAATTTCAAAGAAAAGAATTTAGAGTTTCATGAATTCCGAGAATGGAATTCCTTTTGTTAGGGGGGAAGAATGTAATACCCCTAGTTTTCAAAAGGATATAATTGGAATTTAATTTTTATTTCTTGTGCATTTTAATGGAATATATGTGGCTATGTGCTTGTGTGGTTATGAGTTTATTTGAGTCTATTTGCTTAATTGTTCATTTTAATATGTTTTTTCATTGTGTGATTAAATGTTTTGTCTTAATTAATTTAGTAATTAACTTGCTTTGATGATGTGTTGCTTAATAGTAAATTTGTTTTAAGGTTGAATGATTTTAATTATTTTATTTTAGTTTATGTTTTAAGGACTATGGAGATGGATAGTAGTAATAGACCAAACAATTGGGTTACATGGACTACTTAGATATGAGGTGTAGTGGGTACGAATATTACCTATGAATGGTTGTACATATATATATGGGTATATATGTATAGGAGGATAATTTATTAGTATTATCATTATTGTTAAATAATTAATATTAATGATAATATTTTAATAGTCGTTAAATATATATATATATATATATATATATATATAGCTTGTTTTATACACATATGTATAAATTACGTAAGCGGTAGCTTATATATATATGTGTGTGTGTGTGTGTGTGTGTGTGTGTGTGTGTGTGTATTATTTATTTTATTTTATTTTTGTTATTTTTTTCCTTTTTATTTTACGTTACGTTATTTTTATTCTTAAGTTGGCAAACTTAGGGTTAAACTAGGATTAGGGTTTTATGTTGTATGTATGTATATACAATAGTATAGGTTTGTGGAGGCTGAAATATTGTTATACGTGATATAGTATACTTAGAATAGAAAAGAGAACAGAGAGAAAAAAAGAGAGAAATTAAGGGAGGAAGCTAGGGTTTTGGCCAAGGATTGTAGGCCAGACCAAGGAGGAAGGAAGAGGGTTTGTTCATGGGTAAAACCAGGAACAACAGAGAGGGTTCGACGGCAACCAAGGTCGCCGGAAAACCAAGGAAGAAGGAGAGAAGGTTTCAATTCGAAACCTAGAAGCAAGTTCTATCTCTAACTCTCTCCCTTAGACTTGTGTTCTGTGCATGCCTAGATAATCTCTAGGATGTAATTGGATTTTAAAACTGATCTTGTATGTAAATTAATTAAGAGTTTAAACTGGATTATGTGTTGTAAGTTAGATTTGATTTATGTGTTATCAATTGTTTCAGCACATGTGTTTTAAATTTCTGTTAGTAATGCATACTTGGTTTGTATGTTTTTTAGATAATTTTGGGACATAAATTGGACCCTAGGAACTTAAATAAAACATTACAGGGGGTTCTGCACATCGCCGAAGGCGAGGAAGATGACATATTTTGGTATACGACTCTGAGGGAGAGAGAGCCGGCTCTCCAAAGGAGGGAGTCGGCTCTAGGGAAGAGAGAGCCGGCTCTCCAAAGGGGAGAGCTGGCTCCACAAGGAGTAGAGCCGGCTCTCCATGGGGGAGATCTGGCTCCACAAAAGGGGGAGCTGGCTCCCTCTTTGGGAGAGGCGGCTCTTCTGCTGTAATCACACATACGCGTGTATTTTTGATGTTTTCAGACTTCCGGGGGCTAAAGTGTGATTTTGGACTTTGAGGGGGATTTTAAATGATTTATAAAACCATTTTAAAATCCCAGGAATTGATTAATCTAGGCTACTAAGCTAGAATGTTGGACATTATGAGATATATACTGATTTGCGTGCTGTCATTGTTTATGGAGGATTTGTTTGCTTGTCGTTTGTACTAGCAAGTTAAATGAAATAACTTAGATATATTCTTGAATAATTTACTGTAATGTATTCAGTTATTTATCTGTCATGCATTATATTATTCATTGGATTTTAATTGTTGAACTACTTTATCTATTTTATCAATTATTGGATGGTTTTGTGGATTATATGCACCGGTATGGGACGGTGGCATATTAGATATAGATTAGCTCAAAACGCTAATTCCTACATATTTTGGATTTTAAATTGATGAATTGCTTTATCTGTTTTATCAATTATTGGATGGTTTTGTGGATTATATGCACCGGTATGGGATGGTGGCATATTAGGTATGGATTAGATCAAAATACTAACTCCTACCTATTCTAGAATAAGGGAATGGATTAATTATTATATTAAATCCTACTTATATCTTGTGTCAAGGCAACGAACAGTTGAGCGGCACTACCTTGGTTTTGGATGGATTTAAAATATATATTTATGGTACCACGTTGTGAGCTTGAGTCTCAGGATCGTTGGTTAGGGAGCGTATATGCAATGGGATGCATAGCTGGCTATGACGGTCTGAGGTGTACCCTATTAGGTTTAGGTACACATGCCTACTTCATGTGCGTTTTGCATGTTGCCTTCTATTCAGGTTGAGACCCCCTTTGTAGTCTAGTGAGAGTCTTTTAGTGTGGCTATATATATATATAGTTATAGACTTTTTAGCTATTGCTGAGTTATCTAGGATGTATCTGTGTATCGAGTCTCTGCTTGGACTGTAGTACAGTAGAACTTGTTTGTGGGCCTGATCCACTATCATTTTTCAGGTATTCGTCAGGAGTGTGGATTGTTTGTGCTGAGCAGGGATCGTCTACTTCATTCTTCCGGATTGTCTATATAGGAGTTCCTTTATGATTTTAGTATCTAGTTATAGATTGTTGATTGTTCAGTTTTGGTTTTCTAGGGGTCCACATAGTATGGATTCCCGAGTTGTATAAATTAGAGGATTACTTGTGTCAGAAGAATTTATTAAAGAATATTTATTTTTGAGGATTTATTGTTGGATTATCATTTTAGTTTTTTTTTTTTTAGCATTTTATTTATTCTTATTTATCATACTTGTATTCTGTGTTTGATTATTGCCGATTTATTTTTGATATCCTCGGGTAATCGGGCGTAGGCCTGGCTAACCTGCATCCGAAAATCCGGGGGGTATCACTGTCCTCAGGGATTATGGGATGGAATTTAATTCAACATTAATGGACATGAGATTGAAAAGAAGTTTGATTGATTGATTAAACTATTGGAAATATGCAATTGAAATTAATGTTGAAGTAAATAGGGTTTAGGGAATAGAAGAGGAGTCTTAGGGCATATGAATCGTCACTAAGCTTATGCATTAAACCATTTGCCTTTAACTATTGGGAAAAAATATAATGTAATCAAGATGTGGCTACAAGCACACATAAATGAAGAGGATAATACAAATTAAAATAATAAGCATGGATTATCAAAGTTAATTATATATTGTCTACCTAACTACAAGTAAACTAAGGTGTAGAACAACCTATCAAAACTAAGTCATAACCCATCAAACTAATTAACAAATGTATTCAATAAATACCATGCATAGCCATCACTAAACCCAATTAGTAAAAGCATTTAGTGTAATGATTAATTCCCAATTAATTACACATAAGACAACATGCCTAATGGTACTTGAATGTTATCGTGATGTTGATGCACATTAGGATGAAGAATGCCTTATTGGTCGATGTGACCAAGGTCGTCAACATGGTCCTCATTATGTGTCTCCATTGATGAAATGGAGTTACTTGAATTACCCCTTCCTCTAGGATTATGAACAATTGATTCAAGGTTAAAATTCAATGGGACAAGAGTATGATTCAATGACCTACGACCATGTATGCACAATCAAAACAAACAACAACTCAACAACTAGCAAGTAGCAAACACTTCTCCTCTGCAACAAGTCAATCAACAAACCTCCACATACATTGATCCCATACTCCTATGCTTTCAACAAATGCAAGAAATAAATTGTCACCACGCAGGCCGACAATTTGACTAAGAAATTAAAACTTGCCACCATGTGAGCCAACGATTTAACTAAGTGGTGCGCACGAATGTGTACCACTTAAAAATACCACTTATAACAATAGCATATTAATCATTGTAGATTAATGCTAGAGTAGGGGGTTGTCAAACCACAAGGATTGCTAGTTTATGGCAAACAGAATTATAAAACTACTTCCTCTATTTGATAAAAGAAATGATAAATCGATTGGTTTGTCACTTAACCTACGAACTTAACTTTCAGAAAACAGTAAATAATGTAAAAAGAATGGATTGAACTTCTAAAGAAAGGCTAGGGAATTGACGTCACCTTAACCTTATAAACATGTAAAACTTACACTCAACTTGGGGATTGACAATTATATATATAAAATGATGTGTAGGAGCATAAAACTACCATAACATCGTCAAGAAGATCATACACTCAGGACTAAGCATAACCTATCTTTGGTTAGCATGGTTCATCCACCTAAACTAGATTGTGGTATGAACCATCTTCCCTAGGCATGGCCTATCAAGGTCCTTCAATAGTATGTTGCAGCACATGAAATCAATTAAATATCATAGACTATCTTCAGTTAGTATGGACCATCTACCTAACTACATTAATCTAAGGGTGTAGTATGGTCCATTTTTCTTAGGTATAACCTATATAAATGCTTAATTTCATGCCAATATAACCATTTCATAAATTCTTTCCCATTGTCACCATAGGAAATCAAGTGTAATACTTGTATTAATATAATTTCTAAGATAAGATAACAAAATCAACACAAATATATATTCATAGGATAAATACATGCATTAATTTAATGTAAAGAATATCAAGTCAATATAAATACTTTTAATTTATGAAACTAATATACACAGTAAAAAATCCCCAAATTGAAATACAAATCGAACCATGTTTACTTGGTCTTGGTTACATCAACTCCCTAGAAAAGGGATTTAGCCTCTCATGAATATGGCTACACCCTCCAGGATTGAAGAAGAGAATAGAATTCCCTCTCTCACCATCTTTGCAAGCCTCCTCCAAGAACCCTAAAAATCCACTCTCCACTTTATATCTTTTCTTCCAAAACAAACTCGATAGCCTTCTTCAGCCCTTTCCCCCTCTTTATCCTCCTATCAGTTAAAAATACAAAATCCCTTATTTAAAATTTGAAAATACATCTCAGGATAGACAAAATCAGACTTAAATAAAATAGGGGCCCGTGGTCTCGCATCCGGATGTGAAGCCCTGATGGTTTGGCGTCTGGACGCCAAAATGGGTGTCCGGACGTGAGCTTCTGGAGGATGGCGTCCAGACGCCAGTTCTTGCGTTCGGATGCCAGGCATGCTACTCTGACACAAACTTTTCTCTTTAGCTCTAGTTACATCCATCGTCTCTTCATGTTATTTCTCTTTGATGATCCCTTGAAATGTAGGCCTGATATGACTTGTGCTTCAAAACCCTTTAAAACTTTATTCTTATTCCTTTTTAGCAGTAAGACCTGCAAAAACACAAAAACATATAAAATAGTTAATCTATATAACAGATTAAATAATGGGCTTAACTAATGCAATTAAGGGCGCTTAAATATGAAATATTTGACGCTTATCAGACCCCCAAACTTACATTTTACTAGTCCCTTAGCAAAACAAAATTGAAACACAAATTTCTCCTTTTTCGTGGAAGTGACGATTGTATTTAGCATATGCAACAAGCTTTTTAAACCCCTAAGTATCCGTAGAGGACGAGTGAAGTCTTGTGAGGGTTTATCAGAAATAATACCCACAAACACTAAGCAACAAGACTCATTCTAGTGTACACTGAAACATATGACTTTGGGGAAAAACTCTATCAAGAAGACTACAGCAAGTATGAATACAATGACATCTTAAAACATTATTCAATTCCCAGCCCTCATGCATCAACAGATTGGTCCACATACATGATCTTCAACATCTCATTTATAATAGAATTTCATCTCAAGATCCTTAGAAGTCAACCAAAATTTCATTTTCTTTAAGAATGCACTTTTAACCCTTTTATGGCTCATTCAACATTTTCCCATCCTTAATCTATCTTTTGAAATCATAATCTAAGGCATACATTTATTTGAACACATTTTGTGTGTGTGTTTTTTTTTATTTTTATTTTTATTTTTATGTATGACCATGTGCAATGTCTAAGTTCCTTAAACTTTCTAACCACCCCATGTAACAAGCGTTGAGCCAACGACTCCCAAACAAGATGGTTTTAGGGCGTTAAGTATAAAGACACTCCTAAGGGCATAATGACTCGGAATGGCTAGGCTACGAACTCAAACTAATCATACATCTTATATTCTTTCCTTGTCTTCCTTTTTAATCAGTTGACATGTTGAAAGAATGCAGTTTTATTCATTTATTTATCTATTTATATGCCATGGATTATTTCATTCATCCGACCTACCAATTCAGGGAGTCAATTAAGTAAAACCACAAGGAAGGGAATATAATTTTCGGTGTGCTCATTTTGCATTGTGAAGTCACTTAGAGATGAAAGACTCCAAAATAAAACATTTAAATAATGTAATGAACCTTTTTCATTTTGAACAATAATGCTGATAACTTTCTATCATTCCTTGATACCCTATATAAGCATACAAGCTGTATTAATCACATAAATCCCCCCCAAACTTAGTTCCAACAATGCCAAAAGTCATTTGCCTAAACATTTTTATTTTATTTTAAATACAAATCAACCATAAATAAACAATGACAAATTGCTAACTCTCAACACCCCTAAACTTAAATGATACATTGTCCTCAATGTATGAAAACAAGTATAGAAATTAAGCATGCCAAGAGATGTAAAAGGAGAGAGACTACCGAGTGCAATATGATAACTTCAATGCAACCAGTGGTAGTGAAACAACGAAATTCTTCCCCCAAACTTAGACCTGATAATCTGTTCAGAAAACTATACACCAAGCATAAAAGCATCGACATATATGAAGATATAAATATAAAGTACCACGTCATGCTTTATTTAAAATTGGGAAAGAAAATCAAAATATGTGCACATCAAAAAGTGCACCCATAATTGTCATGCCAAACATGGCCCAAATCCTAAAATTATTCAAGACACACAAAATAGAATGAAATAGCATGAACTAAATAAAACTAAAACAAGAATCAGTTCACCCTACAAATTAGAGGGTGAAGTGTCTGCTCCTTTAGGAGCATGATCATTCATTGATTTCACCTGTTCGAGTAAGAAGTTGCTCCTTCTAATCTTTTAAATTGTAAACCTTCTTTATAGTTTCACGCTTCTCATTACATGGAATCACCAACCCTTGGTTCTTAATCAGCTTCGTGATGAGATAAGAAACGGAACTGACTAAGATATAGTGCCTTCCTTTTTGCAGACAATCAATTTGTTATAAACCTTCAAGATTTGATTCATAATCAAAGTGGGAACTAAAAACCAAAATTCATTCTCTGCTGAAAAGAGACAATCCAAAATAACACTGTTATTTGCTGTAGGTTTCCAAATCGGAAGTGTGACAGCCCTGGTTTTTAGGTCAGTGCGTCCCGTGATGAATCAAATGTAGATCCGTTGACGAATACAGAATGTGGAAGCAAAAGATAAAATAGTGGTCTCTAGAGATTTAACACGTCTTTAGGACACCAATGTGATCCTCAATGAGGTCACGAAACCCAAGGAATACAAATGCGGAAGCGACGTTTTAAAAACGGATAAGAATAAACCTGAGGGAAAAATGGTCATTTCATGAAAAAATGGATGCTACCAAGCATACCATTGTAAAGAAAACAAAAAAATTAATGAATTTAGACTCAAGAATCACCTGATTCGGAGTCCGGACGAAAAAGAAATGAAAATAAGAACAAATGGCATTCTCCGGTTTAGAGATACCCTGACCCTATCTCACTAAAACTAGTATAACTTTCACTATGATTGGAATTTTTGTGTGTGGTTGGTTCCATTGGAAAGCTAACTTTGATCTCTTGAATTTAGGATCAAGAACGACTCAATTTGGAACTAAAACAAGTGAGATATGGCCCTCTGAAGGAAGATGTTTGGAGCAGGATGTGCCATGGCGGGCACCTGCCCAAACCATGCAAAAATCCTGCGGGTGCCTAACAAATACCACAGTGGGCTGGAGATTTTTTACAGGGCCCTGCCAAAACCCATGGGGGCCCTGCCAGTTGCTATCCCGGCGCGGATTTTGGAACCCCAACACACAGAAACAGAAATTGGAAGACAAGTCTCGAGAACCTAGGTAGCTTAACTAATCATTTGCAAGTGTGTGTGGAACATACTTAAGAGTGATTTCTAATCAATTAAGGAAAATAAACAAAAGATGGCCTTAAGGCCACATGGCAAGTCATTTACAGATTATGTTAAATCCTTGAAATTCCATAAACGACTATGAAGTTAAACCAACATACATGTCATATAGATGTCTTTGGCCCTTGGCCTCATTACATATACATCCAAGGAGTGTCAAAAGGTGCACTTAAGTGCACATTACATAGCTTAGACAACAAATACAAGTTATTTTTATACAATACATCAAAAAGGATCATGATATGCTAACAAGTGTATACTCAATGTCACCAAAAATACTCCAAGAATTCTAGCAAGTCATAGAGTGTTGTGCGTCCCGCAATAATGCTTCTTTACCTGAAAAACACCCAGTAACTTTGGGGTGAGTAAACAAGTTTATTGTAGGGCTTGAGCATGCATAGACTCAATTTCTTTAAAGATTTTTACATTAACTTGAAACAATTCAAAAGGGGTCATGCCACTTAACGTCTATGTTAAAGTGAGACTCAGGGATCAGCTTAAGCTACTTCAAAGCATTCCAAGCATAAACTACAATGTTTATGCAATTAAACAGTATAAAAGCATGCTATACAATGCAACGAGATATAGATCCTCAAAATCATTACTTGAAGTCCAAGATACGAAATCAACCAAAGTGGTTCATGCCACCTAGCGTATACGTTCCAAATGAGTTTAAGGAGTCGTCCTAGGCTACATTAGAACAACAAAACACAATTCACCATACCGATGCAATTTAACCAACATTGGAACTTCCAATACAACGCATAAAGCACAAATTCTCAAAGTTAACATCTTGTAACTTAAAATAGGAAATCAAATATGGAACTACAAGTTACAACATCATATAGTTATCAATTTGAAATGAAATGCGAAATCAAACAAAGTGGGTACTTGGACATCACACTAGATCAGACCGACACTATAGTTACTTTAGGGTTACTAGCCCACGGGGAACCTCCCTATGTGCGCATTAGACTTGTAGAGGGACAATCCCCCGTACTAGAACCATGCTCTAGCCTTAGTCATAACAACGACATCACTAGTTTCCAAAATCAACAATTTGTGCAACAACATATATGTATCAACATAACATATATATACAATGTAAAGCCATCTACCATGCACAAACCAATTTTGGAAACACAATACATGCCCTAAGTTCACAACTATAATGGCATAAAGAATGTCGAATAATCATTATGCAACTTGTTACTCTTTATAACAATGTCCATCAATATTAAGAATACAATCCCACAATTATTGTACAAGTCTAGAATTATGATTTAAACATGCAATTGGCATACAATACATACTCAAATCATTAATACAACAAGGATAGAAATTAATTAAATAAAACAAATAATTTCTCTATATTTAATCTCTCATCCAAACATGCTCAATTTAATATATGTTATAGTACCTATCATGGTCATTACATAAATCACTTCAAAACTTGATTTAAATCATAAGAACATAATAGTGAAAATTAATTAAATTAATTAACTAATTTCTCTAGATTTCAGATCAAATTCAAATAACCTCAAATTAATACATGTTAAGCAACATATCATGGTCTTTACATCTATCGAATCAAAAGTGCAAGATGAGCAAGATATCATCAAATAGAATTTAATTAATTTAAAATAATTAAATCTCTAGATTTCAAAAGTTGTTCAAATGATCTCAAATTTATATATATCAAGCATTAAGTCATGGTCATACCATATATCAAGTCTAAAATGGAATAGAAGCTAAACACAATTTACTAGAATTTAAATCAAATTAAATCTATTTAATCTCTAGATTCGAAAACTCATTTAAATCATCCCAATTTAATATATATCAAAGATCAAGTCATGGCCATGCCATATACCAAGTCTAAAATGAGTTATAAGCAAACTATAATACATCATTAATTTCTCAAATTAACATAAGACATGCATACAACTTATATCTCATACAAAATCAAGTAAAACCACTTTGAAAATAAATTATAACACCCCTACCTCACTAGAGAAGTGTCTCTCTAGAATCCAGGGCAAATCAAAACAAAATGGTAAACCCTTCAAGGGTTATGAAGAGGAGGATGAGGGGAACAAAAGTATTCCCAAGGTTAAGCTTGGAAATCAATGGAAGGCCCTCAAAAATCAAGGCCAAAGCCTAAGGCTTCAAGCTCCATACATGGAAGCTAGGGTTCTAATGAGGAAGAAAATGACATAATGTGAAAATGTGTGAGTGAAGGAAATAGAAATCCTCCACTCACTATGTGATCCTACACCATGGTCAACACACACATCTATGGTCAATTGCACAAAAACCCTTTTTTAAAGCCATAATCCCAAAGTGGCCCAAAAATAATTGCAAGACTTAATTTGGAGTATACACTTGTTACTTATCCAAGCATCCATTGTAGGCTTAATCCTAAGCCTACATGATGAGCGCTGAAAAGTGCGCATTTAAACCCTTTAAACTTAGGTATTCTAGGACCTTTGTTTATCTTACTTTCTCGTTTTAGACTAATTTCGTGTTATTGCCTTTTTTAGGTGCTTATCCCTAAAATAAGCTAATTCAGCCAAATAAGAGCGTAAAAGAAGCTAACTCAAGCTGGATGGAAGAAAGAAGCAAAGTGGAAGTAGATTGAAGCAAAGTATGGAATTCATCAGGTTCGATTAATCACAAAAACATTTCGATCAATCGAAAGTTCATCGATCTAGACATTTGAAGATGGATCCAAGCTCTTTTGTCCTTATCCAAAGATCCCACAAAGTTCGATCGATCCAACAATTCTCAGATCGATCGAAAAGATTCCATCTTATCCTGTTGTACCACCCTACTTACCACTTTTGTCTCATTCCCTAAAACATCTCAGATCTATCTTTATCCAAAAAGGTGCCGCCATAGGAAGATCGATCCAGCCAAAGTTTGATAGATCTCAGCCATGTTCGATCGATCACAGCACAGGTTCGATCGACCGAACCCTCTCAAATCCGAAAAAAATATATTTCCATCTCATTAAAAGTTGTCTCATTGTGCAATCATTGAAGGAGCCCTTGTGTACGAGCCTACACCATTGGGTGTGACATTTGCGCTACCTATATAAGGAATATGAGCCACTTTTACATATGTTTTTGGGTAGATAGTTTTTAGAGATAATTCTTATAGAGGAAGAAAAGAGAAGAAGAGATAGAGACACATTCTTGGGAGGTTTTCCATCTACTTCAAGAAGAGGAGCATTTCTACCATGGAAATAGCCCTTGAGGGTTGGAGGACACCATCCATGAGTGGCTAGACATTCTCTTGGGGTCTTGGGGTTAGAGTTAGCCATAGGCATGCTTTCTTTATCTGGATTCATGTATTTTTGAGGGGATTTGTGTTGTAATACATGTTTTGACATCTTTATATACATAGATCTTGTTTATTCAATGATTTGTGTGGTTTAATTCTTCCAAGTAACCATTTCATTCTATCCAGATGTCTATGTATGCTAGAATAGATGTTCATATGTTATTCTCTATTTCTTGTGTTATTGATGCATGTCTATGTGTATTAATGCTAAAGATTTAGAGATTGTCAAGACACAGTGCTTAATAGAATGCTCTTATGGTTTATTTGATGGTTCATACTCATTACTTGATGGATTGTGCCTTTCTTTTAGTTTAATTAGTTTAATTTTCATGTCATTAGCTTAGATGTAGTGTAGTTACCTTAGTTGTTAAATGGGAGGACAATCCATGCTTGTTGTTTGATGTTCCATACTTATGAATGCAAGTAGTATATTTCTCTAATTTTGTGATGTGTTTGGATTGTGAGCTTAAAGAAGGATTAATGGCTTAGTTTGATACATTGTGCTATTCATTGCATTGTTTAGATAATATACACTTAATTGGTCATCCATGGTTGTTAAAACAACCACACACACTCACTATTGTTTCAATATATGCCTTCCCCTCATTGATTGTGAATTGAGTATAGAGAAAAATAATGCTTAGTGGTGATCTCTAAGTTCCAAGATCTCTCTCTCTTATTTTCTCTATCCTTTAATTACTTGTTTGATATTGATCTTGTTTAGTTTTAATTGTAGTTTAATCAACCAAACAACCTACCTTTGATCACTCGACCTACTAACCCTAAACAACCTACCTTTGATCACTCGACCTACTAACCCTAAGCCTTGTTTCCACTACTAGTGCACCCTCAATCCCTAGGGATGATCCCTACTCACCCTTGTTATATTTTTAGTTAGTGGTAGTAGTGGCATTTATAAATGTAAAACTTGGCCACACTATTTTGCACAAATTTGGTTGCACACCACGACGGACACCAAGTTTTTGGCGCCGTTGCTAGGGATTTAATTAGCAACGCTGTGTTTTGGAAACAATTAGGGATTAATACTCTTTTGATCATGTCTTTTCTTTATTTTATTTTTGGTTACTTATTGTGTTTGTTCTTATTTGGCTAGGTGAAATTGAGCAAGGAGGTTAAGCAAAGGAGACTTCAAAGCAAGGAGCTAAGTTAAGCACAAAAAGGACTAAAAATCTAAAAAAATGCAAAGCATAGCAAAGTTTGGAAGTTAAAAATGAATTGAAGTTGCTTAAGGACCATTTATGAGATCTTTCTGACTCAAGCTCTAGTTAAATCGTCTGCCTGCGTGGAGGCTTGTTTTCCATTTCTTAGATAAATCGTGAGCCTGCGTGGAGGCAATTTACTTTTCTTTGCATGTTATTTAAGCATAGGAGTATGGGATCATTGAATGTGGAGATTTGTTGATTTATTTGTTGTGGGGGCGAAGTGATTGTTACTTGCTTGTATTTTACTTTGCTAGTGTATGCATGGTCGTAGGTTATTGAATCCTACTCTTATCCCTCCTAATTTGTATCTTGAATTGGTTGTTCGTAATCCTAGGGGAAGGGGTAGTTCTCATCACTCTATTTCACTAATGGAGGATTTAAATGACGACCATGTGGAGGACCTTGGTCACATAGATCAACAAGGCAACCTCCACCCTAATGTGCATCATGAAAATGTTCAAGTATCACCCACAACAACAAGGCTAAGTTCCATTGGGAATGCCTAGGCCAATATTTACTCCACAACCCCCCATAGTTCAAGCTAATAAAGGTGTTCATTTAACACCACCAATTGTGAATCCTCCTATTGCATTGAGAGACCATTATGTACCTAATGAATACAATGCACCCACTTGCATTCAATTGCCTCCATTTAGAGCACATCACTATGAAATTAAACCACAAACTATTCAAATGCTTCCAAACTACCATGGATTTCCTAGTGAAGAACCTTATAAGCATTTGGATGAGTTTCTTGAAGTGTGTTCCACCGTGAAATACACGGACATGCTGGAAGAAGTGTTAAGGCTTAAACTTTTTCCTTTTATCCTTAAAGACATGGCAAAATATTGGTTTAACAATCTTAGGCCTTTTTCGATAACTTCTTGGGCGGAAATGCAACAAGAGTTCTTAAAAAAGTACTATCCGGTTTCTAAGACCAATGCTATGAGAGCTTTAATTAGAGAATTTTCTCAAGGGGATGGGGAAATGTTTCATGAGGCATGGGAAAGGTTTAATGATTTGCTTAGAAAGTGCACTCATCATGACATACCTAAGTGGCAACTAGTCCAATATTTCTTTAAAAGTTTACCGAATAATCACAAAGGTATGGTTAATGCATCCATGGGTGGTTCTTATCTTGATAAGCATGAAAATGATGTGTGGCAATTGTATAAAAGTATGAGTGAAAATTCCATACATAGGTCCTTATCTTCTAAAAATGGTAGAAACCTAGGTGGAAGGAAGAATGTCGGCTTATATCAAGTTGACAACTCCAATGACATAGCCATCAAGATGAAATCCTTGTCTCAAAGGTTTGATCAATTTTTTATCAACCAAAATTCGGTGAATCAGTTGTCCCCATGGACAAGTGCAAAGTGAGCCCCATGAGCAAGTTAATGCTACATTTGTTAATCCAGGGAATAATCCCTATGGCACTCATTACCATTCAAGTTGGAGGAACCATCCAAATTTTTCTTGGAAAAGCCAAAGGAAAGGCTCAAACCCTCCCCAAGGTGGTTTTCAAGGGAAGTATGTTCCGCCACCAATGCAAGGCCAAGGTTCCCAAGGTTTTAAATCATCATCATTTCAATCACATGGCAATCAATTTTCTAATTCTCATTTTCCTAATCAGCCATCATATTCCCAAGGCCTTTGAAGAGAAAGTTTTGACCGCTCTAGGCACTCTAGAGGTGAACACTCAATTGCTTCATTCTCATTCTCAATCCATTGCTAAGCTAGAAACCCAAATAGGGCAAACAGCTAGTATCTTAAATGCTAGAGAGAAGAGGAAGATGCCTTTGAATGCCCCACCAAAGCAACAATGTGTTGTGGAGACTCATTCCTCATTGGAAGGGCACACAATTGAACATGTCAATGCGGTGACAACCTTGAGAAGTAGGAAGGTTATTGACAACCAAGTAGGTATTCCCAATGAAGAGAGTGAACCAGTGCAACCAAAAGTTAGCACCTGTCCCCTTTCTCATCATATTCCTCCTTTATTGCACATGCATGATCATTCAAATGAGAAAGTGTCAAAAAGTGATTTGAAAAGTGAGTTCAAAATTGATTTGAAAGATGAAGTAAACAAAGCTTTGAAAAAGGATCTTAAAAATTCTTGTGTTGAAGACTCTTCAAAGAAAAGTTTTGAAAAAGCTTTTAAGCCTAGAGCTCCATTTCCGGATGCCTTGAAAGGATCCATTTATCTTGATAAGCAAAATACCAATACAAATGAAATCATTAAAATGTTTAGGCAAGTGAAGATTAATCTTCCACTTTTGGATGCAATTAAGCAAATTCCGGTTTATGCCAAGTTCTTAGAAGATCTTTGCACCCAAAAGAGGAAGAACAAAAGCCAAGCACCTAGGAAAGTGGTCTTGATCGAGCAAGTGAGCTCAATCTTGCAACATAACACCCTCCCAAAGTTTAAGGACCCCGGTTCACCTACTACTTCTTGCATCATTGGTGATCATGTCATTAATCGGGCTCTTCTAGACTTAAGAGCAAGTGTTAATCTTCTTCTATACTTGATATATGTCAAATTAGGCTTAGGAGACTTGAAACCGACGTCGGTGGTTTTACAACTTGCCGACCGATCCATCAAAAAGCCTAGGGGTATCATTGAGGATGTATTGATTAAAATTGATAAATTCTTCTTCTCGGTCGATTTTGTTGTCATTGACACGGAACCGGTTCCAAATCCCAAGAGCCAAATTCTCGTTATCCTTGGCCGTCCTTTCTTAGCAACCTCAAATGCCAACATCAATTGTAGGATGGGGTTAATGAAAATCTCATTTGGACATGTGAAGGTGAAGTTGAATATCTTCAATCCGACCCTAAATTCATTTGACAAGCATGAGGAAGTAAATGTTGTAGAAAAATTCCTAGATAATGAATGCGAAAGAATGGAGTCTTTGCTTGAAACCAAAACTTTAAAAAGTTCATCTTCAACCTTGAATTCCAAAAATGATGTTCCAAAATCTTACTTTGAAAGGGCATGAAAACCTAAAGATCATATTGACAAGGGACTAACAATTTCCTTTGAACTTCATCCAACAGGTTCTTTAGGTAACCGTTTGTTGGATGGAACTCAAAGTACTCATCACCCCATCAAGGAGGGGATGCATTATAAGATCTTTGATCTGGGCTAAAAGAGTCCAATGTCTTGCTAGAGACGTTAAAGACTAGTAAATGCTTCGTAGGGTTTACAACCCTATTCCTCCTTCATTTCTATTTTATCTTTCATTTCTTGCGTTTTCTAGATATGTTCTGGAATTCATACATATGGCTAGGATTTTGATTGAGTATGCATGCACTTTTGTTCTAAAAATAGGCATTTTGTCCAAGTTCAATTAATCTCAAAGGAGGTTCGATCGATCGAACACCCATCCTTGCATCCAATCTTTGCTCTGTTCCGTCGATCTAAAATTTCCTGTATAAATCAGCCCTCTGTGTATCGTTCAAAAGTTTATTTCGATCGATCTAAGAACTCCAAGATCGATCGAAATTGTTTTTGGATCGATATTCACTCCACACTTAGAAATTTTTTGAGATCCATGAAAATAGGCCTTTCTGTGCATCGTTCGAACTTCTCTACAGGTTTTCACCTGTTCGATCGATCAAAGTACCTTTTCGATCGATCTCAGTTTGATCGATCTTTGCTTCTTGTTGACCTTGATTTTGACTTTGATTTCATTTTCATTTTTATTTTTATTTTATTTTATCTTAAAAACTCAAAAAGATTTTAATTTCTACTTTTATTTTCATAAAAATAAAAAAATAAAAAAAATTATTATTTGTCGAGGTGAGATCGATCTCAACATTTTAAAGATCGATCATGTTCGATCGATCAAAAATTTTCCCTGATCGATCGAACTTGTCAGGAAATATTTTTTAAAACAAAACCTTAGGGTCATTAGATCGATTCACAGATTGATCTAACAACCATCTCACCTCTCGCCGCTGCAAATCATCCAGCTCCCATCTTCGGTGAGTTTTCGGTGACCTTCCCGAGGCTTGAAACTCTCTCCTTCATCTTAGATCTCATCTCTCTCCTTCGCATCACTTCTCTCACTCGGATTTGGTAAGTTTCACACCCTCTCTCTTGATTTCCATCTTCAATCACATGTTAAAGATGCTTCACATGTTAGATCTAGGGTTGTTAGGCTTAAATCTTGCCATATTTGAACTTTCCATGATTGTGTATATATATATATGTGTGTGTGTGTGTGTGTGTGTGTCTATAGATTTATATATTTTTCATTTTTAAATCGATTTTGATGTTGATGTAGCCAAACAAGTGAACCATATCGTGTTGTTGATATGTGAGAGGGCCCCACAAGTTTGCTTGGGTGCCCCTGTGTCTTCCACGTCACAGATCTGTGACTTTTCAAATTTCCCCTCCTAGTTCGATCGATCGAACTTTTCTCAGATCGATCATTTAAAGATAGATCGAACTTTTCTCAGATCGATCTCACATTTTTGTGATCGATCGAACTTTACAGATTTGCATCCCACACTTCACACACATCCTTTTGTGATTCATACTATCTCATACATGCCCAATGCCTGTGTTTTTCACATTGGATGCATTCCATACTTATATTATTTAGCATGCTTCACTTACTGTCACTATTTATTTAGCCTCGTCATCACTTGCGTAGATTCATGTATTATGTTGTTTATCTTATTTGACATACATGTTTCTATATACTGTGCTTCAATTCTTAATAGCAGTACTAACTTATATTGCAAGTGTTTTTCTTTCTGTTTGCAGGCTATGGCCAGGGTCAAGACTGTTGCCCGTGGACATTATCATCGCTGAGTCAGGTGCAGATTAGAGGGGCCAGGTGAGCCCTCTCATGTTCGGGAGCACCCCGAGCATCAGGCAGGACCATCCCAGGCCATAAACAGATCTTTATCAAGATACTCGCGCCTTAAGGTGGCACACGAGTCGGTCTTTGATATTTCATTCTTCTCCCGGTACATCTTGACTCGGGTTGCTTATGAGGATATTGACCGCCAAGGCATTTCAACCATTTTAGACCCGGTCACTTACCCAGTTTACCCAAGGATTGTTCGGATGTTCTTCCAGAACCTTCGACCTGCCCCGAGTAACCTGGCGGAGCTGCACACTACAGTTGATGGCCATCCTATCTGCACTACCATGGAGTCTCTGGCCTGATCCTGCCGATGCCCGCATGCCTGCCCTCCCGAGCTTGAGCTCGATTATCCTATCTTGGAGAGGCAGCCTTCCTATGAATTTATGGCTGAGGCACTTACAGGACATTACAATGAGGGTGACACTTTTGTTGCTCGTACCTTTCTGCCCGATAATCTGTGGTTCTTTGATTCGTTCCCGTATCGAAATATCTTCATGGCCGACCACAAGATTCAAAGGCGCGGTGATTATTTGACAACCATGTATGCCTTCTACACAGGGTGTTGGGTTTCTATTCTGGCCCTCTACTAGACCATGATGATAAAGCTTTATGCTAACTACATCAGCAAGGCCAAGCCCAAGCGGGCTAAGTTTCTTCCATTTGGCCATCTAATCACTCAGATCCTCCGGGATCAGCACTATCCATTCTGCTCGGATGAGGGCTTAGAGATAGGAGCTTGCCATTTTGGCAAGAAGGACTGGAATGAAAGCTATAATGCTCTTATCAAGAGATTTCTGGACGACTCTGTGATAGCAGCAGAGGAGGCTGAAGAGGAGAAGATAGCAGCAGCAGCAGAGGCAGACGCACCAGCAGCGGACGATCCAGCAATCGATCTTGTTACAATCCATATGGACATTGACTTAGAACAGTATCCTGCAAAGGGTCTATAGCATCATTCTCCAGTAGGGTCGCCAGTTCATTCTCCGGAGCAGGCTCAGGATGTACCATAGTTTCCCGATCCAGTAGTACCTGAGGCTCCAGTACAGATACTCGGCTTTGGAGATTATCTCCAGGCTTTGGAGGATGCTGTAGTCTCTATCTGTGTAGACACTATCGCCATCTGAGCTAATATTTCTTCTCTGTGTACGGATGTCATGACTGCACTGTGAGACATATCTTGAGATATCCGCGGAGCGCGCTCTGCTCGTCTTACCTCCTCAGCATGATCTTCATATCTCTCCATTACCTACTTTTCATATCTATCATGTTTACTATATTGATACTGTTGTGATATTTTTACGGCCAGCTTGTTGGCCCAGACATTCTGATGTACATTATTTTTATCATTATTCTTATCTTTTGCTATACATGCTATATTTTATTATATTTTGGATGTCATACCTTGTATTGATATATCTGTTTGTGATTGACTCCATCAGGTGTATCTTAGTGACTTCAGTGAGAGAGAGTGCTGCCCAAATTTTCAGGACCACCTTTTTTCCTCTCTCTTTACTTCAATTTTTGTCCCAATTACACTTGCATGTCCACTGTACACTGTTATTATTCCCCTTTGTTATCTAATGAGCTTTTATCCAGTGCTATCTTTTCAGGACCACAGTTAATCCCAAGTTTGGGGGGGTTATACCACCCACTTTGGATACTTGTATCCTAGCCATTCTTTGCTATTGCTGCACTGGTCTACTCTTTCCTTTGTTCTCTTTGCACATTGAGGACATTATGCCATTTAAGTTTGGGGGTAACGTACTAGATTTGTGTGCTAGTTTGAGGGAAAGGATGTGGTCATTTCTTTTATTGGCTTAGATAGCAACACATTTGATGCTGGTCGACTCAAAAAGGATTCTAGTGTTGTTTTGATTTGCATGATCATTTTCTTGATGTGTGAATGACCATACTTGCTTGCTTGATGTTGAAATTTTGGGAGATTGCTTAGAAATGGTTGAAAAATTGCATACTTGAGGTAGTTTTCTCCCAATGCTTGTTTGCAATATTGGTGTCTCTTTTGTGAGAATAAGCTTAATGTTTGTGGGTATCATTTTTGGAAACCCTCACGAGACTTCACTCGTCCACTAGGGGTAACCTAGGGGTTTAAAAGGCTTGTTGCATATGCTAAGTGTAATCGTGTTCCCTACAAAAGTGGTGTTATCCATTTATTGCTTTCTAGTTCATACTTGCATAGTTGTTCATTTCATTCCTTTACTTCATAGGTCATTGCTAGGGACTAGCAATATTTAAGTTTGGGGGTGTGATAAGCGCTGAAAAGTGCGCATTTAAACCCCTTAAGCTTAGGTATTCTAGGACCTTTATCTATCTTACTTTCCCGTTTTAGACTAATTTCGTAATATTACCCTTTTTAGGTGCTTATCCCCAAAATAAGCTAATTCAGCCAAATAAGATCTTAAAAGAAGCTAACTCAAGCTGGATAAAAGAAAGGAGCAAAGTGGAAGCAGATTGAAGCAAAGTATGGAATTCAGCAGGTTCAATCGATCACAAAAACACTTCGATAGATCGAAAGTTCATCAATCTATACATTTTAAGATGGATTTAAGCTCTTTTGTTCATATCCAAAAATCCCACAAAGTTTGATCGATCCAACAATTCTCAGATCGATTGAAAAGATTTCATCTTATCTTGTTGTACCACCCTACCTACCACTTTTGTCTCATTCCCCAAAATATCTCAAATCTGTCCTTATCCAAAAAGGCGCTGCTATGGGAGGATCGATCCAGCCAAATTTTGATAGATCTCAGCCATGTTCGATCGATCACAGCACAGGTTTGATTAATCGAACCTTCTCAAATCCGAAAAAAATATATTTCCATCTCATTAAAAGTTGTCTCATTGTGCAATCATTGGAGGAGCCCTTGTGTACGAGCTTAGACCATTGGGTGTGACATTTGAGCTACCTATATAAGGAATATGAGCCACTTTTACATATGTTTTTGGGTAGATAGTTTTTAGAGATAATTCTTAGAGAGGAAGAAAATAGAAGAAGAGCTAGAGACTCATTCTTAAGAGGTTTTCCATCTACTTCAAGAAGAGGAGCATTTCTACCATGGAGATAGCCCTTGAGGGTTGTAGGACACCATCCATGAATGGCTAGACATTCTCTTGGGGTCTTGGGGTTAGAGTTAGCCCTAAGCATGCTTTCTTTATCTAGATTCATGTATTTTTGAGGGGATTTGTGTTGTAATACATGTTTTGACATCTTTATATACATAGATCTTGTTTATTCAATGATTTGTGTGGTTTAATTATTCCAAGTGACCATTTCATTCTATCCATATGTCTATGTATTCTAGAATGGATGTTCATGTGTTATTCTCTATTTCTTATGTTGGTGATGCATATCTATGTGTATTAATGCTAAAGATCTAGAGATTGTCAAGACATAGTGCTTAATAGAATGCTCTTTTGGTTTATTTGATGGTTCATACTCATTACTTGATGGATTGTGCATTTATCTTAGTTTAATTAGTTTAATTTTCATGTCATTAGTTTAGATGTAGTGTAGTTACCTTAGTTGTTAAATGGGAGGACAATCCATGCTTGTTGTTTGATGTTCCATAGTTAAGAATGCAAGTAGTATATTTCTCTAATTTTGTGATGTGTTTGAATTATGAGCTTAAAGAAGGATTAATGGCTTAGTTTGATATATTGTGCTATTCATTGCGTTGTTTAGAAAATATACACTTAATTGGTTATCCATGCTTGTTGAAACAACCACACACACTCACTATTGTTGTAACATATGCCTTTCCCTCATTAATTGTGAATTGAGTATAGAGAAAAGTGATGCTTAGTGGTGATCTCTAAGTTCCAAGATCTCTCTCTCTTGTTTTCTCTATCCTTTAATTACTTACTTGATATTGATCTTGTTTAGTTTTAATTGTAGTTTAATCAACCAAACAACCTACCTTTAATCACTCGACCTACTAACCCTAAGCCTTGTTTCCACTACTAGTGCACCCTCAACCCCTTGGGACGATCCCTACTCACCCTTGCTATATTTTTAGTTAGTGGTAGTAGTGGTATTTATAAATGTAAAACTTGGCCACACTATTTTGCACAAATTTGGTTACACACCGTGACGGACACCACTACACTTGTCAACCATCCAAGCCAGCAAGTGCACCTATCCTAGGTCAACAAGTGGTTCAACCTCCGCCCTCCACATGTCATCATCCAAGGCATCAAAGTGTCTCCACACAAATGTCAACAGGTGGACCAATGAGAGTGTGACACTTGTCACACTTTTCGAAAATTGTAAAAAGGTCCTTTTTGAAAATATCTTCCAAATTAAATTGCAACATGGTCCCTAGGATGAAAAATAATTGCTTTACAGTAATTACACAAATGACCCTAAAAGAAAGAAAAATTTCAAAGAAGTGTGCATCCACACCCTTAAGGAAGAAAGTACACAACTAGCATGCTTCTACAAAAGTAAAAATACACATAGCATGTAATTTAAATATCATGGATGCATGTGAAATCAGAATTAAATCCGAACACGAAAAGTGAGGTTATGCCAACAAAGTGACAACCGAGAAAAAGACGAAAAGTGAATAGTGTCACTAAAGTGAAAATGTGAAAATGACTCGGTCCTCAAAAGAAGTCGTCAACCTAAGGAAAAGAGTCTTGGAAACCATCCCCGAGCACTCAAGGTGATGCTAAGTGATCATAAATCGAACTCAGAAAGGAAAGATCAACGGAAAAAAAAAATATTCGTGAAAATCTGAGAAAAAGGAAAGGAAGGAAAATGACCGGGTCATTGCAACCTTCCCACCTTAAAGGGATTTCGTCCCCGAAATCTAGCCCCAACAAGACAAAAGGCAAAACCAGGGTAACTATGGAGTATATCTCCGAGTATCCCACACAACATGCTACAAAAGTAATCCTAAAACTGGAAGACAAAGCACAAACCAATGTCATTCGCACCCACATACTGACGACAGGACAACCTCTCAAAAGAAAAGTGACCACACGGCCACATGATAAGTCAAAGGTCTCATACAAAACCCAAGGTCAGATAAAGGAATGGAAGGCAATAACCATAAGCATTCCTCCTGATGAACCATCATACCGATCCATAAACAACCACTAAAAAAACTCCAAGATAACCACGTATTAAATCAGGGTACAGAACAAAGACAATGTGGCAGTACGAATAGCGACCAGAACCCGCCCACGATGTACTCAAATGTGTGGTAGCAATGACAGTACCTAGTGCCCGCCCACACTTACTCGTCAGTAAGGTAACATCGACAGCAACTAACACCCGCCCACAACACACAACTTGTACCATAGCAAGACAGTATAAGGCACTAGTTCATAACCTGACCCCACTAGGTCTACCCATGAAACCTCTCAATACAAATGACATCAATGTCGTAAATCATCATTACCAAAAGCAATCTGGTAACCCGGTATTCCGCAAGAGTTGAGACGTGGTCCAAAGACGTCGACATCCTGGCAATACTCAAAATCCTGACGGTAATGTTACAGGTACCTTCCAACTTAAGGTCTCAATCCTCAATATAACAAAACTAATATCTCCAACATCTCAAAATACTACTACCAACAACATCAATTAAGAATCCAAACCTAAAAAGTAAATCAAAACCTTCATAAATCAAAACGAACCTCACTACAAGACATTTCATCGAAAGTCCTTCGTATCTCCCTGAAACAGATCAACTACTAGACTACTCATCGTAATTAAACATCGGATCAAAATCCCTATCACGGATAACTAAATCCTTGAAAAGCAAGTCCACCACATGGCACACACATCAAAATCCCGACTATTAAAGTCACAAAACGAGTCTCCCGAAACATGCTTGGCTATGCCAAGCTAGATCAAAATTCCTTAATTTCAATCCATAAACAACCACTGGAACTACAATTCCTCAAGGCCACGCCTAGTCATAATTTGGTCGAGAAAACTCCACAAATAAGCCATATCCAACAGTGATCCTCTAAAAACTCTCCTAAGAGTCAACCACATCCATGTCTCTAAAACCAAACCAAGTCTCCAAAAAACATTCTTAAATAATGTCAAACTCACACAACGAGTCAACCAAATCCTCAATCAAATGGACACAAGTCCCCGTAAAATGATCTCACACCAATCTCCTTATACCGAGCACCACAACCCGTTAACAACCACGGCAAAACTCCCCAAGGGAAGACACGAAAGAAAGGAAACCACCAGTCCTAAAAAGAACAACACTACGACTCCGCCTCTGAAATGAAAGACAACAAGGTCAAAGACTTCACCCCCTACATGGAAGTAAGTTGACCAAAATCCATCAAATCCTCACCAAAGACTCAAGACAACAATAGTGATCCTCATGGACTGACTAACCCCAAAACCGTGCACTAGGCGACGAAGAGAAGAGACTCACTCCCTGTGAAGTCCATAACACGAACCAAAAAAAAGAGGAGAAACCCTATTCTCCCACAAGTGTCAACATGACGAACACAAAAATGGAGCATTCTTTCCACCTTAAGGAAGTAGACAGCTCAAGACAAAACAAATGTGACAACCCCTTTACAAGGAATTTCACAACAAAAACATTACAGAAACCGGCATACAACTACGTGCGACCGAGGGAAACAAAACGAAAAACCAAACATGGAAGTCATTCATATAACAAGGAATGCAACTACCAAGTAAATAAATCTACTCACATAGATAAAATCAAGGGTACATGCAACACGTCTCCACGTAAGCACAAAATCATGTTGCTGAAGCACAGTAATAACATGGCATCTCTAAGCATATATGTAAAGCTTGCTAATGTCACACAACAAGAAGACAAATGTGGATACACTTCCACCTACTCATGCATCACAATATCCTACATCATACTACTAACATGGTAGTAAACGAAACTGCAAAAGATAGAATGATGCAACAATGAACCCTATGGACATCGTGTCCTAGAGTGTCTAGGAAAAAGGAAGGCAAGTCCTAGCTATAAACTGACTCTAAAAAACCAATGTGACAACAATCTGTCTCAAAACAAACATGAGCCCTCACCACAATGGTAAGACTCTAACAATCCATCTCCAAATCTAAAGGTGACACTATGAGTGACACTAACAATGTAATGCTCTCACCAACCCAAAACATCGATCAATCAACTCGACCACAAAAATGTCATCATGCAAGGAAGACTTAAAGAAAATGGCAACTATAGCCATACCATCAACAACAAAATCAATCTTAAGAATCATCCCAAAAACGACCATCAATCATTGACCAAAAGGATTACGCCTATAGGAACAAAACCCAATGCCGATTCCATCTGAACTGCACTTATAGCTAGCAAGTACGGTAGCATGATAGTGCCATGCACCCGCCCATAAACGTGCCCACCCACGAAGATTGCAATCTCAGAGGAACCTTCCAAAACAACCAAGGATCCTAAGAGGTCCATAACCTCATTATAGCCCAAAACCAACAAATCTAGCCCTACAGCTATGCTCAATAACTCAACTCACGAGAGCCTAAACAAAAGGTGTCCTTCCACCCAACCACAAGGAAGAGTGCCTATGCCTATACAAACACAAACACACCAACCATCGCACTAAGTGCAACTCACCAAACAACTCAACCTCAAGTCAAACTAGACAAATCCCAAGTCCTGTCAAATATACAATACAATCATGCATATACAAATCAAATCTAGCATACATCATATGTCATGCTCTTTACAATAGAATCGGAACAGGCTAAACGGATAGCATACCGCATAGAGTACATAAGCATATAAACATGTTATTAAACCAAAACATGTTATCACGAAGCATATAAACACGTAAAGCATGGTAACACAAGTATGATATGCACCCAACCTGTTGTCTAAGGTATTCAAACCTAGGAGCTCTGATACCACCTGTAACAGCCTTGGTTTTTAAGCCAGTGTGTCCCATGATGAATCGAACGTAGATCCGTTGACAAATACAGAATATGGAAGCAAAAGATAAAACAGTGGTCTCCAGAGATTTAACACGTCTCTAGGACACCAATGTGATCCTCAATGAGGTCACGAAACCCAAGGAATACAAATGCGGAAGCGACGTTTCAAAAATAGATAAGAATAAACCTGGGGGCAAAATGGTCATTTCATGAAGAAATGGATGCTACCAAGCACACCATTGGAAAGACAACAAAAAATTAATGAATTTAGACTCAAGAATCACCTGATTCGGAGTCTGGACAGAAAAGAAATGAAAATAAGAACAAATGGCATTCTCTGGTTTAGAGATACCCTAACCCTATCTCACTAAAACTAGTATAACTTTCACTATGATTAGATTTTATATGTGTGGTTAGTGGCATTGGAAATCTAACTTTAAGCTCTTAAATTTAAACTTGAGAACGACTCAACTCGGATCTAAAATGAGTGAGATATAGCCCTCTGAAGGAAGATGTTTGGAGCAGGATGCGCTATGGCGGGCGCCCGCCCAACCCATGCACAAATCCTGCGGATGCCCGCCAAATACCGCAGTGGACTGGAGATTTTTTGCATAACCCCACCAAAACCCATGGGGGCTTGCCAGTTGTTACCCCGGCGCGGATTTTTGAACCCCAAAACACAGAAACAAAAATTAGAAGACAAGTCTCAAGAACCTAGGTAGCTTAACTAATCATTTGCAAGTATGTGTGCAACATACTTAAGAGTGATTTCTAATTAATCAAGGAAAATAAACAAAAGATAGCCTTAAGGCCTCATGGCAAGTCATTTACAAATTATGTTCAATCCTTGAAATTCCATAAACGACTATGAAGTTAAACCAATATACATGTTATATAGATGTCTTTAGCCCTTGACCTCATTACATATACATCCAAAGAGTGTCAAAAGGTGCACTTAAGTGCACATTACGTAGCTTAGACAACAAATATAAGTTCTTTTTATACAATACATAAAAAAGGATCATGATATGCTAACAAGTGCATATTCAATGTCACCAAAAATACTCCAAGAATTCTAGCAAGTCATAGAGTGTTGTGCATCCCACAATAATGCTTCTTTACCTGAAAAACACCCAGTAACTTCGGGGTGTGTAAACAAGTTTACTCGTAGGGAATGAGCATGCATAGACTCAATTTTTTTAAAGATTTTTACATTAACTTGAAAAAATTCAAAAGGGGTCATGCCACCTAACGTCTATGTCAAAATGAGACTCAGGGATCATCCAAAGCTACTTCAAAGCATTCCAAGCATAAACTACAATGTTTATGCAATTAAACAATATAAAAGCATGCTATACAACACAATGAGATATAGATCCTCAAAATCATTAACTTGAAGTCCAAGATACGAAATCAACTAAAGTGGTTCATGCCACCTAGCGTCTACGTTCCAAATGAGTTTAAGGAATCGTCCTAGGCTACATTAGAACAAAAAAACACAATTCACCATACTAATGCAATTTAACCAACATTGGAACTTCCAATACAATGCATAAAGCACGAATTCTCAAAGTTAACAACTTGTAACTTAAAATAGGAAATCAATCGAGTAACTACAAGTTATAATGTCATATAGTTATCAACTTGAAATGAAATGCGAAATCAAACAAAGTGGATACTTGGACATCACGCCGGATCAGACCGATACTATAGTTACTTTAGGGTTGCTAGCCCACGGGTAACCTCCCTATGTGCGTACTAGACTTGTAGAGGGACAATCCCCCGTACTAGAACCATGCCCTAGCCTTAGTTATAACAATGACATCCCAAGTTTCCAAAATCAACAATTTGTGCAACAACATATATATATCAACATAACATATATATACAATGTAAAGCCATCTACCATACACAAACCAATTTTGGAAACACAATACATGCCCTAAGTTTACAACTATAATGGCATGAAGAATGTCGAATAATCATTATCTAACTTGTTACTCTTTATAACAATGTCCATCAATATTAAGAACACAATCCCACAATTATTGTACAAGTCTAGAATTATGATTTAAACATGCAATTGTCATACAATACGTACTCAAATCATTAATACAACAAGGATAAAAATTAATTAAATAAAACAACTAATTTCTCTAGATTTCATCTCTTATCCAAACATGCTCAATTTAATATATGTTGTAGTACCTATCATGGTTAGTACATAAATCACTTCAAAACTTGATTTAAATCATAAGAACATAATAGTGACAATTAATTAAATTAACTAACTAATTCATCTAGATTTCAAATCAAATTCAAATAACCTCAAATTAATATATGTTAAGTAACATATTATGGTCTTTACATATATCAAATCAAAAGTGCAAGACGAGCAAAATATCATCAAATAGAATTTAATTAATTTAAATCAATTAAATCTCTAGATTTCAGAAGTTGTTCAAATGATCTCAAATTTATATATATCAAGCCCTAAGTCATGGTCATACCATATATCAAGTCTAAAATAGAATACAAGCAAAACACAATTTACTAGAATTTAAATCAAATTAAATCCATTTAATCTCTAGATTTGAAAACTCATTTAAATCATCCCTATTTAATATATATCAAAGATCAAGTCATGACCATGCCATATACCAAGTCTAAAATGAGTTATTAGCAAACTATGATACATCATTAATTTCTCAAATTAAAATAAGACATGTAAACAACTTATATCTCATATAAAAGCAAGTAAAACCACTTAGAAAATAAATTATAACACCCCTACCTCACTAGAGAAGTGTCTTTCTAGAATCCAAGGCAAATCAACACAAAATGGTAAACCCTTCAAGGGTTATAAAGATGAGGATGAGGGGGACAAAAGTATTCCCAAGGTTAAGCTTGGAAATCAATGGAAGGCCCTCAAAAATCAAGGTTAAGGCCTAAGGCTTCAAGGTCCATCCATGGAGGCTAGGGTTTTAATGAGGAAGAAAATGACATAATGTGAAAATATGTGAGTAGAGGAAATAGAAATCCTCCACTCACTATGTGATCCTACACCATGGTCAACACACACATCTATGGTTAATTGCACAAAAACCCTTCTTTAAAACCATAATCCCAAAGTGGCCCAAAAATAATTGCAAGACTTAATTTGGAGCATACACTTGTCACACATCCAAGCATCTATTGTAGGCTCAATCCTAAGCCTACACTTGTCAACCATCCAAGCCAACAAGTGCACCTATCCTAGGTCAACAAGTGGTTCAATCTCCACCCTCCACATGTCATCATCCAAGGCATCAAAGTGTCCCCACACAAATGTCAACAAGTGGACCAATGAGAGTGTGACACTTGTCACATTTTCCGAAAATTGTAAAAAGGTCATTTTTGAAAATATCTTCCAAATTAAATTACAAAATGGTCCCTAAGATGAAAAATAATTACTTTATAGTAATTTTACAAATGACCCCAAAAGAAAGAAAAATTCCAAAGAAGTGTGCATCCACACCCCTAAGGAAGAAAATGCACAAGTAGCATGCTTTTCTACAAAAGTAAAAATACACATAGCATGGAATTTAAATATTTTGGATGCATGCAAAACTGGAATCAAATCCGAACACGAAAAGTGAGGTAATGCCAACAAAGTGACAACCGAGAAAAAGACGAAAAGTGAATAGTGTCACAAAAGTGAAAATGTGAAAATGACTCGGTCCTCAAAGGAAGTCATCAACCGAAGGAAAAAAGTCTCAGAAACCATCCCTGAGCACTCAAGATGATGCTAAGTGACGAGAAACTGAACTCAGAAATGAAAGATCAACGGGAAAATAATATTTGTGAAAATCTGAGAAAAAGGAAAGGAAGGTAAACGACCGGGTCATTACACGGAGAACATTCGTAGCCAGTAAAACCTCAATGAACCAAATCTGGGGTGGAACAAAAGATCTTTTAGGTGAAGTGCTAACTAAACTTTTAAGATTGCTATGTGCTGCTTCTTTCAAAACATCGGTTAGGTCATCCAATAAATAAATAATATCTGGTAGAGGAACAAGGAGAGGCTGACCGTCCACATCGACTAGTGAGTTGATTGGATATCCACAAGTAATTGCAATATCCTCTAATGTAACCGAAAACATGGTGCCATCAATTTCAGTGAAAAGCTTGGTTGGCTCCTGCGGTTTGTATAAAAGATTCTGGTAAAACTAACAAACCAAACGAGGATGAACCAGATTATGACATGGTTGAAAAATGGATGCCAGTCCCCGTTTCCTGAGATTTTTGACTGCCCAGTCTGTATTAGCACGTCTATGAAAGACATTCCTAACATCAAATGTAGTTTCAAATTAAAGAGGCTATTTAGACCAATTCAGATCAGTAGTTTCCTTAGAAGAACTTTTTGATTTGCGAGGGCACTTAGAAGCAGGAGAAGAAGCCATTTGAGTGATGATAGTTGGTTCAGAACTTTTGTCAACACGTGATGTGTAAGACTGAAAAGTAAAAAAACACTTGTGAAGATTAGTTATTTGAATCTAACAAGCATAGATCTAGAATTGAAACACACCAATTTCTCACTAAATAAACTAATCGCCCATAAAATCAAGTTCTAATCTCTATAAAATAATCAATAGTTGAAATATAGAAGAGAAAATAACTTACCTCAATTTGGAGTTTGAAAATTTGTCCTATTTGATTGAAAGATTCTGATTATGATGGAAAATAATGATTAAAGATAATGGATGGAAGATAAATGGAGATGGAGAGAGTGAAATATGATTATGATATGGATTTGAAAGGTAAGGTTAGGAAGTGGGAGGTGTAGGTTGTGAATGAGGGGAATGAGAGAATGAAATTTATAAAACCCGAGCTGGGCTCGGGTTGCTTCATAGGCTTTCGCGTCTAGACGCAAGGCATGGCATCCGGACGCGCACTGTAACAAGGCGCTGACTGATTGATTGTGGTGCGTTGGAGGCTGATGGTGGTAGAATGGTGTCCGGATGCCGATGGTGGCATCAGGACACAAAAAGTATCAGGTGTTGGCGTCCGGACGCCGGTGGTCGCTTCCGGATGTGAGTGCTTCCAGGTGGAGGCGTCCGGACGCGAGATGAGGCTATAATTGGCGTCCGGATGCAAGGGATGGCATCCAGACGCGTGTGCTTCTGTAGCTTTTTGAATTGTTGATCAAAGACACCTAAAAATGTTTCCAAACCTTTGTATGACTATAGAGGCCCACTATGGCCACTTGAATGGACATGTAAATGATTCTTGAAGAATGTGAAGTGGGAATTCTATTTAGCCATTTGTAGAGAATTTTTGGTTAATGATAACAAGTATAGAAAGAAGCTTAGAATAGAAAGAATTACTTCCTTGAAATGCTAAATTTAACGTCGATAGCTAGACATTATGGGAATCCTTCTAATCCTTGTAAATTGGATCCGTTAAGATAATAGAATCCACATATCCGACCGGGACTAAGTTTTCAATGTAAGGCTTAAGCCGCTGACCATTGACCTTAAAAAGATTCCTATTCTTTGGGTCTTTCAGCTCAACTGCACCATAATAGAATAAAAAAATGATTAGAAAAAGGACCTTCCCAGCGTGATCGAAGCTTCCTTGGGAAAAGTTGCAATCTGGAATTGAAAAGCCAAACTTTTTGACTTAAAGTAAAAGACTTCTTAATGATATGTTTATCATGGAATGCTTTGGTCTTTGCTTTACAAATTTTTGCATTTTCATAAGCCTCATTCCGGATTTCTTCTAGCTTATTGAGCTGTAATTTTCTGTTAGAGCCGGCTTGATCAAGATTAAAATTAAACCACTTTATGGCCTAAAATGCATGATGCTCTAATTCAACCGGAAGATGACATGCCTTACTGTAAACAATCCAGTACGGTAACATGTCAATTGGTGTCTTAAATGCAGTTCGGTAGGCCTAAAGCACATTGTTCAGTCATAATGACCAATCTTTGCGATCCGGTCGATCCATTTTTTCAAGAATATACTTGATTTCCCGATTGGAAACTTCCACTTGACCACTCGATTGAGGATGGTAAGGCGTGGCAACCTTTTGACTGACAGAGTATTTAAGGAGAACAAATCGAAGATAACAATTGAAAAAATGAGATCCTCCATCACTCAAGAGTGCTCGAGGTGTGCCAAAACGACTAAATATGTTCTTTTGAATGAACTGGACCACTGCAGTATGGTCATTGGTTATGGTTGCCTCAGCCTCTACCCACTTAGATAAATAATTCACTGCTAGGAGAATGTAAAAATAACCATATGAAGATGGAAATGGTCCCATAAAATCTATTCCCCAGACATCAAAGATTTCGATAATTAAAATGGAGTGCAATGGCATCATGTCCCTTTTAGACATGGCCCCAAGCTTTTGACATCGCGTATAAGACTTGCAAAAGTTGTTAGCATCCCTAAATAATGAAGGCAGTAAAATCCACTCTGAAGGACTTTAGATGAAGTCTTTTTGGCATTAAAATGTCCTCCACATTCAAGAGTGTGGCAGAATTTTAAGATGTTTTGGACTTCGGATTCAGGAATACATCTCCAGATTATTTGATCCGGGCAGTACTTGAACAATTTCAAGTCTTCCCAAAAGAAAATTTTGATTTGAGTGAAGAACCGGTCTTTCTCTTGCTTAGACCATTTTGATGGATTTTTTCCAAGCGCAAGATAGTTTACAATGTCAACAAACCAAGGAGGCGACTCATGAGAAATCTGGAACAATTGTTCATCCGGAAAGGAGCCACGAACTGGATAGAAATTAGAAGTGTTCTCGATAAGAAGCTTAGAAAGATGGTCTGCAACTACATTATCAGTTCCTTTCTTGTCTTTAATCTCAATATTGAACTCTTAGAGTAAGAGTATCCAACGAATGAGTCAAGGTTTGGTCTCTTTCTTCGCAAGTAGATGTCTTAATGCGGTATGATCCGTGAAAATGATGACCTTGGATCTAAGAAGATATGACTAGAATTTATCCAAGGCATAGACAACTACTAGCAATTCTTTCTCAGTTGTTGTATAATTCATTTGAGCATCTGACAAAGTCTTGCTAGCCTAGTAAATAGCATGAGGAGTTTTATCCACACGAAAACAACACCTACTGCATAATCAAATGCATCACATATGATATCAAAGGGGATAGACCAGTTAGGTGGTTTCATGATTGGGGCAGAAGTGAGAAGTGAACGGAGCTTCTTAATAGCTTCCAAACATGTTTCATCAAAGTTGAAATTAGTGTCCTTTTCAAGAAGATGGCATAAAGGCCGAGATATCTTACTAAAATCTTTGATAAAACGGTGGTAAAAGCCTGCATGACCAAAAAAGGATCGAATTTGTCTCACTGAAGAGGGAAGAGGTAGGCTATGAATTAATTCAACTTTTGCCTTATCAACCTCAATCCCTCTTTTAGAGATAATATGTCCCAGGACAATCCCTTCTTGCACCAAAAAGTGACTTTTTTCCCAACTTGAATTAGATTCGTTTTTTTGCATCTTTGAAGGATGAGTGATAGATTATGGAGACAAGAGTTAAAAGAAGATCCAAAGACAGAAAAATCATCCATGAATACTTTAATAAATTTTTCAACCATATCAGAAAATATGGACGTTATGCATTTTTGAAAAGTGGTCGGCGCATTACACAACCCAAAGGGCATGTGACGATAAGCGAAAGTTCTAAAAGGAGAAGTGAAGGTGGTCTTCTCTTGATCTTGAGGATCTATAGCCACTTGGTTATAACCAGAATAACCATCAAGAAAACAATAGTAACTCTGACCAGCTAATCTCTCTAGGATTTTATCAATGAATTGGAGTGGAAAATGATCTTTCCTAGTTGCAGAGTTTAGTTTTCTATAATCAATGCACACACGCTAACTAGTGGTAGTATGTTATGGCATGAGTTCTCCTGCTGAATTTTCAACAACGGTGAGGCCAAACTTCTTTGGAACAACTTGAGTGGGACTTACCCACTTGCTATCTGAGATGGGGTAAATGATTCCCGCATCTAATAGCTTGATTAGCTCTTTCATGACAACCTCCTTCATGTTTGGATTCAACCGACGCTGTACCTCTCGAGAGGGTTTAGCTTCTTCCTCCAAAAGAATGTAATGCATGCAAATGGAAGGGTTAATTCTTTTTAAATTAGCTACTGACCAACCAATAGCTTCTTTGTGCTCTTGTAGCACTGTTAGAAGGCTGCTTTTTTGATCTTTTGAAAGATCCGATGCAGTGATGACTGGAAGAGTTTTGTTTACACCAAGAAATACATACTTGAGATTGAACGGAAGTGGGTTTTACTCAAGTTAAGGTGGAGATTTCAATGAAGGGATAGGAGGAGTGCTGGAAATTAATAGAAGATGTTCTTTTGGCACTTTCCAAGGAGGAAAGTCCAAGATTATATTAGCTTCAAGCAAAGTGTTGACTTCACAAATGGATTGATCAATATCATAATTTTCAAAGTTAAATGAACCAAGCAAGTTTCAAGAGGATCTTGACTTAAAATAAATGGGAGAGATTCTTCAACCATTTCATCAATGATGTCAAGAGAAAAACACTCATATTCCCCTTAAGGATGTTGAGAAGCACTAAAGATGTTAAGCTTAACCTTCATATTTCCAAAAGAAATATCCATCACCACAGTTCGGCAATTAATTGAAGCATTAGCTGTAGGTAAGAAAGGCTGACCAAGGATTACAGGAATACGTTTTATTATATTATGGACTGGTTTAGTATCTAGAACCACAAAGTCTACCGAAAAGTAGAAATTGTCCACCTTGATGAGTACATCTTCAATGATACCACAAAGTTGCTTTATAGATATATCCGCAAGTTACAAAACAACTGAAGTGGATTTGAGTTCTCTTAAGCCAAGTTTCAAGTATACTGAGTAAGGATCAGATTTACACTTGATCCTAAGTCAAGGAAGGCCTTTTCTATCTTATTGTCTCCAATGACACACGAGATTGTAAGGGCACCCGGATCCTTAAACTTTAGAGGTGTATTATGCTTAATGATAGCACTTGCTTGCTCAGTTAACCTCATCTTCTTCAGAATATTGCTCTTAGAAATACGTTTTTGAGTACACAAATCTTTAAGAAATTTTGCATAAGGTGGAATTTGCTTAATGGCATCAATGAGAGGAATGTTGATCTTTACTTGCTTAAAGACTTCAAACATATCCTGAATTTTATCGCCCTTTTTCCCAAAATGTGTGGACTCTATGAGGTGTTGAGGAAAAGGAGCCTTAGGCTCATAAGATGTCTCAACATTTTGGATTGGCGGATTTGGAATTTCTGGACTATCTTTCAAATTTTTGGATGAAGAAGTTGAATCCTTAGGAGCAAGAATTTCAGCTTTTTCATTAACCTTATTGTCCACAACTCTTCCACTCTGAAGTGTGGTGATTGCTTAAACTTACTTAATATTTGATCCACTCAGAGGAGTGATCTCATCAATCATATACTGCCCTTTTAGATTCACCATAGGTTGAGCTGGAAGTTTTCCTATGTCCTTCTTATGAAGCTGATTTATTAAATTAGCCATTTGTCCCAGTTGGGTTTCAATATTGGTTATTGATTGAGAGTGAGTATTAACCAATTGCACAGTTGATTGCAAACCACTAAGAATACCCATTATCTACTTATTGGAAATTACTAACTCATCCAATTGAGACTGTTGAGAAGGAACATGATTCTGATTTGAAAAATTTGCATTATAGGAAGGAGGACGATAGCTTGAAGAAGCTTGAAATGGCCGGTTCATGGACAGAGAATTAGATTGATTTGATTGCCCATGACCTTGGAATGATGAATTTTGTGGGGCTTGTTGCCTCCACGAGAAATTTGGATGATCTTTCCAACCCAGATTGTATGTATTGGAATAAGGATTATTTCTAGGGTGAGAGAACATGGCATTTACCTGTTCTGGCATACCTTCAGAAAATTGCTTTGGTGTGGGGCAATCTTCTGCATTATGGAAAGTACTTGTGCAATGTGCATACATAGCACTTGATGATGGATTTTGAGAAGATGAGAGATGTGGTGCCACAAGCTGAAAATTTTTGTGAGCTATGGCATCCACTTAAGAAGATTCTTCCCTAAGAGTCTGTGGTTGACACGGATTTGAGGGTTTAATCACATTAGATGTAGAAGCTCTACGAGAACCATGTTGCATAGAATTTTCGATTATGTTCTCAAGTAGAGTCCAAGCATCATCTGGATTTTTGGACATAAACATGCCCCCACATGAAGAATCAATTAATTGCCTATGTGGTTTTGTCAAACCATCATAGAAGGCTTGCACCAATCGCCACTTTGGAATTTGGTGGTGCGGGCACTTCCTTAGAAAATCTTGAAGTCTCTCCCACGTCTAATAGAATATTTCCCCATCAATTTGGGAAAAACTAAGAATGGAATGACGCATTTGATTGGTTTTACTCACAGGATAATACTTTTTAAGAAATTCTTGTTGCAATTGGACCCATGAAGTGATAGAATTAGCAACAAGAGAGTTCAACCAATATTTTGCTCTATCTTTCAAAGAGAATGGGAAGAGAAGTATATGAAGTGCATCTTGGGGAAAATCCCTTATCTTGATGGTGGAACAGATTTCCAAAAACTCATCAAGATATTTATAAGGATCCTCATTATCAAACCAATGATATATTGGAAGCATTTGAATTGTGGTAGATTTGATCTTATAATGATGAGCCTCAACATTAGGCATGACAATGCATGATGGAGATATGTATGTAGAGGGTACAAAATGGTCCCTAAGAGTCATTGGTGCTAAATTTTCATTCTCAGCATTAGGATTTTCGAGATTATCATGTTCATTAGCCATTGTATCTACTTCAATTTCAAGTTCTCTTAAAATTTTAGGATCCCTAAGGTTCCTTCTTTGCTGCCTAAGAGTTTTTTCAAGTAAAGTGATATCAATTGGTTCCTCAAGATGTGGTAAAGATAATGATCTACGACTTACCATCAACTATCAAACACAACAATCACAACAACCCTTCACCAATACATCCACATACATTGATCAATTCAACAATAATTAAAACAAATTAAATTGGCTATGACAAGGACCTATACTCTGAATAAAATAATAAATTTGCAATAGCCTCGATAAGGGCCCAACAAAATATAACTAGGAACTTCAAAAACTTACCCAAAGTCCTTAAGACTTTAAATTTTGTAATTAAACCTTCTAGAAAGTCTTTAGTCCCTACCAACACAAAAACATTAAAAACATGAAAAGATATATACAATCAAATAATAAAACAATTTTTAAATTCTGATTACAAAACCGTTTGCAATGCTCGGCAACGGCGCCAAAAAGTTGATGCGCACGAATGTGTACCACTTAAAAATACCACTTATAACAATAGCACATTCATCATTGCAGATTAATGCTAGAGTAGGGGGTTGTCAAACCACATGGATTGCTAGTTTATGGCAAATAGAATTATAGAACTACTTCTTCTATTTGATAAAAGAAATGATAAATCGATTGGTTTGTCACTTAACCTAAGAATTTAACTTTCAGAAAACAGTAAATAATGTAAAAAGAATGGATTGAACTTATAAAGAAAGGCTAGGGAATTAACTTCACCTCAACCTTATAAACATGTAAAACTTGCACTCAACTTGGGGATTGACAATTATATATATAAAATGATGTGTGGGAGCATAAAACTACCATAACTTCGTCAAGAAGATTATACACTCAGGACTAAGCATAACCCATCTTTGGTTAGCATGGTTCATCCACCTAAACTAGATTTTGGTATGAACCATCTTCCCTAGGCATGGCCTATCAAGGTCCTTCAATAGTATGTTACAACACATAGAATCAATTAAATATCATAGACTATCTTCAGTTGGTATGGACCATCTACCTAACTACATTAATCTAAGGGTGTAGTATGGTCCATCTTTCTTAGGTATAACCTATATAAATGCTTGATTTCATGCCAATATAACCATTCCATAAATTCTTTCCCATTGTCACCATTGGAAATCAAGTGTAATACTTATATCAATATGATTTCTAAGACAAGATAACAAAATCAACACAAATATATATTCATAGGATAAATACATGCATTAATTTAATGAAAAGAATATCAAGTCAATGTAAATAAATCTAATTTATGAAACTAATATATACAGTAAAAAATCCCCAAATTGAAAATCAAATCAAACCATGTATACTTGGTCTTGGTTACATTAACTCTCTAGAAAAGGGATTTAGCCTCTCATGAATATGGCCACACCCTCCAGGATTGAAGAAGAGAATATAATTCCCTTTCTCACCCTCTTTGCAAGCCTCCTCCAAGAACCCTAAAAATCCTTTCTCCTCTCTCTATCTTTTCTTCTAAAGCAAACTTGATAGCCTCCTTTAGCCCTTTCCCCCTCTTTATCCTTCCGTCAGTTCAAAATACAAAATCCCTCATTTAAAATTTGCAAAATATATCCCAGGATAGACAAAATCGGACTTAAATAAAATGAGGGCCCGTGGTCTCACGTCCGGGCTTGAAGATTGGCATCCGGACGCGAGGCCCTGATGGTTTGGTGTCCTGATGGCAAAATGGGCGTCCGGACGCGAGCTTCTAGAGGATTGCATCCGGACGCTAGTTCTTGTGTCCGGACGACAGGCATGCTACTCTGACACAAACTTCTCTCTTTAGCTCCGGTTACATCCATCGCCTCTTCATATTATTTTTCTTTGATGATCCCTTGAAATGTAGGCCTGATATGACTTATGCTTCAAAACCCTTTAAAACTTTATTCTTATTCCTTTTTAGCAATAAGACCTGCAAAAACACAAAAACATAAAAATGTAGTTAATCTATATAAACAGATCAAATAATGGGCTTAACTAATGCAATTAAGGGCGCTTAAATATGAAATATTATATGCTTATCACTAAGCAAGAGAGTTTAAAAGGCTCACAAAGGGTCCTTAAGTAACTTCAAAATATTTTTAACTTTTGCCTTGCTTTGCAAACTTTTTTTTTTTTTTAGCATTAGCTTTTTATGCTTTTGCTTAGCTCAGCTTGCTTCTTTGCTTTAGAATCCTTTTGCTTCACTTCCCTTGGCTCAATGTACCTAGCCAATCAAGAACAAATACAATAAGTAAACAAAGTAGAATAAAATAAAGACAAGATCAAAGGAGTACTAATTTCTAATTAATCCCAAAATACGGCATTGCATATCCCTGGCAACGGCGCCAAAACTTGGTGTGCTAAGTCGTCGATTACAACAAATTGGTGTGATAAAGATGTGGCCAAGTTTAAATTTACGAAATTCCACTACCACTACTAACTACTAATGTAGCAAGAATGAGTAGGGATCGTCATAAGGGAAATGAAGCGTATTTTGGAATCAATGATGGAATGGTAGGTCGAATGATCAAAGAGATTTTGGTTTAATTAATTAAACTAATGGTTCAATTAAAACAATGTAATTAAGTGACAATCTAGAAATTAGAGAAAATAATATGAGAGAAAGGTCTTGGGGCTTAGAGTTCACCAATAAGCTTTATTTCACCAAACACTAGCAATTGTAAATTAATGGGGAAATTCAAGTTGTAAAATGTGTGTGTGTCTCACTAATTGAAAACTAAGGATGGATGGCAAATAAGCATAGATTGTCTAATCAATCAAGTGAGTAGCACAACCTATCAAATGAGACCATTAACTATTCAATTAAACCACAATTAGTGTACACATAATAATTTAGAGAAATGTACTTCTTACACTCATAAGTATGGAACATCAAACAACAAGAATGGATTGTCCACCTATCTAAGAAATTAAAGTAATTACACTACAACTAAGCTAGTGACATGAAAATTAAGCTAATTAAACTAAGGATGTGGCACAATCCATCAAGAAATAAGTATGAACCATCAAATAAACCACTAGAGTATTCAATTAAGCACCATCACTAGATTTATAACATCAACACACATAAACATGCATCAATTTCATTAAATCTAGAGAAAAACACATGAACATTCATTCTAGCATACATAGACATATGGATAGAATTAAATGATCAATTGAAAGCATTAATCCAAACAAATCATGCAAAAATCATAAGATCTATATTTATTCATAGTCAAAACATTTATTACAACTAAAATCCCCCAAAATATACAAAAGTTAGGTTTTAGAAGCAAGCCTATGGGCTATTTCTAACCCCAAGAGAAGGATTTAGCCACACATTGTAGTGGCCATGGAACCCTCAAGGGCTAGCTTGGAGGTTGGCATCATCATCTTCATCCTTGCTTTCTTCGCAAAATGATCGGTCTCGTCGACTATCGCAATAATAATCAACCCTTTGCAATAATACAAATCATTGTACAATAGGGCTATTAGACGGGTAAGTCAAACCACTGGGATTGCTAGTTTATGGCAACCAAGATTGTAAAATCACTTTTAGTTTGATGAAAGGGGGGTATAGAGGTTTGTTTGGTTTGTCACTTAGAACTAGGGATTAAAGAGTGCATAAAACAATAATTGCAAGGAAATTAAGAGGAAAAAAATCTAGGTAGAGAGGACTAGGGAAGTGAATTACCTATAGGAGCAATAGAGGAAGGAGAAGAGATGAAGAAGCCTTCCATTTTTCGCACCTAGAGGACCCAAGACACACACACCCTCTTGAACCCAATATTTTTCTCTTTAAAACCTTACAAAAATGTCATATCTAATAATACATGCTTTAAGCCTCTTATCTAACCAAAAATATCCTCCTTTTCCCTCCATTTTCGTGGCTCAACAACCCTAGGATATTTCAGAACCAGACAATGGGTCAAGGGGACAATATTGGGTGAAACAATTCAGCCCATGCACCTTTGTCTGTAGATTGGCAGGTGCCCATAGGCACAGGGTGGGTGCCCGCGGGTTCTTGGCGGGCGCCGACGGCTTGTCATGGAGGGGTACAGCGGAACTGGAAGGCGTCCGCCATGCTTCTAGGCTCTACACCATTATGCTTCAATGGCTTATCTTTGTTTGGTCCTCTGGCGCAGTCATTTTTCTTAGCGCTTTGCAGGGACAACCATGAGTTCGTTGAGTCACTGGCTTGGTCAAAACGAAGGTTCCCGGCAATGGCGTACTTTGATCTTCAAAAACTTATCAAAGTATCACTTTTAACTTTCTTTGGGGAACCAACCCGAAAAAAAAACAAAAGCATGCAAATAAAGCTAATATATACAATATGATCAGCTAATGGACTTAACTAATGCAAATAAGGGCGCTTGAATATGAAATATTCGGTGCTTATCACACCCCCAAACTTACATTTTGCTAGTCCCATAGCAAAACTAGAATGAAAATCTTAACAAAATGACAACATTTGAAATGCTATCAACATGCATCAATCGTGGTGCAAGAAAAATACACACAGCTCATTAGCAACTGGGAACAAACAGAATATTGGAGACGGAATCGTTTTGCAGACTACCTTGTGTGTATGAAGCCTTGATATAACACAATGGCTAAACACATTTCAATTCTCATGCATCAACATCATAGTCTATATAAATACTTCAATTGTCATCTCTTTAATAGGAATCAACTCTAACTTCAATGAAACTGAATCGAATTCCCAATATGTGGCTTTTACCTTCTTTTTCTAATTTCAAAACACAAGCTTCAAATCATTAAATTTCCCTTTTAAATGAGGTCTCTCAGGCATGAATTTATTCAAAATACAACTTTTTTTTTTATTTTTTTATTTTTTTTTTTACATATTATGGTCGTGCAATGCCGAAGTCCCTTACCCTTTCTAACTAACCCATGTAGCAATTGTTAGGCCAGCAACTCCCAAACAGGATGGCTTTAGGGTGCTAAGTGTAAGGACACTCCAAAGGCTTAATAACTTGAGTTGGCAAGGTTTTGAACTCCAACAAGCCATATTTATTTATTTTTATTTTTGTGAATGACCGTGCAATGCCTAAGTCCCTTTAGCTTTCTAACTAACCCATGTAGCAAGTGTTAGGCCAGTAACTCCTAAACCGGATGGGTTTAGGCTAAGTGTAAGGACACTCCAAAGGTTTAATAACTCGAGTTGGCAATGCTACGAACTCTAACGACCATATTTATTTATTTTTATTTTTATGAATGACCGTGCAATGCCTAAGTTCCTTAAGCTTTCTAACTAACCCATGTAGCAAGTGTTAGGCCAGTAATTCCCAAACCAGATGGCTTTAGGGTGCTAAGTGTAAGGACACTTTAAGGGCTTAATAACTCGAGTTAGCAAGGCTACGAACTTAAATTAGTCATTATCTTTATTTAATTTAATTTTTTTTTTTTAGAGAGATTCAATGCCAAAGATATCCATTCATTAGGGTCATCAATTCAAATCAACTGAGTCAAGGTCAAGGTCAATCAGGTTGTATGCCTCACAATTGAGTTTCCGGTGTGCATCTGTGCAGTGTGAAGCATAGAAGAGTATGGAATCTCACGAAAATCTAATTGAAGCATTTATACAAACCAATTTGAATCAACACGATCATTTCAGATTTTGCTTTATTTCAAAACTATCATTTGCCTCTATACACAAAGTATTAAACGTATGCTTCAAACTCCAACAAGTTCCAAATTACAAAATCATTGCTTTCCAAAACAAAATGATTTTATTACTTTATATGAACAATTAACGCATGCAAACAAAAATGTAATATCAACAATGCAATAATGTACCCCCAAACTTGAATGTCGCATTGTCCTCAATGTGAGAAGACAAAGAATGGAATTTGAATTGAAAAATGAGAGTACAAGAGCAACAATACCAAGTAGAGGAAAAATCAGTGACGGTGTAAACAGACCACCATGCGAAATCCAGAATTAACGCCCCCAAACTTGATTCTAAAAACTTGTCAAAACACACCTATGCACAACGAGCATCATATAAATCCAGACAGAGAGAAAAATAAACAACTATAATTTATTTAACTAAAAAGGAAGTGTTCATGCAAAATAGCAACACCATTGCAGTTTTGAGTTCAAAATAGGAATTAAAAAGCTTGCCAAAAGTGGCCCAAAATAAATCCAAATAGTACTACTAGAAGCAAAGTAGATATGGAAAGCATAAAATCACTCCATCGGAGTGGAAGATGAACCTCCGGCGCCGCCTAGGGTACGGTCAATCAGAGTCTGGACCATGGTCTGCAACGTCTTCTGTCCCTCCTGAGTCTCATTGACACAGCGCTCGATGTTCCCGACTCGCATGTGAAGTGCATTAATATAAGCGCTGAGAGAGGTATAATTGGCATAGGACATAGTAGGCAGAGGCGGTGTAACAGGAGCAACCGGCGCAGGAGCAACAGGGACAGCCGTAGCTCCCCAATCAAGCACATCACCAATGCGGGCTTGATGAGACATTTTAAGCTGGACAGTGCTCAACTTCCAAACCCCATGGTCAAAATTAAACACATCCGTTAGCTTCTCGTCATGACGGGATTGCCAGAACCCTTGGTTCTTCAGGAGCCTGGTGACAAGATATGGGAATGGAAATGCCCAAATGGTGGCATTGTTCGATCGCAGCAAAATTAGGTCATTGTAGACCTTGAGAAATTAGTCCCAGACAAGCTGCAGGATGTAAAACCATTGCTCCTTCTCAGTGGCATAAAAGGTGTTTAGGAAAGCCCCCTTATACTCAGAATGCTTAGGGATGGGGAGGACATTCTTTACAAGGACAGAGTCCATGAACCAGAGCCAGCATGGAAGGAATGATTTATTTGTGCTTGTGGTTCACGTGCCGGTATACTGGTTGTGGCATATTTCTTTCACAATGTCAGACAATGTCAGCCCAGCTGGAGGATCAACGTACAAAGGCAGGCCCACCTCATCCATCAGAGATGCCAATGGGCAGGCCAAAGCCGTGGAAGGGTCCTGAATGTTAAATTCAAAAGCGGCGCCATCAATAGTGGTCTTAATAATGTCCGGGTCTGCACATGTATAGAACATGTTTGAGAAGAATTGGCAAACTATGTGCGGATAGTAAGAGCTAGCGCGTGGCTTGAATAGAGATTGGAGGCCACGGTCCGTCAATTCTTTAACCACCCACGCCGTTTTCGGATGGTCATCGAAGCCGTCTGTGATGACAAATTTGGCCTCAGTTTCGATGGGCCAATCAGCCCAATTTGGTGTGGGGGCTTCCCCGAAGGGTCCCTCGAATGAGCGAGCATGCTTGGTAGAGGTTTTGGGTGCCATTTGAGTGAAAAAGTTGGTTCAGGTAATTTATCGAACACCTGGCGTTCACAAAAATTATGAAGAGAGTCAAAAGGGTATTAGAGATGTGAAATCCCAAAAATTTTGACCCTGCAATCAACAATACACAATCCCAAACAATTTTAAATCCTCCACATAATCAATCCCGTCCTCCATTGATAAAAAATTTAGAGAAAAAGAGAGTAGAGGAAGCTTACCTAATTGGGGGAACCAAAAGCCCTTTTCACTTGGTGATGGGAGACTTTGAGAATGAGAGGGAGGTGAGATGATGGAGTGGGGGAGGAAGATGAGATGGAAGGGGAGTAGATGGAAGGAAGAATTGAAGAATTGAGAGGCCAAAGGAGAAAGACTCGGCTGGGATTGAGAGAGGGGGAAAGATAGAATGCTAAAACGGGCTTGGAAGCCCATTTTAATGATGCAGCAAAGAGGGTCGGGCGCCTGCGGCGGCTGGGCGGGCGCCCACGGGATTTTGGGCGGGCGCGTACGGATTCTAGGTAGGCGACGGCAAGCGTACCACCTCTATTGCCCTTATGGGCAGGCGCCCACGGATTTTAGGCGGGCACTCGCAAGAGCTTTGGCGAATGCCTATTGTGACTGATTTATGGCTAAAGGGGGCCGGGACGAGATCGAAAAATTCCTAAATTTGAAATTTAAGCTCTTATGAGCCCAAGACAACTTGTAGAACCTTCCGAACGGGATTCGGAGTTCAATTGTGAAAGCGATATTTTAGAGGCCAGAATGTCCCGTGATTTTTGGATTAGTCGAGAAAATTGCTGGAAGAACCTTGAAAAATTCCGAAAATGGTACCGAGACCTTAAAAATGACTAAGAAAACTGAACATAACTTTTGGAACTTATTTCGAAACAATTCCAAAAGAATTCACATGTTGGCTATCCTTAGCTAATTTTTGAAAAATTCTTGGCTAAGGCAACTTGGAAGAGGGAAGCTTGGAAGTTGAAAAAATTGCTTCCCATGAGTGCTAAATTTAACGTTGATAGCTAGACAAATCATGGTTTTGCATTAGTCCTCGTAAATTGGGTCTGTCAATAGGACTTTCTTTACTTTTCGGATAGGGACTATGCCATCAACATAAGGCTTAAGCCGTTGTCCATTAACCTTAAAGAGAGATCCATCGGTAGGATCTTGGAGTTCGATTGCACCATGAGGAAAGACGGATGTGATGACTTATGGACCATCCCATCGTGAATGGAGTTTACCGAGAAAGAGTCGCAAGCGAGAGTTGAAAAGCCAAACTTTCTGTCCAGGGGCAAAATACTTGTTGACAATGTGCTTGTCATGAAATACTTTAGTCTTTACATTATAGATTTTGGCGCTTTCATACGCATCATTTCAAGTTTCCTCGAGCTCATTGAGCTGCAATTTGTGAGTAGAGCCGGCTTGTTTGAGATCAAAGTTGAGCCTTTTTATGGCCCAATAAGCATGGTGCTTTAGTTCAACTGGGAGACGACAAGCTTTGCCAAAGACAAGTCGATATGGTGACATGCCAATGGGTGTCTTATACACTGTCTGGTAGGCCCAAAGTGTACTTTTTAGTCACAATGACCAATCTTTGTGGTCCGGTTGAACTGTTTTTTCCAGGATATGCTTGATTTCCCGACTAGATAGTTCCACTTGACCACTCGTTTAAGGGTGGTAAGGTGTGGCAACCTTATGAATGACGAAGTATTTAAGAAGGATGATTTGAGATAGCGATTTCGAAAATGAGATCCGTCATCACTGATGAGTGCTCGGGGCGTACCATGTGACAGCCCTGGTTTTTCAAGCTAATGCGTCCTGTGATGAACCGAAGATTGACCCTATAATGGATCCGAATGCGGAAGCGAATATAGAAAACAAGACCCTAAGAAGTCAAAGTAACCTTCCATGAGGTCGTGGAGCTCAATGAGAACTGATACGGGAACAAATGATCAGAACAAGACCGAACAGGCCCCCAAGGGCAAAATGGTTATTTCTAAAAATATAAAATCGGGTGGTACCGAGCACACCACTAGAAAGACAGCAAAAATTTAATCAAATTAGACCCAAAAATCACTTGATTCGAAGTCCGGATGAAAAACATATGAAACTCCAAAGTTTCATAAAAATCACATTTTTGGGTTTGAAATCAATGCAGTAAGGGTACTTCGTAAGGGGTAAAATGGTCTTTTTTGACAAAACTGAATGCAGCTAAGCATACCGTTAGATAGACCAGGAAAAATTAATGAATCTAGACTCAAGAATCACTTGATTCAGAGTCCGAACGAAGAAGATATGAAACGTCAAAGTTTCATAAAAACCAACTTTTGGGTTTAAAATCAGTACGGCAAGGGTACTTTACAAAGGGTAAAATGGTCTTTTCAGATCTAATTTGATGCAGCCGTGCATACCGTTACAGTAAAAACTAATAAACTTAAACTCAAAAATCACTTGATTTGGAGTCCGGATGATAAAGATATGAAGCCTCAAAGTTTCAAAAAAATCAACTTATTTTCCGGGTAAGAAATCTGGGCAGGAATAGTGTTTTTACAACATGCAACATTTGATTTTTTTCTCGGAACTGAGGCAAAAAACGGACCCTTAAATGAGTTTTTCTGGAAAAACACAAAGAAGAAACCCCCCTTAAAATCACGTTTTCTACTCGGTGCCATGAAAGGAATGGAGAAAAACACACTGTAAGATCCCTAAAATGCCCCTAGATCAGCCTAGGTCAAGAGAATCCAAAAAACTGCTACACAAATATTTTTCAGAATCTGCCCACAACTGAGAGCAAAAATGGGGCCCTTAGCAACATTTTCAGGAAAAACATGAAAAAAAACCCCTCCCGAAATCGAGTTTTCTACATGACTCATGAGAGAATTAAAAAAAAACTCAATGTAGAATGCCCAAAATGCCCCTCCATAAAATCTGGTTATGAGGGTCATAAAGCTGCTAAATGTAAAACTGGAAGCTGAACTTTGCAATGGATTTCCGGTATCAAGACGACATTTTCTGGAAAAACACGAAGAAGAAACCCTCCCTAAAATCACATTTTCTAAACGACCATGTCAAAAGAAGAAAATAAAACTGATATGAAAAGTCTAGAAAGCCCCTAGATTAGACTATGCAACAAAGTTTCAAAATGAGTCCATAGGAAGCTCATTTCACCCAGGAAGAAGGTTTCCTCGGAAACGACCATGCACGCAAACGTAGCTTACCTATTAGGACATGCTACAATGGTCCATGGCTTACAAATACCACCAATGCAAAATCCGACCCCCCAATGGGCAAAAAGGCAAAGATGAACAAGAAAAGGGAAATTTGAAAACCAAAATTAACAAATGATTTCAAATTACCATTTTGCCCTTGGCCACACTTCATACATGATTAATGAGACCCTATGAAAGAATAAAAATAGAATTCCCACACCCGATGCAAGCATAGTGAAGCAATGATTTGGCATTTTTTAATATTTTCATAATATTTCATGAAGTTAAAAGTTACATAGGATACAAATTAGATGTCATTGGCCTATGGCATCATCTCATACATGTCAAATACATTGTACAGAGTGTATTTATGTACACATTACAAAAATAGAATCAAATTTACACATTTTGACATATAAAGCTATAAATGGCATTTCAAGCCAATATTTATATGAATTGAGAACTTCAAGTCTGCAAATCATCCAACCATGATGTGAATCCTGAATCTTGATCCCGGTACCTGAAAAATGTCCCCACTACGTGGGTGAGTAACATAAAGCTACTCGTAGGAGATGAGTATGCATCGATCTAGCGTTTTACAATTATATCACCTTAACGTGAAACATGTCAAAGGGCTCATGCCACCTAACGTCTATTTCAAAATGAGACTCAAGGATCATCCTAAGCTACTCATGCAATTTAAAGTGAACAACGGCACACAAGGATACATGCTCAAGTATACTAAGCATTGTTAAAACATGCTACACAACATACAAGCATACATTTCCAAGTATACTAAACCATATTAAGACAAGTCATGCAATGTCTAAGCATATGTACACAAGTATACATTTTATATGGAAATCTCGTAAATCAAGTATACGAACATAAGTATACTAAGCTAAAAGAGATACGCCTAAAACAAGTATACACGGTACAAGCATACTAAATGAAATTTAAACTCACGGAGCAAGTATACAAGTTCAAGTATACTAAATAGGATTCAAATATCCAAAGCAAGCATCAATTCTCAAGCTACAAGTAATCCATGATTAACAACTTGAAATTGAATGCGAAATCAAATAGTGGAAAGACTAGGACATGCGGTCGCTAGACCAAGCAAGTGTTTCTGGGCAATTATGACCCACAAGGCACTACCTAGTGCGCACATGCATAAGTTATTCCAGGCAATTACAACCCACAAGGTACTACCTAGTGCGCACTTATGACTTAGAAGACTCTTGTCTATGTACTAGAGCCAAACCCTAGCCATCACGTGAAATATGTCTTTACAAGCTTCCCAAAATCAATAAGTTAGACCAAACTTATATCAAAATCAATAATGCATAAAACCATCTTCAATACACAAATAAGGTTGAATCCACACAAACCATGTCTAATGATTCAAGTCTAAATAGCATATGATATGTCAAGTCTCCAATATGCAACAATTGAGTCACATTACTATCCTAAGCCACAAGTACTAAATAAGCTTCAATTTAGTAACAAACTTTCAAGGTAAACAATTGTAATATTCTAACAAGATATATACCTACACAAGATATATTTAAACAAGCTTTACAAGTCAATGATATTCTATATCATGCTAAGTCCAATTACTATTTTAAGAGACCCCAAGTACTAATTCTACATCCAATTAGTAATATGTTCACAAGGTAATTAATTTCACTACATTAAAAGGGATTTTCAACTTAACATGAAAATCCCAAATAAACTCAAATTAATATATGTTAAGGGACATATCATAGTCTTCACATATATTATACCCAAAATCAATTTAAGTGACTACAACACTAAAAAATAAAATTAATTAAGCTAATTAATTAATTTTCTCTAGATTTTCAAACATATCTAAATGTCCTCAATTTAATATATGTTAAAGAACTCACCAATGCCTACTTTAATATCACATTATAAGTTGATTCCATGCTTAATACAACTAGGTGAATTAAACTTTCACAAAAGATAAATATTAAATAAAATTTGCAATTCTTATTCAAATAATCCCAATTTAATATATATCAACCACCATACCAAGGCCTAAATTTCTAGCATGCTACAATTTAATTCTAAGTTGCCTGGCATCATGAGAATTAAATCTTAAATAAAGAAAATAATTAAATTAAATTCTATAACTTGAACAAGGCATGCTCACAAGTTTTATATGCTCATATAACAATCAATACAATATTAATATAACCCTAAAACGTCCCCTACCTTAATTTGAGATCAAAATCTCAAAAGCCCACCGAAAAAAAAGTGCTCCGAATCCGACGATACCGAAGGGTTTTGTCGGGGACAACATGATCTACATGAACCCACAAGAAGATCACAACTTAACTTCAAACCCAAACTCAAAATTTGGCCAAAAATGGGTTCTAATAAGGGGGAAAGATGCGCGTGGTCAAGACAAACACAAAACGCGAAGGCACTTCGACTTTTTAACAAAGGGAAGAAGGTTCAAATGAAAGAAGAAGGGTGGCAGCCCCCTTGGGCTGCCATAGCAGGTTCTGGTTGTGCATGGAGAGGGGAGAAGATGACTTTTTAATTTTAAGTCCCCCTATTTATAGAAAATCTCAAAAAGTGCCTTGAACGGGTCCCGCCGGGTCCGGAAAAGTGAAATTTGAGCAGACACGCTCAAATGGCAGAACTCCGTGAACGAAAATGAGAAAATATGAACAACAGAAGAAACGGCGTCAAAAACCAAGTCCCGAGCAGAGAGATATGCCCCGAACAAGTTCGGCAGCAGCCGAGGCCAGAAACCCTGAAACTGAAGAAAAACGACCAGAACGAAATTACAAGAATTTATGAGTCGATGAAAAGTGAAAATGAATCCCGTACGAGGATCGAAGCTCCAGACGAAATATTTTACAATAACTTTCATTAATTACAAAATGGCCCCTCCAAAAAGGGTTAATTGCACTAATGCCCCAGAATGAAAATATCTTCCAAAAATATTTTCTTAAAAACCACTGAAATAAAATATCTTCAAAAGATATTTATAAAAAACACCCCAAGAAAAGAAAAAGATTCTGAAAAACTTTGCGTCCATGCCCCTATGGACACCGGGAGCAACCAGAGTACTTTCTTGTAAAAGTAAAGATACGTATTTCATATAAACCACTTAGAATGAAGATACGTGAAGTCAAAAACCAACTCCGAACACAAAGAGTGAGGTTATGCCAACAAGGTGACAAAAGGAGAAAAGATAAAATAGGGAAAAGGACGAAATAGAGAAAAGGACGAAAAATGAATAGTGTCGAAAAACGAAAAATGTGGAAATGACTCGGTCCTTAAAGGAAGTTGTCAATCCAAAGAAAAGAGTCTCAGAAACCATTTTTGAGCACTTGAGACGACACTAAGCGACGAGAAACTGAACTTAAAAAAGAAATTTCAACGAAAAAAATTCATCCGTAAAATTCTGAGGAAAAAGGAAAGGAAGGAAATGACCGGGTCATTACATACCAAAACGACTAAAAATGTTCGATTAAATGAACTTGACCATAACTTTATGATCATTGATTTTGATAGCCTCGGCCTCAACCTATTTACACACATAATCCACCGCTACAAGAATATACTCATAGCTATAAGAAGATTCAACCTTATGGATGCTAGGAGTAGACCTAAACCTAGAGGAAGAAGCATGTTGAATGGAATTTTCACTTAGGGCCTCAAACAGTTCCCAAGTGTCAGCCAGACTCTTACGAAGAAAAGCTCCATTACTGGATGCATCAACCATGTTCCTATTAGAATCAGAAAAACCATCATAGAAAATATACACTAAATGCCATTTAGCAATATCATGGTGTGGACATTTTCTCAGAAGATATTATATCTTTCCCATGAATTATGGAACTATTCACCCTGGATTTAGGAGAACACCATGATATCTCTTCTCATTTGTGAGGTTTTACCCACAATATAGCACTTCTTCAAGAATTCCTGTTGCATCATGTCCAAAGTAGATATAGAATTAGATGAAAGAGACTATAACCAGGTTCTTGCTTTATCCTTGAGAGAAAATTGGAAAAGTCGCATCCTAAATGAATCATTAGAAAGAGTGGTCAACTTAGTAGTTGAACACAATTCCAAAAATACATCTAAGTGTGTATAAGGATCCTCTGTTGCAAACCCATGGAATGTAGGAAACATTTGGATCATAGCAGGCTTGATCTCAAAGTGGGTTGCATTAGCCTCTGGGAATACAAAGCACGAAGGGGATGTGTATGAAGTGGGAATGAAGTGATCCCTTAATTGTTGTGGAGGAATAGGTGCTGCTAGTACTTGTTCTCCGTTTTCCGGTGCATTAATATTATCAGCCATGTTATTTATAGAGGAACTTCCTATCAAATTAGAATTCTTTTTAAGTTTTCTAAGTTGACTAAGAGTTTTCTCTATTTCAGGGTCATACAATATTATTGGTTTTGATTGAGAACGACGACCTAACATGCACCAATTCCACTAACACAAATAGTAACAAAAAGAAAAATTTCAAGTTAAGAAAAACATCAAAAACTAACAAAAGGTTTTAAAACCAAAGCTTCAATCCCTTACGTGTCTTCGTCCTCGCTGCGAAATCCTGCACTTGAAAAGAAAAAGAAAGAAATAAGGTGAGAAATCAATAAGTCCTAAAAACTAAGTATCAAACTAATACTAATTTTAAACTTAAATAAACCGTGATAGATCCCTGGCAACGGCGTCAAAAATTGATGTATGTCAATTGTAACCACTCGCAATAGCATGAATCCTTGTAGGATAGTGCTCTATAGAGGGTGTCGAACCACAGGGACTATTAGTTATTCAAGTGTCCAATTAATATTCTTTTGATTTAAAGAGAAGCTGATTTAATTGTTTGATTGTAACGAACATAAAAACAAAATAAACTAAATTAAATAGCAGAAGATCAGGGATAGAGATATTTAAGGATTGATTTTACCACGAATCTCATATTATGGTTAACCATTCAACCTTGGGAATTCACAATTTATGTATCATATGGATTAAACTCAATAACATTCATTTAATTCGGGTTTTAAAGAAAGATGTTTCATTGAACTTATCTAACTATAACCTATCTTCGGTTGGCACGAATTATCTACCTACCTTTTTCCAACTAATGTTGTAATATAACTTGTCTTCCCTAGGCATAGATTATGAAAGAGTTATATTCATGAAAAATGTTGAAACACCATTGCATAATCTCCATCCTTATGTCCGATAGGCCTCTACCAATACCATCCAATAAGGATGGGTTGAGAATAGTTTGAGAATAATTAAATCTAAGATAAGGTATTAATTTTTTAAAAAACCATTAATTAAAACACCAACTGATCCGTAATCAGGTGCTCATAACTACGCAATCAATATATATAAATATACAAATCCCAAAGTTGAAATAATCAAACCATAATACTCGAATTCGGGCTACATCAATGCCCTAAGAGAGGAATTAGCTACTCATGACGACACTAGAAATCATTTGTGTTGGTGTAGTTTTCATCGTCAAGGTCTGCACTTCTCTCTTGGGGACTTCCCTTCAAAACCCTAAAAGCCACCACAAATTGAGAGATCTAAAATCTAAAAAGAAGAATTGGAAGAGGACCCTTTGCTTTGTGGCCTTTAGCATCCTTTTATAGCAAATGAATAACTTCTGATGAGGATTAGAGAGGCATTAGGGTTTTTGAGCCCATCTAGGATGAAAAAAGACTTTAATAAGACAAATCCCACATCAATTAAGTCTAACTAAACAACAAGGGCTCGAGCCTTGTGACTCTAGGCTCGAGCCTCATGAGATAGGGCTCGAGCTTGACTTCAACACTTAGCCATTTTTCTTCAAATAATTTCCGAAGCGTCTTTTTCTTCAACACTTAGAATATTTTAAGGATGAATCTTTAATAGTGCTCGATCACCATGCATTGGGGCTCGAGCCTTATGAGTTAGGCTTAAGCCTTGAGAACAAAGGCTCGAGCTCTGGCAACTCTAGAGGTCTTCAAAGTGACTCTTGAGATTCCGACATAATTTGGGTTAGAGCACCTTGAATTTGGGCTCGACCCTTAAGAGCTAGGCTTGAGCCTTGGCTGCCTTAGTTGGAATTCTTGCTTTTGTTGGTTTGGGGTTTGAGCCTTAGGAACAAGGGCTCGAGCCCTGACACTTGAACTTCTCCAAAATCACCCTTTTTGACTCTTGGCTTGCTTCAACAACGACTCTGTAATCTTCAATGTTAGTTTTTTCATCATAAAAGCTCAGTTTTAACCATTTCTTTAGGAAAGTACCTAAAAACATGAAATAAACATAAATCAGTCTAAAACTGGATAGAAGTATCACTTTAGGTTTTAACATATGCGTATTTAGGGGCTCGAATATGCAATATTCAGCGTTCATCATATATTTTAACACACATCAATTTTTTACGTCGTTGCCGGGGAGACTATGTAACGGTTTATTGTGTTGAAAATTAGTTTTATTCTGATTCTTAGTTTTTGGACTTTCTTATATCTCACCTTATTCTTTTTTTTTTTTCAAGTGTAGGAATCTAGCAGCAAGGCCAAAGATGCTTAAGGAATAGAAGCTTCTGTTTTTGGACCTTTTGTGAGTTCTTGTTGTTTTCTTTACTTGGAATTTTTCTTTTTGTTACTGCTTGTGCAATTTGACTTAGTGCATGTTAGGTCGCCGTTCTTTATCAGAATCAATAATTGTTTATGACCCTAAAATAGAGAAAACTTTTAATCAAATCAGAAGACTTAAAAAGAATTTGAATTAGTTAGGAAATTCCTCTAGAAATAACATGGCTGATGATAATGCACCACCAAATGGGGCACATGTGCCACAAACACCTATTCCTCTACCACAACCACAATTGAGGGATCACTTCATTCCCACTTTATAAACATCCCCTTCGTGTTTTCAATTCCTGAATGCTATGCAACCCACTTTGAGATCAAGCCTGCTATGATCCAAATGCTTCCTACATTCCATGGGTTTGTAATAAAGGATCCTTATAAGCACTTGGATGTGTTTTTGGAATTGTGTTCAACTACTAAGTTGTCCACTCTTTCAGATGATGCTTTTAGAATGTGACTTTTTCAATTCTCTCTCAAGGACAAAGCAATAACCTAGTTGCATGCCCTTCCACCTAATTCCATATCTACTTGGGATATGTTGCAGCAGGAATTCTTGAAAAAGTACTATAGTGTGGGTAAAACCACTCAAATAAGAAAAGAGATCTTGGCGTTCTCCCAAATCCCGGGTGAAAACTCCATGATTCATCGGAAATGTATAATGATCTTCTGAGAAAGTGTCCACACCATGATATTACTAAATGGCACTTAGTACAGATTTTCTATGATGGTATTTCTGATTCACATAGGAACATAGTTTATGCCTCCAACAATGGAGCTTTTTTTCACAAGAATGCAGCTGACACTTGGGAACTGTTTAAGGCCCTAAGTGAAAACTCCATGCTGCATGCTTCTTCCTCTAGGTCTAGGTCTACTCCTGGAATCCATAAGGTTGAAAAACTTTTAAAAGTTGAAAAATCTAGCGAGTTAACCACTCAGGAAGCGTTGAACCGTAGGTTTAACCAAGTCTTATCTTCTAGCTATGTTCCTGTTTCTAATCCACCTGTTTCTTTGTTAAAGGAAGTATGTTCAATGTGTGGTAATCCATCCCATTTTGCTGATACTTGCCCTATGATGGGACAATCATCTGAGATCCCTTAGGAGTAAGTAAATGCATCATTCTCCAGACCAGCCTGCAATCCATATTCTTCTACTTATAATCCTAGCTGGAAAGATCATCCAAATCTATTATGGCAGAATCAAAGCCAAGGGTTCCACAATTTGAAGGGCAATATCAAAATCCATCAAATCCTTCATCCCAAAATAATTCTTTCAATCAATCTTTCATTTATCGTCCACCTCAGTTTAGGAATCAATTTACTCAAGCTCCTGATCTTAATCCTCCTCCTAAGTATTTACCAGGGTATGAAGAGCAAGTGTTAAATTCACTTGAAAAGCTTAAATCTCATACCCAAATTCTTCACTCCCATTCCCAAGCCATAGCAAAACTAGATATGCAAGTTAGGCAAATAGCAAATACTCTATCTCGTAGAGAGGAAGGAAAGCTGCCTAGTCAGCCAATGGCCAACCTGAATGGGCAGACTTATATGATTGGTGAAACCAATTCTTCAGGTATTCATCATGAGCAGATCAAGGCCATATCTACATTGAGGAGTGGTAGAGTAGTTGATAACCAAGTTGAGAAGGATCAAGAAGAAAAAGAAAGGCTTAGGATTCCCATTCATCTAATCATTCATAATTCACATCCCACAGATGTTCCCTCAAATTCCATTCCATCAAGTTCCAAAGGAGTTGATGGTAAAGTCACATCTTCATCTGCTCTGAACCTTGAGACCACTTATTAGCTAAGAGTGCCTTTTCCTGAACGTCTCAAAGGACCCTCTTACTTTGGTAAGCAAGGAAAGAAAATCCAAGACATGATAAATGTCTTCAAACAGGTAAAAGTCAAATTCCTCTCCTAGATGCTATCAAACAGATCCTTGTCTATGCTAAACAGATCCCTACATGCATACAGGATACTTTGGGATGTATATTAAGGAAATGTTGGGATGCTGGTAATGTAATGACCCAACCATTTTCCTTCCTTTCCTTAGTCTCAGATTTTCACGGATATTTTTTTTCTGTTGATCTTTTCTTTTTTGAGTTTGGTTTCTCAACACTTAGTGTCGTCTTGAGTGCTCGGGAATGGTTTTTGAGACTCTTTTCTTTGGATTGACAACTTCCTTTAAGGACCGAGTCATTTCCATATTTTCACTTTTTGGACACTATTCACTTTTGGTCCTTTTCCCTATTTTGTCTTTTCCCCGTTTTTCACTTTGTTGGCATAACCACACTTTTTGTGTTTGGAGTTGGTTTTTGAATTCATGTACCTTCATTCTAAGTGGTTTCCATGAAATACATATCTTTACTTTTGTAGAAAAGTATTCTGGTTGTTCCCGGTGTCCATAGGGGCATGGATGCATAGTTCTTCAGAAACATTTTCTTTTCTTGGGGTGTTTTTCGTAAATATCTTTTGGAGATATTTTATTTTAGGGGTTTTTAAGAAAATATTTTTGAAAGATATTTTCATTCTGGGTCATTAGTGCAGTTATCACTTTTTGGAGGGGCCATTCTGCAATTAATGAAAGTTATTGTAAAAATATCTCCTTTTAAGCCTGGATCCTCGTAAGGGATTTATTTTCACTTTTTTTCGAGTCGCGTACTCATAGAATTGTCATCTGATTCTTTTTCCCCAGTTTCAGGGTTTCTGGCTCGATTGCCACCGAACTTGTTTAGGGCATATCTTTTTGCTCGGGACTCAGTTTTTGACGCCATTTCTTCCGTTGTTCATATTTTCTCATTTTAGATCTTTTTTGTTCATGGAGTTTTGCTATTTTAGCATGTATGTTCAAATTCCACTTTTTCTGGACCAGGCGGGGCCCTTTCGAGGCATTTTTAGGGTTTTGCTATAAATAGAATGTCTTAAAGTGAAAAATCACTTTTTCATCATCTTTCTCCCTCTCTTGGCTGGCCATCCATGGTAGCCTTGGGCTGCCACACTTCTCTCTTCTTTTTCGGCCACTTCCCTCTTGAAAAACGTTGTAGAGCCATAACGTTTATCGAAGGCCTTGGCGATGCGCATCTTTCCCCCTTATTAGAATCCGTTTTTGGCCATTTTTTGAGTTCAGGTTTGAGGCCAAGTTAGGATTTTGGTGTGACCTCCTTGGTGTTTAATGATCACCGTGTTCTCCCCGACATAGCCTAAGAGTATCGTCGAATTTGGAGCACTTTTCTTTCAGCGGGGATTTGAAATTTCATCTCAAATGGAGGTAAGGGATGTTATAGGTTTATATTTTTGTTATCTTGAATGCTATTGATGCTTACACAACTTGTATGCATGCTTTAGTTCAAGTTCTATAATCTAATTTAATTATTTTCTATGTTTAAGATTTAATTCTTATGATGGTGTACAACTTAGAATTAAATTATGGCATTCTAGAAAATTAGGCTTTGGTATGTTTGTAAACATATATTAAATTGGGATTATTTGAAAAAGAATTGTAACTTTTATTTAATAATTTTCTTTTATGAAAGTTTAATTCTCATGGTCATACCTTGCATGAAATTAACTTGTGATATGCTATTAAATTAAGTCTTGTCATGTTCTTTAACATACTTTAATTTGAGAACATATGGATGAGTTTGAAATTAAAAGAATTAATTAAAATCTATTAAATGGTTCCATTAGTTAAATTAAGTTTTTAACTTGATATTTGTAATGACTATGACTTTTTCACTAGCATATATTAATTTGGGACCATTTGATATTGCTTTAGAATCTAGGGATTTAATTATCATGATTTAATTAAATTCTACCTTATTGTTCCAATGACCTAATTAAGTTTTTGAATTGATATATGCAATGATCAAGCTATGTTGTTTAACATATATTAATTAGGGATCATTTGGTTGAGATTTGAAACCTAGGTTTAATTAATTTTCGGTTCTATTGCATTAATGATTTAATCATGTATTTGACTTTGGTTGCATGTTTAAATCATGATTGTAAACTTGTATTAGACTCTTCAGTTTATGTTTTCAATATTAAATGATATTGTTATAGCGTGTAACGAATCGTACACTAAAGATTTGACATGTGATGTTATTATAGCGTGTAACGAATCATACTCTGAAGATTTGACATTTGTCATCCTATAGCAGTTATGGAGTTAGAGCATGTGTTGTGTGGTTACAACCTACTTGTGCATGGAAGGTAGTTTCGTGCATTATTTAAATTACGTATAAGTTGTGAACTTATTTAATTATTTTGGAGTTGCTTGAGACATTGTTACAAAGACATGGCTAGAGTTTGGCTCTAGTATGAGATGTATGAGTTCTCCCTATTTTATAGTGCGCACAATGGTGGTATTCCCAGCGGGTTAGTGCCCGGAATAACCGTTTAGGTCTTGACTTTATCCAAGATTTGATGTTCAAGTCTTGCACTATTTGATTTCGCATTTAATTCCAAGTTAACAACCAATGTTTAATTGTGACTTGTGGTTTTGGTTATTGGCGATTTAATGTTATTAAGTCAATTTATGCATTATGATTTTAATGAATCATCGCAGGTTTTAATGTTTTTAAGTACATTTATGCATTATGATTTTAATGAATCATCGCAGGTTTTAATGTTGTTAAGTACATTTGTGCATTATGATTTTAATGAATCATCATAGTTTTAATGTTATTAAGTACATTCATGCCTTATGATTTTTAATGAGTCATCGAAGTTTTAATGTTGTTAAGTACATTTATGCTTCATGATTTTAATGAATCATTGCAAATTTTGATGTTATTAAGTACATCTATGCTATATTGTTCAAATGTAACTTAGAAATGATCCTATAGATTCATTTGGAACATAAACATTAGGTGGCATGACCCACTTTAATTGTTTTCACATTTTAGATTTCAAGTTGATAACTTTGATAATCTATGTCTTGTTGTCTTGTATAACTTGCTTCTATGTTATTTAAATTGCATGAATAATGCGATTTATGCTAGAAATGATCTAAAGTAGGTTAGGATGCTTCCTGAATCTCACCTCTGACATAGACGTTAGGTGGCATGACCCTTTTGAATTGCTTCACATTGATGTGATAATCTTGTAAAACGGTAGGTCTTTGCATGTTCATCTCCTACGAGTAGCTTTATGTTACTCACCCCAAAGTTATCGGGGTCATTTTTTAGGTACAGGAATCAAGATTGAGATTTTCGTCATGCTTGGATGATTTGTGGACTTAAAGGTTCCACTCTTGTAAAGGTTGGCTTGAAATGCCACTTGTAGCTTTATTTGTTAAATGTGTGTATTTGATTCTAAACTTGTAATGTGTGCCTAAGCACACTTTTTGATTCTCATTTTATGTTTATGATATGAGGCCAAAGGACAAACTTCTTTAATGAGAATATACGTCATGGATGTTAAATTTTGCCTTTAATGAGAATATATGAAAAATCTTGCGTTTTAGTAAGCTATTTCGCACCGGAGTGTGCATTGTATATAAAATTCATCTTGTAGGATCCATTTAATATGTATGAGGTGTGGCCAAGGGCCAAACACCAATTCGTTTTCATTTATATGCCATGGTGTCCAAGCACGGACCTGCCTGTGGACCAGGGGGGGCGAATGCCCCCTCTAAAATTTTTTTTTTTTCCTATTATATATTACACTTTTTTTTAGAATATATATCATGCCCCCCCCTGAAATTTCACAAATACCCCCATTATTAAGTTCCCAAAATATATACTGGCCCATCGACCTTTTCTTCATCGACCTTTTCTTCTCGTTGTCAGAGCTTCTCTTTCATCCTCGGGACCTCGCCTAGCCCTTATCCGGTCGCTTCTCTCTTCAGTCTTCACTGCTATTATTCCACAACTTTGGTCTCTGATCTCTCAACTTTTACACTACAAATCGAAGGTATTTCAACTGATCTTCTTCTTTTTTTATTGGTTCTCAAATCTCAAGAACTGATTATTTGCTCGATTTTGGTTGTTGATTTATCATTTATGTGTTAGATTTCTGTTTAAAATGAGAATTGATCATTCATTTCAAGCCTGTAATCTAAATTCGTATGTTGTTTACTGCTTAATCGTTCTTGATTTTGTTAGTGTGATTTAGGTTATGTAACTTATGTGCCTTTTCATGCTCTTTCTCGTCTTGAAACAATTAATTGACTAATTAATGTGTTAATTGCTAATACAACAACAAAGAAATATATATAATGAAGATTCAAGAATCGAAGATCTGTTGTGTTCACTTTAATTTTTTTATAAATTACTTTTATATAATAAATCAAAATAATACATTATGAGCACCCACCGTCTCAAGAAGCCACAATGAAATTAGTGTTTATATACTTTTACTTTAATAATAATAATAATATATAGAGAGAGTCAGACCGTCATTAACTTAAAAGGAATAGCTGTAAGTCTCAACTGGCTAACAAAATATTATGTAAACTCTGTTATATGTACATAAGTTTGTGTGTCAATCAATGTGGGAAGAAAACTAACATCCATGAATGTGTTGAATTGTTCAGATAGGCAATGCATATGTAGACTATGAAACAGAATACACAGGATTAGAGACTGAGAGAGAGTATATGATTTTATTGCCTTATAATTATATATCAGTCTTTATAATTTTTTTTTTCGCTGGAAATATCAGTCTATAATGGGCTTTCTCTCTCTCTCTGGACGACACACACATGAGTCACATGACACATTTACATTTCAGTCTGTCTAGTTTTATGCTTTATTTACATTTTTTCATGCCTTGCTTTTTTCTATCTAGCTTTCTTTTATTTTATTTGTACCTTAACTTTAGTCCATTAATTGCACCTTTAATTAATTTCATTTACTTTCATTTAATGTAATTTCTTTTATTAGCTCCCAACCTCTTGCAATTCTATCTTATAAGAAATTAATAAAATTTATATTTCATTAATTTTTCTACTCCATTTGAATATATACACACATACATGTATACAAAACTTAGTTGCTTTGTATTTTCAATTAAGGAGGCATTAAATGATATTGTGAGTCTGGGAGTGTTCAGTGTTGCAACTTACAAGATTAAGTTCTTTTGTATAGGTACTCCCTTTGGTTTATTTTTTCTAATAACAATGCATATGCAATTTCTAAATGTTTAATTTCTTTTTTTATTTTTATTTTATTACAATGCACAACAACACAGGCGCACAATCTATTATAATATGCAATTTTTGAATGTGTTTATTTTGTTGATGGGAAATTGATCACTAAGAAACCAAACTAAAATGTCGTCACTCTTTACAGGAAATTGATCAGTAATGGACAAATTTGTGACAAGAGGGTTGCCACCATCTCTAAGAAGAGATGATGGCTCTTCAAAGATAAGTGATGTAGAGATCAACCTTGAGGATCTAGCTGCAGATCCTGGACTACGAACTCCGATATTGAATTACCATCCCGATATTCGAGATCAAATTCGGAGAGCATATTTACTAAAGGGTCCTTGCCAACCTAAAAAATATCATTTTCCTTATAAGAGTTATGGGCAATGCTTACGACGATTCAACCCGGCATGGTTTGATGCCTTTTCTACTTGGTTAGAAAATAGCAAAGATAAAGATGAAGCATATTGTCTATGTTGTTATCTTTTTAAACCAAAAATCGGAGAACAATCGGGTGGTGATACCTTCGTGAGTGAAGGATTTTCTAATTGGAAGAAGGGTTTGGAAAAACTACAAAGCCACATTGGAGGTCCAAAAAGTGCCCACAACCAATGTTCGAGTATGTGCCAAGCATTAATGAAACAAAAACAACACATTCAATCAATTTTCTTCAAGCAATCAGAGAAGACACGAATTGCATATCGAACACGATTGATTGCATCAATTGATTGTGTTCGACATCTTTTGCGACAAGGTCTTGCATTTCGTGGTGACGATGAAACTGAGGATTCAAGCAACCAAGGGAATTTTCTCGAGACATTGCGATTTCTTGTGAATCATAATGAAGACATTAATGCGGTTACATTGCAAAATGCTCCTGAAAATCACAAATTAATGGCACCTAAGATCCAAAAGGACATTGTTAATGCCATTGCATTGGAGACTCTCAATGTTATTATCGGAGATATTGGTGATGCTTTTTTTTTCTATTCTAATTGATGAATCTCGGGACATATCAACAAAGGAGCAAATGGCTTGTGTTTACGGTATGTGGACAATAATGGGCATGTAGTTGAACGTTTTGTGGGTCTAGTGCATGTTTCTGATACCACTTCCATCTCACTCAAGAAGGCGATTGATGCTTTATTTTCTAGACATGGGTTGAGCATTTCTAGATTACGAGGGCAAGGTTATGATGGGGCTAGTAATATGCGAGGTCAGTTCAATGGTCTCAAAACTCTCATCTTGAAGGAGAATGAATGTGCTTTTTACATTCATGGTTTTGCCCATCAACTCCAATTGGCTCTCGTGGGTATGGCAAAAAAACATGAGGATATTGTTTCTCTCTTCACTTTTGTTGCTAATCTTATAAATATAGTTGGTGGTTCATGTAAACGTTGTGATATTCTTCGAGAGAAACAAGCTTCTATAGTTACCGAGGCACTTAACAATGGTGAGCTTTCAAGTGGGCAAGGCCTAAATCAAAACACTTCTCTTAAACGAGCTAGTGATACACGTTGGGGTTCACATTATGACACTTTGATTAGCGTGACTATTATGTTTTCAGCTATTGTTAATGTACTTGAGACACTTGCAGAGGATGGGTCATCAGAAAAAAAGTTTGAAGTAAATCTTTTATTGGAATTTATACAATCCTTTAACTTCATATTTTGTTTGCATTTGATGAGAGCTGTTTTGGGAATTACAAATGATTTGTCAAAGGCACTTCAAAGGAAAGATCAAGATATTGTGGTTGCTATGTCCTTGGTCAAATTAAGTAAGGTCCAATTACAAAGGATGAGGGAAAGTGGATGGGATTCTTTACTCAACGAAGTTTCTTCTTTTTTTGTGAAACATGACATTCCTATTCCTAATATGGATGATACATTTCTACCTCGAGGAAGACTACGACGTAAAGCTCATGACAAGTCAAACTTGCATCATTATCGTGTTGATTTGTTTAATTCCATCATAGATATGCAACTTCAAGAGTTAACTAGTCGTTTTTCTGAAATGAGTTCCGAGTTGTTGCTTTGTGTGGCTTGTTTGTGTCTGGATGATTCATTTTGTGCTTTTGAAAAGCAAAAACTAATCCACCTTGCTCAATTTTATCCCAAAGAATTTTCTTCACATGCTCTCATGAGACTTAGTGATCAACTTGAGAATTATATTGCGGATATGCGTTCTATTTGTGAGTTTGAAGGATTAAAAGGGATTGGTGACCTCGCAAAAAAAATGGTGGAAACCAAAAGAGACAAGGTACATTCACTAGTTTATTTGCTTGTGACATTAGCGTTGATCCTACCAGTTGCAACTGCTAGTGTAGAGAGGACATTTTCTGCTATGAATATCGTAAAGAACCGATTGCGCAACAAAATGGGAGATGAATGGATGAGTGATAGCTTGATAGTATATATTGAAAAGGAGATATCTAGTGGCATGGATAATGAAGTTATCATACAACGTTTTCAAAATATGACAAGTCGTTGGGGACAATTGTGAATGTGCTCAATGATTCAATGAACAAAAAAAATATTTTTGCTTATTATGATGATCTGAATTGTAAATGTGTTCAATGGGATCCTTTTGTTGTTTTTGGGACGCGTTCCCCTTTTGAACGCCTTTAATGAATTTGCTTAATTATTAAAAAAAAAAAAAAATTGTTATTAAAAGGACGCCCCCCCTGACATAATTTTCTGGGTCCGTCACTGATGGTGTCGTACTTCATCTTTTTAGGCAATTTTATGAGAAATTAAGGGTTGAGGGTTGCATTGAGGATATTTTAAGGCTGCGGACCATTGGGACGCATCTTAAATGTCTTTTTACGTTTGTATGTATGTCCACATTTCTCAAAACTCCTAAGTTTTAACTTTGGAACTATTTTTGGGCGATTTTATGAATTTTTCATAAAAATTCATGCATGGGGTGTCATTTGAAGTTTCCTCTTGATTTAGCATGTTACGGATGCTTGAATGAGGCTAGGGAATGTTTTTAAACTTGTTCGAATCATGTAGAATACATGCATAGCCTTAGAGATGGACCAAGAACTTACCACACACATTGCAGCAGCTTTTTCTGTTGCAGCAGATGCGTCGGTCGACTGATGAGAGCCATCATCCAGTTGATAAGCCCTTGATACCCATTCCAGTAGGCTTTTAGTGAAATGAGTCATTTCGGCCGGCTGATGATTGAGCTTCAGTCGGTTGATGATGGAGTTTTGGTCGGCTGACCCTTGCCGTCGGTCGACCAATCCTCCTTGGAGCTTTCTCATTTCAGTTTTCCTTGGACAACTTTGTTGTACCAACTTTAGGGGATCATATCTCTTTCGTTTTAAATCCAAATCAGGTTGTTCTTGAGTTAAAATTCAAGAGCTTGAAGTTAACTTTCCAATAATACCAACCAAACTAAAAAATTTAACTATAGTGAGAGTTATTACAGTTTTAGTGAGATAGGTTCCTGGTATCTCTTAAAAGGAGAATGCCACTTCGTTTTATTTTCATATCTTTTCTGTCCGAACTTCGAATCAGGTGATTTTTGAGTTTAACTTTGTTCATATTTCATTGTATTTCCAATGGTGTGCACGGTGGCACCCATTTTTGTTTGAAATAATCATTTTACCCTTGGTTCATTTCTTATCGGGTTTGATATCTTTGCTTTAGTACTTGACTCGTTTGAGTTCCGTGGCTTCATGGGGAGTCATTTTGGTGCCTTAGGGATGACGTACATCTCTAGAAGCCACTTTACTTCTTTTGCTTCCACATTTCGGATCCGTTATCGGGTCAACTTTCAGTTCATCACTAACACACCGGGTTAAAAAACTTGGGCCATCACAAGTAGTATCAGAGCTCCTAGGTTTAAATACATTGGATGACGGGCTCTGGGTGCATATCATGCTTTTGTTGATGTACTTTGATATTTTCACATGCCTTTGGTAACATGTTTTGATGTTATAACGTGTTTACATGTTTCTTGATAACACACTCAGTATTATGACATGTCTCTATGCTTATATGCTTATGTGTTTAAGAGCATCCTTGTTTGACATGTATGCTTATTTGCTTAAGTGCTTAACTGCTTAAACAGCTTTCTTTGATTACTTTAGCATGACTATATGTTGGATACATTGACATGCTATTTATTTTATACATTCGGTGAGTGAGTTGTATTCGATCATAATAACTCATGTTATTATTGATCTCGTTTCCTTTTCACGCATATAGAGACACATTCTTGACTCACGGAGAGTCTTCTCGTTAGGGCTCAGGTGAGCGTAGAGCTGTAGTCTTTGTCTGGTGAGACGAAACGTAAGCCATGATGAGGGCTGAATATCACATATTTGAGCCCCTAAATACGCATATGTTAAGACCTAAAGTGATATATCTATTCTATTTTATACTAATTTATGTTTATTTCATGTTTTTAGGTGTTTTCCTAAAGAAGCAGTTAAAACCGGGCTTTTATGATGAAAAGAATGATAATGAAGTTTACCACATCGTTGCCAGTCATTCAGAGTAAGCCGAGAGCTTGAATGGTGAATTTTGAAGAAATTCAATCCTTAGAGCTTGAGCCCAAATGTTGAGGCTCAAGCATCATAACAAAGAAGAGAATAAAAGTTAACAAGGCCCAAATGCTCGAGCCTTGTACCTTGATGCTCGAGCCTTAACCAAGGGTGCTCGAGCCTTGAACCTCAAGCTCGAGCATAAGGCATCAGAAATAAAAGAGTTGAATTAATAGAAAGGCTATGCTCCCAGGTCTCGTGCTTCACCTCCAGGATCGAGCACCATCTATTAAGGATCGAGCATCATCCATTGATGCTCAAGCCTTGAGTACCAAATACTCAAGCATGGTACCTAGTGCTCGAGCCCGTGAAGCTTGGATCAAGCAATGTTAAAAGATATCAATCCCAGAGCTCGAGCCTGAGCTTTAAGGCTCGAGTACAAATCATAAAGCTTGAGCACCAACACTTCGGGCTCGAGTATGGCTGAAAACTCTAAACTCATTTTAGTATTTTGACCATAACTTTTGACTCGAAACTCCAAATTGAGCAACCTTAGCTTTTCTGGAAAGAAGACTCGAAGCCTGATGTTTTTGTCTCTAATATCCATCTCCAAATTCGCACACTAAATGGGTTAAAATTACGTTGGAAAGGCGGAACAAGTTGCTGGCAGGGGATGCTCGAGCCTGGGACTCTAAGGCTCAAGCCTGGACGTCCTGGAAGTCGTAAAAACATGCGGGAATTACCAAAAATTATATTTCTTTATTTCCTTACGGGCCCAATTGTTACCAAAAGCTAGAAAACCAATCCAAAAGGGATTGGGACTTGTTCTCCACTATAAAAGAAGAGGAGAAGGCCACAGAAAATCGATTCGTTGTCTCATATATCTCTTTCACAGCGGTTTTTAGGGTTTTGAAGAAGAAGATCCCAAAGGAGTTTTGGCAGTCCATGGCAATGAAGACCACAGCACCACAGATGATATCTTACATCATCATGAGTAGCTAATTCCTATCTTAAGGCATTGATGTAGCCCGAATAAAAATTATATGGTTTGATTGTTCTATACTTTGGGAATTTAATATATTATGTATTTTGATTGCATGATTTTGGGCAATTGCTTAATTCAATTGGTTTTTAATGATTAAATAGTTTTTGAATGATTAATACCTTGTCTTAGATTTAATTATTCTTAAATTATATTCAACCCATTCTTATGGACGATATCTGGCGGAGCCCTGTTGGACATAAGAATGGAGATCATGCAATGGTGTTCAAACGTTTTTCATGAATGAATGTTTTCATAGTCTATGCCTAGTGAAGACGAGTTATAGTGCAAAATTAGTTAGAAGTAGGTAGGCAGATAATTCGTGCCAACTGAAGATAGGTTATTATTAATTGAAATTCATGAAACATCTTTATTTAAATCTGAATTCAATGAATGTTATTGAGTTTAATTCCATATTATACATAATTGTTGAAATCCCAAGGTTGAACAGTTGACCATAGTATGAGGTTCGTGGTGAAGTCAATCCCTAAGTATTTTTTCTCTTGATCTCAGTCATTTTATTACGTTTATTTTCTTTTATGTTATTGAATTGCAACACAACACACAAAATCAAATCATCTTTCTAAATTAGAATAGTATTAATTCAAGACTCAATAAACCACCATAGTCCTTGAGGTTTGACACCCTCAACATAGCCCTATCCTATAAGGATTCGTTCTATTGCGAGTGGTATTTTATTATTGATAAATAAAAACACACATCAATTTTTGGGGCCGCTGTCGGGGACTGTGTCACGGCTTTGTTAAGTTTGAGATTAGCTTTATTTTAATTTATAGTTGTAGGACTTTCTACTATCTCACCTTATTTCTTTTTTTTGTCAAGTACAGGAATCAAGGAGAAATGGCGACGAAGCTTAAGGAGAAGAAGCTACGGTTTTAGGACCTTTTGTGAGTTCTTTTAAATTTATTTCTTTGCTTGAAATTTTTCTTTTTGCTTGTTACCACTGTACTTAGCCTAGATTGTTGGGAGAATTCTTTAAATCAGACATGGCTAATAATGGTAATAATCCCAATGGGGCACATGTGCCACAAGCACCTATTCCTCCGCCACAACCACAATAGAGGGATCACTTCATTCCCACCTCACATACATCCCCTTGTTGCTTTCAATTTCCACAATCTGATCCAACCCACTTTGAGATCAAGCCAACTATGATCCAAATGCTTCTAACTTTCCATGGGTTTGCTACTGAAGATCCCTATAAGCACATAGATGAATTTCTAGAATTGTGTTCAACTGCCAAGTTGTCCACTCTTTTTGATGATGCTTTTAGGATAAGACTCTTCTAATTTTCTCTCAAGGACAAAGCTAGAACTTGGTTGCACTCCCTACCTCATAATTCCATAAGCACATGGGATAAGTTGCAACAAGAGTTCTTAACAAAATACTACACTGTAGGTAAAACCACACAAATGAGAAGAGAAATCATGGCATTCTCCCAAATCCCGGGTGAACAACTTCATGATACTTAGGAGAGATACAATAATCTTCTGAGGAAGTGCCCACACCATAATATTCCTAAATGGAATTTGGTACAAATCTTCTATGATGGATTACATGATCCACATAGGAACATGGTAGATGTTTTTAGTAATGGTGGTTTTCTGCATAAGAGCCCAGATAATGCTTGGCAACTTTTTGAGGCCCTAAGTGAAAATTCTGTTTTAACATGTTTCTTCCTCTAGGTCTAGGTCCACTCCTGGTATCCATCAAGTTGAAAGTTTGTATGAAGCAGAAAAATCTAGAGATTTTGCCACTCAAATGGAAGTGTTGAATCGAAAGTTTGACCAAGTTTTGTCAGTTGTCAGACTATTAGTTCTTCTCAGCACTCCTCTTTGCCAAAGGTGGAGTGTTCTGTCTGTGCTAATCCATCTCATTATGCTAATAGTTGTCCTTTCTTGGGTCAATCTTTTGAAAATCCACAAGTGCAAATCAATGTTGCATTCTCCAGTTCGGGTTACAATACAAATTCCAATACATATAACCTTGGCTGGAGAGATCATTCCAATATATCATGGCAAAATCAAAGCTAAGGCAATACTATTCCCCAATCTCAGGACAGTACCACAATTCATCCTATCCTCTACAAAATAATTCTTTAAATCAATCTTCCATCTACTCTCCTCCTTAATTTAGGAACTAAGCTAATCCTGATCCTCCTCCTCTTAGATACTCGTCTGAATTCGAAGAGAAAGTTTTGGTTGCAATTAATAATTTTAAGTCCACCACTCAATTGGTACATTCCCATTCCCAAAATATTGCCAAGATAGAGATTCAAGTTGGGTAAATAGTTAAAGTGTTGACTCAAAGAGATGAAGACACAATGCCAAATTAGACAATTATAAATCCGGTCAGGCAAACTTACATGATTGATGAGACTCATCCTTTAAGTACTCATCATGAGTAAGTTAATGCCATCACTACTTTGAGGAGGGGAAAGATTATTGATAATAAAGTTGAGGAAAAAGAGGTAGAAAAAGAGAAAAGTAAGATTCCTATCAATCCCATTCTTCCAACTCCACATCCCACAGATGTCCCCTCACATCCTATTCCATCAAGCTCCAAAGGAGTTGAAGGTGAAGTTACTTCTTCATTTACTCCAAACCTTGAGACAGCTTATAAGCCAAAAACGCCTTTTCCTGAACGTCTCAAGGGACCCTCTTACTTTGGTAAGCAATGAGAGAAAATCCAAGACATGATAGATGTCTTTAAACAGGTAAAAGTCAATATTCCTCTCCTAGATGCTATCAATCAAATCCCTACCTATGCTAAATTTCTGAAAGATTTGTGCACTCAAAAGAGAAAATCAAAAAGCCAAGGCTCTAAGAAAATCTATCTCACTGAGCAAGTCAGTGCACTCATTCAGCATAGCACTCTTCCTAAGTTTAAAGATCCTGGTGCTCCTAGCATATCTTGCATCATTGGAAATAATGTGATAAACAGAGCAATTCTTGATCTTGGAGCGAGTGTTAATCTTCTTCCTTACTAAGTGTATGAGCAATTAGGCTTGGGAGAGCTTAAACCCACGTCAATGGTGTTGTAACTTGCTGATCGATCTATGAAGCAACCATATGGGATCATTGAAGATGTTCTCATTAAAGTGGATAAGTTCTATTTTTTGGTTGACTTTCTTGTCCTAGATACAGAACCTGTACATGATCCCAATTGATGTACTCATATGATCCTTGGTCGTCCATTCTTAGCTATAGCAAATGCCAACATTAACTGTAGGACTAGGGCTATGGATATTTCTTTTGGGAACATAAAGCTCAAATTAAACATCTTCAATGCCACTCTATATTCCTTAGAGAAAGATAAATCTTCTTTCTTGATGTCATTGATGAGGATTCAGTCACCATCATTCCAATAAAAGATCTTCCTCCTTTGATTTCGAGTCCTCCTTGTCCTTCTTGTGAGCCTGCTCACAAACTTGAGCCTATGCCACACTGGTTCCTCCTGTTTCGAATTTCATAATCACCCATATAACTGATTTTGGGATGAGGGAGGCAGTTGAGTTGTTAGATACATGCTAAGGAGTGGTGTGCAGTCGAGCTAACGACGTTAAACTTAGCATCCTGTCAAGCTATTGACGTTAAACTTAGCACTTGTAGGTTTGTACTTTAGTTTGATTTGATTTATTTTCTTTTTCTTTTTATTCTTTTTAGTTTTTCTAGGTTTTTAGTTCATTTTTGTATTTTTCTTTTTATTTTTCGATTAGGTTAGTTTAGGGTTTGTTTTTATAAATAAAAAATAGGTTCGTTTCTGTGTATTTTTCTTTTATTTTTAGATTAGGTTTGTTTTGTTTTGTTTTGATTAAAAAATAAATAAATCAAAAATAAAAAAATAATAATAATAATAAAAATTGATTAACTTGTGCATAATGATATATATATGTTTTACTCTATATACTTGATACTCTGATGTGTGCTGTGGAGTCTAATTATTTTGTCAGGTACAAAGGACTAAATTTGGGGGTGAGGTGACGATTTCATTCCTCTATGCTAAAATTCTTGATCTTTGCTGGTTCTGCATTTGCTGGTTCTACGTATTTGGTAATATCTTTTTAACTCTACATCTGTTTTCACACATTGGGACAACGTGCATCTTAAGTTTGGGGGTAAAATTTTGTTATTGATATATTGTGCACAAGCGGATGCAATTTAATTACTTAGGCATGATTTTGAGTCTGTTGATTGTTGTGATGTCTCTATTCAGTCTGATGTTGGTTAAAGATGGCTTGTATGCCAAATTTATATTGAAAATGAATTTTTGAGAATTTTTTAAATCTGTAACAACCCTGGATTTTTCAACCCAGTGTGTCCTGTGATGACCCAAAATGGATCCAGAATACGGAAGCAAAAGATTAAACAACGATCTCTAGAGATACAACGCGTCTTTAAGACACCAATGTGACACTCAATGAGGTTACGAAACCTAAAGGAAACAAATGCAGAAGCGGCATTTCAAAAAAGGACAAGAATGAATTTAGGGGTAAAATGGTCAATTCCAAAATGAAAGTGGGTGCTACTGAGCATAGTATTGGAAAGATAATAAAAAATTAGTCAAGATGGACTCAAGAATCGAATGATTCGGAGTCCGGACGAAGAAGAAACGGCAAGACGAAGAAAAACGAGCACTTAAGGCTAAAAAGGTAAACTAGTAATTATCCAGGAATATCCGAGTGCAACCGAGTACACCATTGGATAGACGATGAAAAATTAGTCCAATTCAAAAAAAAGTTCACTTGATTTGGAGTCCGGATGAAGAAGATATGGATAACGGAAGAAAGAGGGGTAAAAAGGTCAAAAGGAGTCAACCCAAGCACATGTAACTGGTTAGGAGATCTTCCTAACCGGTTAGGAGGCAAAAAAATCACAACCACAACACTGCCCATGCTCATGTAACCAGTTACGAGGAAGCCACTACTCGATCACTTGTGCTACAACTCAGCAAAAACCTGGCAACAGGAGTTTTCCGAGAAAAAATGGGTTTTTGAGAGCCAAGATAACACTTTTTGGAAAAACACAAAGAAAAAACCACCATCAAAATCGAGTTTTCTAGGTGACAATGTGAAAGAAATTGAACAATAATCACTATAAAAAGCCCAAAATGCCCTTCTATGAAATCTGGTCATGAAGGTTAAAAAGCTACTAAAATGTAAAACTGAAAACTGAACTTTGCGATGGATTTCCAGCACCAAGACGACATTTACTGAAAAAACATGAAGAAACACCCCCCCTCCCCTCCCTGAAATCATGTTTTCTATTGAACCATGTTGAAAGAAGAAAATAAAATTACAGCAAAAAGTCTAGAATGCCCCTAGATCAGATTATGCAATAAAAATGCAAAATGAGTCCATAGGAGGCTCAAATCACCAAGGATGGGTTTTTCTTGAAAATGATCATGCACGCAAACATAACTTACCTATTTAGATGTGCTACAATGGTCCATGGCTTAGAAACACAGCCGATGCAAAATTCGACCCCCCAACGGCCAAAAAGGGCGAAAATGGACGAGAAATGAGAAATTAGAAAACCAAAATTAACAAATAATTTCAAATTACCGTTTGGCCCTTGGCCACACTTTATACATGATTAATAAGACCCTATGAAAGAATAAAAATAGAATTCCCACACCCGATGCAACCATGGTGAAACAATGACTTGACATTTTCCAATATTTTCATAATATTTCATTAAGTTTAAAAGTTACATAGAGTACAATATACATGTCATTGGCCACCGGCCTCATCTCATACATGTCAAATACATTGTAAAAGGTGTGCTCATGTACACATTACAAATATGGAATCAAATATACACATTTCGACATAAAGGCTATAAGTGGTGTTTCAAGCCAAACTTTATAAGAATTAAAGCCTTCAAGTCTACAATCATCCAAGCAATGATGAACATCACGAACCAAGTCTTTGTACCTAAACAAAACCCACAATAACTTCCGGATGAGTAAACAAATTTACTCGTAGAAAATGAGCATGCATAGACTCGATTTCTTTGCAGATTTTAACTTAACTTGAAACAATTCAAAAGGGTCATTCCACCTAACGTCTATGTCAAGGTGAGACTCAGGAAGCATCCTAAGCTATACAAGCAATTGGAAAGAGATACACGACATGCAAGCATACCAGTTACAAGTGTACTAAACGAAGATGAAAACATGCGAGGTAAGTATACAAAACATAAGCATACTAAACGAGATCAGAAACACACAAAGCAAGTTTACAGGACACGAGTATACTAAATGGAATCTAGATACAAGAAGCAAGTGCACAGTTTCAAGTATGTTGAATGAGGTCTAGATACACGAAGTAAGCATAATATCTATGCAATTAAACAAGGTAGGAAATACTCCACATATCACGACAAGGTTCTTAGATCTTCAAAAGATAACACTCGAAGTCTAAGGGTTTAGAGATTTTGCATGTTGATATAAATCATTCCATGTGGTCCATGCCACCTAGAATCTAAGTTAAGTTACATGTATAGGATCATTCCTAAGTCACGATAGCATAAAGTAACATGAAACTAGATAACTAAGAAAATTAACAAGATTGAAATAATTCAATTAACACGACAAGGACAAGGCGTGAAATCAAGGATAATGCATAATATCTATGCAATTAAACTAGAATGGAACATTCCACACAATACTACAAGTTTAATACATGAAATCAAGAACAAGGCATAATATCTATGCAAGTAAACAAGATTGGAACATTCCATTCAACACGATAAGAGTTATATATGATATCAAGAACAAGGCATAGTATCTATGCAAGTAAACAAGATTGGAACATTCCAATTAACACGAAATGGTCTTAAATCTTCAAGGAATACAACACTTGAAATCTAAGGAATGAAATCACTGATGAAGCATGAAATCTATGCAATATATAAGATTGGAGCATTTCACATAACACGACAAGGTTTTAAATCTTCAAGGAATAGCAACTTGAAATTTAAAGAGTGAAATCAACCAATGTGGAAACTCGGATATCGCTCGGATTAAAACCGTACTCTTGGGATCACTTTAGGGCTACTAACCCACGGGTACCTACCCCTAGTGCGCACTATAATGTAGAGAGCTCTATATCTCCCGTACTAGAACCAAGTCCTAGCCATGTCAATTCTTGATTGATATCCCAAGTTCCAAAATCAACAAGTTATGCAAGTCAAGATAGTATCAAGATACAAGAAATGCATAACCACGTTTCATACACAACCAAGATTTTGGAACACACAAGTCATGCCCTAAGTTTCAACAATAATGGCATGTGAAATGTCAAGAAATCATAATATGCATCCACATACATCACGAACTAGGATATATAGCACATAGAATTCATTGATATAAATATATCACTAGTATAAGATTAATGATTTAATCATTTGTTAAACAACTCTTGAACAATTAAATCATTCCAATGTAAGGATGTAAGTTCATTAACTACATTAATGGAGCTAAGTTGCAATAAGTCATGATACATGATAAAAAGATGAAAGCCCCATGAAATACAAGCCCAATTCATTAGAACACTAAGTAGAAATTAATTAAGCGAATTAATTAATTTCTCTATAAATCAAAGTTGTCCAAAAATTCTCAAAATAATATATAAGGATGTCCATTCCATGGTGATTGCAAACATCATATCAATTTCACAAGGTGAGCAAGATATCATCATGTATAATTTAATTAATTTAAAATTAATTAAATCTCTAGATTTCAAAGGTTATTTAAATGATCCCAAATTAATATATAACAAGGATTAAGTCACGGCCATGCCATATATCAAGTCAAAAATGGAATACAAGTAAGGTACAATTAATTAGAATTTAAATCAAATTTAAATAAATTTCTAGATCTTGAAAAAAAGAAAGCATATAAGTTGTATATGCATCAATAGTATGCAATACATCAAGAACATAAACTATAACGCCCCTACCTCAATTTGAGATGAAAATCTCAAATCCCCACTGGAAGAAAAGTGCTCCGAATCCGATGATACCGCGGGGTTTTTTTGGGGACAACACAGTGAACAAGAATCCCAAGGAAGCACCATGAAAATCACAACTTGACATCAAACCCAAACTCAAAAAATGGTCAGAAATGGGTTCTAATAAGGGGGAAAGGTAGAGCACATCGAGGCTTACGATAAACGTTAAGGCCGAAGACTTTTCACTAAGGAAAAGTGGTTCAAAGGATGAGAGAGAAGGTGGCAGCCATAGCTGCCATGGAATCTAGCCAAGAGAGGGGAGGAAGATGATGAAATCTGATTTTTTGACTTTAAGTCCCCTATTTATAGAAAAACCCTAAAAGTGCCCCGAAAGGGCCCCGCCGGATCCGAAAAAGTGGAATTTGAGAAGATGCGCTCAAATGGTGAAACTCCGTGAATGAAAAAGAACTAAAATGAGAAAATATGAACAACAAAAGAAACAGTATCGAAAACCGAGTCCGGAGCAGAGGGATATGCCCCAAACAAGTTCAGCGACAACTGGGGCCAAAAACCCTTAAACTGGAAAAAAATGACCAGAAGGAAATTCTAAGAGTACACAGCTCAATGAAAAGTGAAAAAGAATCCCGTACGAGGATCCAGGCTCAAAATGAGGTATTTTGTAATAACTTTCGTTAATTGCACAATGGCCTCTCTAAAAGGGGTTAACTGCACTAATGACCTAGAATGAAAATATCTTCCAAAAATATTTTCTTAAAAACCCCTGAAATAAAATATCTTCAAAAGATATTATGAAGAACACCCCAAGAAAAGAAAAAGATTCTGAAGAACTGTGCATCCATGCCCCTATGGACACCGAGAGCAACCAGAGTACTTTCCTACAAAAGTAAAGATACGTATTTCGTGGAAACCACTTAGGATGAAGGCACGTGAAGTCAAAAACCAACTCCGAGCATGAAAAGTGAGGTTATGCCAAAAAGTGACAAACGGGGAAAAGACAAAATAGGAAAAAGGACGAAAAGTGAATAGTGTCCAAAAAATAAAAATGCGGAAATGACTCGGTCCTTAAAGGAAGTAGTCAATCCAAACAAAAGAGTCTCAGAAACCATTTCCAAGCACTTAAGACGACACCTAGTGACGAGAAACAGAACTCGAAAAAGAAAATTAAACAGAAAAAATTTATCCGTAAAATTTTAGAAAAAAGAAAGGAAGGTAAATGATCGGGTCATTACAACCTATCCTCCTTAAAGGAATTTCGTCCCCAAAATTAGGAACATACCGGAAAGGAACAGAACAAGGACCAAACAGAAGGTCAAATCAAAGGACAGCTTATAAGGCACCGAAGGACAATTCCAAAAGTCTCAAGATCAACTGAAGGAATGCGAAAAATGAATCGAGACAACACCTCACACGAATCGGCACGTTATTCAACGTCAACCACCGAGAGAATCCCAAGACAACGAAACGTTAGAACACAACAAAAGAAGAGAGTGACAAGGCAGTACGAACAGCGATCAGAACCCGCCCACACTTACTCGTCAACAAGGTAGCATGACAGTATAAAGCATTAGTTCATAACATGCCCCCAACCAGGTCAACTCTGAAAACCTATCGATACGGATGATATCAATGTCGAAAATGATTATTACCAAAAGCACTACGGGAACCAGGCATGTGCGAGAGTTGGGGTAGCTAATCCCAAAACTCTTATAACAATGTCATAGGCACCGCTACGCTTAAGGCCTCAAATCTTCAGTACAAGTAGAGCCAGTAGCTCTTACATTGCAAAACACCCATGACACTCCCCGACCACATCATGAAGCCACGAAGGAAAAGGAATGAAATGGTGCCTCCCTGGCCTTCGTCTCACTCCACCAGACAAGGACTGCCATTCTACGCTCATATGAGCCTTACTCGCATTAACTGTCAAACTAAGATCTCGAAACACCCAACCAAGAAAACAGACAAGAAGGTTCCCAATATGGGTCCTTACAGAATAAATTTCTCCTATCCAAGGAAGAAACTTGCAAAACAAGAACGCATCCAAATGATACAACAGACCCAAAGAGATACTGTCAAAACCAGATATAAAAGTAAACAACTAGCATGCAACAAAGCAACGGACTATCTACTCACACAAGTAGTAAGATCACGTAAAACATGTCAGTGTAAACAGGAGAAGGACGTAAAACATGACGATATGCTGCATATAATCATATTAAGATGAACAACGTATATAATGTACTCAAGCAGATAAGCATATGCCACATGCTAATATAACAAGTAGGTACAATGTACTAAGGTAAATAAGTATATATTATATGCTAAGACAGTCAAGATAGGCTTCTAAACAAGTTACCACATAAGTAAATAGACATGTTATTAAGTCAAAACATGTTATCAAGAAGCACATAAGTACATGGTACGACAATACACGTGAATGAAAGGCGTAAGGTATGCCGACATACGTCGCACACGGTCATGCTAACATAAGCACGCAGACATGATATCACACTAGGACATGATAGTAACCCAGACCATATTATCAGGAAGCATATATATACACATAAAGCATGCTTAACAATTAATAGATGTCTCAAAACACCTGAACATGTGAACATGTTATCATACAAGACATGTTATCAAATAAGACATGTTATTAAGATACAAATGACATATCAAAATAAAACAACGTGAGCATGATATTTACCCAAAACCCGTCGTCCAAGGGATTCGAACCCGGACGCTCTGATACCACCTGTAACGACCCTGGATTTTTCAACCTAGTGTGTCCTGTGATGAAATGGATCCAGAATACGAAAGAAAAAGATGAAATGATAGTCTCTAGAGATACAACGCGTTTCTAAGACACCAATGCGACACTCAATGAGGTCACGGAACCCAAAGGAAATAAATGCGGAAGTAACGTTTCAAAAATGGACAAGAATGAACCTAGGGGTAAAATGGTTAATTCCAAAATGAAAGTGGGTGCTACTGAGTATACCATTGGAAAGACAATGAAAAATTAATCAAGATGGACTCAAGAATCGCATGATTCAGAGTCCGGACGAAGGAGAAACGACAAGACGAAGAAAAACGAGCACTTAAGGCTAAAAGGGTAAATAGGTAATTATTCAAGAATATCCGGGTGCAACTGAGTACATCGTTGCATAGACGATGAAAAATTAGTCAAGTTCAAAAAATATTTCACTTGATTTGGAGTCCGGATGACGAAGATATGGCAAACGGAAGAAAGAATGGTAAAAAGGTCAAAAGGAGTCAACCCAAGCACATGTAACTGGTTAGGAGGCAAAAAATCACGACCACAACATTGCCCATGCTCATGTAACCAGTTACGAGGAAGCCACTACTCGATCACTTGTGCTACAACTCAGCAAAAACCTGGTAGCAGGGGTTTTTCGAGAAAAAATGGGTTTTTGAGGGCCAAGATGACATTTTTTGGAAAAACACAAAAGAAGAAACCCCCCTCAAAATTGACTTTTCTAGGTGATAGCGTGGAAGAAATCAAATAATACTCATTGTAAAATGCCCAAAATACCCCTCCACGAAATCTGGTCATGAAGGCCAAAAAGCTGCTAAAATGTAAAACTAAAAGCTGAACTTTGTGATGGATTTCCGGAACCAAGAAGACATTTTCTGGAAAAACATGAAGAACATGTTAAAAGAAGAAAATAAAATTATAGTGAAAAGTCTAGAATACCCCTAGATCAGATTATGCAATAAAAACGCAAAATGAGTCCATAGGAGGCTCAAATCACCAAGGATGGGGTTTTTCTTGAAAACGATTAAGCACACAAACGTAACTTACCTATTTGGACGTGCTACAATGGTCCATGGCTTAAAAATACAGCCGATGCAAAATCCGACCCCACAACGGCCAAAAAGGCGAAAATGGACGAGAAATGAGAAATTTGAAAACCAAAATTAACAAATGATTTCAAATTACCATTTGACCCTTGGCCATACTTTATACATGATTAATAAGACCCTATGAAAAAATAAAAATGGAATTCCCACACCCGATGCAACCATGGTGAGACAATGACTTAACATTTTCTAATATTTTCATAATATTTCATGAAGTTTAAAAGTTACATAGAGTACAATATACATGTCATTGGCCACCGGCCTCATCTCATACATGTCAAATACATTGTAAAAGGTGTGCTCATGTACACATTACTTATATGGAATCAAATATACACATTTCGACATAAAGGCTATAAGTGGCGTTTCAAGCCAACCTTTATAAGAATTAAAGCCTTCAAGTCTACAATCATTCAAGCAATGATGAACATCACAAACCAAGTCTTCGTACCTAAACAAAACCCATAGTAACTTCGGGATGAGTAAACAAGTTTACTCATAGAAAATGTGCATGCATAGACTCGATTTCTTTGCAGATTTTTACATTAACTTGAAACAATTTAAAAGGTTCATGCCACCTAACGTCTATGTTAACGTGAGACTTAGGAAGCATCCTAAGCTATACCAGCAATTGAAAAGAGATACACGACATACAAGCATACCGGTTATAAGTGTACTAAACGAAGATGAAAACATGTGAGGTAAGTATACAAGACATAGGTATACTAAACGAGATCGGAAACACACAAAGCAAGTGTACAGGACATGAGTATACTAAATGGAATCTAGATACAAGAAGCAAGTGCACAGTTTCAAGTATGCTGAATGAGGTCTAGATACACGAAGTAAGCATAATATCTATGTAATTAAACAAGGTAGGAAATACTCCACATATCACGATAAGGGTATTAGATCTTCAAGAGATAACACTTGAAATCTCTAAGGGTTTAGAGATTTTACATGTTTATATAAATCATTCCATGTGATCCATGCCACCTAGAATCTAAGTCAAGTTACATGTATAGGATCATTCCTAAGTCACGATAGCATAAACTAACATGAAACGAGATAACTAAGAAAATTAACAAGATTGAAACAATTCAATTAACATGACAAGGACAAGGCGTGAAATCAAGGATAATGCATAATATCTATGCAATTAAACTAGAATGGAACATTCCACACAACACTACAAGTTTAATACATGAAATCAAGAACAATGCATAATATCTATGCAAGTAAACAAGATTGGAACATTCCAGTCAACACGATAAGAGTTATACATCATATCAAGAACAAAGCATAGTATCTATGCAAGTAAACAAGATTGGAACATTCCAATTAACACAAAATGGTCTTAAATCTTTAAGGAATACAACACTTGAAATCTAAGGAATGAAATCACTGATGAAGCATGAAATCTATGCAATTTACAAGATTAGAGCATTTCACATAACACGACAAGGTTTTAAATCTTCAAGGAATAGCAACTTGAAATTTAAAGAGTGAAATCAACCAATGTGGAAACTCGGATATCGCCCGGATTAAAACCGTACTCTTGGGATCACTTTAGGGCTACTAACCCACGGGTACCTACCCCTAGTGCGCACTATAGTGTAGAGAGCTCTCTATCTCCCATACTAGAACTAAGTCCTAGCCATGTCAATTATTGATTGATATCCCAAGTTCCAAAATCAACAAGTTATGCAAGTCAAGATAGTATTAAGATACAAGAAATGCATTAACCACGTTTCATGCACAACCAAGATTTTGGAACACACAAGTCATGCCCTAAGTTTCAACAATAATGGCATGTGAAATCTCAAGAAATCATAGTATGTATCCACATACATCACGAACTAGGATATATAGCACATAGAATTCATTGATATAAATATATCACTAGTATAAGATTAATGATTTAATCATTTGTTAAACAACTCTTGAACAATTAAATCATTCCAATGTAAGGATGTAAGTTCATTAACTACATTAATGGAGCTAAGTTGCAACAAGTCATGATACATGATAAAAAGAAAAAAGCCCCATAAAATACAAGTCCAATTCATTAGAACACTAAGTAGAAATTAATTAAGCTAATTAATTAATTTCTCTAGAAATCAAAGTTGTCCAAAAATTCTCAAAATAATATATGTGAATGTACATTCCATGGTGATTGCAAACATCACATCAATTTCACAAGGTAAGCAAGATATCATCATGTATAATTTAATTAATTTAAAATTAATGAAATCTCTAAATTTCAAAGGTTATTCAAATGATCCTAAATTAATATATAATAAGGATTAAGTCATGGCCATGCCATATATCAAGTCAAAAATGGAATATAAGTAAGGTACAATTAATTAAAATTTAAATCAAATTTAAATAAATTTCTAGATCTTGAACGAAAGCAAGTATACAAGTTGTATAAGCATCAATAGCATGTAATACATCAAGAATATAAACTATAACACCCCCTACCTCAATTTGAGATGAGAATCTCAAATTCCCACTGAAAGAAAAGTGCTCTGAATCCGACGATACCGCGGGGTTTTGTCGGGGACAACACGGTGAACAAGAATCCCAAGGAAGCCCCATGAAAATCATAACTTGACATCAAACCCAAACTCAAAAAATGGTCAGAAATGGGTTCTAATAAGGGGGAAAGGTAGAGCACATCGAGGCCTACGATAAACGCTAAGGCCGAAGACTTTTCACCAAGGAAAAGTGGTTCAAAGGAGGAGAGAGAAGGTGGCAGCCATGGCTACCATGGAATCCGGCCAAGAGAGGGGAGGAAGATGATGAAATCTGATTTTTTTAATTTAAGTCCCCTATTTATAGAAAAACCCTAAAAGTGCCCCGAAAGGTCCTCGTCATGTCCGGAAAAGTGGAATTTGAGCAGACACGCTCAAACGGCAAAACTCTGTGAATCAAAAAGAACCGAAATGAGAAAATATGAATAACAGAAGAAACATTGTCAAAAATTAAGTCTCGAGCAGAGAGATATGCCCCAAACAAGTTCGGAGACAACTAGGGCCAGAAACCCTAAAACTGGAGAAAAATGACCAGAAGGAAATTCTAAGAGTACAAGACTTGACAAAAAGTGAAAATGAATCCCGTACGAGGATCCAAGCTCAAAACTAGGTATTTTGTAACAACTTTCGTTAATTACATAATAGCCCCTCCAAAAAGGGTTACTACACTAATAACCCAGAATGAAAATATCTTCAAAATTATTTTCTTAAAAACCCATGAAATAAAATATCTTCAAAAATATATTTATGAAAAACACCCCAAGAAAAGAAAAAGATTCTAAAGAACTATGCATCCATGCCCTTATGGACACCGGGAGCAACAAGAGTACTTTCCTACAAAAGTAATGATACGTATTTTGTGGAAACCACTTAAGATGAAGGCACGAGAAGTCAAAAACCAACTCCGAGCATGAAAAGTGAGGTTGTGCCAAAAAGTGACAAATAGGGAAAAGACAAAATAGGGAAAAGGACGAAAAATGAATAGTGTCCAAAAAATGAAAATGCGAAAATGACTCGGTCCTTAAAGAAAGTTGTCAATCCAAACGAAAGAGCCTTGGAAACCATTTTCAAGCACTTGAGATGACACCCAGTGATGAGAAACAGAACTCGGAAAAGAAAATTAAACAGAAAAAAATTTATCCGTAAAATTTCAGAAAAAGGAAAGGAAGGTAAATGACCGGGTCATTACAAATTAGTTGGTGGCTTATGGTCCACTTTGTTAGGATGATTATTGTTTGATGATTGAGATCTCTAAAATACTTCACTTTGCACATATTCACTCTTGCATGAATTCTGTGGGGTATAAACTTGAAGTCTTGTTTTGTTTTATGTTAAACTGAGATGAGTAGGTGAATTTGATGATTTTGATAACCAAGGTATAAAAAAATATATATATATAGAAAAAAAAGAATTGGTATGTATGCAATTAATGAAAAAAAATTCTTCACCAATGTGAAAAAAAAAAAAAAAGAAGAATTAGAAAGGGTCAAGTTAAGGTATGTACCTAGATTGCTTAAGCAATTAAGTCCTTAGGGGTGTGTTCTGACACTTAATGCCCTAAGACCATCTGGTTTGGGAGTCAATGGTTGAAAGCTTGTTACATAAGGGGTTTAGGTTGCCTAGATTACTTGAACAATTAGGTCCGGAGGGGTGCTTTATCACTTAATGCCCTAAAACCATCTAGTACGGGAGTCATTGGCCAAAAGTTTGTTACATGGGTAATTTAGAAAGCTTAATAGACTTGAACATTGCACAGTATCCTTTTTGAAAAATGCATACCTGAAGAAAATTAAAAAAAATAAATACCTTGGGAATTGGAATTTGAAAAGTTTTCCTGTAAATTGAGGGATAACATGGAATGAATACAAGTATGGATAGTAAGCCACATGTTTAAAATTGTGAGTTCACTTTTAAAGGGTTTTGGAGATTGAGATTATTAAATAAATGGTTAAACTGGCATATGGGGACCATTGTTACTAAATTAAGATTGAAGGTTTGAAATTTTTCCTAATTAATATAACTTATTATACTTGTTGTAATTGACTGATTGATACATTGCTGGGACATTATGATATGAAAACAGACTTAAATGAGCTTACCGTGCAATTAAGGCACTGATTTAAGAAGTTTGTGGGTATCTTTACCAAAAACCCTCACGAGACTACAACTTGTCCACTAGGGGTTTAAAGGCTTGTTACATAAGCTAAATGCAACCGTGATTCCCATGAAAGTGGCTTTTTAGCTCTATATTGCTAAGGGACTAGCAATATATAAGTTTGGGGGTGTGATGAGGGCGGAATACCGCATATTCGAGCCCTTAAATACGCAGATGTTAAGACCTAAAGTGATATATCTATCCTGTTTTATACTGATTTATATTTATTTCATGTTTTTAGGTGTTTTCCCAAAGAAGCAGTTAAAACCAGGCTTTTATGATGAAAAGAGTGATAATGAAGTTTACCACGTTATTGCCGGTCATTCAGAGCAAGCCGAGAGTTTAAATGGTGAATTTTGAAGAAATTCAAGCCTTAGAGCTCGAGTCTAAGTGTTGAGGCTCAAGCATCACAACAAAGAAGAGAAGAAAAGTCAACAAGGCCCAAATGCTCGAGCCTTGTACCTTAATGCTCGAGCCTTACCATAGGGTGCTCGAGCCTTAACCAAGGGTGCTCGAGCCTTGACCCTCAAGCTCGAGCATGAGGCGTTGGAAATAAAAGAGTGATGCTCGAGCCTTGATTACCAAATGCTCGAGCATGGTACCTAGTGCTTAAGCCCATGAAGCTTGGATCAAGTAATGTTAAAAGATTTCAATCCCAGAGCTCGAGTCTGAGCTTTAAGGCTCGAGCACGAATCATAAAGCTCGAGCACCAACACTTCGGGCTCGAGCATGGTTGAAAACTCTGAACCCACTTTAGTATTTTGGCAATAACTTTTGACTCAGAACTCCAAATTAGCAAACTTAGTGGCTCTGGAAAGAAGACTCAAACTTGATGTTTTTATCTATAATAGCCATCTCCAAATTCGTACTCTAAATGGGTCAAAATTGCATTAGAAAGTCAAAAAAAGTTGCTGGCATGGGATGCTCGAGCCTAAACCCAAATGCTCGAGTCTGGGACTCTGAGCCTAGAGCCTGGACATCCTGGAAGTTGTAAAAACATGCAGGAATTACCAAAAATCATATTTCTTTATTTCCTTATAGGCCCAATTGTTACCAAAAACTAGAAAACCAATCCAAAGGGGATTGGGACTTGTTCTCCACTATAAAAGAAGAGGAAAAGGCCACAGAAAATCGATCTGTTGTCTCATATCTCTCTTTCACGGCGGCTTTTAGCGTTTTGAAGAAGAAGATCCCAAAGGAGTTTTGGTGGTCCATGGCGATGAAGACCACAACACCACAGATGATATCTTGCATCGTCATGAGTAGCTAATTCCTATCTTAGGGCATTGATGTAGCCTGAATCCGAATTCTATGGTTTGATTGTTCTATACTTTGGGAATTTAATATATTATGTATTTTGATTACATGATTTTGGGCATTTGCTTAATTCAATTGGTTTTTAATGATTAAATAATTTTTAAATGATTAATACCTTATCTTAGATTTAATTATTCTTAAATTATATTTAACCCATTCATATGGACGATATCTGACGGAGCCCTATCGGACATAAGAATGGAGATCATGCAATGGTGTTCAAGCGTTTTTCATGAATGAATGTTTTCATAGTCTATGCCGAGGGAAGACGAGTTATATTACAAAATTAGTTAGAAGTAGGTAGGTAGATAATTCGTACCAACCGAAGATAGGTTATTATTAATTCAAATTCATGACACATCTTTCTTTAAATCTGAATTAAATGAATGTTATTGAGTTTAATTCTATATTATACATAATTGTTGAAATCCCAAGGTTGAACAGTTGACCATAGTATAAGGTTCGTAGTGAAGTCAATCCCTAAGTATTTCTTCTCTTGATCTCAGTTATTTTATTACGTTTATTTTCTTTTATGTTATTGAATTGCAACACAACACATAAAATCAAATCATCTTTCTAAATTAGAATAGTATTAATTGAAGACTCGATAAACTACCACAGTCCTTGAGGTTTGACACCCTCAACATAGCCCTATCCTACAAGGATTCGTTCTATTGTAAGTGGTATTTTATTATTGATAAATAAAAACACAGATCAGGCCCCAAAGGCACCGTTTCATCTCATTTTCTTTTGTCTTTTCGTGATGTAGTCATGGTGGTGTTAGAGGTGTCGGTGTCATCTCTTTGGACCTCGTAATAGTCTTTACGTCATGATATCATTAAAGTCTTTGTTTCTAGCGTCATGGGACGATGAGTCAGGGCTAACTCGAGTCCTTCCTTGGAGAATTGGGAGTTTCTTTGTGAGCCTCAGGGTGAGGTTCTCGTGTTCTGTGACAACCCTAGGTTTTTCAACCCAGTATGTCCTGTGATGACCCGAATTGGATCCAGAATACGGAAGTAAAAGATGAAACAACAGTCTCTAGAGATACAACATGTCTCTAAGACACCAATGTGACCCTCAACGAGGTCATGGAACCCAAAAGAAACAAATGCGGAAGCGGCGTTTCAAAAACGGACAAGAATGAACCTAGGGGCAAAATGGTCATTTTCAACATAAAATTAGGTGCCACTAAGTACACCATTGGAAAGAAAACAAAAAAATAATCAAGTTCAAAAAAAATTTCACTTAATTTGGAGTCCGGATGAAGAAGATATGGCTAACGAAAGAAACAGGGCAAAAAGGTCAAAAGGAGCCAACCCTAGAGCATCTAACCGGTTACCAAGCCCTTCTAACCGGTTAGAAGGCCAAAAATCATGACAAAAACACTTCCCAAGCATATCTAACCATTTAGATGACCCCATCTAACCGGTTAGATGAGCAAAAACCAGAATGCTCAACCCAAAAACCTGGCAATAGGGGTTTTTCGTCAAAAAATGGATTTTTGAGGGCCAAGATGACATTTTTTGGAAAAACACAAAGAAGAAACCCCCTCAAAATTGAGTTTTCTATGTGACAATATGGAAGGAATCAAAAAATACTCACTGTAAGATGTCCAAAATACCCTTCCATGAAATCAGGTCATGAGGGTCCAAAAAGCTGCTAAATGCAAAACTGAAAACTGAACTTCGTGAATGATTTCCGGTACCAAGACGACATTTTCTGGAAAAAAATGAAGCAGAAACCCTCCCTAAAATCATGTTTTATATTCAACCATGTTGAAAGAAGAAAATAAAACCACAGTGAAAAGTTAAGAATGCCCCTAGATTAGATTATGCAATAAAAACGCAAAATGAGTCCATAGAAGGCTCAAATGACAAAGGATGAGGTTTTGCCCGGAAACGACTATGCACGCAAACGTAACTTTCCTATTTGGATGCGCTACAATGGTCCATGGCTTAAAAATACAACCGATGCAAAATCCAACCCCCTGACGGCCAAAATGACAAAAATGGAACTTGGAATGAAAACTCGGAATTCAAAACTATGAAATGGTTTCAAAATACCATTTGGCCCTTGGCCACATTTCATACATGGTTAATGAGACCCTATGGAAGAATCAAAATAGAATTCCCACACCCAATGCAAACACGGTGAAGCAATAACTCAATATTTTTCAATATTTTCATAATATTCCATGAAGTCAAAAATCACATAGGATACAAATTACATGTCATTGGCCTCCGGCCTCATCTCATACATGTCAAATACATTGTAAATAGTGTACTCATATACACATTACATATATGGAATCAAATATACACGTTTTGACGTGAAAGGGCTACAAGTGGCATTTCAAGCCAACCTTTACAAGAACTAAAAACCATCAAGTCTAGAATCATCCAAACAATGATGAACATCACGAACCAAATCTTCGTACCTGAAACAGCCCCCCAGTAACTTCGGGGTGAGTAAATAAGCTTACTTGTAGAGAATGAGCATGCATGACTCAATTTCTTTAGAGATTTTTATATTGACTTGAAATAATTCAAAAGGATTCATGCCACCTAACGTCTATGTCAAAGGTTAGACTCATGAAGCATCCTAAGCTACCTTAAAACATTTCTAGCATGCATCACATCCTTTATGCAATTCCAAACGACATAAGAGCATGCTATACAAGCAACAAGGTAAAGGTTCCCAAAGTTATCAACTTGAAATCTAAGGTATGAGAACAACTAAATATAACCATTTAGCATAATTAGAACTTCTAATACAATGCATCAAGACATAGATTCTCAAAGTTATCAACTTAAAATCTAACATGCAAAAACAACTAAATATAACAATTTAGCATAAATGTACTTAACAACATCAAAATTTATCATGATTCATTGAAATCATAAAGCTTGGATGTACTTAACAACATCAAAATCGCCAATAACCAAAACCACAAGTCACAATTAACATGATTGTCAACTTGGAATTGAATGCAAAATCAAATAGTGGAAGACTTTGACATCTAAGCTCGGAATTCTGCCGAGACTTCAACGGTTATTCCGGGCATTAACCCGCAGGGAAGACCACCCTAAGTACGCACTATCTTAATTGGGGAGAACTCATACCTCCCGCACAAGAGCCAAACTCTAGCCATGTCACTTGCAACAACAATGTCCCAAGACTCCAAAATAAACCAAATAAGTTCATAACTTATACATAACTTATATGATGCATAAAAACACCTTCCATGCGCAAGTAGGTTGAAACCACACAATCCATGCCTTAGAGTTTCAATTCTAAAATGACATGCATAATGTCAATCACGAAGTGCGCAATTCATTACACAAGACAACAATACATTCCATAAAGAAAAACAAGTCCTCATGAATATAAACATAACAACAATGTTATCAATTGCTCAAAACATAACTAAGTGAATACACAACAAGTCCAAGTCCATGATTTGAATATAGAAACAACTTCTAAAACACAAATAGATCCACGGAGCCACTAGATAGAATTTAATTAAACAAGATGATTAAATTCTCTAGATTTCAAATAATCTCAAATTAATATATGTTAAGCAACATATCATGGTCTTTACATATATCAAATCAAAAGTGCAAGATGAGCAAGATATCATCAAATAGAATTTAATTAATTTAAATCAATTTAATCTCTAGATTTCAAAAGTTGTTCAAATGATCTCAAATTAATATATATCAAGCACTAAGTCATGGTCATACCATATATCAAGTTTAAAATGGAATACAAGCAAAACACAATTTACTAGAATTTAAATCAAATTCAATTCAATTAATCTCTAGATTTGAAAACTCATTTAAATCATTCCAATTTAATATATAACAAAGATCATGTCATGGTCATGCCATATACCAAGGCTAAAATGAGTTATATGCATGTTACAACAAACCATTAATTTCTCAAATTAACAAAAGACATGCATACAACTTATATATCACTACAAAAGCAAGGAATACCCTTAGGTAATAAATTATAACACCCCCTACCTCACAAGAGGATTGTTCCTCTTGAATCCAAGGCAAATCAACACAAAATGGCAAACCCTTCAAGGGTTATGAAGAAGAGGATGAGGGGAACAAAAAGTATTCCCAAGGTTAAGCTTGGAAATCAATGGAAGGCTTTCAAAAATCAAGGTCAAAGCTTAAGGCTCTAAGCTTCATCCATGGAAGCTAGGGTTTTTGGTAAGGAAGATAATGAAAATAATGAAATGAAGTGTGAGTGGAGGAAATAGAAATCCTCCACTCACTATGTGATCTTACACCATGGTCAACGCACACAAGTTTGGTCAATTGCACAAGAAACCCTTCTTTAAAACCATAATCCCAAAGTGGCCCAAAAATAATTGCAAGACTTAATTGTGAACCTACACTTGTCACAAATCAAAGGTTTTTTCCTAGGCTTAATCTCAAGCCTACACTTGTCAACCATCTAAGCCAACAAGTGCACCAATCCTAGGCCAATAAGTGAGTGAATCTCCACCCTCCAAATGTCATAAAATGATGCATCCAAGTCACTCCACCCCAATGCCAACAAGTGGCACCATGAGAATGTGACACTTGTCACATTTTCCAAAAATTACAAAAATGTCCTTTTTGAAAATATCTTCCAAATTAAATTACAAAATGGTCCCTAAGACGAAAAATAATTACTTTATTTAATTACACTAAAACCCCACAAGTTAAGGATAATTACAATAAAATATGCATCCATACCCTTTACAAGAAAAGTAAACACATAGCATGTTTTTCTGAGAAAGTAAAAATACACATGGCATGGAATTTAAATATCATGGATCCACGCAAAACCGGAATCAAATCCGAACACAAAAAGTGAGGTTGTGCAAGGAAAAATGATAAACGAGAAAAAAACGAAAAATGAATAGTGTCCGGAAAAAATAAAAAATGTGGAAATGACACAATCCTCAAAGGAAGTTGTCAATCCAAGAAAAAGAGTCTCGCAAATCGTTCCAGAGCACTCGTGACGACATCAAGCGACGAAAAACCGAACACAGAAAGAAAAGACAACGGAAAAAAAAAAAAATATCCGTAAAAATCTGAGAAAAGGAAAGGAAGAAAAAGACCAGGTCATTACATGTTCCTTCTTGTGTTGTCTTGGATAGCTCTTATGAGCTACGATTGGGATGTGAATGGTTTCATGTAATTACTTGCACTGGTGCAATTAATTACTCTCCCTTATCTTTAGAGACTTGGGGTATTATGTTAGGGGTCTGGTAGAATCCTGTATAGTTCCTATCGAACTCGTTGGCATCTTGGATAGGGGATTTTCTTGTTGATGTCTCGTAACGGTTAGCATTGGGGCTATCCATTTGGTTGTTGTTTTGTTTCGTGTGGTGTTGGGATTCCATCGGGGTATGAGTTGGTCTTGGGAAAGACTTGCTGACCCTATGTCTCGAGGACCTTAGTAGTCACTAGGGGGATGATTCATTTCCTCGTAGTGAAAGATTGGACTTATCCAGGTTTTGTGTTACGTTTTCTGAGAGGTTGTCCTTTTGAGAGGCATTCCATTCCTTTCTTTTTATTTTGTGAAAATTACATTTGTAAGATCATTTTTACATGTTTATGAGCCCCATTGTTTTTGGGCATGCCTTAGAAACATGTTTAGGATATATGACTATGTGATAGTTCGTATGGGATATAGATGATACGTTTTCATATATTGTATCCGTTTAACATGCTAGTGCCATTAGTGGTGTATAGCGTGTCATCGTTTGTTTGACCCCTATGTGATAGGTGGTTTATTTGGTTTATCTTATTGATGAGCACTGAAAAGTGCATATTTAAACCCTTTAAGCTTAGGCATTCTAGTACCTTTATCTAACTTACTTTACCGTTATAGATTGATTTCATATTATTTCCATTTTTAGGCACTTATCCCGAAAATAAGCTAACTCAGCCAAATAAGAGCTTAATTGAAGCAATTCTGGGATTAATCAAAGAAAAGAGCAAAGTGGAGGAAGAAAGAAGCAAAATGAAGTAAAACAACAAGTTCGATCGATCCAAGTTTAAGGTTTAATCGATCGAATATTGATCGATCTCAGCACTTCAAGATAGATCTAAGCCTTGACCCAAAGCACTTAAGTACAAAAGTTCGATCGATCCAACATCATTCTTCGATCGATTAAACACCTTTGTCCTTATCCAAATGATTGATCCTATCCACGGCTGTACCACCCACCAACCACTTTTGTCCTTTTCCCATAAATATCTCAGATTTGTCTTTTCCCAAAAAGCTCAGCCAGTTGGATCGATCTAGCCTAAGTTCGATCGATCTCACTTACTTTCGATCGATCTCACTTTCTTTCGATTGATCGAACTTCCTCCAGTGCGAAAAAGTTAAAATTTCATCTCATTGAAAGTTGTCCTTTATCCAATCATTAGGGAATATTGTGTGCACGACCCCAGCTCATTTTGGGTGTCATTTTGACCTACCTATATAAGGATAAGGATTGTTTTTTCAAAAAAGGAGCCAACATTATTTTTGACATCATCTCTTGGAGAGGAAATTTAGAGGAGGAGGAGGCTAGAGACACCATTGGCGATCGTCATCAACAAGGAGCAAACCTCTTCCATGGAGTTAGCCCTTGAGGGTTGGAGCATCATCACCATGAGTGGCTAGACATCCTCTTGGGGCTAGAGTTAGCCCCAAACATGCTTTCTATATCTTAATCTTGTGTATTATTGAGGGATTATTATTGTAATTAATGTTTTGACACTTTGATATATATAGATCTTGTTTAATCAATGATTTGTGTGGTTTAATGCTTCCAATTGATCATTTCATTATATCCATATATCTATGTATGCTAGAATTGATGCTCATGTTCTTGTCTCTAGATTTTGTGTTATTGATACATATCTATGTGTATTGATGCCATGGATTTGGAGATTGTCAAAACATAGTGCTTAAAGGAATGCTTTTGTGATTCTCTTGATGGTTCATGCTTATCTCTTGATGGATTGTGCCTCTCCCCTAGTTTATTTTTTTGTTAGTAGCTTAGATGTAGTGTAGTTGTAGTGTAGTGTTATATGGGAGGACAATCCATGCTTGTTGTTTGATGTTCCAAGCTTTTGAATACAAGTAGCATATATCTCTAATTTTGTGTTGTATTTGGATTGTGAGCCTAATGAAAGGAATAATGGCTTGTTTTGATTTATTATGCCTTTCACATGTTGTTTAGACAATATATGCTTCATTGCTTAGATATATTGTGCCTTTCACATGATGTTTAGACAATACATGCTTAATTAGTCATCCTTGCTTGTTGAATCAACCAAATACACACACACCAATATTGCAACACCCTAATTGCCCTCATTAATTAATTGTCAATAATATAGAAATGCATTGCTTGGTGGTGATCTCTAAACCCCAAGACTCTTCTCTCTCTTACTTACTCTTAATTGCACTCTTTTGCTATTGATAAGCGCCGAATATTGCATATTCAAGCGCCCTTAATTGTATTAGTTAAGTCCATTGTTCGTTTAATTATGTAGATTACTTTCATTTGTATGTTTTTGTGCATTTTCAGGTTCAATTGCAATAAAGGAGCAAGAAGGGTGTTTTGTAGAGTTTTTGAATATCAAGGTGCCTGAAATTCTGGCAGCAGTGAAGTCTAAACTTTGTTCACCATTTTGACCTACCAAACTCGAGAAATGGACTTCCCTCATAACATGAAAGATTTAGAGCTCTGAATCAGCTTTCAAAATCTTCAAGCGGTCCATCATTCGGAGTTCGGAGTAGAGAGTTATGATCTTCTTATTAGAGGTGCTCAGAACTGCCTGGCAGCAATGAAAGTCTGCCTTGTTCTTCAATTTCGACTAACCAAACTTGAGAATTGGATCTCCACCAAAACATAAAGTTTTTAGAGCTCTGAATTAGCTTTCCAAATCTTCAAACATTTTGTCATTCGGAGTTCGGAGCACAAAGTTATAGCCATTTTACCAAAGTAGGTCCGGGCGAAGCAAAGCAAGCATGGAGCAATCTGCTCTAATTTCGAGTGCTCGAGGCCTTGCTTCGAGTGCTCGAAATTCAGGCAGAATTGCCTTCGGGAATTCTCAGTTTGCCAGCCACTTGTGCATTGGTTTCCTTATTTCTACTTACTTCTTTATGAGGTGGTTGGGGATGTTTTTTGAAGGGAGAGAAAGGCCTTACCTATACAAAAGAAGAGAAGGGAGGCCACACATTATTAATCTCACTTTTGAGTCATATTTTTGGGGGGAGAAAGAGGAGCAAGAAGAGAGTTCTTGGAGCAAATAAAGGGGAGCTCGAAAATGGAAGGAGGATCCATGGTTCTTCTTCATTCTAAGGCTCCCATATGTAACTAACTCCTCCTCTAGGGAGGTAATGGAACCTCTCATTGTAAGCATGCTTTACTTTTGATTCTAGTTTGGGGAAAATAATGTATTTTTGTGGTGATTCCATAATCTAGAACTCTTACTTGATGTAATGAATTGATTTTGATTTAATGATCATGTTGGACCTACTTTCTTGTCTTAGAATGTATGTTTTCATGGTTGTATGGTTTACATTTTCATGGTGACAATGAAGATGAGATTTTTGGAATGGTTTTAATGGCATGTTGTTGAGAGATTTGATAGGCTATAGCTTAGGTTCTTCCTTTGATGGCTTATTCTTAATTCTTAGCTTCATGTGCTCTTATCATGTGATTGATGGTTTAACAATTTCTAGCTTAGTGAACATGTCTTAAATTACACTTTAGTTTAGGTAATTGAGCATGTAAAATCTTTGATAAATTGTTCTTGCCTATTGATTCCATGAATCCTTTGAAGGTAATGTAGTAACCATGAGTAACTACTTATCATAGCCACATATTTATGTTGTTTTTCCCCGAATGAATCATATTCTAGCATGTTTATATTGTAGGTGGTGAAGTTACTTCCCTAGTCTCTTTTACCCACATTTTATCTCTTTTAAATTCTTGCAAGTTCTTAATTTATACATCTTTACATTCCTATCTTTAGTGACAAACAAACACTCTATACCCCTTCATCATCCTAAGAATGACTCTAGACACTTAGGTTGCCTTAGACTAGCGCAGTCCCAGTGGTTCAACTTACCCGACCAATAGCCCTATTTTACAATGATTCGTGCTATTGTGAAGGTTGATGTTTAATTGACCAACCGATCAATTTTTGGCGCCGTTGCCGGGGACTGCAAACGGTTTAGCAACCAAAGTTTAGGGTTAAATTTAGTTTGATTGTGCATATTATGTTTTCTGCATATTTTTCGTGTGGTTTAACCATTTTCGTGTTGTAAGATTCTAGGGACTTGACTCTCGCTGTGGGAACGCTAGCAAAGTGTAAGTCTAGAGGACCCTAGGTAAGCTACTTGACCTTTTAGTTCCGCATTGTTATATATTGTGCATGTGTTAAGCTTAGAAGTAGTTAATTTATTTGCAAGCCCTTGTTGAGGCTATATTATTGTTTTAATTTCGTGTTCAAGCATCGGTCCTTGTCGTGGCCATTTATTTTCTGTCTTGATAATTGAGGAGAAAGGGAACATCGTATGTGGAGTTGTGGATAATGAATTGCTTTGTTGATTATATGCTGTGCTGTTGATGTTCGGTCGTAGGTCACTCTCTCTACCCACAATCGATTCGCCCATTGATATCAATTCTCTTGAAAGAACTCTTAGAAGAAACCTTAGGGAATCTACTCTTACAAGGGATCTTGAAACTGAATTTAATACAATGGGAGATAATATAGGAAATCAGGGGAATGAAAGGGCTGAAATTCCTAATATCGAGCCAATGACTCTTAGAGATCATTTCATCCCTACCACCTATGCTTCTCCTTCTTGCATAGTAATGCCAAACATCAATGCAGCTCAATATGAGATCAAATCAAGCACCATCCAAATGCTTCCATCATTTCATGGCTTTGATAATGAAGATCCATATAAGCATCTTGATGAGTTCCTTGAAATCTGTTCGACCATCCGGTTGAGAGGTTTTCCGGACAATGCACTCCATCTCCATCTTTTCCCATTCTCCCTATAGGATAGGGCAAAATATTGGTTGAACTCCTTCACTCCCAATTCCATTACTTCTTGGGCTCAATTGCAACAAGAATTCCTTAAGAAGTATTATCCGTTGAGTAAAACCAACCAAATGAGGCGTTCTATTCTAAGCTTTTCTCAAATTGATGGAGAACAACTCCATGAGACTTGGGAAAGGCTATAAGATCTTCTTCGGAAATGTCCTCATCATTTGATCCCAAAATGGAAATTAGTGCAAGCTTTCTATGCCGGCTTGACCGAAACCCATAGATTCATGGTTGATTCTTCTTGTGGTGGGATGTTCATGTCCAAGAATGCGGATGAGGCTTGGACCTTACTTGAGAATTTAAGCGAAAATTCACTTCAACATAATTCTCGTAGGGCTCCGACCTTAACCATTGCAAAGAACACCAACCCTTGTCAACCAAAATCAATAAGGGAGGAATCATCTCAAGTGGATGCCATAGCTCATAAATTCTACCAATTGATGGCACCACATCTTCCTCCTTCATTGTCTCACAATTCGGCAAGTTCGGTTTGTGCTTCATGTACTAGTCCATTCCATCTCTCGGAAGATTGCCCTACACCGGAGCAATTTCCCAATTCCAACCAAGAGCAAGCTAATGCCATGTTCTCAAGGCCCCGGGCATAACCCGTATTCCAATACATATAATCTGGGTTGGAGGGACCATCCGAATTTTTTGTGGAGGCAACAAGCCCTACAAAATTCCCAATTTCAAAATCAAGGGCCTCAAAGTCAGCCCTCTTCTCAATATCAAGGTAGGCCTTTCCAAGCCTCTTCAAGCTACCGTCCTCCTTACAATCCAAATGTTTCCAATCAACCTCCTGTGTGTCCAACTGACGAGATAGTAGCTGCAAACAAGCAAATGATGGAATCATTGAACAAGCAAATCATGGATTCCAACAAGCATCTCTTGACATCCTTGCAACCTACTCTCCAAATGGTTCACTCCCATACTCAATCCATAGCTAGGCTCGAAAATCAAATGGGACAAATAGCTAACTAAGTGAACCAACTTCTTCAAAAAGACAAGGGTAAGCTTCCCGCTCAACCATTTGAAAATCCTAGAGGGATACATGCAATTGATGAAACCCCTCTTCCGAGTGGGCCGAGTCTTGAGCATGTTCAAGCTATCACCACCCTTCGGAGTGGTAAAGTGGTTGACAACAAGGTCGATAGAGACAAAAGTGAACAAAATCCTCCTTTGAAAAATCCAAATTCAAGCTCTTCCAATCCAAATCCAAGTTCTTCTTGTCCAAATACCATTCACGGAAATCCCACGCATGTCACCCCAAATGTGGAAACTACTTATGAGCCAAAAGCTCCGTTCCCTCAACGTCTTCAAGAGTCGACACATTTTGGGAATAAGAATTGCAAAATTCAGGACATGTGGGAGGTCTTTAGGCAAGTAAAGATCAATCTTCCTCTCTTAGATGCTATCAAGCAAATTCCTCCCTATGCAAAATTCCTTAAAGATTTGTGCACTCAAAAGCGCACTTCCAGAAGTCATTTACCAAAGAAAGTGAGGTTAACCGAAAATGTTAGTGCGATTATTCAGTACAGCACTCCTCTGAAGTATAAGGATCTGGGTGCCCCCACAATCTCTTGTGTCATTGGTGACAACAAAATCGAGAGGGCCCTCCTTAACTTAGAAGCTAGTGTGAATTTGATTCCATATTCGGTTTACCTACAACTTGGTTTGGGAGATCTTAAACCAACTCTAATAGTATTGCAACTTGCTGATAGATCTATTAAGCAACCACGGGGAATCATTGAAGATGTTATCATAAAGGTGGATAGGTTCTACTTCCCGGTAGACTTCGTGGTTTTTGATACGAAACCAGTCCACGACCCAAGAAAACACATTCCCATAATTCTCGGACTTCCTTTTCTAGTTACAGCTAATGCTTCTATTAACTGTAGAACCGGATTGATGGATATCTCTTTTGGGAATATGAATGTTAAGCTCAATATTTTCAATGACGTGCATCTTTCTCTGGATGAGAGTGAGTGTTTTGCAATCACTATTGCTGATGAACTCATTGAAAATCCAATTCCACCTCCTTCAACGGAGGATCCCCTATAAGCTTGCTTGGTCCACTCTGATTTTGAGGATTTTGATGAGGAAAAATCCATTCGGAAAGTCAACTCCTTACTTGATATTCCATCACCATTTTCCTCTCCTTTATGGGTAGCACCAAGCCCATCTCTATCTTGGGAATGTCCATCTCCTTCCATTTCTTCACCGGAGTTACCCCAATATTTTGAGGGTGAACCACCGGACAAAGGTAAGGAGAATGTTGACAAGTTGCTGAAAATTCTTCCAATCATTCCGGCCCAATCTAGAATCATTGTCCATGATACTCAACCTGTGAACAAACCATTTGAGTATAATGAGGTATATGACTTGGAGATTGCAAATATGAAAGGTCATGATCCTCCCATTGTTAGTCAAGACAATGACAATCAACGAGCCTCCATAATCTCGAACAAGCAACACCTTTGCTTAAATCTGAAAATAAAAGAAGTGAGATTAAAAGCGATGCTCAAATCCTCTAAGGCCAAACTTGTTTCTCTTCGGAAGGATCAATATCCCTCACCATTCATTGATCCAAGTTTGAGACCATATGAAGGAGGTAAGTTGCATACGGATCGTTAAGGATCCATCTCTCCAATGTATCCCGATCCTGGTTCGTCTAGCTATCGACATTAAATTTAGCAAAGCAAGGGAAGAAATTCTTTCGATGTTCCAAGCTTCCCTACCTTCTCAAATTGCTCGTGCCTTGAAATTTTCTAGGAAATGGTTTAGAAAAGCCAAAATTTTGATTTTTCTAAAATGGTCTTCAGTTGTGTTCCTCAATTTTAGACCGGCCTCTTAGACCTTCTCAGCTCTAATTTTCATTCCCGGAAATTTCCATCGCTTTCTAGCAATTTCATAGGATCTTTGGCATGCAACTCATGTGCACAACCTCTCATTTTCAATGCATTGTTGGATCATGGTTCCCCAAAATTTTCCATACATTGGAGATGAAGTGCAAGGTTTAAAAAAAAATTTCCTACATTCATCCATGCATTTGAAGAGACCAAATCCCATCCATGCATTGAAGAGATGTTCCAAAGCTTGAAAATTTTCTCAAAATCATCCATGCATTGTGTGAGGTTTCAAAAGTTGGGAAATCTTCTTGAAATCATCCATGCACTCATTGAAAAAAAAAAAAAAAAAAAATTTGCACAATTTGAAAAATTTTCTAAATTTTCCATGCATTGCAATGAAGTGTAGAGTTTGACAATTTTCCCTCCTTGCATTAGAATGGATTGAAGTTCAAAAGTTGAAAGTTCATCCATGCAATATTGCATTTTTGCATGCATAGACACCTTGCTTGCATGCATTCCATTCATTTCTATGTTGCATGCATTTTTTTTATGTTGCATGCATTTCTATGTTGCATGCATTCCATGCATTTCTTGTTACAATCTTACATAATGGATGGATGGTTGGAAGCACCATGCATGGCAATCCATCAAATGCATTCATCCATGCACTCAAAATGCAGCCATGCAATCCATCCATGCAAGATCATCCATGCATTCAAGTTGGATGAAACATTCCATCTCCATGTGCCAATTCATTTACAAGCTACTGAGCCAATTTCCTGCACTCCAAATTCCAATTTGAGTGCTCCAAATTCTTCAACCCACAATGCTGAGCCTACTGCCTTCATTTAGAGCACTCTAGCTACTATTTGGATTGCTCCAAACTTCTCCACCATCATTCCGAGGCTGTTGCTTGTATTTAGAGCACTCTAATTCCATTTTAGAGTGCTCTAAATGTGAACCAATCTTGCATGCACCACTGCCCAATTTTAGAGCACTCTAAATTCCATTTGGATTGCTCCAAATTTTCAGCCCAACTTCCCAACCCACTGCCTCATTTTCGAGCACTCTCAATTCCTGTTAGAGTGCTCGAATTTCCTGCACTAACCATGCCGAGCCCACTGCCTTCAATTCGAGTGCTCGCAGGCTCAGTTCGAGCACTCGAATCTGCTTCCTCGCTCTCTTGTCCACCACTTCCATGCATGCTCACTACAACCCAAACCAACAACCCAGCTCTCGACATCCCTCACTTCACTACCCTAACTCCTTTCAACCTCATCAACCTCAACACCAACCATCTCACCTCCACCCTCTGCATTAAACCAACCTTCTCACAACCCACAGCAACCTCTCTCTACACAACCGAGCCCCTCCACCTCACACCAACTCCAACCTCATGCATCCCATTCTCAACCACCCTCACAAACCACCACCTCCTCAATGCATGCAGCCCATCCTGCATGTAAACCCAATGCTCACTCCCTGCAAACCAACCTCCTCACAACCCACAGCAACCAACCTCACCCCATGCACATCCCAACCTTCCATTCTCACCTCACACACGCCATTCCCATAAACCACCACCCTCTCACCATCTCCCACCCCACAACCTCATCTCCATGTCACCCACCACCCACCCAGCCGAGCACCAACTCTCCCCATGCATTGCTCAACCCCACCATCCCAACCCTCTCCAACACCCCAAACCCATCTCGGCTTCAACCTCCAAAACCCACCACCCATCCAACCTTCTTGCATTCTCTTAAAAAATATATATATATATATATATATATATATATATATATTATTATAGATTTCTATCTTTTATTACAATTCCTGTTAGTCCTATTTTTTGTCTGTTCTCGTTCTCCTTACGATACCAATGCTTTTACCTGTATATTGTAGTTGTGTTTTGATAGGTCTTCATATCCAAGTTTGGGGGACACCGTTGCGCACTCACATGGCTGAACATCTACGTCATCATCACTCGACTTGGTATTATTGTTCTTTAACCCTCTCTGTTCTTATTTTCATTTACTTGTCTTCTCACATTGAGGACAATGTGACATTCAAGTTTGGGGGTGCATTTATGCATTTTTGGTTTCATAATTTTTGCTAAGCAATGATAGTATAACTTGACACTAGTTGGAGATGAAGCATATGTTTAATACCTTGTGTATAGAAGCAATTGACATTTTTAAAAATAAAGAAAAATTTGAGTTGAAATGATCATATGGATTCAAATTAGTCTGTATAAATGTCTCAATTAGATTCTCACTGGATTTGACACTCTTTTAAGCTTCACAATGCACAGATGCACATTGGAAACTTAACTGTGAGGCATGCAACTTGATCAACCTTGACCTTGGCTTAGTTAATCTGATTTGATGAACCTGATAGATGAATATCTTTGGCATGATTTAAGTTGTCTAAAAAAAAAAAAAATGAGAAAGAAAGAAAATAATGACCAGTTGAAGTTCGTAGCCTTTCCAACTCGAGCTATTAAGCCATATGGAGTGTCTCTACACTTAACACCCTAAAGCAGTCTGGTTTGGGAGTTATTGGCCTAACGCTTGCTATATGGGTTGGTCAGAAAGCTTAACGGACTTAAACATTGCACGGTCATTCAAAAAAAAAATTGTAATAAACATGGTTCGTTAGAGTTCGTAGCCTTTCCAACTTGAGCTATTAAGCCCTTTGGAGTGTCTCTACACTTAACACCATAAAGCCATCTGGTTTGGGAGTTGTTGGCCTAACGCTTGCTACATAGGTTAGTTAGAAAGCTTAAGGGACTTCAGCATTGCACAACCATTCTATGTTTCGCTTATGAGTTACAATAAATTGTCACCAAGCAACAAAAGTTGTCTTGTAAATAAAATCATGCCTTAGGGACCTCATTTAAAGGGGAATTCAATGATTCGAAAACTTGTGCTTGGAAATTGGAAAAGAAAGTAAAAGCCGCATGTTAGCCGCATGTTGAGAATCCAATTCACTTTTACTGAAGCTAGAGTTGATTTCCATTCAAGAGATGATAATTGAGTTATTTATATAGTCTATGATGTTGATACATGCATGTTGAAATGTGTTTAGTATCAATGCTTCATATATGCAAGGTAGTCTTCCCAATGACCCCATCTCCAGCTCTTTTTCTGTTTCAAGTTATTTTTGAGCTATGTATATATCTCATTTTACCATGGATGATATTTTTGTAGTAGCATGCCCATGGTTGTCTTTTCATTAAGTTTTTCATTGTAGTTTTGCTAAGGGACTAGCAAAATGTAAGTTTGGGGTGTGATAAGCGCCGAATATTGCATATTCAAGCGCCCTTAATTGCATTAGTTAAGTCCATTGTTCATTTAATTATGTAGATTAATTTCATTTGTATGTTTTTGTGCATTTTCACGTTCAATTGCAATAAAGGAGCAAGAAGGGTGTTTTGTAGAGTTTTTGAATATCAAGGTGCCAATTCTGAAATTCTGGCAGCAGTGAAGCCCGAACTTTGTTCACCATTTTGACCTACCAAACTCAAGAACTGGACTTCTCTCATAACATGAAAGATTTAGAGTTCTGAATCAGCTTCCCAAATCTTCAAGCGGTTCATCATTCAGAGTTCGGAGCAGAGAGTTATGATCTTCTTATTAGAGGTGCTCAGAACTGCCTGGCAGCAATGAAAGTCTGCCTTGTTCTTCAATTTCGACCAACCATACTTGAGAATTGGATCTCTACCAAAACATAAAGTTTTTAGAGCTCTGAATTAGCTTTCTAAATCTTCAAACGGTTTATCATTCGGAGTTTGGAGTACAAAGTTATAGCCATTTTACCAAAGTAGGTCCGGGCGAAGCAAAGCAAGCATGGAGCAATCTACTCCAATTTCGAGTGCTCGAGGCCTTGCTTCGAGTGCTCGAAATTCAGGCAGAATTGCCTTCGGGAATTCTCAGTTTATCAGCCACTTGTGCATTGGTTTCCTCATTTCTACTTACTTCTTTATGAGGTGGTTGGGGATGTTTTTGAAATGGAGAGAGAGGCCTTACCTATACAAAAGAAGAGAAGGGAGGCCACACATTATTAATCTCACTTTTGGATCAGATTTTTGGGGGGAGAAAGAGGAGCAAGAAAAGAGTTCTTGGAGCAAATAAAGGGGAGCTCAAAAATGGAAGGAGGATCCATGGTTCTTCTTCATTCTAAGGCTCCCATGTGTAACTAACTCCTCCTCTAGGGAGGTAATGGAACCCCTCATTGTAAGCATGCTTTACTTTTGATTCTAGTTTGGGGAAAATAATGTATTTTTGTGGTGATTCCATAATCTAGAACTCTTACTTGATGTAATGAATTGATTTTGATTTAATGATCATGTTGGACCTACTTTCTTGTCTTAGAATGTATGTTTTCATAGTTGTATGGTTTACATTTTCATGGTGACAATGAAGATGAGATTTTTGGAATGGTTTTAATGGCATGTTGTTGAGAGATTTGATAGGCCATAGCTTAGGTTCTTCCTTTGATGGCTTATTCTTAATTCTTAGCTTCATGTGCTCTTATCATGTGATTGATGGTTTGACAATTTCTAGCTTAGTGAACATGTCTTAAATTACACTTTAGTTTAGGTAATTGAGCATGTAAAATCTTTGATAAATTGTTCTTGCCTATTGATTCCATGAATCCTTTGAAGGTAATGTAGTAACCATGAGTAACTACTTATCATAGCCACATATTTATGTTGTTTTTCCCCGAATGAATCATATTCTAGCATATTTATATTGTAGGTGGTGAAGTTACTTCCCTAGTCTCTTTTATCCACATTTTATCTCTTTTAAATTCTTGCAAGTTCTTAATTTATGCATCTTTACATTCCTATCTTTAGTGACAAACAAACACTCTATACCCCTTCATCATCCTAAGAATGACTCTAGACACTTAGGTTGCCTTAGACTAGCGCAGTCCCAGTGGTTCGACTTACCCGACCAATAGCCCTATTTTACAATGATTCGTGCTATTGCGAAGGTTGATGTTTAATTGACCAACCGATCAGCTATTACTTAGTTTAATTTAGTTGCTCTTTAATCAACCAACCAACCAATTGTTTGATCACTCGACCTACTAACCCTGATAGCGATTCCATAATCAACTCCAACATTGCTCAATCCCCATAATCCCTTAGGACGATCCCTACTCACCCTTGCTACGTTAGTAGTAGTGTTGGTAGTGGTTTTTATAAATTTAAACTTGACCCAAAAGGCTTTTCTTGAACCGCACATCCACATCAATCAATTTGGCGTGTAGGAACGGCCATAACCCGTCACTTATGTGTACTGTGTGCTTAGTACTAAGGTGTTATTTGATTTATGTCATTAATTTTGTGAGTATCTACTATGCGAGTATTTGGCTTATACTATTTCATCTTTCCTGCATTTATGTTGTGGTTTTGTGACCTTGGTTGTCGGGATGGTTATATGTGAGCTACGTAGTAGACTTGTGTTTTGAGACTTTAGTTGTCCACTATAGGGATTTTGACCTAGCATTTTGTCTTCTGTATGTAGCCTTACGGTAGGTCTACCTCAAATCTGTGCTTAGGATTTCGGTTTTGTGGGTCCGATCTATTGGCTTGAGGACACAGACTTGTCAGGCTGTGGATTCGGGACTAGTGTTGTTGTCGTCGCATTTTCAGATGTGGGAGTCATTAGTTACACCAGCGTTAGGGATTTAAGGCCTTAAGCGTAACGGTGCCAATGACATTGTTGTTAGAGTTTTGGGATTAGCTACCCCAATTCTCACAGATGCTTGGTTCCCGTAATACTTTTGGTAATGATCATTTTCGACATTAATGTCATTTGTTTCAAAAAGTTTCTTTCTGAGTTGATCTGTTGAGGGCATGTTATGAACTAGTACCTTATACTGTCATGCTACCTTACTAACGAGTAAATGTGGGCGGATTCTGGTCATTGTTCGTACTGCCATATCATTCTTAGCCATCTGTCTTGATTCGACTTGTCTTTGTCTTGGGATTCTCTTAGTGATTGACATTGGGTTGATATGCCGATTTATTTGGGGGGTGTCACCCAGTTCTTGGTTTTGCGTTCTTTTGGATGCTCTTCAAGCTTTTGGGGTTGTTCTTTAGACCATATGATTTGTCCTTTGGTTTGACCTTACTTCGATCTTGTTCGGTTCTCTTTTTTCTGTTCTGGATTTCGGGGACGAAATCCCTTTAAGGATGGTAGGTTTAGGGATGGCAATGGGGGCGGGTTTGGGCGGGTGTACCCTCCCCCACCCCCGCAACCGTTTAAAAATCTTGCCCCCGTTCCCGCCCAAAACCACAAAAATGGGGGAACTTTCTACCCTATCCCCGTAACCGTTTAACATTTTTACCCCCGCGGGTACCCGCTCCACCCCGTTTAAGACCATAATTTATTTATTGTTAAAATAGATTTACTCTTCTTCTTTTTTCCTCATCTTCAATTCTTCACCATTGTAACTTTCATTTTAATCAAATTCATTTGTTTCTTTAATATTGTTATAGGGGGTACTTAATATATAGTGGTAAATATATATACTAATGAAATAAGGGTACTTATATAATTTGCCTATCTAAACGGGGCGGGGCGGGGTAACCTCCCCCCGCCCCCGCACCAAACCCGCGCGGGTTTTTATTACATCAAACCATCCCCGCCCAAATAAGCAAAACGTTCCCCCAAAATCGTCAAAAATGGGGTAGGGCAGGGCGGGGTGGGTCAAATTGCCATCCCTAGGTAAGTTGTAATGTGACGACCCTGAATTTTTTAACCCAGCGTGTCTTGTGATGACCCGAACCGGATCCAAGATGTGGAAGCAAAAGAATTAGAATGGCCTCAATAGATGTACGTCATCCCTAAGGCACTGAAGTGACTCCCCATAAAGCCACTAAACTCACATGAGCTAAACAAATGAAGCAAGAATGCCTAATACGAAAAGAAATGAACCAAGGGCAAAATGGTCATTTCTAAATTAAAATGGGTGCCACTGAGCACACCATTGGAAAGACAACAAAAAATGAATAAGGTTAGACTTAAGAATCGCCTGATTCTGAGTTCGAACGGACAAGATATGAATTTAAAACAAGGTGATCTTCGCCGTTTTAAGAATTACCATGAACCTATCTTACTAAAACTGGAATAACTCTAATCATAGATGGAGTTATGATGTGTGGTTGGTACCATTGGATAGCTAACTCCGAACTCTTGAATTTAGAGTTAAGAATGACCCAAATCGGATTCGAAATGAAAGAGATATGATCTCCCAAAGTTGGAACAACAAAGCTGTCCAATAGATGCTGAGAGGGAGAGGGTTCCAGGGAGAATCGGTCGACTGAAATGCAATGGTCAGTTGGCCAAAACTCAATCGTCGGTTGGCCAAACCTTAATCATCAGCCGGCCGACACAAGGTTTTTCCTAAAAAGCCTACTAGAATGGTCTCGAGGGATTCATCAGCCAACCGGGAGCTCCATCAGCCGACCGACACCTCTGTTGTTGCTAGGAAAAGCTGCTGTAAGGTGTGTGCAAGGTGCTTAGGCCATTTCTAAGGTTCTACATGCATCCTACATAATCCGAACATGATTGAAAACACTTTCTAGCCCCGTTCAAGCACCTAAGACATGCCAAGACAAGGAGGAACTTCAAATGACACTCCAAGGAGGAATTTTCCATGAAAATTCATAAAAATCACCCAAAAATAAGTCAAAAGTTGAAACTCAAGGGTTTTGTGCAATGTGGACATGCACGCAAATGTAGAACGACATTTAAGATGCGATCCAATGGTCCGCGGCTTCAAAATGCCAAAAATACAAAATATGACCTCTCAAAGGCCAAAAGTGCCTAAAATTGCTATAAATGAAACCATAATGTGAAACTTAGAATGAAATGGTGTTTAGCCCTTGGCCACACCTTGTGCATGATCATAGAAACCCTATGGAAAAAAAAAGAATGGAATTCCCACACCCGACGTAAAAGTTATGAGGCAAAGACTTGTAAATTTTCAATGTTTTCACAATGACTTTGAAAGTAAAAGTGCATAGAATACAGAATACATGATATTGGCCTCCGGCCTCATCTTATACATGTTGAATACAATGAAAAGAGTGTGCTTATGCACACTTTACATATATGGAATCAAAGAATACAAGTTTTATACATAAGGCTATGACAATGGCATTTTCATGCTAACAATTGCATGAAATAGAAACTGAAAAGCTAGAAGCCATCCCACTGAACAGTAAGCATCACGAACCATGTTTTCATACCTGATCAAATCCCCCAATAACTTCGGGGTGAGTAAACAAGTTTACTCGTAGAGAATGAACATGCATGACTCGATTTCTTTAAGATTTTTAGACAACATGAATCATTTCAAAAAGGGATCATGTCACCTAACGTCTATGTCAAAGGTTAGACTTAGGGAGCATCCTAAGCTACCATGGAGCAATATCAACAAGAATCATGATACATATACATATATGAAACGAATCAAGAATGGAACAATCCAATGAATACAACAAGTTTACAGTTAACATGAATCACGCTATTAATGTAATTAAACAAGGTTTACTATAATCTGTATAACACGATAAGGAGGATACTTAAATACAAGTTAACAAGAATTACATTATCAATGTAATTAACATGATTAGTACATACCAATTAACACGTCAGAAATAACACACGAAACCAAGAACAAGGCATAAAATTTATATAACCTAACATGATTGGAGCATTCCAATTAACACGATAGGAATGATACATGAAGTTAAGAACAAGACATAATATTTATATGATTAAACAAGATTGGAGCAGTCCAACTTACAAGATATGAATTATACATATAATCAAGAACAAAGTATAAGATCTATGCAATTTAACAAGATTAGTGCATTTCACATAACACGACAAGTTTAAATCTTCAAGGAATATCAACTTGAAATTTAAAGAGCGAAATCAACCAATGTGGAAACTCGGATATCTCCCAGATTAAAACTGTACTCTTGAGATCACTTTTGGGCTACTAACCCATGGGTACCTTTCCCCTAGTGCGCACTATAGTTGTAGAGGGACAATCCCCCGTACTAAAACCAAGTCCTAGCTATGACAATTCTTGATTGATATCCCAAGTCCCAAAATCAACAAGTTGTGCACCCAAGATTGTATCAAATACAATAAATGCATTAACCACGTTTCATGCACAACCAAGATTTTGGAACACACAAGTCATGCCCTAAGTTCATCAACTATCATGGCATGTGAAATGTCAAGAAATGATAGTGTGCAACTATATAGACAATAACCAAGATACATAGCACATGGAGTTCATTGAAGTAAATATACCACAAGTATAAGATACATGATTTAATTACTTTCTAAGCAACACATGTGTAATTAAACCATTTCAAGACAAATGTGCATGTTCGTTAAGTACATTAATGAGATCAAGATATAAGTGTTCACGATGCTTGATAAAAAGAATAAAGTCTATGGAATTCAAGTCAAATTCACAAGTCTAACAAGAATTCACTAATAAGGCATGATTAACTTGATGGAAGCATATAAGGAAATTTAATCTACTCAAGGATTAAATTATCAAGATTTCAAGGTGAGTCAAAATATTCTACGAACAAGTTATTTCAAGGATCATGTCAAGGCCAAGTTCATTGGTCCATTACATACAAGATGCAACTATGTGAATTAAATTCCATATAAGGGAATTAATTAAATATAAGTTTGAAGACTTATCCGATTATTCTTGATTTGATACACGTGAAGGAACTTGCCAAGGAAGTCATGAATACAAGGTTAGAAACTTAATCTAGCTCATGGAACCATCGAATGGATTTTAATTAATTCATTTAATTAAAATCTCTAGATTTTAAAAGTCATCCAAATGACCTCAAATTAAAGTATGTTATATAACATGTCAAGACTTGTTTTCAAATCATGATACAAGTAAGTTCTAAGCAAGATACTACCTTAAGTATTAAACTTTAATACTAGAAAAATAATAATTGAAAGGTTTCAAAACCTAATCAAATATTCTAGATTTAATATATGTGAAACCATATGCCATGCACATCAAGAATTTCAAGTCGGAAATCCAACGGGATGAATATGACACTTGGAGCAATTTAATTAATCTAATTAATTAAATATTAGTAGATTTCAAAACACTTCCAATTTCTCTTAAATTCACCTATGTTGAAGAGCATGCTAAGACCTAATATAATATGCTAACACATATTGATTTCAAGCTAGTTAAGGCCACATAATTTAATATTTTATTCAAGATAAATATTAAATAAAATCTTCAATACTTGTCCAAATGATCTAGATTTAATCTATGTCAATCAACATATCAAGGGGTAATATTCTATCATACCACATGATTAAACAAAGCTATGAAAAACCGGGAAAATTAAATCCTTCACAAGAAAAATAAATAATAAAATCTCTAGATTTTATATCCAAGCATGTAATCAAGTTGTATAAGCATCACAAGCATATAATATAGCAAGAAAATAAATTATAACACCACCTACCTCAATTTGAGATGAAAATCTCAAAAGCCCACCAAAAAAAAGTGTTCCAAATCTGCCGAAACTCCTAGGTTTTTTCGGGGACAACATGATCTACATGAATCTGAAGGAAGCCCCATGAAAATCACAACTTGACCTCAAACCCAAACTCAAGAAATGGTAGAGTACGTTTAGGGGAACAATAAATGCAAAGGCCGAAGACTTTTCACCTAGGAAAAGTAAATCAAATGAGGAGAGAGAAGGTGGCAGCACCATGGATATCCATGGATGCTTCAGGTCGTGCAAGGGGAGTGGGGAAGATGAAAAATGAAATATCTCATCCCCCTTTTATAGAAATCTCAAAAAGGGCCCCGAAAGGGCCTTATCGGGTCCGGAAAAGTGGAATTTGAGTTAACGCACTCAAACGGCAAAAATCCGTGAATGAAAAAGATTCAAAATGAGAAAATATGAATAACGAAAGAAACGGAGTCAAAAACCGAGTCTCGAGCAGAGAGTTATGCCCCGAACAAGTTCGGCTGCAATCGGGTCCAGAAACTCTGAAACTGGAGAAAAACGATCAGAAGGAAATTCTATGAATTTACAAGTCAACAAAAGTGAAAATGAATCCCGTACAAGGATCCAGGCTCCAGACGAGATATTTTTGTAATAACTTTCGTTAATTGCACAATGACCCCTACAAAAAGGGTTAACTACAAAATTGCCCAGAATGAAAATATCTTCCAAAAGATATTTTCTTAGATACCTCTGAAATAAAATATCTTCAAAAGTTATATATGAAAAACAACCCAAGAAAGGAAAATAATTCCAAAGAATTGTGCATCCATGCCCCTATGGATACCGGGAGCAACCAGAGTACTTTCTTGCAAAAGTAAAGATACGTATTTCGAGGAAACCACTAAAGATGAAGACACATGGAGTCAAAAACCAACTCTGAGCACGAAAGGTGAGGTTGTGCCAAAAACTGGCAAACGAGGAAAAGGACGAAATAGGAAAAAGGACAAAAGTGAATAGTGTCCCGAAAAGTGAAAATGCAGAAATGACTCGGTCCTCAAAGGAAGTTATCAATCCACATAAAAGAGTCTCAGAAGCCAATTCTGAGCACTCAAGATGACACTAAATGATGAGAAATGGATCTCAGAAAAGAGAATTAAACGAAAAAAAATTTATCCATAAAATTTCAAAAAAAAAAGGAAAGGGAGGAAAATGACCGGGTCATTACAACCTACCCTCCTTAAAGAAATTTTATCCCCGAAATTTAGAACATCTCGGAAAAGAATAGAATACGGACAAAAAAAAAAGGGTCAAACCAATGACAGCTCATAAAGCACTGAAGGACAACCCTAGAGATCTCAAGATCAACTAGAGGAACGCGAAACCATGAACAGAAGACAACACCTCATACGAATCAGCACGTTAACTCAATGTCAACCACCGAGGGAATCCCAAGACAACGAAACATTGAAACACGATAAAAGAAGAGAGTGACAAGGCAATACGAACAGTGACCAGAACCCGCCCATACTTATTCGTCAGCAAGGTATCATGACAGTATAAGGCACTAGTTCAGAACATGCCCCGAACAAGGTTAACTTTGAGAAACCTATTGATACGGATGACATCAATGTTGAAAATCATCATTACCAAAAGCACTACGGAAACCAGACATTTGCGAGAGTTGGGTTAGCTAATCCCAAAATTCTGACAACAATGTCACTGGCACCGCTATGCTTAAGGCCTTAGATCTAGAAGCCACGAAGGAAAAGGAAATGAAACGGTGCCTCCCTGGCCACGTCTCACTCCACCAGATAAGGAAAAAAAATGAATCACAATCCTCTACGCTCACATGAGCCTTACTCGCATCAATCGATAGAACAGACAAGAAGGTTCCCTACATGGGTCCTTACGGAATGAATTCCTCCTATCCAGGGAAGAAATTCATGAAACAAGAACGCATCCAAGAGATACGACAGATCCTAAGAAATAGTGTCAAAACCTGACATAAAAGTAAGCAGCTAGCATGCAACATAGCAACGAATTATCTACTCACACAAGTATTAAGATCACATGAAGCACGTCGGGATGAACATGTGTATGCAATGTACTAAGATAACAAGCAGGTATCATGTGCTAAGGTAAACAGGCATATATCATATGCTAAGACAGTCAAAGTAAGCATCTAAATAAGTTGTCACGTAAGCAATCAGACATGTTATCGAATCAGAACATGTTATCAAGAAACACGTAGGTACATGGTACGACAATACACACGAATGAAAAACGTAAGGTATGCCGACACATGTCGCATACGGTCATGCTTACATAAGCACACAGACATAATGTCACACCAAGACATGATAACAGACATGTTATCAAGAAGCACATATACACATAAAGCTTGCTTAACAAATATTAAATGTCTCAAAACACCTAAACATATAAACATGTTATCACACAAGACATGTTATCATACAAAACATGTTATCAAGATATAATGACATATCAAAGCATAACAACGTGAGCATGATATGCACCCAAAACCCGTTATCCAAGGTATTTGAACCCGGACGCTCTTATACCACCTGTGACGACCTTGGATTTTTCAACCCAACGTATCCTATGATGACCCAAACCGGATCCAAGATGTGGAAGCAAAAGAATTGGAATGGCCTCAATAGATATTTTATTTCAGGGGTTTTTAAGAAAATATTTTTGAAGATATTTTCATTTTAGGTTATTAGTGCAGTTATCACTTTTTAGAGGGGTCATTGTGTAATTAATGAAAATTATTGCAAAAATGTCTCGTTTTAAGCCTGGATCCTTGTACGGGATTCATTTTCACTTTTTGTCGAGTCGCGTACTCATAGAATTGTCTTCTGGTCGTTTTCCCCCAGTTTCAGGGTTTCTGGCCCTAGTTGCCGCCGAACTTGTTTAGGGCACATCTTTCTGCTCGGGACTCAGTTTTTGACGCCGTTTCTTCCATTGTTCATCTTTTCTCATTTTAGATCTTTTCGTTTATAGAGTTTTGCCATTTTAGCATGTCTGCTCAAATTCCACTTTTTCAGACCCGGCGGGGCCCTTTCGGGGCATTTTTAGGGTTTTGCTATATAAATAAAATGTCTTAAAGTGAAGAATCACTTTTTCATTATCTTCCTCCCTCTCTTGGCCGGCCATCAATGGTAGCCTTGGGCTGCCACCCTTCTTTCTTCTTTTTGAGCCACTTCCCTCTTGAAAAACGTTGTAGAGCCTTAATGTTTATCAAAGGCCTTGGCGACGCGTATCTTTCCCCCTTATTAGAATCCATTTTTGGCCATTTTTTGAGTTCAGATTTGAGGCCAAGTTAGGATTTTGGTGTGACCTCTTTGGTGTTTAATGATCATCGTGTTGTCCCCGATATAACCTAGGAGTATCATCGGATTCGGAGCACTTTTCTTTCGGTGGGGATTTGAGATTTCATCTCAAATGGAGGTAAAGGATGTTATAGGTTTATATTTTTGTTATCTCACATGCTATTGATACTTACACAACTTGTATGCATGTTTTAGTTCAAGTTCTATAATCTAATTTAATTATTTTCTATGTTTAAGATTTAATTCTCATAATGGTGTACAACTTGGAATTAAATTGTGGTATGCTAAAAAATTAGGCTTTAGTATGTTTGTTAATATATATTAAATTGGGATTATTTGAAAAAGAATTGCAACTTTTATTTAATAATTTTCTTTTGTAAAAGTTTAATTCTCATGGTCGTACCTTACATGGAATTAAATTGTGATATGCTATTAAATTAAGTCTTGACATGTTCTTTAACATACTTTAATTTGAGAGCATTTGGATAAGTTGAAAATCTAGAGATTTTAATTAAAAGAATTAATTAAAATCTATTTAATGGTTATATTGACTAAATTAAGTTTTTAACTTGATATTTGTAATGACTAAAACTTGTTCACTAGCATATATTAATTTGGGACCATTTGATATTACTTTAGAATATAGGGATTTAATTATCATGATTTAATTAAATTCTACCTTATTGTTCCAATGACCTAATTAAGTTTTTGAATTGATATATGTAATAATTAAGCTATATTGTTTAACATATATTAATTAGGGATCATTTGGTTGAGATTTGAAACCTAGAGATATTAATTAGTTTATTTAATTAATTTTTGTTTCTATTGCATTAATGATTTAATCATGTATTTAACTTTGTTTGCATGTTTAAATCATAATTTTAGACTTGCATTAGACTCTTCAGTTTATGTTTTCACTATTGAATGATATTGTTATAGCGTGTAACGAATCGCACACTGAAGATTCGACATGTGATGTTATTATAGCGTGTAACGAATTGCACTCTGAAGATTTGACATTTGTCATCATATAGTAGTTGTGGATTTAGAGTATGTGTTGTGTGGTTACAACCTACTTGTGCATGGAAGGTAGTTTCGTGCATTATTTAAATTACGTATAGGTTGTGAACTTATTTAATTATTTTGGAGTCGCTTGGGACATTGTTACAGAGACATGGCTAGAGTTTGGTTCTAATACGGGAGGTATGAGTTCTCCCTATTTTATAGTGCACACTAGAGTGGTATTCCCAGCGGGTTAGTGCCCGGAATAACCGTTTAGGTCTTGACTTTATCCAAGATTTGATGTCCAAGTCTTCTACTATTTAATTTCGCATTCAATTCCAAGTTGACAACCAATGTTTAATTGTGACTTGTGGTTTTGGTTATTGGTGATTTAATATTGTTAAGTACATTTATACATTATGATTTTAATGAATCATCGCAGGCTTTAATGTTGTTAAGTACATTTATGCATTATGATTTTACTGAATCATCGCAGTTTTAATGTTGTTAAGTACATTCATGCCTTATGATTTTTAATGAATCATCGCAGTTTTGATGTTGTTAAGTACATTTATGCTTTATGATTTTAATGAATCATTGCAAATTTTGATGTTGTTAAGTACATCTATGCTGTATTGTTCAAATATAACTCAGGAATGATCCTATAGATTCATTTGGAACATAGACGTTAGGTGGCATGACCCACTTTAATTGTTTTCACATTTTAGATTTCAAGTTGATAACTTTGAGAATATATATCTTGTTACCTTGTATAACATGCTTCTATATTATTTAAATTGTATGAATAATGTGATTTATGCTAGAAATGATCTAAGGTAGCTTAAGATGCTCCTTGAGTCTCACCTTTGAGATAGACATTAGGTGGCATGACCATTTTGAATTGCTTCACATTGATGTGATAATCTTGTAAAACAGTAGGTCTTTGCATGCTCATCTCCTATGAGTAGCTTTATGTTACTCACCCCAAAGTTACCTGGGACAATTTTCAGGTACAGGAATCAATGTTGAGATTCTTATCATGCTTGGATGATTTGTGGACTTGAAGGTTCTACTCTTGTAAAGGTTGGCTTAAAATGTCACTTGTAGCCTTACTTGTCAAATGTGTATATTTGATTCTAAACTTGTAATGTGTACCTAAGCACACTTTTTGATTCTTTTGGAATTATATATATGTCATGGATGTTAAATTTTGCCTTTAATGAGAATATATAGAAAAATCATGTGTTTTAGTATGCTATTTTGCACCGGAGTGTACATTGTGTATGAAATTCATCCTTTAGCATCCATTTAATATATATAAGGTGTGGCCAAGGGCCAAACACCAATTCGTTTTCATTTATGCCATGGTGTCGTACTTCATCTTTTTAGGCAATTTTATGAGAAATTGAGGGTTGAAGGGTCATATTTTGCAATGAGAATATTTTGAGGCCGCAGACCATTGGGACGCATCTTAAATGTTTTTTTACGTTTGCGTGCATGTCTACATTTCTTAAAACTCTTAAGTTTCAACTTTAGAACTATTTTTGGGCAATTTTATAATTTTTATGAAAAATTCATGCATGGGGGTGTCATTTGAAGTTTCCTCTTGATTTAGCATGTTACAGATGTTTGAATGAGGCTAAGGAATATTTCTAAACTTGTTCGGATCATGTAGAATGCATGCATAGCCTTAGAGATGGACCAGGCACTTTCCACACACATTGCAGCGGTTTTTTCTGTTGCAGCAGATGTGTTGGTCGGCTGATGAGAGCCATCAACCGGCTAACAAGCCCTCGAGACCCATTCCAGTAAGCTTTTAGTGAAATAAGTCATTTCAGTCGGCTAATAATTGAGCTTCGGTCGATTGATGATGGAGTTTCTATCGGCTAATGCTTGTCGTCGGTCGACCGATCCTCCCTAAAGCTTTCTCATTTTAGTTTTCCTTTGGATAGCTTTGTTATACCAACTTCAGAGGATCATATCTCTTTCATTTCAAATCCAAATCAAGTCGTTCTTGAGTCTAAATTCAAGAGCTTGAAGTTAGCTTTCCAATGATATCAACTACACATCAAAACTCCAACCGTAGTGAGAATTATTACAGTTTTAGTGACATAGGTTCCTGGTATCTCTTAAAAGGAGAATGCCACTTCGTTTTATTTTCATATCTTTTCCGTCCGGATTCCGAATAAGGTGATTTTGAGTCTAACTTCGTTCATTTTTTGTTGTCTTTCCAATGGTGTGCACGGTGGCACCCATTTTCATTTGAAATGACCATTTTACCCTTGGTTCATTTCTTATCGGGTTTGAAATCTTTGCTTTAGTACTTGACTCACTTAAGTTCCGTAGCTTCATGGGGAGTCATTTTGGTGCCTTAGGGATGACGTACATCTCTAGAGGCCACTTTACTTCTTTCGCTTCCGCATTTCGGATTCGTTATTGGGTCAACTTTCGGTTCATCACTACGTACCGGGTTGAAAAACTTGGGCCATCACAGGTAAGAAGAAAGTTGGGATGTATGTTAGGAAAATGTTGGGATGCAAAGCCAACGTCCCAATATTTTTCTAACATGTATCCCAAATAAGATAAATAGATAAATAGTGGGATGCTGGTAAGGAGAAAGTTGGAGTGTAGGTTAAGAAGACCAACGTCTCAACATTTTCCTAATATGTATCCCAAACAAGATCAAGAGATGAATGGTAGGATGCTGGTAAGGAGAAAGTTGGGATGTACATTAGGAAAATGTTGTGATGCAAGACCAACGCCCCAACATTTTCCTAACATGTATCCCAAACAATATAAAGAGATGAATAGTGGGATGTTGGTAAGAAGAAAGTTAGGATATTGTTGAGGAGAAAGTTGGGATATACAGTTTGTATCAAGATATGTTTATTTATGTATTTGTATAATAAGTGGGATGTTGGTAAGAAAAAAGTTAGAATGTAGGTTAGAAAAATGTTATTATATATAATTTGTACCAAAGTATATTTATTTATATATTTATATAATAAATAACTTAATGCGCTAAATTTTTTTCTGACTCATTTGGACGACCACGTGACACAACAAAAGCCAAGCAATGTTCATTGGCTTAGAAGACTGTAAAGCTGGAGAGGATTTTGATACTGCTCTCTTACCCTTCGTTACTTCCAATCTCAAAAGAATCTATCGAATGCGTAGGATGGAATGCAGTCCACATGAACCCAACTAACTCATCAGCCTAAATCCAATACCAAAGCACAAATCCACACGTATTACCCAACCCCCATCTGGTAATGGGTCCCATTTTGTCTCTTTCTCTAACTTCTTTCCATTCTTAATTTATTTCCTTTCATTCATCGCTTCCGTAGAGATTCTAATAGCAGACACATTGATTGAACTTTACCGTTCGTAGGTTGTTTTCATTGTTGTAGTTGTCTTCCATATTAATTGCCAATCTACGACAATATATGTGTGTGTGTGTGTTTTGCCATTCATTTGTCTTTGTCGGGTCATCCTTCAACAAGTGTCTATACATCTGTGTTTTAGGTAAGTCCATCCATCTGATTTAGAGTTTTATATGCCATCTTTCTGGGTATTCCCAACTTCTCGTCCTAACTCCCCTTATTCATATTTTGAGCTCATTCTTTTTGTGCAATTTGGTGATCTGATTTAAATTTGTTGAACGTGTTCGGTATTAAATACTGGGATTGAATTAAATCTCACTGGGAAAACATTATCTAATAGATTGTTCTTCCAAATTTGATTTGGCAATATAGCATTCCATGTATATGTGCTCGAATGTGTGTAAATATATATATATATAGAGAAGTTTACTAGGAAGTATTTTGATGGAACTTCTTTTCATTCTTCTTAAGTAGTTGATTAATTTGGTTGGATTGGACTTTAGTTGTTGTTAGGGTTATATTAAGCTTAGTAAAGGCTTATATATAGCATTATTTATCCGTCGATTTGTGTGTATTTATTTTATTTTATTTTATTTAAAAAAAAAAAAAATCAATCTTAAGCAAATCAATACATTCTTTAAAAAAAAAATATAAGTATAAATAAAGAAATTAAAAATTATAATCATATATTTGAGATCTAAATTGATCATGAGAAAGAATGAAAAAAATATGAATATATACACATCTCCTAACTATATTAGTATATGGAACCCTCAATGACTAGATCAGGTGAAAACAACTGCATAGTTGGGTGGTACTTCTTTCCTTTCAAAGCCACACGGTAAGAGTTGAGGTGACTTCAAAGAGTTAGTAAATTAAATTAATCTCCCAATCAAATAGTTTAAAACATAGAAAAACTTAGAAAAACTTAGTTGCACTCACATCGATTGTCTGTAATATACGATTAAAAATGAATGATTAGATGCGCCCATTACACCCGACCAAGTTTTTCTTTGCAATGACAAACAAATATATCAAATAAGCAATAGTTTAGTTGGTACGAACTCTCATCCCCAAAGGAGGATCCGGTGTTTGAGCTTCCATAAAGGGAGAAAAACTTAATTAAGCCATGAAGTGACAGAGCGAACTAAAATAAAATAAAATACTTTTATTTATGTAGCATAACACAATTAATTGATGGTGCACATAAGGAAGTATTCAACGTGATATACATATATATATATATATATATATATATATATATATGAGAAACAAATATGGTAAATTTCAAAAAGACAATTTTACCCTCAGAACACACTCTTAATTTTGTCTCTCGTGCCCATTATCATTCCCTTTTAACACTCTCCCTCTAAAACACACACTCTCTAAAACTCTCTCCACTCTCACAGTCCCCATATACACATCGTATGTCGATGTAGTTTGTACCTTTCCCTGAGTCGATCCTGACTTATCTTATGCAAAAGTTCCCTTTACTAAAACTCTTCTAGTTTGTTGTTTTAGTTCATTGAAAGAGAGACGCAAATATTTAGAAAGAGAAAAATATGATAAAAATTAATTTAGTCATTTTATTATTTAAATCGGAGACAAGGGTCGTCTAATTAAAATCTAAGCAGCGAAAATATATATTTTTATTTTTATTTTTTCGAAAATGACTTAGCTGTCAAATATGAGCAAAGCCATTTTGGCTCCAATCTGTATGCACTCTCCCCATCTGGACTCGACGGATCTAGGTTTTGTTTGCGCTTTCACATTACGATTCGCCAAACGAGGGCTTTAATGTCTCCGACGATCATTCTTCAACGCCGGTGACTTCTTTACATCGCTGGTGATCATCTCCGACAAACCCTCTCCTCTTTCGACAGCTACAGGTACTAACAAACAATTCCTCCCCTCTATATATATATATATAGACACACCCCATAGATACATGTAATCTTTTATATATATTGTGTGCATTTCTCTTTATGTAAATTTCCATTTGGTTCTCTGGATGGTTTGTTTATGTGGGTATGTATCTATGTTATTGGTTGTTTTGGGTTGTGTCTTTTGAATTGAGTTAATAATATTCAGGTAAGTGGAACTTCGATATATGCATTACTCCTCCTCTCTCTCTCTCTCTATATATAACATGTAATCGTATATATATTGTGAGTATTTCTCTTTACTCATTTATAAATTTCCATTTGGTTCTCTGAATGGTTTGTTCATGTGGGTCTACATCTATGTAATTGGTTGTTTTGGGGTTGTGTTTTTTGACTTGGGTTAATAATATTCGGGTGAGTGAACTTGGATATATGCATTACGCTCTGAAAAGTCTTGAATACGACTGTAGGAGAATTCCCCTATTAGCTTTTTGAGAATCAGAATACAATGAAGAGGATACTTCTAATTTGAACATTGAGAAGTTCTTTTTAATTGCAATATTAGAAAATCTTGAAGGAATAATGGATTCTCAGGAATATTTACTGAATCTCTTATGTGTTAGAGTCATTTGGATTTGATGATGTTCATCAGGTTTGTAGTAAGAAAGTTATTTGGAAAATGAGCACAATTAATTTATTATAACGAGAATATGCAAGTGGAGAAAGGGATGCTTAGTGTGGTTGAGTGATGCGTCATAACTCGGTATACAAAATTCAATTAGAAACTGGTTGTGCATTGGTGTAAATATATTTCTACCGGTTAACAATCATCAAGTTTGGAAACTAGTTGGGCATTAATATAAAGTTCAATTGGAATCAAGTTTCTTATTTATTTTCAGTAAGTTCAAGCAAACACACACGCCCATTATATTTTGCCGGTATTGGGGCCCAAACACTCAACCTCCTCTTTGGGGATGAGAGCTTATACCATCTAGGCCAGTGCCCATCGGTAATTTTGTTAATGTTATTCATAAGCTGTATAATTTTTTTTATTTTTATTTTTATTTTTTTTTATTTTTACGCTTTTGTTTTGTTTTGTTTTATTTGTGTGTGTTATTTCAAAATAAACAAAAAACACACTTAGAAGCGTTTCTTGAAAGGCAGGTGTTTTCAGAACAGAGTATAATTTTCATTTTTCCATTAGTTCTAATAAATCAATTATTTTAATTGTTCTAAATCACCTTGGAAGGTGTCTTTTGGTGTCCCTTTACTTTTGTTTCTTGAGATCTAGGACTAAAGAGGGTACTTTATGTGAAACATCTTTTTGATTATTATTATTATTATTATTATTATTAGTATTATTAGGGTAAATTACCCCGACCTCCCTTGAGGTTTGGGCTTATTACTCTCAGATGAAAGTTTTGCAAAAGTAACTGTGACACCCCTTGTCTGAATTTGTTAGACAAACAATGTTAAATTGGGTATCTTATTGACCTTTTTGCCCCTAAGTTTGGGCTTATTACTCTCAGATGAAAGTTTTGCAAAAGTTTGGGTATCTTATTGACCTTTTTGCCCCTAAATTACTTTAATAGCAGTAAATGTGAAGGAAAGAAAACACAAATATGCCCTCACATAAGTCCTTATTTTCTATACCATACCATTTTCCTTGTTTCTCTAAATGGTCCTCCCAACTAAGCTTTCCTCTCTCTAAAACATTTGGATCTGATTTAAGTGTTACTCATTCATAAACCATTAGGTCATGGCCCTCAACATTAGACTGACGGAGCAATGTGTGAAAGCCAAAATCCACATCCTAATCCATATCTACACAAATATATAATTGACAATAATTTACCAAAGATGACTCATAACTAAATTCCATTACCCACAAAAAGTTTTAAATTCAAACAGTCAATAATCCATCTCTAATTACTCCATTCAAAATAAGAAACTTCCATTCATTTCTCACACACCTCTACCTCAGTTGGGGTGTGTGTGTATATATATATATATAGATGATGTAGATATAGAGAGCTCTGGCAGAAAGTTTGTATATATATGGATGTGGATATAGAGAGCACTGGTCAGAAAAGAAATCAATACTGAAATACTATTAGGAAGCATAGCCCGCTTCAAACTCTGCACAAAAACCAATAGCCGATGCCAAGCTTGTTCTCACCTTTTCTTCCTAAAACCAATCAAAAGAAACTAGTGATCGAATATTATGGAAATTGTTTGGGACTGTTAGGAAAAGTAGGTATGAATTTTTAGAAAACCCAATTGCTATAGACAAGGACACTATTTTTTCCCCCCTTCTATGCGGGGGTTACAGATGTAACTATTTTCTGTATATAAGGATGACCATGGCGAGGTTATTTTCGTCTATATACTTTAAGTTAAAATATAAATTTGATAGAATGAGTATTACAAAAATGGGTAGTTTTGGCATTTCAACTTATCTAATTAACTTGACTAGCGGTCAACTATTAGGAGGGGAGGTCATACTTATGTCAAACAAACTTAAGGGGAGGTTGACCAAACATTTTTAACAAGTTTAAACTTTAATCTGAGAGTAATAAAGACTAACCTCAGGGATGTCATAGTAATTTACCCTTATTATTATTACTATTATTACTACTACCACTACTACTACTTTTTGGTTGTAGAAAAACAGAATTGTTATTTGTTTTTCTTGTTTTCTTTGAATCTTTAAATTGTTTTGATTTTTTTTTTTCTTTATATTTTTATTTATTTATTTATTTATTATTTTGTGGTAATAAAAGGGCCTTGTTCATTTTTCCCATTTTCCTTTATTTTGGCTCAAAGAAATAATGGCAGCTACATGGATAAAAGGTGTAGTAATTCATCTCTTCCTCTTCTTTTTCTTCTTCTTCAATCTAAAATGGTAAGAAATAAAGTATTTTCTCTCTCTGGTTCAGTGTGTTATCATGCAAGATTTGTTTTGTTTTCTTAAATGGTTTTCCTCCTGACCCTTCTCTAGCATTTCTATTAAAAACAAAAATGTCATCTCTCTTAATGACCATCTTAAATTTTTTATTCGCCTCACCTGCGTAACCATATGCCTTGGTGTCATCTATATGCCTTGTCTACAAAGTTTGTTCTTTTTACATTTTTTGACCTATGCTCATGGTTTATCGACAAATTCTTTTGTGTTATTTCATTTTGTGTTTTTACACATCATCTTAAACCTTCATTTTGTGTCTCAGATACAACGAGAAACAGTGTGATTTATATCTGGTTTTCCCCATTTTTTGAATTCCAATCTAATGCAAGTAATATGAAAAAAAAGAAAAAAAGAAAAAGAAAGGATCAAGCATTCGGTTGTTGTGAGTAGGATCTTTGGTTTTAAATAGAGCCACCCACTTTAAGATCAACAACAAAAAAATAAGGCTTCAGAGAAAATCTTTAAGAGGGAAATTTTCAGTTGCCTGGCTTTGTATCTTCTTTCTTCAAGCTGTAAATCAAGTACCGAGAGAGCAGTTTCACGTGTCACCTGCAAAGAAGCTAAGGAGATTTTTTTTATAAATCCTATCCTCTGGGATCAACCAGCATTGGATTCAATGGATTACTTATTGTATAAAAAGTTATTGGGAAGCCCCGCTAATCATTCAGCCACTTCAAAATTCATTTTCGTGGAACCCTTCTTGCTCCAATTTTTCGATCACAACCACCCACAGAAATCTCAGAATTCACAGCAGAAGGGGGTTTCTATTTTCCTTTCTGGTACTGCTTCTCAGCAAATTCCTTGGATTCTTTTTTCAGTCAGTCACCACTTTTGAGGACACTGATTGGTTCAATCCCTCAAGCCTCTTTGACTCCCTTCTCTTCACTGATTCAACCTGAACACTGTGATCATAAATGCTCTTCTTCTCGATCCCTTGTATCACCCCTTTTCCTCTTCTACCTCTCATTCCTTCTTGCAAAGTACTCACCGTAAAACCTACCTCTCTCAAATAGAGTTGAAAAAACATGAAATGGGTTTGCAAATTTTTCGACCTTCATTATCCAAATTGGCATTTCTGAATTTGTTCTGCACCATTTTCGCTAAAGCCCATAATTTGCAAGAAATATGTGCAGTATTCCGGACAAAGCTTCGATTCTTTGAGGTCAGAAGAACGACTTGGTAAATGGGTTTCCTTAAATAACCTGTTATAGTGAGTATAGTCTACAAGAATCGAGAAAAATGGTTGATTTCGTTAAAGAACCTGTTCTCTGCCACTAATGTTCATATATATATATATATATATATATATATATATTTATATGTGTGTATATATTTAGATAATTGTTGAATATTCAGAGTAACTTTTGTAGATCTTTTGGCTTAAGAAATAATCATGGGACTCTGGACTCAGCAGCTGCTGAGCCCGTTGTGAACTGGCCGGTTCACTCCGAGCTGCCGGTTCAGCGAACCATGTCTGAGACTTATGCCTCATGCATACAGAGGTTGTAAAACACCTTCACGTTTAAGAACAACTGATAGATATCTTTAACATTTTTGGATGTATAGTGATCAGTAATCACTATAACTTTGTATACAATGTACATGGAACTTCCATTGTGAAATCGCCTAGAAAGTTGGGTAAAATGCAGTGAATTGTTTCAAGATCAACCCCAACTGCTTTTATTTTATTGAATTGTTCTAATACAGTCTTCGTGTTAGTTTATTAAGATGCAAACTGCTGATTAAAAAGTTCCTTTTCTTGAAATTGTTTTCCAGGATGTTAGGTTAACAATTCTTATTGTTCAAGATTATCATGTTGTTGAAGCTAATTAAACATATGGATTAAGAAATACACACGGATGGCGGTTTCTAAAAAGACAGTTATGGCATTTAAGTCCTACCAAAATCAGGCTGAGAAGCTGGTTAAGAATTATATATTGGCAGATCCTTTCATTCCATACACTGCTATCCTTGGGGGCATTTTTGCTTGCAAAATGGTATGTTCTGACCTCTCTTTTTTTTCCCTAATTAAAAAAAAAAAAAAGGAACATACTCTTTGTGGCAAGTACTCTAGAATCTGTGACATCTTCACGTGAATAGGTTAGGTTCTTTGATTTATTCTTCTTCTTGAACAGGAAGCAATAATATGCATAACTTTAGTAAAATTGTCTGCTTTCTACGTACTTGGAGTTGCAAAATTGCTTTATTTGTTTATTTAATTTTTAACTTGTTGATATAGTATTTCCATGCACAGGTCTATGATCTTACGCAGTTGATCAGCACCTTTTACTTCAGGAGCTATGTTGGCCTCACAAAAATCCAGCGGATCGAGTGGAACAGCCGGTAAATACTTATAATATAAATCACGTTTGTTCTATTTTCTTCCTTTGCTTCTTCTAAACACTTCTCTATGATTCTTTCCTTATGTTCTGTTTTTTTTATTAACTATGCATGCAGCGGTATCTCTACTGTTCACGCCATTTTTATTGCAACTATGTCAGTGTACTTTGTGTTCTGGTCAGATCTCTTCACTAACCAGCATGGTATTTTTACTTTGCGAAGCTCACCACTTTCAACTTTTTCATTGGGGGTAAGTGTCCAATTTCTCCCATTACTAGAAATGAAAGATATACCTTATGCCTAAACCTCAAAAATATTTAACAGATCAATGTGTAGGCATCTTCAAATACATTAAGGCTCTGTTTGGTTTGCCGCCATAGTGAGAGAAAGGAAAAGACATTGTAAAGGAAATCATTTTCCTCTATTTGTTACCCTAAAAACAGTGGAAATGAAAATTATGGAAAGTGAGGGAAAAAATAAGTCCTTATGACATTTTGCTTCTCTTTTTCCTAATCCACTATTTTTCAACAAGGAGAGAATCTTCAGAAAGATCGCCACTCCTTTCTGAACTTGGCACTTAAGGAGTTCTTGTAGGGGTAGCTTGAGAACTAGGGGTGCGCTAAGCGGAAATCATCATTTTCCTCTGTTTGTTACACTAAAAACAGGTGAAATGAAAATGACGGAAAGTGAGGGAAAAAATAAGTTTGCATGACATGTTGCTCCTCTTTTTCCTTATCTACTATTTTTGAGAAAATTTGTATTTATTTCTAATTTTATTATGCGCGAGAGAAATTATGAACATAATCATATTCCCTCTCAATTTTCTTTTTGTCCTTTCGGTTGGCCTAGCCATAGCTGTGTTAGTGGCTTATAATGTTATTTCAATTGTAAGTCTTGGACTAAAAGTGTTGTCTTTAAACCCAATAAATTAGAAGAGATGCCCAACACACCACCTGACTCTCCTACTCTTCAAGCACACCAACTATGGGCTGAGAGATTTCTTCTCTACTAGTGAGTCTGAGAATAATATATCTCTATCTTTCTTTTTGGTAGAGTTTTTGATGAAAATTTGGGTGTTCCCTTACTGAAACAATGTATTGCTTTTGAAAGTAATTTCCAGATGTGCGTTTTTGGGCCAACTTAACACATTCAAATTTACTATTAAAATCGATCTTCATTTGTCCTACATAACACATTCCTGTCAATACTCGTATTCCTTCCTTGTTCTGGATCTTATAGATAACCAAGTTGTGCATTTTTAGGAGGATACCTTTGTGTAAAGAAAATAATAGCGTGACTCTGTTTGGTGTAACTATAATGTGAATGGATAACCAAAGAAACGTAAAAATGGAAACTGGAGGAGGCTTGACTTCTGTCTGTTTTTCTGAAATTGAGAATGCAACCCTCTGTGCATTGTACTTGGAAGTTCTTTTATTGCTTTGTTAGGTTTTTCACCTAGATTGACTTGTGTTTTCTATTCTTATGAGAATTACTCTTTGTATAATAATTTTATTATGATTTTCAACAGGTTTCTGTTGGATACTTTCTTGCAGACCTTGGAATGATTTTTTGGCTATATCCTTCTCTGGGTGGAATAGAGTATGTAAGTTTCTCTAGACGTGAAGATTGTCAATGAACATGCCATTCTCTTCAGTCACCAGGGGTTTGCATGCAGCATGTTCATAGCTCTTTTCAAATTAGAAACATATATTCCATGGTTACCCCTTTTTCCTGTCAACAAAGAACATTTTAGTTTTAAATTATTTAGATCTTCTGAGGCACCTTTATTCAAATAAGTGAAATTATGTTGCTGATATTTGGTTACAAACACAACAAGTGAAGTTTTTTTTATCTTGGATTCTGGATTAAATTTAAAGAAATTTTAATACCAGTAAATTTCACCCTTCCTGGGTGCCTTGGTCAATGAAAAACTTCAATAGCATCATGTAATCAGCGTCTGCAACAACTCTGAAAACTGTAAAAGGGTGAATCTTCAGTAGATCTAGATTTTATTTTTGTTTTTGTTTTTGTTGTGTGTGTGGTGGGTTTTTTTTTTTTTTTTTTGGTATCCATTACCGGCTTGTCAGTTTGACTCGAGATGTTATTGTTGGATTTCAGATTGTCCATCATTCTCTTTCTGGAATTGCAGTAGCATATTCTATGTTAACTGGTGAGGGGCAGTTTTATACATTTATGGTCCTCATCTCTGAAGTGACAACTCCAAATATAAATATGAGATGGTACGTTTTAGAGTACAGATCGAATCATGATATGGCTCTGTTGTCTTCCACTGTGATGCATCTTTTGGGTTCTTCACTTTGATGAATCTTTCTGTGTCTCGTGCAGGTATCTTGATACTGCTGGTTTGAAGAGGTCTAACACATATCTGATTAATGGTGTGATGATATTTTTATCTTGGCTGGTGAGTTAAAAATCCTTGTATTCCCATTAATAGCCTGACTTCTTTGCTTAATCAGCAATCATCCATGGAAAAAAGGAACCATTTTTAGGCAATTAATTGGTTGGTTTTGTACCAAGGCCTGTGGCCTAGTGGTATCTCCTCTCCTTTCAAAGTGAAAGTAGAGGGTTCGAATATCTCCAACATCATTGTGGGGGTTATTTGCTAGGAATATATATATATATTTCGTTGGTTTGCCACTCAGCAACATGCCACATGGTAGAAAATTAATTTGTGAGCCATGCCAAGACACTTAAATTTTCAGCCTCATGGCATCAGTGAGCTGATGGGGCCACATCAAGTATCTGTTTTTAATTTTACATAGTCTTTTTTTTTTTTTTTCCCCTTTTTTATTATTTTTATTTTTGGGCAAAATGCAAAATACTTCTTCAACCTTCTCAAAATTTACAAATAAGAATCCCAGGCTATCAAATTGGTAAATAACCTCCTATATTGTTGCGAAACCATGCAAATTCCCTTTTGCCACAGCTTTTTCATTAAAAATGGATGGGAAAGGGTTAAATTTTGACCAATAAGCCGTTTTTTTCTATACCAAATTACTACAAAAATATATGGAGTGTCCCATTTTTGGGACTCAAGCAAGGAGAAATGAGTTTGGCTTATATCAATTAGATCCTAGGGTCTGAACTCAATTTTGGATAATTTGCCTATTCAAAATCATTTTTTAAAAAATAAAATTTCATCTCGTTTTTAAAGGATGGTAAGGTAATTTCATCACTGAAGAGGCTGTGATTTGCAGATCTTTATTAGTTTAGGGGGTTTTTTGAAGTTGAAGGGTGTAATCAGCAAATGCAAATTAATCCAAGGGAGATTTATTGTATTTTACCTTTTTCTCCCTTTGACTTGTTAACTTGTGTATGAGACATGGTTGCTGAAATAAATTTTGATATGCAGGTTGCAAGAATTTTGCTGTTCATTTACATGTTTTACCACGTTTATTTGCACTATGAGCAGGTAATGCACACCCTGATTTCTTTGCTTTGTGGGCCCATAAGAATTTTGCTGTTCATTTACATGTTCTACCACGTTTATTTGCACTATGAGCAGGTAATGCACACCCTGATTTGTTTGCTTTGTGGGTCCATGAATCTTTGTAAACTAGCAATTTTATTTCTGGCAACTGCAACTTCTAATAAGCTGCTAGTCGAATGTTTAGACCAGTTGGACCTAAGCCCTGTGCTGGGGCATGGCTTGGCAAATATTATTTCATTGCACAACAGTCTGATTATACAAAAAATACCTGATATCTTACTAATTCTTCATTAATGCTTTCTTAGCTGCAAAGGAAAGGGAGGAAGGGGTGGATGGGGAGTTGTGGGGTAGTTGTAAATTTGAATGCCTTTCCTCGGAAATGTGCTCTCTTTGTTGTGTATAATTTAGTAATGGTTATTAACAAATATTTAAGTAATAAACCGTATTTTATATATATCCATAATCCTCGAGTCATTGTGAGTGTTTTCTACATTGGAAAAAGCTGGCACTCTTTTTCTTCATCATCTCCAATTTGCTTAAGTGGAAGAATGAGGTAAAATACTTTAAAATTTAAGCATCCATCGCAAACATCTTGATTAATGGGACTCACTATGTATTGGTCTCTCTATCACACACACAAACACACACACACACACACATGCGTGCGCCAAAAACTGATAGAGAAAGTCAGTAGTATCATAGTAGTAACTGGTAAAAGCGTAGGCATGGCTTTTGAAAGGGAGAGGTAGTGTTAAATTGTTGAAATCTTTTTATCTGAACAGCACAAATTAATTTTTTTTCTTCTAAAAAATAGTTTTCTAGATTTTCGTATTGTTTTATGGGTTTTTTCCTGACCTACTTATATTGCTCATGTAAATTGACTACATCATGAATCTTGCATCTGCTCATGAGAAATTATATAGTTTTAATATAAAGTTCTAAAATACTTGATAGGTCCTCCGGATGCACACCTTTGGTTTCTTTTTGGCACTGGTGGTGCCGTTGGCGCTTTCTTTCATGAACTTGATGTGGTTTGGGAAGATTATCAAGGGATTGAGAAAGAACTTTGCAAAGAGACAGTTGGTAGATTAATCTTTTATTTTCCCCGTATATTGGTTTCATTTTCCTGTGCATTCTACCCTTTTCTTTACTGTATTAGTCGGTAGAGGGGAAAAAGGAAGAAGAAAAAGAAAGAAAGGTAAACTTGAAATTTTGAGTTGATGGGAATGAGAATGTTGTAAATGACACACAGCTAGCTAACCTTATGATCAGATATGTGCTTCAAGAATGCTCTCTCCGGTTTTTCTTTTTCCACTCTATCTACCAAAGAAGGAAGAAGACCAAAGGAGGAAAAGAAGAAAGAAGAAAGAAAAGAATTTCAAATACTGAAACGTGCATCTAACTCTTTTAAAGAGAATCCGTATGGGGTTTTATACAATTGAAATTTCGTATCAAAATTTATTTACAGTAGATCACACGAATTAGTCAATCTCTTATATTAGCATTCTTTTGATTTCATTTCACCAATTTAAAGTATCATCCTTGGCCTTTTTGTATAATTTTAGTTTATGATTTTTTTTATTTTTTTATTTTACAGAGATAATTGATCATTTTAATATTGGGTACGCCACGATGCAACATGTCTACTACTTTTTGTGTTCAAAATGTGCTACTCTGAATGAGAGTTCATGACGATAATCATGATATCAATTTCATGATAACATTGCACTTTGGGATGCTCTAGTTATTGATAACCTGTTCCAATTGTGCAGTAGTTGTGTTATTAATTGAAATAGCTTGTGAATCTGTATCCATCAAAGCACCTTGCCTGATGGTATCTTCTCTTCTTTTAAAGTGAAAGACAAGATTTGAGTTTCTGGAAGAGTATTGTAGGAGTTTTTCCAAGTTACACTCCACTTTATAGGTTTTTTATTTTTATTTTTATTTTTATTATTTTTTGGGGGGGCAAAGATAATATAAATATCATGGAGTGGGAGGAACAAAACATTATAGCCAACAATATATATATATATTTATTTATTTATTAGTAAGAAATTTATGCACTCATTTATTAGTATTTTTATAAGAATTTGAACCCTCATTGGTAGAGGAAATACTCATAAGTTATAGTAGTAATTTTTAACGATAATAATTAAATTACATAAAGAATAATGATGGAGAGATAGAAGAATTAATTCCGAATCTTTCGTGGCCAAAATCGCGGTCATCCACTTAGTTTTCCAAAAAATAAGAACAAAAAAAATTATTCAGCAAATGACAAGTGTGTCCTTAACGTTTTTCCTCATCTTTATTTCATCCCCTTAACTTCCTCTCTCTAAGGGTCAGTTTGGTTGGAGGGTAAAGGAAGGAAAAGAAAGGAAATGTAATAGAAGGAAATGAAATATCATGTTTGGCCATACATCATTAAGGGTCCGTTTGGTGCAATGGCAAAGGGAGGAAAGGAAAGGGAAGGGAAGGTGATGGAGGGGGATTAAAAAAGTGTGTTTGGCATAAATGGTGGGAAGGAAAGGGAAGGTGATGGAGGGGGATTAAAAAGGTGTGTTTGGCATAAATGGTGGGAAGGAAAGGGAAGGTGATGGAGGGTTTTGGAAGGATAACTCAAGGTATGAATAGTGCTTTCTTAACATCCTAAAAATGGGAGGAAATGGAAGGAAATGGAAGGCTAGGGTTGATATGGGATCTCTGATGCCAAAGTTACCCTTACACAAAATTAGGATTTAGTTTGCAAAACAAGAATTACAAACCTTGATTAGTTGATTTAGAAACAAAATTAAAACAAAAACCCATACATATATACAGGTTAGAAGTTGCAGTGAGAGAGGGGGGCAAGCTTGGAGGAGAGACAGCGGCTGAAGCTTGCAAACGGCGAATGGCGAACCCGAACTGGAACAGCGGGCGATGGAAACCAAAAGATATGGGTTTTGATTTTTTGAACAATCTGAAATGATATGCTGATATGGGTTTTGATTTTGTAGATTTTGTAGTTTCCAGTTACACAGAGAAAGAGAGAGAGAGAGAGAGGGCAAGTGTAGAGTTGAGAACAAGATTCACAGATGGAGGCCGAGGCTGAATTGATTTGTAGAGGCTGAATTTTTTATTTTTATTTTTTTTGTGGGCCTAGAGACACTATATATATATATAAGGGTATAATGGTCAATTTATTAAAATAATTCACTTTCTTTTCTTTCCCCTTCTTTTCCCACACGTGATTATTATCCTTCCCTTTCTTTTTATTTATTAATCAACTAAACACAATACCAAATTAAAATTATTCTCCCCTTCCCTTCCCTTTCTCTCATAACTAAAATTATCCTTTCCTTTGAAACCCACCCTACCAAACATAGCCCAAAGAAAAAGAAAGGAAATAGAGAGATTTGGAAGATATAATTTAGGCATCTTGGGTTGGTTTTGTTATTCTTCCAAAAGTGAGAGGAAATAGAAAAAAAGGAAAGGAAAAACAATAATTTTTAATGAAATTTTATTACTACCAATTTTGTTATTATATTTATAGAAGATAAAATATATAAAAATGGGTATGATAGTAAAGTAATTAAAATAGTTTCTTTTTTTTTTCTTTTCCTAATCATAATTACTATAATTTCTTTTCTTTTATTTTTTTAATTAATCAAATACAATAAGTAGTTTAACAATATCATTTCTTTCTCTTACTTTTTTCTTGTTATCATTTCTTTTCATTTCCATCGTACCAAACATAACCTAAGTCTCGTATATCTCAAATTATCTTTCACTTATTCTCCCTCTAATATTTTTACGGCTCTCCCTCTCTCTCTCAAATTCTCTTCGTCCATTGGCTCTCTGCAATCACTCAATTTCTCCTCTTCATTGGTTATTTGCAATCAGTTTTTTCTCCTCACCCTAAATTTATAATCCCTTTCCCTCAGTAATTTCTCTTCTCTATCTCTTTGTTCTTCTCATCACCACCACCATCCCTTTATTTCACATCTCATATTTCTCCCTAAAATACCTTCAAATTTGTTCCTACTCTACCATGCCCACGACCTTGACCCGTAACCATCATCATTCCTCTTCAATATTCTTACAGAGGTCTCTTCCACATGTAAACCCAAATCTCTAAACTTCATCAAAATGGGTATTTTGATTTGTCATGGTGCTTGGTCTTCTTCGGAGAAAAAATAAATAAATAAATACTTGAAAGATTTACGGGATGAAGAAACAAGACAATAGAAAAATAATGAATAGATTAAAGATTTACAGGTATAATTCAAATTTATGAGTTGAGATACGGTGGCAATGGAAGACAGACATGCACGGATCTACAATGGCCTCCGCTGAAAAAAAAAAATTTATTGCATTTTACACCTTTAATTTTGTACGTTTTTGTATTTATGCCCATAAAATTTTGAAATTATCCCTACTAAAATTATATATATAAAAAAATAATAATAAATAAAAAAATAAATAAAAACCATCTATATAAATTTGCCCCCATATGAGTTTCTAAATCCGTCCGTGAAGATAGAGAAGAGAGAGATTGAAGGGTATGTAATAAATATTAGGACAAAAAGCTAGAGAGATAAAGAGGGTTTAAGAAATTCAAAAGGAATGTAAATAAGAGGAGCGGATGTAGCCAACCACGTGGAAGTTCGGTGTTCATTTGAAAATTCCCTTTCGATTACTGAATCATTACTCTTACATAAAATATAGACGGTCAAATAATAAGCAACTTAATTTGTTTCTGTAGGAGAAAAAGCACTGATCAGCGCTTCATTTTGACTTAGGATCTCCAAGACATCACTAATTACACGTAGAGGAGGAAAAATACGTTAATACTTCTAGAATATTAATGACTTCGTATCATCGGATAATTAAATACTAACATCGAATATTAATACTTCTAGAATACATTAATACATTGTATTACTGGCTAATTAAATACTGACACTTACTGATAATATTTATTGAAGTAATTGTATTTTTACTAATGTGACAAGATATAATTAATAAATTATACATGTGACATAGTATCATGGGTGGTGAAGTCAGTCTTTTTCGAATGGAAAGACACCAAGTGAAACTATTGACAACCAAAACAATACACTTTGCATCCATCTCAAACAATGAAGTCTGTCTTTCTCGAATTGGAAGACCTAAAGGGAAAATTTTCTTTCCCAGTGTAAGGTCTCCCCTCCAAGTAGAGGTTCTCTGGTTTGTCGAGATTTCGTAGGATCAGGTTGGGTTTGAAAAGAATGGGTTCCAAATACCATAATTGTTTTGCTTGGACAGCCTTTATGAAGCTTTGGAGACTGAAATCAAACGGTAACATGTGGGTTCATTGGAGGACATATTTGTCTTTCAGTTGGTTACCCTTTCTGTAAGATCCACTGGGCCTTTCATTCTTTTTTTTCTTGCTTTGGTTGCAAAAAGGTATTGAACTTTTGCTTTTCTTGACAACTCATTCAACTGGTTACCTTTCTACTACCATTCTTGTTACCCCCAATCTCTCTTGCGAGATGGATGGGCAACTAATCTCGCTTTTAGAAGGAAGCACACTCACTGCCAAAGGAAGATAGGCGAATTATTTGCACTACCATTCTTGGCACCTCTCTGCTCAACACAACAATGGAAAAGCTATAGATAATGGAGATGAGAGTTCCTCAAAGAATCAATCGGACTGTCGATGGCTGTATGATGATGTGTGTGTGGTATCAATGATAAAAACTACTCGCAATAAAACAAATTCTTGTAGGATAGGATTGTGTTGAGGGTGTCGAACATCAAGGACTGTGGTAGATTATTAAATATAAAATTAATCTTTATTTGATTCAAGAGAAAGGTGATTTGGTGTTTTCTATTTCTAAATTGCAATAAAATTGAAAATAAACTAAATTAACAAAAGATGAGATCAAAGTGAGAAGAACTTAAGGATTGACCTCACCGTTAACCTCATAACATGGTCAATTGCTTCAAGTATGGAAAAATTCACACTTGTGCATATTCAAGAATTAAGTGGTTACAAACACACTTCAATTTAATTAAGAAGATATATATGAATAAACACTAACACATAACTATCTTCAGTTGGCACGAATTGTCTACCTAACTACTCTAATTTACCATGCAGTACAACTCGTCTTCCTTAGGCATGAATTATCAAAACATTTATTCATATATTCGTTTAAGCACCATTGCACGATAAACAATTTTACCGTTAAAAGAAGCCCTTAGTCGCCGATCTCTCACAATAGAAGGGTTTGAATTCAATTAAAACAATATTGATTCTAAGACGAGAGATTAATTTCATTAAAACTGATTTTATTCAGTAAAACCCAGTTGTTTAATACAACTAAGTCAATTGCTCATAATCATACAATCAATATATATATAAAAATCCCCAAGTTAAGAACAATCAAATGAATGCCATAATTCAATATAACACTCCTCCAAAATTAGTCCTTTGGGTATGTATGGAATGCAATAAAGAAATGACCTCGACAAGGGCCTATGCTTGAGCAGTTAAGTAAATGGTCTCGATGAGGATTTATGCTTGGACAAGAATGTAAACAATGTGATAGCCTCGACAAGGGTTATCTCGCAAGCATATATAGTAATGTACAATTATGGTGCAAGAGTTTAAGATACGCTCACAACGGTCCCAAGCAACAATGTTGTGATCCAAAGCTCGCTTCCCTTGTAGTCAAATACTTAATTGAACATAGTGCAAAAAGTAAGAAAAGAGCAAGAAATTAATCCTACTTGCAATCAAATGAGCACTAATGTCTAATTTGATTCCAAATAAAACCGTTAATCCCCAGCAACAACGCCAAAAACTTGATGCGACTTTGGTGTGTATACAAAAATGTGTTATATTTTGATATGATAATGTGCTAAGTGGGCATCAACTTTTAAATTTATAAAAGCCACAAAACACTTATACGTGAGTCTGAAGTTTGAAAGGAATCTAACTTGACTTAGTGAACATGAGATTGAAAGGAAGTTTGTTTGGATGATTATTCTAATGTTCAATTAATGAAACATGCAATGGAAATAAATACTAAAACGAATAGGATTTAAAGATAGGAAAATGGACTTAGGAAATAGGAATCACCACTAAGCTAATGCCCTAAACTACTTGCCTTCAACTAATGGGAAAAACATTGTTCTAATCAAAATGTGGCTACAAGCACACATCAATCAAGAGAATAATACAAATTGCAATAATAAGCATGGACTGTCAAATTTAAGTATGAATTGTCTACCTAACTACAATTAACCTAATGGTGTAGTGCAACTCATCAAGACTAAGCATAATCCATCAAACTAATTAACAATTGTATCCAATAAGAACCATGCATGACCATCACTAAACACAATTACAAAATACATTTAGTGTCTATATTAATCCTCAACTAATTACTTATAAGACAACATACAACCAACATAGAGAATCAATTGGAAGAATTATCAATAAAAACCTTGGTACAACCAAGTTTGATTACACAAGACCATAACACAAATTACAATATTTAAATCCCCAAAAATTGAAGAACAAAAGTTTAATTACACAAGCTTAGGGCTCATCCAAGCCCTAAGTGGAAGACTAGCCACTCATGGATAAGGTAGATGTCATCAAGGTGTCCTCAAGATCAATCTCCATGCTTGGTTTCATCTTCTCCTTCTTTTTCCTTAGTTGAAACCCTAGAGAGAGAGTAGATTTACAAGTTCTTCTTAGCTATTCTAAAATTGTCTAACTCTTGCTAAAACTTGCTAACCCTTATTACCTTGCTAAAATGGTTCAATCCTCTATTTATAGGAGTCCTTTAAAGGTTAAAATGAGTCAGACCTATACCATCAAATGATGCAATCCCGCAGCTCTTTTGTCTTTGAAATTCAAGCCTGAAACGAGCCTTTTAAAACTGCTCAGCTTAAGTTGCGATCGATCGCAGGAAGCCACGATCAATCGCAATTTGGACAAGATCGATTGTGACCATGGCAGTTAAGTTTGATCTTATCTTCATTAGGATCGATCACAGACTTGGCATGATCGATTGCAAGCTTACAGGATTGATCGTAGACTTAATCTCTGCCGACTGGGCTCATCCTCTTTAGGATTGATCGTGGAAAGGTAGGATAAATCATGGAAATTATAGGATCGATCGTGGCTCCACTTTTGGCAATTTCTAGAACTTTTTCCCGCTGCATTTGCTTGATTCCAAAAAGACTTTAATGAACTGAATTTAGCCCGTTTGAACCTTATTGACCTGAAATCGACACTAAAAAAAATTAAGACTAAAACAGGAAAGTAAGGATAGATGAAGGGTCTAATATACCCAAGATTAGGGCTGAAATGTGTATATTTCAGCACTTATCATATCCTACAAGGACTCGTGCTATTGCGAGTGGTTTTTAATTGAAAAGAATACCAAGTTTTAGAGCATATCAATTTTTGGTGCCGTTGTCGGGGATTACGTAACGGTTTTGTCGTTAAGTTTAAAGATTAAATCTAGTTTGGTTCTTAAACTAGGTATTGTATATATTTGATTTTGCCATTTTTTTGTTGCGAGTGCATTGTGTATATACAAAAGTCATCAACTTGGAGAAAGGAAAAGGAAATTTTTGGGACCTCAGGTAAGTTCTCGTATCCCTTTTTATGCACTCTTACTTCATTTATATAGTGAAAGTTTGTGTGTATGTTGGGCCGTCGTTCATTATCTCTTCCTTTAATTGCCGACAACCTTGATCTTGTATGTTGAACCTATGATAGTATCCTGCCAATCCCAGAAAACTCCGAATCTCTGAAGGTGTAGTAGGCTGTCCCCACTCTACCACTGCTGAGACCTTAGCTGGATCCACCGCTATTCCCTTTTCTGACACTACATAACCTAGAAACTTCACTTCTCGCTGCCAAAATTCATATTTCTCGAACTTGGCATATAACTGGTGTTCACGAAGCGTTTGCAGCATTGTGCGAAGATATCTAGCATGATCGTCCTTTGAATTAGAATAAATCAAGATATCATCAATAAATACGATGACAAACTGATCTAAATAAGCCCTAAAGTCTCTGTTCATTAAATCCAAGACTGCTGGTGCGTTAGTCAATCCGAAAGGCATAACACGAAACTCATAAGAACCATATCTAGTGAGAAACGATGTCCTAGGAACATCTTGCTCCCTAACCCAAAGTTGATGATATCCAGAATGCAGATCAATCTTAAAGAAGTATGTAGCTCCTTTCAATTGATCAAAAAAATCATCGATCTTGGGCAAAGGGTACTTGTTACGAATAGTAACCTTGTTTAATTTCCTGTAATCTATACACAAGCGAAGTGAACCATCCTTCTTCTTCACAAACAAAACTGGTGCTCCCCAAGGTGAAGTACTCCTACGAATAAAACCCTAACTGAGCAATTGTTGAATCTAATCCCTCAGCTCTTGCATCTCCACTGGTGCCATCCTGTATGGTGCCTTAGCAATAGGCGCAGTGCTTAGAGCTAAGTCAATCACAAAGTCTATCTCTCGACTAGGTGGTAACCCTGGAATCTCTTGAAATACATCCAAAAATTCCTATACAATTGGTATATTATCCAATGATATAGTAACCTCTTCCTCGGTCTCATTCTCAATGTAAAACAGATACGTGCTAGAAACCTTGTTAGAACGTGGCATAGCGACGACGTATATATCCTGACCAGGTATAGTGAATATAATAGACCTATCTTAACAATTAACTTGGGCATGGTAATGAGATAACCAATTCATCCCCGAGTATCACATCATAAGAATGCATGTCCAAGACCAATAGATTGGCTAGAAATTGAAGTCTACCAATATCTAGTGTCACAGGCCCATTACTCTCATGTAAAATAGTTGTATCGCCTATAGGTATAGAAATACCATGAGGTCTATTACATACTCGCGTTGTTATCCCAGATAATGTAACAAAAGTACTAGACACGAATGAATGTGTAGCACCCGTATCAAATAAGACATAACCAAATCTACCATGTATAGGAAACATACCCTCAACAGCCTGAGCGCCTGAACATCCTGTGGGACGGGGTTATATACCCTGCCATAATGCAACTGCTGCGGTGCCCGTCCCTGTGGTTGTGGTGGTGCTGGTAAAACTGGGAATGTCTGTCCCTGAATTTGCGGAATCTATAGAGCGGGTAAAGGTAATGGTGCCCTCTAAACCTACTGCACATGTTGTCCCTGTCCTACTTTAGGACACTACCTGGAAATGTGACCAGGCTCTCCACAAGACTGCCCTGGAAGGTACAGAATTTCCTCCTCTGTTCGTTAGCCTGTGGCTGACCCTATCTTGCCTGTAGTCCCCCATTCTACTGCCTCTGAATATGTGCCCCCTTTCTGTGAGCATCCGAACCAACCTTGTGCTTCTTCCAGGACTGTTGTCCCTCGAATCTACCCTTATTATTGTGTCGGTGTCTATTGTCGCTCCTTTTCTCAGCTGGCTGATTAGCAAAGTCTTTATCACCCTGCTTCTCACCCGTAGCCTGTCTGAAGTCCACAGTCAACTGATACTGTTGTAGAGTAGCGTCTACTACCTGAGCATAATTAGTATAGGCTGGACTACCTGTAATAGATCGTTTAATAAACCACATAAGCCAATTAACGAAGCTAGCACATTTCTTCTCCTCGGTATCTACCTCCTCTGGAGCAAAAAGAGATAAGCGTGTGAATTGCTGCTTATACCCTGCCACTGTCATGTCCCCCTACTCTAAATTAAGGAACTCTTTCTTTATAGCTGTCCTGACTGCATATGGAAAGTACTTCTCATCGAAACGAGCACTAAACTGATCATAGGTTAACGAAGTCCTCTCTTCCATGGTGGTAACTGACTCCCACCACTGGAGTGCATCTCTGACAAGCTTGAAAGTAGAAAGCATCTAATTCTGAACCTCTGTTCACTTAACTATGCGAAGATGTCGCTCGATGTCTATGAGCTACTTTCGCATTGGTGGAGCCTGAGAATTCAAGTGAGCTTCCCTTTGTGAAAGAACTCATAGCTTTCTCCCAAGGATCCGTTTGAACCCCTGGTGCTGGTATAGGTGCCTGCTAAACCTGTGGCTAATTGCGAAATGCAGCTGCTACACCTGCTTCTATAGCCTGAGCAATGAGGTCATTTATATAGGGAGGATACTCTGGATCCTTGCCCTGATTGTAGCCCCGATCCTAAAACTCTTGAGTTTGTTGTACTTCCTTTTGCTCAATGTGCAACTGACCATCTTCCTCTTGAAACCTAGGCAGTTGTTGTTTTTCCTCCATTTGCTGACGCTGTAGGAAATCATGCTACCTACGTGCCGCTCCCCTTCGCTGTATGTTTCTCTAATTGTCCTGTCTTCTTCTAGCGTTAACCATTCTATTAACATAGAAAGACAGACATAAGTATGATTTTAGCGGACCGTAAAGGAATACAATGAATCCTAAACTAAAGCTCTAGATAAAAGAATATGCTACGCGGAAGTCAAATAAACGATAGAACCTTAGAGACACTTGAACCTGGAATGCTCTAATATCAACTGTGATACCCCTCAATTCTAGAGCCACAGGTGATCAAGTCTGAGCACAGATCTGAGGGATATCAAACAATTAAAGTATTTAACAAACATAGAATACAAAATGATTTAAGAATAAAGAATAAAAGCTGAAAGAAACTAAAATAATAAATCCTCATTTATTTAATCCAATAATAAACCTCCAATAACTAAATCCTTTGATACCAGTAATTAATTAAAATTACAACTTAGGAATCCATCATGTGGACCTTTAATCCAAAATCCACTGAAACGAATAAAAGAAATAAACCAAAATCTATAACACAAAGAGAATCGTACGTAGAATCGAAAGAATGATGTGGACTGTCTCTGCTCAACATAAACAAGCTCTATGTCTAAAACTGACGAACACCTAAAAAATAATAGTGGGTCAGGCCCACGAACAAGTCCTTTCTACGACAACCCAAATAGAGACCGGAGAAATTACACATCTATAACTAACCCATGCAATAACTATATAGTCCATAAATATATATATACACACTATAGGACGCTCACTAGACTATAGGTTTGCCTCAACCTGAATAGAAGGCAACATGCAAATAGCACATTAAGTGGGCATGAGCACCTAGACCTACCAGGGCACACAGATATCTACTATATCCAGTTATCCATCCTAGGCAATATATGCACCCTAACCATGATCCTGAGACTCAAGTTCATATCATGGCTTATAACTATATATATATATATATATATAACATCCACCATATCTAAAGCATAAAATAAATATCCAGTATGTCATCATTTATTTAGTGGCCTGACATGAAAATAAGTAAGATTTAACTTTCTAGTTAATCCGTTCCGTTATAAATCCGTATAGGTAGGACTTAACCTTTTTTTTTTAGTTAATCCGTCTCTAGAATACGATCATCCCATACTGGTGCATTACATCCATACAATCCAATAATTGATGTAACAAATAAAATAATACATTAAATAATCCAGAATAAACATAATAACAGAATATCATGCTATCACAAAGTAAGAATAATTTATAATTTATTTGAGCTTCCTACATCATGTATCTCACATAAATTGAATCTTAAACATGCTGATATTTTATTTCTCAGTCAAGCAAGCATTCTCCAAATACAATTCATGCTAAACATTTAATCTCAATTGCTAAAATAAATTAAAAGATTAAATCCATTCATTTTTTAAAGAAAATTCACTTAGCATGCATCGTTATGATCAAGTCAATTTAAAATTTATTTAAACTCATACCTAGTCCCTATTTAATATTCGGGACCCCTCAGAACCAACTAAGGTCCATTTACGCACTGTTTACGAAAATTCTCGAGGTAAGGCTCGAGCTTTTATCCTGATAGCTTGAGTTTTTTATTCATGGCTCGAGCTTTTTATTAATAGCTCGAGCTTTCTGTCCATAGCTCGAGCTTTACATCAATAGTTTGAGCTTTTCAACTATGGCTCGAGCTTTACTTTCAAGGCTTGAGCACTGTAACAACTAATCGAGCACTGTTTCAACGAATTAGCCCAGAAATTCTACTGTGAACTCGTTCTTCATTGTTAAGGATTCTAAGACATGTTACTAAGTCCCATCAATACATAAGTATGAAATTACATCATTTAAAATATGCAGAAATCCAAAAAGAAAGCAGATCAAATCCATGAATTTATCAATTCATACAACAAGAACAACTATGAACAAAACTCATAAAACTTATGTTACAGGTGAATTAAATTATAGATTCCAGTTTTATTTGTTCTTTAAACCTCCCTAAAGTTATACTAGAGATATATAGATCATAGATCTAAAGGAGAAGTGTAGAACAAGAACTTACCTTTAGGGATTTGATAAAAACCCTAGCCTTCTTATTCCTCTTTCCCTTCCTTCTTTTTTCTTCTTTCTCTCTCTAAACTCTCTGCATTTTTCCTCTAAAATATACCATGTTATTTAATTTCTAGACCCTCTTTACTAACTATATATATTTATAGGGAAATAAATAACCCTAATCATTTTCCCAATCCAAGTATAATTTAAAGAAAAAGAAAAGGAAAATATAAAAGTTAATCTAAATATAAAATAGTAAAAAGGTAACTAAATATATGTTATATATACATATAATCTATATATATTCTTACTATATAAATACATAAATATACATCAGATTATTTATTATTAATACTAATGTTATAATAATATTAATTAATAAATTATCTTCTTTATATATATATATATATATATATATATATATATACAACTATCCATAGGTAATTATCCGTACCCATCAAAACCCTTATCCAAGTAGTCCATAAGACTCAATTGATTGGCCATTACTAGTAACCATAACAATAAAATAAAATAAAATAAACATTTACTTATTTAATTTACAATTAATTACAAGTAAACAACATACCAATTAAATCAACTAATTCAAACAACATTCAAGCACATAAACACCCATCATGGCTCAGGATCATGGTTAGACCCATCAGGGCACACAGATGTCTATTACAACCAGTTATCCATCCTAGGCAATATACGCACCCTAACCATGATCTCGAGACTCAAGCTCATATCATAGCTCATATATATATATATATATATATATATATATATATATATATATAATCCATCCTAATCTAGAACATAAAATAAACATCCAGTATGTCATTCAACTGATTCAGTTGACCTGACATGAATATATGTAGGATTTAACATTTTAGTTAATCCATTCCGTTATACATGAATAGGTAGGACTTAATATTTTTAATTAATCCGTCCCTAATATGCCACCATCTCATACTGGTGCATATAATGCATATGATCCATAAATGACGCAATAATTATAATATCAACATCAAATACATCCAGAAATAAGCATAATAGAAATCAGATATATACATGATCATATTATGCAGCCAATATATGATTAAAATCATATAACCTCCGTTTAAATTGTTAGAATAATTTTACGCAATTAAATCATCCACATAATCCAATAATTGATGAAATAAGCAAAATAAAATATTAATTAAATCCAGAACCAGGCATAATAAAATTAGACAATAAACTAAATATATTATACTACTAATACATGATTAAGATCATACAATATCCATTTAACTTACTAAATTAATATTAAGCAATTGAATCATCTGTTTACAACATGCAAATTATTTAAATTTCATATTGCTCAAGTCTGTGGCATATTATTATAAATTATGCATCCTGAGTATTTAATATGTCCATCATAGTCATTTACAACTCTTAAATTGACCTACAAAGCCCTGAAATACCCCAAAACCAAATACAGTAGCCAAAACCCACGCACAAGTAAAGTCCCAGGAGTAGAGCCGACTCTGCTTTGAGTAGAGCCGCCTCTGCTCTGAGTAGAGCCGACTCTGCTCTGAGTAGAGCCGCCTCTACTCCTGCTACCCTCCGTCTTCTTCGTCTCCTCCGACCTTCAACCCTCCTGTTCTCCATTTTTAACGGTCCTAGGGGTCTAAACTATGTCGCGAATCATTCCAGATAGTTATATGAAGTAGATAGGCATCTTAAACATTGATTAAAACAAACTATTACGCAATTTAATTTAAGATTAAACAAGAACACAAAACAACACATAAAATTAGTTTTAATTTAATTTAAGCATGCATTCATGATCAATTTATTCTCTGTTTAATCCTGAAATTATCCTAGACATGTATATAACACAAGTCTAAGGGAAGGAGTTAGAAGAAAAACTTGCCTCTAAGGTTTTTGGTTCAAAACCTCAAACTCCTCCTTCTCTAATTTTTCGGCAACGTTGGCTGTCATCAAGACTCCTCTCATTGCTCAGTGCTAGCCTCGAACAACCCTTTCTTTCGTCCCCTTGGGTTCGACCTTAAACCCCATTGGCTGAATCTCCTCTTTCTCTCTCTCGAGTCTCTATTAATTCTCTCTCTCTCTAGGAATATATCACGTAATATAACCCTAGCCTCCTCTAAACTTATATATATAGACTACTTCCAATCTTAGTCCTAATTTCCATCCAAGTCTGACAATGAGGGAAAGAAAAATAAAATAAAAGGAAAATAATTATATATATGCATCTTATTATCCTAGTATAATAATAATTACTCATTATTAAATAAATTCCTATATATATATATATATATATATATATATATACATCACTCCATAGGTCAATATCCATACCCATTCAACTCCTATCCAAGTAGTCCATGCAACCCAACCCATTGAGTGGTCCATTACTACTATTCATAACCCAACTCCTTTAAATATAAAACATAAAATAAAACATTTAAATCCTAACAATTAAATTACACAAAATACACACCATCAAAAATAAATAATTCAGTTAAAGCATTTAAATTCAAATTAATCAGATAAGCCCACAAATTACATTTAACTATTTAATTAAATTAAACACATAAACAATTAATCAATTAAATAATTTAAAAATGCAAATAAAATAAATAAATAAATGCCGAGACTATCTTTTTAAAATTAGGGATATTACAGTTCTCGTAGAGCTTGCAAGGGTGCAAACCCTTGTCAACCATGAAGCATGAGGTAAGACTCTTCTTAAGTAGATTCCATAACTCATAAGGTTTAAGTTGGCATCTCATCTTTTTTCTCCTCCTCCTCATTCCAATTCATCTAATGAAATTTGTGCATTTTGCTCAAGTCCTTCTTATCTAGGAGATTGTTCCAAAACGGAATAATTTTCTGTAAATCATCAAGAGCAAGTCAATGTAACATTCTCTCGACCAGGGTATAATCCATATTCTAATACCTATAACCCGGGATGGAGGGATAATTTGAACTTCTCATGGCAACCATAACAAGCCAAACAAAATTCAGCTCCACCTCGTGGACTGCAAGGTCAACCCCTTGCTTAACCTAACTTTCAATCAAATAGTCAACCTTTCAATCCTTTTTCCTCTTTAAGCTACCGTCCGGGTCTGCCCCACCAATTTTAAAGTCATTTTTCTCCCACTCCTCCTCAAAACTCCACATTTGAAGATAAAATGTTCACCGTATTGAGTAACTTGAGTCTAACACTCAATTATTGCATACCCACTCTCAAGCCATTGATAAGCTAGAATCCCAAGTGGGACAAATAGCCAACACTTTAAATTAAAGAGAGAAGGGTAAATAACCAAGTCAACTTGTGGCAAACCCCAATGGACAATACATGATTGGTGATGCCACGCCTAGTGAATCATACCATGAGCAAGTCCAATCCATTACCACACTTTGAAGCGGAAAGATAGTGGACAACAAAGTGAAAGAAAAGGAAGATGATGAGTTGAACTATTCCCAAAATCCAAATCATGATTCCGATCATCCAAATCATCCCCAAGATCCAAAAGTTTCAAATAAAAAGCAAGTGAGATTCGATATACCTTCTTCATCCACTCCGAATCTTGAGACATCATATGGGCCAAAAGCTCTATTTTCTCAACGTCTCAAGGAACCAGCTTCCTTTGGGAAGCACGGAGACAAAATTCATGACATGATGGAGGTATTCAAGTTAACTCGAGTAATTAAGTCATTTGGGGTAATGCCTTAAAATTGGCCGGTTTGGGAGTCATTGACCAAAAACTTGTTACATGGGTTTTCTAGAGAGCTTAAGGGATTCGAATAGTGAACAAAACTCTTGTTAAAAAGAAGAAATTAAAAAAAAATAAAAAATGCATACACGTGTTAGAATTGATATTTATGCATTGGGAATTGAAATTTGAAGAATTGCCAATGAATTGAGGAATATTATGGAATATATATGAATATGGATGGTAAGCAATATAAATGGATTTAAATTCACTTTTATAAGGATGCTAAAATTCAAAATTATTTGATATGTGGATTTGAACTTTATATGGGGACCATTGTTGTTATGCATGATGTTGAAGGTTCGAAGTTATTTCTAACAATGCATAATCTATATACTTGTTGTAATTTTCTGATTATTGATTGTTGGGATACCTTTACTATGCTAAACAGGTGATAATTGAGCTAAATGTTGGATGTTTGTGGGTACCATATCTGGAAACCCTCGCGAGACTATAACTTGTCCATTAGGGGTAACATAGGAGTTTAAAGGCTTGTTGCATGTGCTAAATGCAATCATGTTTCCCACGAAAGCAGACTTTATATTTTTTTTTATTTTTTATTTAATTGTAGTTTAGTTTTGTATTGCTAAGGTACTAGCAATATGTAAGTTTTGGGGGTGTGATAAGCGCTGAATATTGCATATTTGATCCCTTAAACGTGCATATGTTAATGCCTTTATGATACTTTTATCTTGGGTCTTATGTTTATTTATTTTTTATAGGTTTTTACCCAAAGATACTGTCAATTCCATGTATTTAGAGCTTATTGTGATGTTCCTGGTGGTTAAGGAGATGTTCAGGCCCTTCCGGAATAAATCTGGGACTCAACCAGGAAGATTTGATAAAATTCAGCTCCTAGAGGTCGAGCACAACTTTCTGTGCTTGAGCACAAATCATAAAATTTAAAGAAAAAGCTGTGTTGAAGAGAAAGATGCTTCATAAAAATTTAGCTCCCAGAGCTCGAGCACTGATGAAAATTCTGGACCTACTTCAATATTTTGGGCATAACCTGATGAGCACTGAAAAGTACGCATCTAAGCCTCTTAAACTTGAACATTCTAATACTTTATCCTATCTTATTTTTCCATTTTATTCTAATTTCATGTTATTTCCCTTTTCAGGCACTTATCCCCAAAATAAGTTAATCCAGCTGAATTAGAGCATAAAAGATGCAATCTCAAGCTCAATGGAAGAAAAGAGCAAAGTGGAAGCAAGTTGGTGAAAGGAAGCCCAATCGATCAATCGAACAGATTTCAGATCGATCTCACATTGATCGTTCCAACAATGCCAAGATGGATCGAGCCTTTTGTCCTTATCCTCAGCAAAATGCCTTCTTCGATCGATCCAACAATTCTTCGATCTTATCTGCACCTACCACTTTTGTCTTCTTCCCAAAAATATCTCAGCCTTGTCTTTATTCCAAAAAGGCGCTGCCATGGTTCGATCGATCGAACCAACCTTGAGATCGATCGAACTGCCTCGAGTTGCGTGAAAAGTTAATTTCAAGCCAAATTAAATGTGTGCTCGTGGTGCAATCATTGGGAGGTCCTAGTGCACGAGGTCCAACCATTGGGTGTGACATTTGAGCTACCTATATAAGGATTTTGACTATTTTGAGTAAGTAGGGAGGTGAGATTAGAGAGACTTGGTTAGAGATTAGAGAGAGAATACTCAAATTAGGAAAGTTCTTCATCTTTTCTAGGGTTTCCACCAAGGATGAAGAAGAAGATTTCTAGCATGGAGATAACCCTTGAGGGTTGGATGACAACATCAATGAGTGGCTAAATGTGATACCTCTCAAATCCAAAACATGGGTTGATCAGGCCCAAGCCCGAACCCGAGGGAATATCAAACAATTAAAGTATTTTAAGTGAACACAGATTACAAAATGAATTAAGAAATGAATAATTAAAAGCTGAAAAATCTCTAAAATATAATCCTTTAAAATTAAATACTTAAAATCCAAAACCTCCAACAGTTAAATAACTCGAGAATCCATCCATTGGACCCCTAATATGAAAATCCAAACTGAAATGTAAATAATTAAAAGAACATCAAAAATCTAAATCATAGAGAAAAGTCCTACGTCGTCGGAAGAGTGAGTGATGGTCTCTGCTCAGCACGATCAGGTCCAAGACTGGAACTGGCGAACACCAGAAAAATAGAAGTGGGTCAGGCCCACGAACAAGTTCTATCCTACTCTAATCCAAACAGAGACTCGATACGCATGTATATTCTAACCAAATCAACAATAACTATATAATCCGTAAATATATATATATATATATATATATACATGTCCACACTATAGGACTCTCACTGAACTATGATAAGGGTCTCAACCTGAGTAGAAGACAACATGCAAAACGCACCTGAGTGGGCATGACTACCTAAGCCTAACAGGGTATACCTTAACCAACATAGCCAGCTACGCATCCTACTGCATATACGCACCCTAACCATCAACTCTAAGACTCAAGCTCATATCGCAGTACCATTAAAATATATTTAAAATTCTATCCTATCCATCCATAAGAAATCTAGTCAGTCGTTCAGCTTGTTCAGCTGCACAGACTTACATATAATGAAGATTCTATTTTTATAATCTGTACCCTTATTCCAAAATAGGTAGGGCTTAGTATTTCGAGCTAATCCAAACCTAGTATCCCACCGTCCCATACCGGTCCATACAATCCAAACATCTAGCAATTGATAAAACAAGTAATAAATTTAATTATCAACTATTTCATATATCCAACAATCGATATTAAAATATTAAATATAAACATCAATTGTTTCATATTAAGCATAATAAAAATTTGTAAATTAACAGGCTTATTCGATACTACTCCACAAAGTCCAATAATTGATACTACAGGATATACACGTAAACCAATTAATTCCAAGTAAGCATAACATAACATATAATTTCACATGCTTAGTTTTATAACACTGGAACATAATTAACTGAAAAACCATCAATGAGAATTGCTATCCTAAGATTAAGCAATTTCAAATCATTTTCTTCCAGAAACAGTAATCTAATTTATTAAAATTACCTACTGTTCAAGTATAATTATCAAGACAAATAGAAGTCTGTAAATTTGTATGCTTATCTATCACTAAGAATTGCTATTATAAAATTAAGCAATTTAAACTCCTTTACATCCAGGAACAGTAAACTAGCTTATTTAAAAGTTGTCTACGGTTCAAGTAAAAACACCAGTTGGTTTAATTTTTCGTTAACCTACTCTCTGAAATTTTAATAGGGCCTAAAACATATCTGAATACCCCAATACAGCTTTTACCTGAATCTGAAAACCTTAAAATCCAAGCCCCCGTAGCCCAAACAGGTCACTGAAAAACTGAAAATAATAAAAAAAAAAATTCAAGGGAGCCGCCTCCCTAGTGCATGGAGCCGGCTCCCTCTTTGAGGGAGCCTGCTCTTTGCTTAGGGGAGCCTGCTCCCCTCCAACGGGAGCTAGCTCTCCTTCTGTTCCCTCTTCGTCTTCAAGTCAGATGACTTCCTAGACAACTGTCCTCCATTCCTAGGGTTCTTAGGTGTCTAAACAAGGTTCCAGTATGTTCAAGAGGCAATTAAATTCTTTATACAATTACTGACATTAACTTAAACATGCATTGTGCAAAAAGAATTTAAACCGAGCAAATCGCCACTCCTAAACACCTATTGTTTTAAGCAACTCAACCATGCAAACCAAATTAAATTTTAAAGTTTCCAAGGTGTTCCAAAACTAACTAAATTCCGTATTCCTCAATTGTCATCAATTAAATCATGAATTATACAAGAAGGAAAGTAAAACAAGCAATAATAGTCCATAAACACATATTGATTAAAACAACGCAAACATGCGAACCAGATTGCTTTTAATCTTTATCTATTCCTGGAATTGTGTTAGACATGTAAAGAACACGAGCCAAAGGGAGAGAGTTAGGAATAGAACTTGCCTTTAGGTCTCAGTCTGAAACCTTGCACCGTCGTCTTCCTAAATTCTCCGAAAATTTCTACTATTCACAACTCCTTTGCTTCTTCCGCCTCCAGTACGTACTTAAGGTTCTAAAACCCTTGATAGAATTATACCCATAATTATATAGGCACATAAATTTACCATAATTCTAGTCCTAATATGAGACGGAAAAACTAAAAGAAAAGCAACACTAGTCGGCTAATAACTTAATCACCTAAATAGAATATAAAACCCTAACTATATTTTAATAATTAATAATTAATTAAACCATTTAACAAATAATTCAATTAAAGGAAAATAATTAATTCTATTAAAGAAAAATAATTAATTTAATTACAGAAAATAAATAATACATTTAACTCCATTAAATAAAACCATTCACTTGAATAACACAAATCGTCAATTAATGCAAATAAACATGCCAATAGACAATTAAACAATTAAAAATGCAATTTAAACAATAAATTAAATACTAGGACTATCCTTTTGAAATTAGGGGTATTACACTAAACATCTTCTTAGGGCTAGAGCTAGCCCTAAGCATGCCTCTTAGACTTTAATGTATTGTAATTAATGGGGATTAGTATTGTAAGTCTTGTCTTGACCTTTGATATATATATAAATCTTATTTCTACCATGATTTGTGTAGTTTAATACTTCCAATTGATCATTTCATTCTATTCATATGTCTATGTATGCTAGAATAGATGTTCATATGTTTATCTCTAGGTTTTGTGATATTGATGCATGTCAATGTGTGTTGATGCTATGAATCTAGTGATGGTCAAGGTATGGTGCTTAAATAGAATACTTTTGTGGTTTGTTTGATGGTTCATACTCATTTCTTGATGGATTGTGCCTCTTCCTTAGTTTAATTAGTTTAATTTTCATGTCCCTAGCTTAATTATAGTGTAGTTGCTTTACTTTCTTAGATGGGAGGACAATCCATACTTGTTGTTTGATGTTCCATACTTATGAATGCAAGTAGTATATTTCTCCAATTTGATGATGTGTGTTGATTGTGGACTTAAATGAAGGAATAATGGCTTAATTTGATATGTTATAGTATTCACTAATTTGTCTAGACAATATATACTTATTTAGTCATCCATGCTTGTTGATTCAATCAATAACACACACTAGTATTGCAACATATAATTCCTCTCATCCATTAAACATTGAATGTCTAGGAAGATGATGTTTAGTGGTGACCTCTAAGTCCCAAGACCTCTCTCTCATTCTCTACACTTTACTCAATTTAGTTGTTTTATATTGCATTTGTCTAGTTTAATTTGTAGTGTAACTCAACCAACAACCCATCTTTTGATCACTCGACCTACTAATCCGATATTGTTTCCACATAAATACTGCCCTAAATTTAAACTTGGCCACACTATACACATGTGCATGCTTTGGTATTGACCACACCAAGTTATGGCACCGTTGCCAGGGATAGAGGCAACGCCGTATTTTGAAAACAATTAGGAATTAGTACTCCTTTGATCGTGTCTTTATTTTATTTTATTTTGGTTACTTATTGTGTTTGTTCTTGATTGGCTAGGTGCATTGAGCAAAGGAAAATTCTAGAGCAAGAAGCAAGTAAAGCTAAGCAAGAGCATAAAAAGCTCAAAAATCTAAAAATTTGCAAAGCAAAGAAAAAATTGAAAAACAATTTGAAGTTGCTTAAGGACCCTTTGTGAGCTCTTCTAACTCTATCTTTAGTTAAATCGTGAGCCTGCGTGGACGCAAATCTTTATTTTCTTAGATAAATCGTGAGCCCGCGTGGAGGCAATTTACTTTCTTTGCATATTGTTCAAAGCATGGGAGTATGGGATAAATATATGTGGAAGTTTGTTGATTGATTTGTTGCGGAGGCGAAGTGATTGTTATTTGCTACATGCTTGTTACTAGTTGTTGCTTTGTTTGTGCATGTATGGTCATAGGTCGTTAAATCATACTCTTATCCCACTTGATTTTCATCTCGAATCGGTTATTCGTAGTCTTAGGAGAAGGGGTAGCTCTTATCACTCCATTTCATCGATGGAGGACATCAATGAGGACCGTGTGGAGAACCTTGGTCACACAGACCAACAAGGTATCCTCCACCCTAATGTGCATCATGACAACATCCAAGTACCATTAGGCATGCCAAGGCCTTTCATCCTACCACAACAACAAGGCCAAGTTCCATTAGAAATGCCTCGGCCAATTTTTGTTCCACCCCCACCTCCCGTTGCTTAAGTGAATCATGGTGCTCATGTAGAGCCATCAATTGTGAATCCTCCTCTTGCTTTAAGAGATCGATATGTGCCAAATGAATATAATGCACCTACATGCATTCAATTGCCCTCATTTAGAGCACACTACTATGAAATTAAACCACAAACCATTCAAATGCTTACCAACTATTATGGACTTCCAAGTGAAGAACCTTATAAGCATTTGGATGAGTTTTTTGAAGTGTGTTCTACTATGAAATACACTAACATGCCAGAAGAGGTTTTGAGATTAAAACTTTTTCCTTCTACACTTAAAGATAAGGCAAAATATTGGTTTAACAATCTTAGGCCTGTTTCAATAACTTCTTGGGCAGAAATGCAACAAGAATTCATGAATAAGTACTATCCGGTTTCAAAGACCATTGTAATGAGAACCTCAATTAGAGAATTCTCCCGAGGAAAAGGGGAATTGTTTCATGAGGCATGGGAGCTCCTCAATGACTTACTTAGGAAATGTCCACATCACGACATTCCTAAATGGCAATTAGTGCAATTTTTCTTTGAAAGTTTATCGGATAATTTTAAAGGAATGGTAGATGCTTCCATGGGTGGTTCATATCTTGATAGGCATGAGGATGATGTTTGGCGATTATATGAAAGCATGAGTGAGAATTCAATGCATAGATCTTTGTCATCTAAAAATGGTAGAAATTTAGGTGGAAGGAAGAATGCCTGCTTATATCAAGTTGACAATTCCAATGACATAGCCGCCAAAGTCAGGTCTTTATCTCAAAGGTTTTATCAATTTTTGATCAACCAAAATTCGGTGAATCAAGTGTCTTCCTCCCCTAGCCATGTTCATCATAATTCCAATTGCATGACTTATTCTAGTGTCTTAAATTCTACTTCCAGTTGTCCCCATGGATGTGTAAAGTGAGCACCATGAGCAAGTGAATGTTGCATTTATCAACCAAGGGAACAACCCCTATGACACACATTACAATCTCGGGAGGAGGAACCATCCAAACTTCTCTTGGAAAAGCCAAGGGGAAGGCTCAAACCCTCCACAAAGTGGTTTTCAAGGCAAGTATGTTCCGCCCCCAATGCAAAGCCAAGGTTCCCAAGGTTTTAGATCATCTTTTCAATCATCACATGGAAATCAATTTTCTAACTCTTATTTTCCTAATCAATCATCTTATTCTCAAGGAAATTCTAGGAGTCCCGCTTTTGAGAAAAAAGTGTTGATTGCTTTGGGTACTTTGAAGGCAAATACCCTATTGCTTCATTCTCATTTCCAATCCATTGTGAAGCTAGAAACCCAAGTAGGGCAAATAGTTAGCACGTTGAATGCTAGGGAAAAAGGGAAAATGCATTTGAATCCACCAAAGCAACAATTCATTGTGGAGACCAATTCCTCATTGGAAGGTCACATGATTGAGCATGTCAATGTGGTGTCGACCTTGAGGAGTGGAAGAGTGATTGACAATCAAGTTGGAGTTCACAATGAAGGGAGTGAACCGATGCAACCAAAAGTTAATACCTGTCCTGTTTCACATCCTATTCCTCCTTCATTGTATGTGCATGAACAATTTGTTGAGACAGTTTTGAAAAATGATTTGAAAAATTCTTATGTTGAAAGTGATTCTTAAAAGGATTTTGAAAATTTTTTTGAGCCAAAAGCTCCATTTCTGGATGCCTTAAAATGATCCATTTCTCTTTAAAAGCAAAAGACCAAGGCCAATGAAATAATTGAAATGTTTAGGCAAGTGAAGATTAATCTTCCTCTCTTGGATGCAATTAAATAAATTTCGGCTTACACCAAGTTCTTAAAAGATCATTGCACCCAAAAGAGGAAGAACAAGAGCCAAGCACCAGAGAAAGTTGTCTTGACCGAGCAAGTGAGCTCAATATTGCAACATAACACACTTCCAAAATTCAAAGACCCCGGTTCACCTACCACTTCTTGCATCATTGGTGACCATGTCATTAACCGAGCTCTTCTAGATTTAGAAGCAAGTGTTAACCTTCTTCCATATTCGGTATATGTCAAATTAGGCTTAGGTGATTTAAAACCGACGTCGATGGTTTTGCAACTAGCCGACCGATCCATCAAAAAGCCCCGGGGTATTATTGAGGATATTTTGATCAAAATTGACAAGTTCTTTTTCCCAGTCGATTTCGTTGTCATTGACACGGAATCGGTCCCAAATCCCAAGATCCAAATTCCAGTTATCCTTGGCTGTCCCTTCTTGGCAACCTCTAATGCCAACATCAATTGTAGGACGGGGATAATGAAAATTTCATTTGGGCATATGAAGGTGAAATTGAACATTTTCAATCCAACCCCGAATTTAATGGATAAGCATGAAGAGGTGTGTGTTGTGGAAAAGTGTCTTGACAATGAAATTAAAAAATTTGAGTCTTTACTTGAGGTTGAAAACTTTAATGATTTGCCTTCTAGAATGATTTTAAAGAAAAAAATTTCAAAACCAAGTGTTGTAAGGGCATGGAAGCCCAAAGATTTGTTTGACAAAGGACCATCACCTCTATTTGAATCCAATCCAACAAATTCCCTAGGGAATAGTTTGTGAGGTGGGGTTCAAAAATCATTTCACCCCATTAAGGAGGGGATGCACAACAAAATATTTGATTCAGGCTAAAAGAGCCCAACGTCTTGTTAAAGACATTAAAGCCTAGTGTATTTCGTAGGGTTCACAACCCTATTCCTCCCTCATTTCGATTTTACTTTCATTTCTTGCATTGTCTAGATATGTTGTGGGATCATAAACATTGTTTGGGACTTTGATAGAGAATGGTTGTACTTTTATTTTCAAATTAGGCATTTAGTGCCTGTTTGATCGATCAAAAAAGGAAGTTCGATCGATCGAACATCATCTCCGTATACTTCCACCTCTCTGTTCCATCATGCGAAAGTTTCCTGCATATTTCACCTCTCTATATATTGTGTGAATTTTCCTCTCAGATCGATCTAAGCATTATTTGATCGATCCAACTTTTCCTTAGATCGATCTCAGTTCTATACTTAGAAAAAATTCTGAAACTTTGAAAAATGCCTCTCTATGTATCGTTCGAAGATCCCTGTAGGTTTTTCCCTGTTGGATCGATTAAGGTTCGATCGATCAATGTTTGATTGATCTGTGGTCTCCTATTTGGCTTTGACTTTTTTAATTTTAAATTTCAAAAAACCAAAAATACTTTTCAAAAACAAAAATATTTTCAAAAAAAAAAAAAAAAAAAAATCCAAATACATTTTAAATATTTTTCAAAAATCCAAAAATATTTTCAATTTTCCAAAAAATTAAAATATTTAAAAATATTTTGTTATCTTATGGGTTCGATCGATCCACTCATCTTCATGATCGATCTAACATGTCAGGATCAGTTTTTTTAAAATGACCCAAGGGTCATTTAGATCGATGTAGACATCGATCTAAGGCTCTCTCTCTCTCCCGGCGCCCATTTCTTCATCTTTCCTATCTCCGGCGAATCTCCGACAAGTTCTCAAAGCTTCAAAACTTCCATCTTTGCACTCGACCTCATCATTTTTCCCTCAGTCCACTTCTCTCCTTCGTTTTTGGTAAGTTCTGGGTTTTGTTTTCATTTTCGAGCTTCAATCTAGTGTTTTCCTTGTTTCTATGTTTAAATCTAGAGCTACCATGTTGATTTGTTGCCATGTTTGAAGCTTCAAAGCATATGTATATATATGTATATATTTTTGTATATATTTTGTTTCCGAATTTTATTTTGGGGGTCACGTGCCGATTTAAGTGACCATTTATGAGTTGTTGAGGTGTATAGGGGCTCATAAGACTGTTTGGATGCCCCCGTGTTGTTCATCCGTGACTGTTCATATTTTTCCACCGATTCGATCAATTGAACCCAAGCTCAGATCGATCTGAGTGAGATTGATCTCAAACATGTCATGATCGATCCAACTTGGATAGATCCCATTTTTTTTCATGATCAATCGAACTTTACTGCTTTGCATATTGATGCCCCTGCCCCCTCATTTGTGTTCATGCTATTATAATTGCCTATGTTTTCCACATTGGTTGCTTTCCATATTTCTCATGTCTAGCATGTTTCACATGTTTGATCATTTAATGCTTATACTTGGCTGTATTATCACTTGTATAAATAGATTCATGTACATACCTTCTGAGTTATTTATCTTCTTCTGAAAAACATGTTTATATCTATTGTGCTTTCAGTTCTATATCTCAAATATTATTTCCTGATATTGACTTTATTTGTAAGTGTTTCTTTCTTTTTGCAGACCATGACTAGGTACAAGACCACGGCGAACTGGACATATGAACGACGAGTCCTGTAGTGGGTAGAGGAGCCTGAGAAGCTAGCTCCTGCTCAGGAGGCCAAGCGCTCCTCCTCTTCTGCAGCTGCCTCTTCATCTTCATCAGCTTAGGAGGCTGAGCCCACGCCACCTCTTGTATCTATTCCAGTACCACCGGCACAGCCTGGCATGGCCCGTGACCAAGTTGAGCCCAGATTTTTGCGACTTTCAATGGCGCATGAGTTAATGTTCGATGAGACTTTCTTTGCCTGGTCAGCCACGACCAAGTAGGCCTATTATGAGATCTACCGGCGTAACATCTCTCCTATCTTGGCCCCGGTAGCCAATTCGGTTTACCCGAGGCTCGTTCAGTTGTTCTACCAGAACCTCTGGTTGGCCCTAAGTAACCTGGCAAAGTTGCGGACCACTATAGATGGGCATTCCATCTGTATTACAGTTGAGACTCTTGCTACGACCTCTCAGTGCCCACACATTTGCCCTCCTAGCTTTGATTATCCAGTTCTCTGGCGGCCACCCTATTCAGCCATGGCCACAACGCTTAATAGCCTTGCTAGCGGGGGCGATACATTTGCCATAAGGACCTACCTACCAGACTACCTATGGTTCTTTGATTCGGTATTGTGCCGAAATGTTTTTATGGTAGGGCATAAAATTCAGATGCAGGCAGACTTTCTAGCAACCCTCTATGCTTTTTATACTGATTATTGGTTCTCAGTCCCTGCCTTCTATTGGACTGTAATGATGAAGTTCTATGACTCATTCGACAGTAAGAAAAAGCCCAAGCGGGCTAAGTTCCTTCCCTTTGCGCACTTGATCACTCAGATCCTCCGGGACCAGCATTATCCTTTTCACCCAGAGGAGCATCCAGAGACAGGGGCTTGCCACTACGGCAAGAAGGACAGGAACAAGAGCTACAATGCTCTTATTCGGAGACAAAGGGAGGAGGCAGTCCTAGTGGCAGAGGAGGCAGAGGCAGTGTGACGACCCTGGTTTTTAGGCCAGCGTGTCCTGTGATAAACCGTAAGGATGATCCGATAACGGATCCGAATGCAGAAGCGAAAACAGAAAACAAGATTCTAAGAAGTCAAAATGACCTTCTATGAGGTCGTAAAACTCAACAAGAACTGATGCGGAAGTAAAAGATCGAAAATATGACAAATAAGCCCTTAGGGGCAAAATAGTCATTTCTCAAAATTATAGATTCGGGTGCCACCGAGCACACCGCTAGAAGGAAAACGAAAAACTAATCAAGGTGGACGCAAGAATCGCATAATTCGGAGTCCAGACGAAGGAGAAACGGCATGACGAAGAAAAACGAGCACTTAAGGCAAAAAGGGTAAACTGGTAGTTTTTCAGGAAGAACCGGGTGCAACCAAGCACACCGTTGGAAAGACAGCGAAAAATTAGTCAAGTTTAAAAAAAATTCACTTGAATCGGAGTCCGGACGAAGGAGAAAAGCCCAAAAGAAGAATTGACATCGCGGCGGCCCGACGAGGGGCCATAACAGCCCCATGCGCATGCCCATGCACACCGCGCATGCGCTGAGAGCACCATGACTGGCAGCAGCAGCCCAAAAGCTGCTATGGGGTTATTTTCCAGAAAAATCCAGATCAGAGGCTGAATTTGGAGGCCTAGATGAATTTTTTTGCAAAAACACAAAGAAGAAACCCCCCTCAAAATCGAGTTTTCTATGCAAAACGCAAGGAAAATAAAAAAAAAATCACTGTGAAACGCCCAAAATGCCCTCCCAAGAAAACTGGTCCAGAGGGTCCAAAAAGCTGCTAAATTTAAAAACTGAGAGCTGAACTTCGGATGCGATTTCCGATACCAAGATGACATTTCCTGAAAAAACACGAAAAAGAAATCCCCCCCCCCCCCTAAAATCATGTTTTCTATTCAACCATGTTGAAAGAAGAAAATAAAACTACCGTGAAAGGTCCATAATGCCCCTAGATCAGAATATGCAAAAAAAATGCGAAATGAATTCACAAGAGGCTCAAAACACAAATGATAAGATTTTGCCCGGAAACGACCATGCACGCAAACGTAACTTACCTATTTGGACGTGCTACAATGGTCCACGACTTAAATATACCACCGATACAAAATTCGACCCCTCCAACGGGCAAAAAGGCAAAAATGAAACTTGGAATGAAAACTCGGAATCCAAAAATACAAAACGGGGTCAAATGATCGTTTGGCCCTTCGCCACACTTCATACAAGATTAATAAGACCCTATGAAAAGTTGAGAATGGAATTCCCACACCCGATGTAACTATGGTGAAGCAATGACTTGCGATTTTTTAAGATTTTCACAATATTTCATGAAGTTAAAAAGTACATAGAACACAATATGATGGTCATTGGCCTCCGGCCTCATCTCATAAATATCAAATACATTGAAAGGAGTGTACTTAAGTACACATTACATACATGGAATCAAATATACATATTTTGACATATAAGTCTACAAAATGACATTTCATGCTAACATTTGTATGAAATGGAAACTTGAAAGCTACACGACATCCAAGGAATACTAGGCATCACGAACTAAGTCTTCATACCTAAAATATGCCCCAGTATCGTAGGGGTGAGTAACATAAAGCTACTCGTAGGAGATGAGCATGTATCGACCTAGCATTTTACAAATTAATCACCTTAAGGTGAAACATGTTAAAGGGGCTCATGCCACCTAACGTCTATGTCCAAGTGAGACTCGGGGAGCATCCTAAGCTACCTTAGATTCTAAGCAACAAGAATCATGATATACATACGTGTATGAAACGAATCATGGTTGGGATAATCCAAAAAACACGACAAGAAGAATGCTTGAGCATAGATTAACATGAATTGCATTTTCAATACAATTGAACTAGGTCTGGAGTAATCCATATAACATGACAAAAGCATATTTGAATACAAGTTAATAAGAATCACATTATCCATGCAATTCAACAACAAAAGAGCATGTTATACAACGCAACAAGGTTTAAGTTCTCAAAGCCATCAACTTAGAATCTAAAGCACAAAATAACAGTAGTGGTTCATGCCACCTAACGTCTATGTTATAAATGAATCAATAGGATCAATCCTGAGCTTTATTAAAACGTCAAAACACGATTTTCAATATCGATGCAATTTAACCAACATTAGAATTTCCAATACAACGCAAAAAGCACAATTTCGCAAAGTTAACATCCTGTAACTTAAAATGGAACGACAAATAAGAAACAACAAGTTACAACATCATCTAGTTATCAACTTGAAAATGAAATGCGAAATCAAACAAAGTGGATACACGGACGTCACGCCGGATCAGACCGACAACATAGTTACTTTAGGGTTACTAGCCCATGGGTAACCTCCCTACATGCGCACTAGACCATATAGAGGGACTATCCCCCGTACTAGAACCACGTCCTAGCCATAGTCAAACAACGATATCCTCAAGTTTCCAAAATTAACAAGTTATGCAACAACGCATATATCAACAGGAATATGCAAGATAATCAACTATCTACCAAGCACAACCAAATTTGGAAACCTATACAATACATGCTCTAAGTCCACAACTAATATGATGTGATGAATGTCGAATCTTCAGTGTGCGATTCGTTACACGCTATGCATGAATGATGTTAAATACGAAATGTGTAAATCATTATACAAGACAACAATATATTCAATAAGGAAAACATATTCTCATGAGTATAAACACAGCAACTATGTTATCCAATGTTCAAAACATAACCAAATGAATATACAACAAGTCTAAGTCCATGATTTGAATATAGAAACCACTTCTAAAACACAACTAGGTCATGGAGCAAATTGATAGAATTTAAATAGATAAACACAATTAAATTCTCTAGATTTCCGATTCAATTTCAATTAACCTCAATTTAATACATGTTAAAGGGCATGGCAAGGTCATCACCTCTATCCATTCTAAAACTCAATTAGGTTGTTAGAACAATAAAGTAGAACTTTAATTAAATCATGCTAATTTAAATCCTAAGGTTCTAAAACAACTTCAAATAGTCCCAAATTAATATTACTAGTAAACAAATCATGGCCAATACAAACATCAAGTTAAAACCTTAATTAAGCTAATGGGACCACAAAATAGATTTTAATTAATTCTTTTAATTAAAATCTCTAGATTTTCAAACTTAACCAAATGCTCCCAAATTAACCTATGTTGGAAAACATGCCAAGGACTAATGTAATATCACATTACAAGTTTATTTCATTCAATTTACGACCATGCGAATTAAACTTTCACTAAAGTTAAATATAAAACAAAAGTTGCAATTCTCATGCAATAAATCCCAATTTAATACATGTGAACAACCATACCAAAACTTAATTTTCTAACATGCTACAATACAATTCCAAGTTGTATATCACCATGAGGATTAAATCTTAAACATGGAATTTAATTAAATAAAAGGTTTCAAAACCTAACCGAATATTATAAATCAAATATATGTGAAGCTATATGGCATGTAAATCAAGAATATCAAGTCAAAATTCAAATAGAGTGAATAGTGTACTCTGGGCAAATTAATTAATCAAATTAATTAATAATTACTAATTTTCAAAACACCTCCAATTTCTTTCAAATTTAACTATGTTGGAGAGCATGCTAAGGCCTAATTTAATATGCTAACACATATTGATTTCAAGCTAGTTAAGGCTATGTGAATTAATCTTTCACCTAAGATAAATATTAAATAAAATCTTTAATACATATTCAAATGTTCCAATTTTAATACACAAAAATGAGCATATCGAGAGGCAATATAAAATCATGCTACATGTTTAAACCAAGTCATGAGCAATCGAAAAAATTAGATCCCGTACAAGAAAAATAAATAATAAAATCTCTAGATTTTATATTTAATCATGCAAACAAGTAGTATAAGCATCACAAGCATGCTATATAACAAGAATTTAAACCTAGAACATCTCCTACCTCAATTTGAGATGAAAATCTCAAAAGCCATCAAAATGGAACGGCTCCGAATCCGACGAAACTACTAGGTTTTGTCGGGGACAACGCCGTGAACATAACCCCCATCAAAGCCCCATCAAAATCATAACTTGACCTTAAAACCAAAATCTGGAAATGGTCAAAACTGAATTCTAATAAGGGGGAAAGGTAGAGCACGGCGAGGGGAACAACAAACGTTAAGGCTGAAGACTTTTCATCAAAGAAAAGTGAACCAAAAGAGGAGAGAGAAGATGGCAGCACCCTTTAGGCTGCCATGGGAGCTCCAGGTCGTGCATGAAGAGGGGAGAAGATGAAAAATGAAATATCTCACCCCCCTTTTATAGAAATCTCAAAAAGTGCCCCGAACGGGCCCCGCCGGGTCCGAAAAAGTAAAATTTGAGCAAACGCGCTCAAATGGAAAAATTTTGTGAACAAAAAAGATTCAAAATGATAAAATATGAACACGGAAGAAACGGCGTCAAAAACTGAGTCCCGAGCAGAAAGTTATGCCCAAAACAAGTTTGGCGCAAACTAGGACCAAAAACCTTGAAACTGGAAAACATCGACCAGGAGGAAATTCCAATAGTACATAAGTTGACGAAATGTGAAAATGAATCCTGTACAAGGATCCAGGCTCAAAACAAGACATTTTGCAATAACTTTCATTAATTGCACAATGGCCCCTCCAAAAAGTGAAAACTGCACTTATGGCCCAGAATGAAAATATCTTCCTAAAATATTTTCTTAAAAACCCCTAAAATAAAATATCTTCAAAAGATATTTACGAAAAACACCCCAAGAAAAGAAAATAATTTCAAAGAACTTTGCATCCATTCCCCTATGGACACCGGGATCAACTAGAGTACTTTCTTGCAAAAGTAAAGATACGTATTTCGAGAAAACCACTCAAGATGAAGGCACGTGAAGTCAAAAACCAACTGCGAGCATGAGAAGTGAGGTTGTGCCAACAATGTTACAAATGGGGAAAAGACAGAATAGGGAAAAATGACGAAATAGCGAATAGTGTCCAAAAACGAAAAATGCGAAAATGACTCGGTCCTCAAAGGAAGTTGTCAATTCACATGAAAGAGTCTCAAAAACCAATTCTAAGCACTCGAGATAACACTAAGTGACACGAAACAGAGCTCAGAAAAGAAAATTAAACGAAAAAAATTCATTCGTAAAATTTCAGGAAAAAGGAAAGGAAGGCAAATGACCGGGTCATTACAGGCAGAGGCAGCAGCAGTAGCAGCACCGGCGGCTGAAGGTGCATTCATAGACATAGACTTAGAGCAGAAGCCTTTAGAGGAGTCACCACATCACTCTCCGGCGGGGTCACCATTTCATTCCCCGGAGCATAGTCAGGCTGAGCATCAGTTCTCAGATCATACCATTCCTGACGCTCCAGCTCAGACACCCAGCCTAGGGGAGCTTATCCAGACATTAGAGGATGCGGTTGTCTCTCTCTGAGTAGATGTGACCTCTCTTCGCACGGATATGCTGACTGTACTGCAGGGCCTTTCCAGAGATATCCGTAGTTCACGCCCTGCCAGACTGACTTCATTTACTTGACCTCTTTCTCTCTTTATCATTTATATATCCGTTATCTTTGCCTGCTACTTTGACACTTTCATACTGTTAGCCTAGATACTGAGATGTACCATATATTATTTTTATTTTCTTTATTTTATGTATAATATTTTTGGATGTTAGATTAGTATATTGATTTATCTATTTATGATTGACTCCATTATCAGGTGCATCCCAGTGACTTCAGTGAGAGAGTGCAGCCCATCCTTTTTCAGGACCACCCTTATCCATCTTTCTCTATTTTTATTTATTATCCCACTTACACTTGCATGTCCACTGTGCACCATTATTATCCCCTTTGTTATCTGATGAGCTTTTATTCTAGTGCCATTTTTTCAGGACTAAAGTTAATCCCAAGTTTGGGGAGGTGGTACCACCCACTTCGGATACTTATGTCCCAGCCATTCTTTGCCAAAGCTGCACTGGTATGTTCTTTCCTTTGGTTCTCTTTGCACATTGAGGACACTGTGCCATTTAAGTTTGGGGGTGTGTGTTTTTTCAATTCAACAATTTGAGCATGACTTGTGTATTTGAGGGATTTTTTATGATTGGTCCATTACTAGCTATGATTTTGATCTTTTGAGGATTACATTGCTTAGAATTTAAAATTTGTTTGACTTGAGAGTCCAATACTCCTTGTATGCCTTGTGGATGCCATTTAGGAGTAAATTTTTCGAAAGATTGATATCTTGCTTGTATTTGTGGTCCCATCATCCTGATTTTGTGATTGTTTTGAGATTCACTCTAGGATTCTACATTAACACAGGCGCACACTAGCATTCATTTATGGGGTACATGCTTTATTGACTATTGATTTGGTTATATCCTAATTGAGTTAGTAGTGCATTGAAAGCTTTCATCTTGACAAAAGTGGATAACAATCCATTTTCACTAAGTAGCCGGGATTCTAGCCTCATCAAGCACTGAACTTCTTGCACCAAAAGGTGGAGGGCCCAAACTCTAGGTTAATAATTGAACTTACTAAAAAAAAAAAAAAGGTTGTTGCAAAAGCAAATAAAAAAGTGAGGACTTCTCCCAAAAGGTGAGAAGTGGGAAATGATTAGATGGAGGTTGTTTTGATTTGTAGCCTAGTCGATTTGAGCTTATAATTCCTTAGGGGTGTTTAAACACCTAGTGCCCTAAAGCCGTCTGGTTTTAGAGTCATTGAACTAATGCTCGACCTCATGGATCACTAGAAAGCTTAATAAATCAACTCATTGCACCATGCTTCCATCTTTGATCCTTAGGGATTAAAAAAAAAAAAAACAAAAAAATCGAGTGAAAAGAATAAGTGCACTTAAATCAATAAAGCTTTAATAAAAGGTCCACTATTTGTCTTGATGATCGGTACTAGATTTGTGTGCTAGTTTGAGGGTAAGGATGTGATCATTTCTTTAGTTGACTTAGATAGCAACATATTTGATGCCGGTTCACTCAAAAAGGATTCTTGACTTGTTTTGATTTGTATGATCATTTTCTTGATGTGTGGAGGACCATACTTGTTTGTTTGGTGTTGAAATTTTGAGATATTGCTTGGAAAGGGTTGAAAAATTACATACTTGAGGTAGTTTTTTTTCCTAATGCTAGTTTGCAATATTGGTGCCTCTTTTGTGAGAATGAGCTTAATGTTTATGGGTATCATTTTTGGAAACCCTCACGAGACTTCATTCGTCCACTAGGGGTTGAAAAGGCTTGTTGCATACGCTAAATGCAATCGTGTTCCCTACGAAAGTAGCGTTATCCATTTATTGCTTTCTAGATTCATAATTGTATAGTTGTTCATTTAATTCCTTTACTTTGTAGTTCATTGCTAGGGACTAGCATTATATAAGTTTGGGGGTGTGATATGCACTAAAAAGTTCGTATTTAAACCCCTTAAGCTTGAACATTCTAGTACCTTATCCTATCTTATTTTCTCATTTTAATCTAATTTCATATTATTTCCTTTTTCAGGCACTTATCCCTAAAATAAGTTAATCAAGATGAATTAAAGTATAAAAGATGCAATCTCAAGCTTAATGGAAGAAAGGAGCAAAGTGGAAGCAAGTTGGTGAAAGGAAGCCCGCTCAATCAATCAAACAGATCTCAGATCGATCTCACATTGATCGTTCCAACAATGCCAAGATGGATCGAGCCTTTTGTCCTTATCTTCAGCAAAATGCCTTTTTCGATCGATCCAATAATTCTTCAATTGATCGAACATCTTTGATCTTATCTACACCTACCACTTTTGTCTTCTTCCCAAAAATATCTCAGCCTTGTGTTTATTTCAAAAAGGCGCTGCCATGGTTTGATCGATCGAACCAACCATGAGATCGATTGAACTGCCTCGAGTTGTATGAAAGTTGGTTTCAAGCCAAATTAAATGTGTGCTCGTGGTGCAATCATTGGGAGGTCCATTTGATGATGTGTGCTGATTGTGGACTTAAAAGAAGGAATAATGGCTCAATTTGATATGTTATACTATTCACTAGTTTGTCTAGACAATATATACTTATTTAGTCATCCATGCTTATTGATTCAATCAATGACACACATTAGTATTGCAATGCATAATTCCCCTCATCCATCAAACATTGAATGTCTAGGAAGGTGATGTTTAGTGGTGACCTCTAAATACCAAGACCTCTCTCTCATTCTCTACACTTTACTCAATTTAGTTGTTTTATATTACATTTGTCTAGTTTAATTTGTAGTGTAACTCAACCAACAACCCATCTTTTGATCACTCAACCTACTAATCCAACATTGTTTCCACATAAATACTGCCCTCTTTCCCTTGGGACGATCCCTACTCACCCTAGTTATATTAGTATTTAGAGGTAGTTGTGGCATTTTTTAAATTTAAACTTGGCCACACTACACACATTTGCATGCTTTGGTACTGAACACACCATAACCTTTCACTCGAAACTCCCAATTAGGCAAACTCATCGGCTTTGGAAATAAAACTCGAAGCCCGACGTTTTTATCTCTAATAGTAATTTTGAGATTTATAATATAAATATATCAAAATAGTGTTAGAATTTTAAAACAATTTGCTGAAAGAAAACTAAGTGCTAAAACTGTGCTCAAGCATTGTCATCCTGGAACTTTTAAATACATGTGGGAAACACTCATTTTTGGTTCCAGACGGGCCCATATGACTTCAGAAGCTGTAAAGCCCATCCAAATGGGATTAGGACTTGTTCTCCACTATAAAAAAGATGAGAAGACACATTGAAGCTCTCTCTTTTATCTCTCTCTTGGTTCTCCTACCTTGTGGCAGCTTTTAGGGTTTTAAAGATTGAAGATTCCAATTGGCGGTCCATAGAGATGACTTATACACCAATAATGATGATATCATTCCTCTCCATGAGTAACTAAAACATTCCTTAGGGAATTAATGTAACCCTAGTCCAAGTAGCATGTTTTGATTGTTCTTAACTTTGGGGATTTTTATATGTATATTGATTGCATGGTTTTGAGCAATTGACTTAGTTGTACTAAGCAATTAAGTTTTAATGAAAATAATTGGTTTTTGATGAAATTGATCTCTTGTCTTAGAATTAATTTTGCTTTAATCAAATTCAAACTATTTTTATTGTGAGAGATTGACGGCTAAGGGCTTCTCTTAATGGTTTAAGTAGTGATCATGCAATGTCACTTAATTGAATATGTATGAATGAATGCTTTGATAATTCATGCCTGGGGAAGACGAGTTGTACTGCAACCTAGAGTAGAGTAGTTAAGTAGACAATTCGTGCCAACCGAAAATGAGTTATGGCTTAGTGTTTATTCATATATGCCTTCTTAATTGAATTAAAGTGTGCTTGTAACCACTTGATTCCCAAATATACATAATTTTGAATTTCCCCATAAGTTGAAGCAATTTACCATGTTTTAAGGATAACGGTGAAGTCAATCCCTAAGTTCTTTTCACTTTGATCTCACCCTTTGTTAATTTAGTTTATTTTAAGTTTTATTGCAATTTAGAAATAAAAAACAACAAAATCATATTTCTCTTCAATAAAATTAGGATTAATTTTATACTTAACAATCCACCACAGTCTTTGAGATTCGACACCCTCAACGTAGCTCTATCCTACAAGGATTCATTCTATTGCGAGTGGTTTTTATCATTGATAATACACACATCAGGGGAGCAACTGATAGGAGTTGAACTGACACAAAAAAAACTAAGAGATTGGATGGACTACTATTAATGAAGAGATAAGGATAATTAATGGCTCTTCCTTCTATGTTGAGGAAGTAAATAAAATAAATTCCCTAGTCAAACGAGACTCAATTCTATATAAAAAAAAAAAATGATGTTTGACAAACCCAAAAGGTAGGACATTAATTGTTTACAAAAGGTTCCTTTATATTTTCTTGATCTAGTACTAACTTTATCGTCGAATTCCATTTAGCCAACACCACACCGATGCCTTTCTCATAACCTTTTCTTCCCTTTGCATGTACGGCGTCATTCTAGATCACTATCGAATCTTGCATCAACAATGAGAATTGATGAAAGTATCTCATAAGTCTCTTTTTAATATATAAAATTCTTGTAGTATAAGGGCTAGTTTGGTGTGCGTGAATGAAATAGAATGGAATGGGAATGAAACTAGGAATGGAATGGGAATGGAATGGAATGGGAATGATGATTCCCATTCTCTTGTTTGGTTACAAACATGGAATGCCGTAAAAATGAAATGATGATTTCCATTCACGTTTGGTTTGACTAATGTAAAAACTAAAATAGAATAAATTTATATTGTTTTCTCCAAATAACCTCTATCATTAATAAAAAATTTAACTAAAAAATTAACATCTAAAGAAATTTTTTCCAATAAAGAAATTTTTTCCAATCTAGGGTAAGAAAAAGGTCTGTAAGAATGAAATTGGGGCAAGAGATAGAGAGAGAAAGTAGAGAGAAGAAAGAAACTGGGAAAGTGAACGGAGGTGTTGGAGGTTGGGTTGGGTTGTGTGTTAGAGAAGATGATGATGGTGGCAGGGAAGAAGGCTGGATTATGAAGAGGAGTATAACAAATCTCCTTCCTAAAAAAATCCTTCCTTTATTTATTTATTGGAATTGATTCACCCTTTCCATTAATTAAATACTACCTCAAAACACACAATGATTACCATACAGGGAAAAAAAAATGTTCTTAATCTATTTATATTGCAAAGTATGTTTTGTACAATACGTGATGCATCAAAGAATATATATATATATATATATATATATATATATATATATATATTAAAGTTACTGGATTATGGAAAGGAGTATAACAAATCCGTGATGAACCTTGATGCATATGTTGCTTCATCACAGATCTATTATACTCCTTTCTATAATCCAATAACTTTAATATATATATATATAGTTACTGGATTATGGAAAGGACTATAACAGATTTGATATGAAGGGGTGGATTGGAAGAGAACAAAGACGTGATGGAAGAGATAATGAACGGTTTTTTTTATAATAATTTTTTAAATTCTATTCCATGTGGGAATGGAATGCTCATTCCATTGTTAAAGAGAGAGAATGAAATAGTGGGAATGGTCATTCCCGAGAATGTCTCTTGATTCTCTTTCCAACTTTAATTTAACCTACCAAACACGGGAATGGAATAAAACCATTCCCATTCCCTCTTAATTGATTCCATTCTGTCATACCAAACTAGCCCTAATAGAATTATACCAGTTAATAATAAATTTTGATAACATGTCTTGTGAAAAAGTCTGAATAACTTTATTATGGATAATATATCATCTATCTCATTAATTCACAAGTTTAAAAATTGATCTCAAATATTAATCTTACTAAGCTTATGTGATTTTCTTATTAAAATGTTGTTGATGCAAAAATCTACAGGCTCTAGAGCCAGTGACGATTCCTACAAGACAAGAGAAAAGAGACGACCGGTGTGGTGTCGGTCGGGTGCACTCTGATGATTAGGTTAGTCCTCCACAATCCCATCTCCGATCAAGCATTAAATATGGGATTTATGGTATACCTTTTTCTGTTGACTGGCCTCACTATAGAAAGTTGAAGTTGTCGTTTCCGCATTTCCTTTCGAGAGAGAAGGGATTAGTTAATCGTATCTTTAGTGCAACCTTTGAATTAGTCAAATCTTATCCTTTAATTACCTTATGAGTTGGTCACTTTATCTCCTTAAATTTATCCATGCCCTTCGAGTCTCCATGTCACTTGGAATTCTTATCTAGTCAAATATTCCGTATCAGTAGCCCCCCATTCCCGAAATCTTGCTTGTCAAGATTCGGGAATGCCAAGTCCTTCCAAGCTAAGCATGCTTGATGATTACTTTCTTGCCCCTTTTAATAAGGGAGTGGATTTGCTCGAGCGTTGTGAGCTTACCCTTTAGTAAGGAGTAGTTAGCCCCTCGTCTCTTTACCGAGGGAAGAAAATGAAGTTGACCCTTCGTTCCTTTATGGGGGAAAGAGGTGTAGTCGGCCTCTCGCCTTTTAATGAAGGAATGAGGTGTAGTTGGCCTTTCATCCTTTTAATAATGAACCCTTTAATAAGGTGTAGTCGGCCTCTTGTCCCTTTAATAAGGAATGAGGTGTAGTCGGCCTCTCCCCTTTTAATGAAGGAATGAGGTATAGTTGGCCTTTCATCCTTTTAATAAAGAACCCTTTAATAAGGTGTAGTCGGCCTCTCGCCTTTTAATGAAGGAATGAGGTGTAGTTGGCCTTTCATCCTTTTAATAAGGAACCTTTTAATAAGGTGTAGTCAGCCTCTTGTCCCTTTAATAAGGAATGAGGTGTAGTTGGCCTCTCGCCTTTTAATGAAGGAATGAGGTGTAGGCGGCCTTTCATCCTTTTAATAAGGAACCCTTTAATAAGGTGTAGTCGACCTCTCGTCCCTTTAATAAGGAATAAGGTGTAGTCGGCCTTTCATCCTTTTAATAAGAAAACCTTTAATAAGGTGTAGTCGGCCTCTCATCCCTTTAATAAGGGAAGTAGATTAATACGAGTTTCACTTAGCTCATCTCTTTAATAAGGTAAGTAGATTAATACAAGATTCACTCAGCTCACCCTTTAATAAGGGAAGTAGATTACTATGAGCTTCATCCAGCTCACCGTTTAACAAGGGAAATATATTACTATGAGCTTCACCCAGCTCATTCATTTAACATGAATATCTTAACATATCAAAATGATAAAGCATTATTTGAAACAACAGACCTAAGTAGGGAATACTTTACTGTTGAAGCGAGATTCTGCATGATCTAGAATGACATCGTTTCCTGCAAAGAGAAGCAATGAACCTTGACAACACTGGTGTGGTGCCTGCCAAGAGTTCAAGCTAGTCACCGGAGCTCTAAAATAATAGCAAGATTTAATTAATTATCTCATACCTTTCAATTAGATTATTTACCTTCTTATAAGATATGGTAATTGTCATTACATATGGTAACCGTCAGAGAGATTTTTTGTGATTCCATAGAGATTTTGGGGAGGATAGATCCTTTACCCTTATCTCATTTCTGATTTGAATTTGAGTTGCTCATTATTCACATTCAAACTACCTATATTGTAACCGTCAGAGAGATTTTTTGTGATTCCACAGAGATTTTGGGGGGGATAGATCCCTTACTCTTATCTTATTTCTCATTTGAATTTGAGTTGCTCATTATCCACATTCAAACTGCCTATTATTTTTATCCTTATCATATATGTTGCCCCCCATTCTCGTGCTGGCTTATTAATGTCAAAGTGTTTTTTGATCGACTTCTCTTTGGCAGAAATAAATCTCTTTTTAGGTTGACCCTTGTTGGGCAACCTCTTTTTAGTTGACCTCTTTTACTCCTTTAATAAGGAAACTGCTAATAAGGTATATAATTCATCAAGTATTAATCGACATAATATAGTTAGGTAATTGAGGCATAGACATGTACAAAATGGATAAATAATTAATTTTGTCATGAATGTTGATGCCAACAAAGTACTGCATAACTAGTCGCAAAAATTTCTTCTTCATAAGAAATGACTGGAGATCTATGACTGGAGACCTATGTTGTGCCAGAGGTTGAAATTTTTGACTAAAGGCCATATATAAATAGGACGGTGATACTAAAAGTATTGATTGAATTATTAACCTTGTAGTGTCAATCAAAAGAGTGATAAGTATTTCACAACCTAAGCAACATTTATACCTCTGTCTCGTAAATGAATTATAGTTCCCAAATGGCCAAATGATAAGAGCACCGATGGACTCAACATAACTGAGCTTTGGAGCTGTGGGATATCGACTTTATCTACTTTAATGAATATTTTAAAAGGTTATATAACCAAACCATCCCAACTACTATTGACAATATCCAACAATAGTAGGGGAAAAAAGAGATCGAGGAAAGAAACCATGCATGTAATTTATTAAAAACATGTATGAAAATCACAACGACAGATTCAATAAGAAATCTCATGGCAACTCAATTGTTGGCCACATTAATCTTTGTAAATCTTTTCATTTTGTGTCCTTAGGCTCAGCGAAAACAGGGAGAGAAGAAATGGCATTCAAAATTAATGTATTGCCATCTCAAGTTGACAAAATACTACCAGCAAGATCTGGTTCAAAAAATGGGTTGTTGAACATACAATCAATGAATTTGCTAGAACTCAAAACAGACTGGGGCAAAACGTGAAACCAATCTATAGCTGATCGGTTGAGAATTCGATCTATAATAAATCAACCTTCGCAATAGTACAAATCATTGTAAAATAGGGCTATTGGTCGGGTAAGTCGAACCACTGGGACTGCGCTAGTTTATAGCAACCTAAGTGTCTAGAGTCTTTTTAGAATGATACGGGGTGTTCATAGAGGATTTGTTGGTTGTCATTTAAGCTATGAATTTAAATTGCATAAAACAATAAAGTAAAAGATAGGAATAATAAAGAAGAGACTAGGTAAGTGACTCCACAACCATTAATAAGCATGCTAGGACATGATTTATTTAGGGGAATAACTTATATATACAACCATGGGATGTAACAACACAAAATTATTACATTCCCCTCAAGAAATATATGAAGTCAATAGGCAAGAATAACCTATCAAAGCATTACATGCTTAGGTTACCTAAACTAGAATGCAACCTTGGACATGCTTACTAAGCCAAAGATTATCAAGCCCTTAACCTCATAATGTAAGCACATGAAATAGAATCCAAGAATAATCTATCAAAGGGAGATCCTAAGCAATAGATTATCAATTCTCCTAAGTATCATGCCAATAACAACACTTCCATGAACTCATCTCCATTGTCACTATGAAAATTTAGCAATATAATCATAAGAGAAAAACAGTCTAAGACGAGATTTAACTCAAAATGATCATGTATAGATATTGAAGTTCATTACATCAAATGAAGTGCTCTAGTTCATGGAAAAGTTACATACATACATTACTCCCCAAAAATAAATCAAAACAAAGCAATGCTTACAAAATGGAGCTTCATCACCTCCCTAGATAGGGAGTTAGTTGCTCATGGATGCAAGAGAAGAAGGAGAAAGGATGAAGAACCCCTCCATTTTCACACCTATAGGATACCGACAAGCCAAGAACTCAAGAACTCCCTCCTTTGCTTCCTAACGCCTTCCAAGAAAATATATGATCCCCCCCCCCCCCCCCTTTGATCTATGACGAGATATCCTCCTATATACACTCAAAACCTACTCCCCATGCTGAAAATCTCGACCTTCCCCCTCTGGCTCATTCTCCGCCACATAAAATGAAGATAAGGGGACAAAAATGCTGAAAAAGAGGGGCAGGTGAACTGCCTGCAGAGGGTCGGCGGGCGCCTGCGGAAGCTGCGGCTCGCGAGGATGTCTCTGGAGTGTTTGGCGGGCGCCCGCGGTGGCGCGGCGGGCACCCGCGGGAGGGCGCAAAGGCTCCTGCGGTTGCTATGCAAGGTGCCGCGAAAGAGGCCAGAGAGTTTGGGGTTGGTGGGCGCATCGCAGGAGCTTCGCGGGCGCTCGCGGAGGCTGCAGCTGCACTTCAACTCTTAATTTTCTGCAATCTTCTTCGGGCTGGAGCGATGACACACGTCCCTTATGAAACACTAAACCATGTTGCCACAAAAACGGTAATAGAAGAGGCTTGATCAAAAAGATGATTTCCCGACACGGCGCATGCAATTCAACACAAATGATGTCAAAACCGTTTCTTTGATCACTCTCGGGCACAAAACCTGAAATCTAAAAGAAATACACAATTGAATTAAAACTTTATCCTCTAATAATGGACTTAATTAATACAAGAAGGGGCGCTTGAATATGTAATATTCGGCGCTTATCAATAGCATCGCTTCCCATCTGTGAAGATTGACCATTTTCTAGATCAGTTTTAGAAAATGAGTACTCTTGAATGAGTAGAAATTGGTGTTACTAATATAGATTTATGGTTAAATAAGTTTCTCAAAAAATTAGAAAGCAAACTAAGAGTATATATTTTTGAATTTTTGGATTCAAAAGCCTTTGTCAATTGCTTAACAGACAATAGAGATGGTTGGATTAAACTTAAATAGCATGCATAATTGCATACCTCTATGTCCTTGTGCATGGTGTCTGTCTCATCAATGTTGAGGGAATTTTCAACCTCAGTTTCGGATTACTACTCCGTTATACGAAGTTATACCGTGAATGGGCCTTTCAGTCCAAATTCAGGCTTCGGTTTCTCTTTGTCCATCTGCGTCAAGTTTCTGGAGGCAAGACATCTCAAAGGATTTGTGCTCAAAGGATTTGTACTCTATTGCTGTCAAAGCACTACATCCTAAAAGATTAAACTGACAAGGTTATAAAGATTGATAATGGTTGATAATGCTTTTAAGTTGGTTTCCAAAAGGTTAAGGATTTGAAGGGAGCTTAGATGTTCAAAGAATTTGTCTGTGATTTTGACCAGACTTTGAGTACCTGGACGATCAAGTATCTCGATGTCTTCATTAAGTGATTCAGTGCCAAATAGGATTTTTAGCTGAGATCATTGTATTAAAAAGGGATGTCGAGTTGGAAGGGACATGTTTAACACCACTGTCAGTTTCTAATAAATTAAGGATATAAAGACCAACCTTTCTTTCTAATGAATTCTCATGGAATTCATTGAACTTTTCAGTAACTAACAAATCAAGATTCTAGTCAGTGACTAAATTCCATGTAGTCTTCAAGACTGAGAAGTTTTGGTAAGCTTTTAATCCGGGTTTGGGAAAAATCAAAGAGATGTTTGGATAATCATATGATTTGTTAATTTGGACAAACTATGCGCATATAAAATGTGACAAGAAAGATTTTAAATGCACCCTCCATCATTATTTATTTCTTAATGTTGAAGGCAATTAAAAGCACAAAAACCTCCGTTCAATTTTGGCATCAAATTTAGTATGTCAAAATTGCAAAATTGAATGTCTGTAAATTTTTAAACAAAAATCATGTACTAAATAGAACAACCCCTATTCCCAGATATTGGTGTGTGTGTGTGTGTGTATATATATATCTTTGACCAAAGGTTTAGACATACTATATATTTATAGAACTGGAAGAAAACTTGGGAATGAATTGTAATAATAGTTGGAACCAACTGGGCCCTAGTTCGCATTGGGATGCGGCCAACATTAAGTGTATACATAGAGTAATAAAAGATAAGTACCTCAATTCGTCAGAGGTGTTCGAATTCGTGAGTGTCTAATTCTTCTGCGAAGTGTTTGAGTTGCATCGATATCGATAGTCTCATCAGACATGTTTGCATATAGGAGTCTAGTACGAGCAGTCTAGTGCTTTCTTTAATTCCACGGCTATGCCTCTGATTAGTAGATAGATGCATAATACCAAGCAATTGGTACATCTAATTAGAGACTTCATGGTTGCGCCAACCATTGTGATGGCAACCAAGGATAAGGATTGACGATTGTGTTGGCGGATGAAGAGTGTTGTACTGTTGTAGAACCTAGAGTTGGATTTTCTGATATCTCTACGTTTCCCACAGATGGCGCCAACTGTTGATGCAAAAATCTACAGACTCCAGAGCGATTCCTGCAAGACAAGAGAAAAGAGACAACCGGCGTGGTGTTTATAGAAAATTGAAGTTGTCGTTTCCGCATTTCCTTTTGAGAGAGAAGGGATTAGTTAATCGTATCTTTAGTGCAACATTTGAATTAATCAAATCTTATCCTTTAATTACCTCATAAGATGGTCACCTTATCTCCTTAAATTTATCCATGCCCTTTGAGTCTCCATGTCACTTGGAATTCTTATCTAGTCGAATATTCCGTATCAAATGTTATACAAGTGAAATCGTTTTGTACGACTTTCTCACATCGAGTGTTTTTTTAACCTGAAAAATACAATAGAGAAATCAAGAAACATGTACAAAGTCAGATTCCAGAAGAGAGAAGCCAAGAAGGACACACCTCTCACAGATAATCACTCACTTTACAACAAAAAACCCATTGCCCTATTCCATGGGCAACACTGTTGTAGTGTGTAGGAGCCTATTGTAAATGAACGTCTCCATTCACTTCAGTAAGGAGGCTTGAAATGTCTTCGAGTAACACCGTTGACAAAGCATCTAAAGGAGAGAGAGCCATAACTTCTTAATCTCAACGATTTAATGCTTTCTCTAATCATCCACAACTGAGCCATGAAAGAGGAATGAATGTTCTGAAGGAACAAAGATGCAATTTTGACAGGCCATCCCCATTAAACTCACAGGAAAAAAACACCACCACTGTCAGAAGAAGGATGGAAAGATGCATCAAAGTTTAGCTTGAGATAGCCATCTAGTGGAGGACTCCATCTATCAGGGGAAAAATCAGAGGCTGAAGAATTCAAAAACATTCTATATTCACAAAAGATAAGCATTTATGATTATACCATTTGTACGTTGTTCATGCTTTTCCAAATATTCCAACAGATAAAGGAACCCAGGCTGAAGTAGTCCTCTGACGACTCAGACTTGGACCATAGATCTGATCGATTCAACAATCATTTTTGTCAAGGTATTTCAACCGGACTTTCTAAAATGAGATTAAGGGGAGAAACACGCCACACTTGTTGAGCTACTGAATAGGACAAAAGAATATGATCCACGTACTCACTTTTTTTCTTTTGGTTTACATAAGAACCAAGTTACATCAAGCACAAAACCTCTCTTCTTGAGGACTTGAAGACGAGAGTCTTTTTATGGCAACTCTGCCATAAAAAGAAGTGAACCTTCTTGAAGGATCTAATTTTCCACAACGAATGCCTACATCTTTGAAATTCTTGGCGAAACTTGTTGCTTTGTGTGGAAGAAAGAATGTTGGTCCACCTTAGGATGAGGATGTAACATACCAACAGTAACCTAATAGACACTTATAATAGAAAACTTGTCATTCGAGGATAATCCCCATGATTTAGATTCCTTTACAGTGGATTGAAAGATAGGAATCTTCGGAATCAACTCTGAGTCCCTGGCGTTGAGAGTGTTTCGAATCAACTTTTGACTTCCATGCTTTGGTGGACGGGTTGATAAGATTTCTTACTCGCTTAAGAGTCCCAAACCTTTGGGTTATCACAATCCGACAACTAATTACAATTCCAACAGTCAACCAATTCACCAGTCCGTCCATAACTTCCAATTAAGTCCTCGTTGGACAATATCCTTAGCATCACTTATACTTTTCCAAACCCACGAGGCCCGGGTGCTTCAATTAGATTGGAGAAAACTTACGTTACAAAAATATTTCTATTTGAAAATTTTAGAGAATTGTGAGTTCTCCTCCACTTCAAGTCGCCGTGCTAATTGATGAAGATTAGACTGCAACGATTCGAAACGATAATGTTTTCTCTTAACACCGGTGTGGTGCCTGCCAAAAAACTTTCGATAGCTAAGTCAGTTTACTGAAGAAATAAATTAAGCAATTGATGAACTGGAGTTCAATATTGCCCGTACCTCATTGTTTGGTGGTCGTCTCTTTTTATAATTTGCTGAGCGTGGAGTTTGTTGCAATTTTTGAGGAGACACTTTGCCGAGAATCATAATTTCACCTTATCATATCAAAACCACTTTTTGAATTTGTGACGCCAACTATATTAATCATCTTATCTTACCGTACCTTATCCACAATCGCCTGTTCAACTTCTATATCAAATTTCCTCATCACTAATTATGCTAAAAGAGTAAGAATAAATTGTTCAATTTTTTTTTTTGGCTAGAATAGTTCAATTCATAAATTGGTGTGCTGAACTCCTACATTATGAGAGAGAATATTTATCAAATTGTTTATTTCAAATAAATCTCTTTTAGTAAATTAAAATATACACATTTTTTTTCCATAAGTAAAAGTAAATAGAGTAAGCAAAAGTGTCATTTTTTTTAAATTCTTTTCATATAAATGACCTACACATCTACTTTTTTGAAGAGATATGATTGAGTTACACAAATTTTTAAATCATTATGTAAAAATAGTTTTTTTCACCCCTAGTTATACCTTACTTCTTCTTTTTTAAAATTATCACCTTTTTATTTTGAATTAATTGCACTGACACTTATAAGATTTTGATTAATGTCACTCAGATTAAAGTCAATGCAGGTCACATTTAGAATATTGTAGTGTCAAAAAAACAAACCAGTATGTCCCTTGACTTGTCAACAACCACTCATGAAACAACCCATTTAACCTTCCTAACTAATAGGCAATTTAACTTAGGAAACCAAACACCATAACCACGACCACCGCCACAACACCCAGACACCACCACCATCCCAAACAGAATACACATTTATATGCATAGCCAAATTATATACGTACGTATTATACAATATATATGTATATATATACACAATATAGTGGCAGAATCGCAAATAGACTTGGAAACCAGACACCACAACCATTACCACCAAAACACCACCACCATCCCAAACAGATGCCCAAATTATATACGTATATATAATACATCATATATATATATATATATATATACATATATATGTAGTATAATATAATATGCAGACCCAAATTTTTCACACCATATATATATATGTATGTATATATATAACCCTACAGTCGAAGATTTAAATCAGAAATGGAAAAATCAAAATCGAAACTCGTCTAAGCCAAATCAAACAAAACCCATATATATATATATATACACACACACATATAATATACATATAAATCTCAAACTGAGAGTGAAGAGCCCAAAGGTGTTTTTATACCATCTTGTGATGTGGGTATTCCTCAATCACACTCCCACTGATAAGGATAACACCATTGAAGAAATTGCTGGACTCATCCCTACCAAAGAAATTATGTTCTTCGACCTTCACAAAGTATGGCTGATGTAAAAAATTGCAAGACTTAACCCTTGAATTGGGTTTTGAATATATACGTGCTCGTTGTGAAGCCTCAATTGTAGTGCCATCGCCGCTGCTAGTCGTCGGAGCCCTCACCACCTTGGTCGTCACCACTGCAAAGCCCTAGGTTATTCTGTTGGGATCAATTTGGGAAGGGAAATCACTATTGATCAATCAGAGTCCTTTCCAACAACCTCCACAACCACATAACAACAATTTTACTCCGGTCTTTGTCCTTCACAAATTGTTTTTTTTTAACACTTCCTTATTGACTGACAATTTCTCTGCAAAAATCCAAAAACGTTAGTGCCAACAGCCAATAGACTGCTAACATGTGTGCGAGTGTGGATCAGTCGCAACTAGCACTCCTTGTTGAGATGAGATATGTCAGCTGTGAGACAGTGTATTGTTGGTCACATGGGTTAACGGTAAGGGATATTTTTGTCAATTAACATTAATGTTGAATTAAATAATAAATAGCAAATATGTCATTTGAAACAGGGTGTTATTGCCTAAAAAGTTGTTGACCAGGGCTAGTAGGATCGACCAAAATCGCGTGGGGGTGTTAGTGCAATTAACCATTTTTCCAGCTGCTTTTAGTAGAAAAAAACAGAGACTTTATTTGCTTTTTGGTCAAGTTAGAGATCATCGCCATCTTAGATTCTCGGCAAATCTAGCGGCACAATTTTCTTCCTAATAAAGAATGAAATTAAATTCTTTTCTATGCAATTGCCACAAATATGGCAATTCATTTCCCTTGAATTCAAAATAAAATTCCTTTTTACCCCTAAAATTCACTAAGAGTTAGGGTTTGTACTTGGGAATGCATGTTGAATTCATGTTGTAAATTGATGATTTTGTGACACTTCGATCTTCTCAAGTTACTTCGTAGGTTCTGTGATCCTTGTGTTAGTTCTCTGATATACCTTCTGTAATTTTGTTCTGGATTTAGAGAATTTGAATGCAAAGTCTAGGTTTTGCTGCTCTACTGTGATCGACCGTTATTTGATTGCTTTGGTGGGTTTTGATCCTTTTTTCCTCAGATGCAGCCTGATCAACGAAGAAAGGTAACTGCTCAATATTTTCACAGTATATGTATATATATATATATATACACACACATATCTAGATACATATACAGATATGCATGCTTGTTTGTTATAAATACAGGGACTTAATTGTTCATCCATCTTGTTGTTCCTTGTAACGGTAGGTCTCTTTCTCTCTCTCATTTGTGTTTCTCTTGTCCTGAACAGCTTTTTGTATTGTGGAAATAATGTTTGTTTGTGAATGGAATTCAAACTATTTTGCATGTTCAATTTTTCAAAATTTAATAAGAAATTGTTCTGACTCTGGTGTTCTTGGAATGATCGATAGTTATATGTACTTCTTATTTACATTTTAAATTGATTCTGTAAAATCAACTAAACTCTGAAAATTGGGAAATTGTTGATATTCTTTATTTATTCGACTGTGAAGTAATTAATCTGTTATTTCTGTTATTAACTTAGAGTAATGGAGCAAGTAAAAATTCTACTACTATTCTGTCCAATCTATCTATCTTTGAGAGTTAACCTACAAAAAGTATATATTCTAGTGACTAGCCCACAAAAATAAAAAATAAAAAATAAAATGTATGCATCTCTAAAGTGAGTGCTACCATGAACAGTGTTGTGAAGTCAAATCCAAGCACTAGTAAGGCTTTGTCAAATGTGGCTATGGACAGTGTTATGAAATGATTCAATTGTAAAACCAATATACAGTTTAATTTTATTTTAATAGTATCACATATGTTTCCTTTTTTGGTGGCACATAACGTGCCAGTTGTGATTGTAGACTACATCTATCAGTGCTCTTTCATTTCCTGTTCACATTCTTTAGAACAAATAGTTTCTGATGCCCTTTTACACTTTGAACCATTCGAAAACATAGTGTGGTGTTAATAACATCAAGTGTTTTTTCATGATGATGCAGGCATCTGAAGATGTAGATTTCTTCACAGAATACGGTGAGGGGAGTAGGTATAGAATAGAGGAAGTAATTGGGAAAGGAAGCTATGGTATCGTCTGCTCGGCATATGATACTTATCTTGGTGAGAAGGTTGCTATTAAGAAGATTAATGATATATTTGAACATGTATCTGATGCCACACGCATCCTTCGCGAGATCAAGCTTCTTAGACTCTTACATCATCCAGACATTGTGGAAATCAAGCATATCTTATTGCCTCCTTCCAGACGAGAATTCAAAGACATATATGTTGTTCTTGAACTCATGGAATCTGATTTACACCAAGTTATTAAAGCAAATGATGACCTGACACCAGAACATTATCAGTTTTTCCTTTATCAGCTTCTTCGAGGCTTAAAGTACATGCACACAGGTCATATGTTGTTATAATATTGTAATTCAACTTTAATACTGCTTTCACTTGACTGCAGTGCAAATGCTTTGTGAATATAGCACATGTGAGGATGTATATAACATTAAATTAGTTGTTTTATTTTTATGATCTTTCCATTCTGATTTTTTTTAGTTCTTTAATAAATGGTTTTGCAGCAAATGTCTTTCACCGAGATCTAAAACCAAAAAATATCTTAGCAAATGCCGACTGTAAACTCAAGATCTGTGACTTTGGTCTTGCGAGAGTAGCCTTTAATGATACCCCCTTTGCTATATTTTGGACAGTACGTTTCTTCTTAATCCACCGTGTCAATATTTCTGCCACGTGAAATTTCTTGTTACATGAGCTATTTCTCTAATAATACCTTTATCATTAGTTATTTCCATTGATGTGCTAATAGGATTATGTTGCGACTAGATGGTACAGGGCTCCTGAATTGTGTGGATCCTTTTTCTCTAAGGTGCAAGCATCAATATCACTGTATTTGCTTAGAAGTATCTTGATCATTATTTGCCTAATTCACAAATATCTGCTGATCTGAAAATATTATCATGTGACAACTGTTGTCCTATAATAGTTGCCATGCTGTGCAGATGATAAATATTTTTTTTAGTTACATTCACTCTCTATTTTGTTTCCAGTACACACCTGCGATAGATATATGGGGCATTGGTTGCATTTTTGCAGAACTTTTAACTGGTAGACCTCTCTTTCCTGGAAAAAATGTAGTCCATCAATTGGATCTGATGACTGATCTGTTGGGAATACCATCTCCCGAAGCCATAGCCAGGGTCTGTTTCTCGTGATAAACTTGTTTTGTGATATAATTATTATTATTGAGTGCCATTCTATTGCATGTCCCATCTATGTAGCAAGTATGATTCCTCAACCATCGTTTTATGCCTTCAGATACGGAATGAGAAGGCTCGGAGATACTTAAGGAGCATGCGGAAGAAAAAACCTATTCCTTTTTCCCAAAAGTTCCCAAATGCAGATCCCCTTGCATTGGATTTGTTAGAAAGAATGCTAGCATTTGAACCCAAGGATCGACCATCTGCCGAAGAGGTATGATTTTTATGGTGGTAAATCTGACCTCGTACATATGTGTCTGCCTCTTCTAAAGAGCATGTTGTGTTGCAAGCTGTCAGGCTCTTGCAGATCCATATTTTAAGAACTTGGCCAAGGTTGAGAGAGAGCCTTCTGGTCAACCAGTTAAGAAAATGGAATTTGAATTTGAAAGACGAAGGATAACAAAGGAAGATGTACGAGAGTTGATATATCGGGAGATTCTTCAATACCATCCAAAGATGTTGAAAGAGTACTTGGAGGGATCAGAACCAACAGGCTTCATGTATCCAAGGTATTGCTATCAAATATGAATTGACTTATTTTTCCCGAACATCCTGCTAGCATGGATGTAATGTCTTCCTTTCCTGTTGATGCCCTTATCTTGGTACCACAGATCAATTCTCATAACTTGCATTCTTGTTTAACTTTATTGTTATTAGAAAGACATTTAAATGTCCATATTCCTTACTTTCTATAATGTGATTATTTATTTAGAAAGATCTTCAGTCATTATATGATTTAATTCATAATATATTACAAGCGATTAGTAACAGTTTCCAATCTCAACAATTTGGACTTTGCATTTTCCAAATCTAAGTAAAGATATGAGGTTGAAATCTATTCTGGTTATTTCTAATAGCTTTTGGTTGTTGTTGTTAGTTGTTGGTTGTTTCTTCGGCCTTTTATTTAAAATTAATAAGAATGATAAAGCCGTATTTCACGTTGTTCTCTACTTAATAATCTTTAAATCAAGACTAAAACTTGTGACCCTGAATCCTCTACTAAAATTTTTGGTGCCTTCCTAGTCTTAAGTAAACTTTCAATGCTTTAGTGGTGATTAATAGCCAAACCGTTAGGATTATATATTAATGGTTGTGATATGCATTAAAATAAACTGGGTATATAACTAGCATTTTTGGGAAGATTATACTGTGCGCTGAAGAATCTTAAGCAAGTTTATATATATATATATATAGATAGATAGATTTGCTACTTGACCAGGCATGAGGTATGTTGTTTGTGCCGTAATCATGAAGATTTCCATATTTTTGTGTATTCTTTGTCACTTTCGCGTTTCGAATACACCAACATTTAAAATTCAGATTCTCCAAGAATGCCCCTTAGTTTACTTAAATTAAAAAATTACTTCTACTGAAGAAATCATAATTTCTTAACTTTGAGGGGAAACAAAATTTTTAAAGTTCTGGGAGAAAGGGGAAAGGAGGCATTGGATGATGTCTAACATATCACACACCATTACCATTATTAAGGTACCTTGAAAGTATCCAACTTTTGGTTCTTGTAAGGTGAAGGAATGCTTTTATTGCGATCACTCTGTGCTGATTGCATTATTCTTGAATCCCTAATACAATGCTTGCTTATGGAAAAAAAAGATGCTTCCTTTTTCATTATTTTTATTTATTTATTTATTTTTTAAATTTTAGTAGGAGGCCCTTTATCTCCTGCAAACTAGATCATTTGTCTGTCATTGACTCATTAATAATGACACAATTTATGGATCTTTTTTTTTTTTTTTTTTTTTTTTCCTTTTTTATTTTAGTCGATGTCCTTTATCACCTACAAACCAGATCATTTTTCTCTCATCGACTTTGTTGAAAGAAAGTAAAAGATTGAAGAGAGTAAACAATAATGAAACAACTCAAAGATAAACATGGTTCGGCCACTATGACCTACATCCACCGCACAAAAAGCCAAAAGGGCTACATCAGTTATTTTATATTCTTTCTTAGTTTTGTTCACAATGACCACCTCTATTTATAGGTGAAAGAGTACAAGTGATAACTATGGAAAATACATTGATGGAGGATTCCTAAATTCAAACATAACTTTCTGGGGAAAAATAAAAATAAAAATCAATCCCTTAAATCACTCCCATCAATATTCTATGAAGGCTTAAATCACTTCTATCATGATATTCTCCCCCGCGCCCCAATCCCCACCCCCCCTTCTCAAGTTGGTACATGAAGATTTTAACTCAAGTGTCCACCTTAAAACTAAATACGAAGTTGCGAGAGTCTAAGATGAGTAGATCTGGAGATCCAAGATGAGTGCATTTGGAGATCTGAGACAAGTTGATTCGAAGATCTGAAATGAGTTGATCCGAAGTTCTTAGACGAGTTGATCCGAAGATCCAAGACGAGTAAATCTGATCACAATATTCAAGGGAGACAAATGAGAGCCGAACGAGTCTAGAGTAGGATGTGATAAACTTGCTCTGGTACCATATTGGTAAAAAAATAAAAGATTGTAGAAAGAAATCAAGAATGAAACAATACAAAAATATACGTGGTTCTGCCACTACGGCCTACATCCGCAGCACACAAAGCCCAAATGCTATACCACTTTTATTATATTCTCTCTTAGTTTTGTTTACAATGACCACTTCTATTTATGGGTGAAAGAATACAAATCATAAATATGGAAAATACGTTGATGGAGGATTCCTAAATCACTCCTATCAATTCTATCAAGGCTTAAATCACTCCTTTCATGATATTCTCCCAACAGACTCATTCATAATGACACAATTAATGGATCTTTTTCTTCTTCTGATATGTTTTTTTGACAGTGCTGTTGACCAATTTAAAAAGCAAATTGCTTATCTTGAGGAGCATTGTGGAAATGGTGAAACCATTGCTCCACCTGAGAGGCAACATGCATCATTACCCAGGTTTCATTTTTAATTATCTTTTAAAATGTGCTGCTGTGCTTATTTAGGATATCACCCATTGTCATTTATACTTCTGATATATCATGTTTGAAATCATCTGGGCCAATGATCAAAAGTTTTAGATGCAGGCCATGTGTATTATATTCAGATAGCTCGACACAGAATACAGAAGAAATCACAAACAATTTCTCCAATGTCTGCATCAAAGAAGTAGCGAAGCCCAGTGTAGAAGAGAGGGGTGGAGTCCCTGTGACAAGGCTTCCTCTCCAAGTTCAGCAAAGTGTCCAAGGTGTGAATTTCTTATTAAATTTCCACTAATGTATATCATCATTATCTATGTGATTTTCACTTTTCTAGCTTTTATATCATCATTACTTAATTAGAGGAGGATAGGCACTATGTGCATAGTCTTCATGTTATTGCTTATCTTCTTCTAACAATCACTCATATCCCACTCTCTTTTCAGTTACTTTTACCTAATCAAAATTTTCCTAGCGCAATGTGGCAGCATGTTGGAAAAACATGCCAAACCTCACCAAATATCAAAGAGACATCTTAATATCATAGGTGATTCCAGTGTGCTTTTCTAAAATTTGTGCTATTCTCTTCTGATTGCCATAGATCTGAATTGCTTCTGGGGGAATATGATTAGCGTAAACACAGTTCATTTTTGTTAAGTCTCTCAAACTCTGAGTTTGCAGGTTGCTAAATCATGATGTATCATTTCTTTCTTGATGAACACCTCAACTATTTTTACTTGTACTTAATTAGTGATCTCAAGATAAACTTACAAAGGTACCACAGAAAAACTAGTCAACCTTTTCTAGTTGTCAACTTTTTTCACTATCTGGTCATGACAAAACATCTGAATTTTGCATATGGGTAAAGCAACCGTGAAGATTATTTCTTCTCTTAGTAATAATTTGAGAATTATGATTTTATTCTTGCATCTACATGTTTCTACTGGAGAGAGAGTGGTAGGGATCATGATACAATCTGCTTGCATGATCTGTTCATGATTCACATCTATGCTAGGAGAAGGGGCAAGGATAGATAAGATTAGGGATTTGATAGAATTAGAATTAATATATTTTTCTATTTTAATTCTTGGTAACAACAAATTTTTGGGGCTTCCTAATTTATTCAGGATTTGATATTTTAGGTTTTATAATTTCTTTGCAATTAGGGCTACTTGACTACATAAAGAATTCAATCCAGTTGGGCTTGATTTGTTTTGAGGGTAAAGTGTGTTAAACTCCCCTGAGCTTTCTTCGCTCTCCCAAAAAACCCTCCTGAACTTTAAAGAATACACTTAACCCCCTAAACGATCTCCCTTGTTGCAAAAATTCAAATTCCATTCCTTGGCCGTCTGATAGTTAACGTTGAGAAGAGGCAGGTGACCCACGCGCCTTTGTCAAAATTTAGAATACCATATATACCCTTATGACAGTTATAGAATATTATATTGACCATTATATATATATATATATATATATATATATATATATATATATATATTCAACGAACCAGAAAACCCCCAAATTAGAAACCAACTTGCCAGCAACAAATTCTAAACTCCTATTGGGATGCTGAAGGATTTATTTAGAAAAGGAAAGTTGAAAAATTGGGTGTGTTGTGATTGTAGGTTGGATTAGCTTTTAAGAGTTTACAAAGAATTTACTTAACCAGGAAAAATAAATAAATAAATAAAAATGAATTGGGTGCATTTGTGATCGTGTGTGTATATATATATATTTACACACACAAACACATACCAAATTCTTTTAACTTCCCTTTTCTAAATCAAACCCTTTTTCTTTCTCTACAAAAACCCAATTGTAATCACACACACAAAGAGAATTAATACACAATGAAGGGTTACCGGTCATGTATTAATTCAGAATCTTCAACACCGGGAAAGCTCCAGCCCAACTTTGAAGAAACAGAGGAGCATCCCCTCGTCACCACCTCCGCCGTGGTCCACAAGCCAAAAATCAATCTAAATTCCTACCCTAGTTCACTGCAACACTACTCTAATGCCCGTGCCAAGGACGCCGGGCTTGAATCAAATCTTTTCTAGAAGGATTTCCAAGAGATTGTATTAGCAAACGATGCACGGAAATAGATCTGATGAAGGCGATGAGGTCGTGGGCCGAGGCAGTGGTTGTTGATGGCAGGATCTATGTTCGGCAGTGATTAAGGATGAGGAAGGTCCAGTAGGTGAGGTTTTCGACCCGAGCAAGATTGGAGGGTTTCGTTTACACTTGATTATGATTGGGATGGGACTTGGGAGCTGTTTGGCGCCTCTTGATGGACAGATAGGTGGCTAGGTGTCGCTTCTTTATTGGGTCGAGAGATTACATTGCCACATCAGCATCCCAACAAGAAAAAACAAGGAAGGACTAAATGGTAATTTCATTTTTCTGTTAACAGTGGTTGACGGTTCCTCACTGTGTGCAACAAAAGGATAGTCCAAGGGGGTTTTGCTTACTTTAGGGGGGTTTCTTGCAATTGAGTCATACTTCAGGGGGGTTTAGTGCACTTTACCCTTTGTTTTGATGATTGGTTAAGAATATTGAAGACATTGTTCCTCCCTAATTTATTGTTCTTCCCCAAATGTTCTTCTCTTTGTCCCGTTACTGTTCCTCTTTTTTTTTTTTTTTTTTTTTCCTCTCTGGTTCTGCACAATTGGTATCAAAACGCCTTCCATTCTGCATCAAATTGGTATCAGAGCGTTTCCTGTCTTGCATGGTATAAGAGCGTTTCTATGTTCTACATCAGAGTAGTTGGTGGATTGAGGGAATGATTTCATGCCTTGGCTTTATGAAAGTGCATGTCCAAAGACTGCATATTTTTTAAATCTTGAAAATTGTTGATATTGGGAGCTGAACAAAGACTAAAAGTGAGTAACACAGACTCCACCATTCAAATGCAGTCTCATCCCATCATTATTTATGTTATTTATATACTACCTGACATTATTTTCATTGCACAGTCAGACAAATATACTCATATTTATGTACATTAGAACATTTGAGATAACTATTTGAACTTAGAGCTTATTTGGCAACCATTGTTGTTTCGTGTTTTTGTTGCCAAATCGGTGAAATATAGAAACAAATGGCGAAAACATGTTCAGTAACATTTGTTATGTTTTGCGCAATGTCGCATCTGTTTCAGAAAAAGGCCCAAATCTGGAAGCAAGAAAAGATGTTTTCACTGATGTAGCTGAACAATTGAAGAAATATTCTTTTAAAAAAGCCAATGTAATGTAAATACAACAATTTTTTACAATCAACAAAACATCTCTTTCAATTGTCTGTTTTGAAACATTGTGCAACAAATTTAGTTACCAAACATATTTCTGTTTTGGAATAAGTCAAAACACAACAAAAACATTGCTTTTGCTTCTTATGAACTAAAAACTCAAAATAGAAACAGTTGCCTAACAGGCCTTTAGTTACATAGGCTTTGGACCTTGATGTACAGAATTATTATTGTGCGCTTGCATATTCACCGGCTGTCTTGTGCTTTCCTTACCTAGCTCATACCAGTTCTTAAGATTCGTGTCCTCTGAATATTATTGACTTTCATACAGGAGGTGCTGCAAGGCCTGGGAAAGTCGTCAGTTCAGCATTTCGTTACAACAATTCCAGATCACTGGCGGTGGCAGCAGGGTCTCTTGAACGGCAAAAGATGGTCAGAAATCCATCTGATCCAACTCAATATGCTGTTTCTAGCTTTTCAAACTCTAGAAGAAACCCGGTTTTAAAAAACAGTAGGGGAAACAATGGCGTTGAAGGATCCAACGAGCTGCAACCAAAGCCTCAATACATGGCAAAGAAAGAGGCTGCCACTCAAGGTGGATCTCGAAGTCACTTACATTGACAACATCATGTTCGTTCTCGGGAGTTTTTGTCGTGGCAGCTGCATTATTCCCACATGCAACTAATGATGGGCCTCTTCAGATCTGAGCTGTAAACTCTTGGAAGGAAGTGGCAGAATTATAGATGCTAGCTTATAAGCACAAGCACTTGAAAGACTCGAGCATGGGACTTTTGTTGTTGAAGGTGGTGTGGTGTTAGCTTCAACTTGGAATATAGGTAATGAAGCTGACTGCTCAACATTAACATCAAAATATGTCACCATTAAAGAAACAAATGTTCATCAGTATAGCTTTTGCTTCACCCACCTTTGATTCGTGTCTATGCCATCTAATGTTCCAAGAGTCTCGCAAACGTTTGTTTTTTTTCCTTGGCAAAGGGGAACTCGAACAAGGGCATACCCGCTACATTTTTTATTTTTGTATATTTGAACTGCAGAATTGGACTTCACAATTAGATTCAATTGAAATTTCTCGCTTAATAGCAATTTGTCAAAAGAGCTAATGTGTCTTGTCAAAAAAAAAAAAAAAAGGGCTAATCTGTCTAATTTTTTATTTTTAATTATTTGTAGTTCTTATGTCTTACGTAAACCATATATAGCTTAGTTAATGATAAATCAAGTTTTATATTTTGAAGTCAATTAATTAATTAATTTCAGCTTGATTATAATGATCATTCTAAGACTAGAACGAAAAGCAAGGTTGAGATTGATGAATTCTAAGTCGAGACAATCAATCATGTTAGGAATTAGATGCTCCAGGCCATAGTTGTGTGTTAATCAGTGTGTGTTTGTGATCAATTGACCTGTGCAAAGCCAAATAAAATCAACTTCCACAGAAAATATAGGTGGTGTTTTATCTCATTTTAAATGATTTCAATGATATTTAAATTATATTATCAAACGTACTTAATTGAATAAACGTTTAATGCACTTGAGTAATCAAATAACACCATAGTCCGAAAAAAAAAAAAAAAAAAAAAAACAGTAATTGCAAGTGCTTTCCAAAATAATTTTGTAGGGTATTTTTGAGTTAATTATAAGTAGGGGGGCAAAATGGGTTAGGAACCATCAATCAGTCCATATCCGCCCGTTCTTTAATAGTTATGGGTGAACCATATTTAATTGAGTGTCAAGATGGATTGAATAATTTTTAACCACTTAATTTGAGAGTCAAAATGAATTGAATATGCCATATTCAACCCATATTTCACTCATCACATAATAAACATACAACACACATCTATTCTATATTACACTTAACTAATTTCTCTCTCACAATCTTATTTCTCTAAATTTGTCTCTCATCAATTCCTTCCCTCTAAATTTCTCTCTCTAGAAATTTCTTCTAAAAAAATAAATAATTAAAAAATAATTTTAAAAAATTTAAAAATAATAAATAATAAAATAAATAAATAATTTTAAAAAAATAAAAATAAAAAAATAAAACTTTTAAAATTTTGAAAATAATTAAAAAAAAATTTAAAAATAAATAAATAATTTAAAAATAAATAAAAAAAATTTGAAAAAATAAAAATAAATAAAAAAAACTTTAAAAATTTTAAAAAAAAATTAAAAAAATTAAAAAAAAAAAATTTTTTCCCATATACAAGTAATATACCAAGGCAATAAAGTTTAAAATGGAATATTATTCTCTTGAAAATTAAAAAACAGGTAAACTGACACCTTCTTGTACAACCTGTTTATAATGCGCAATTGAATCAAATGCGCACCAATTATAAGAAAATATAATAATAATAAAAATTATAATATTAAAAGAAAGCATTATGCATATATATATATATATATATATATTTCCTATAGATAGTACTGCTATTTCCATGTCGTGAGTAATTGAGCAAACAGAGGTACATTTCAACGGAAACTGAAGGTCAGTTGGTGCAAGCTCTTCCTAGAGAGAGACAGTGGGACGGGACTAGTTATATCTATCAATACCAAGGTTTCCGGTTTCCATCATGGGGAATTCATGGTGTGATATCCTTCCAGCGACGGAAATATATATATATATATATATATATAATACTTATATACGTGAAAATTTTAGCTACCTTATCGTCCTCTATTTGTGAACCGGCTTTAAAAATAAAAAAATTGAATTTGCTAATTAAAATGAATAAACATCTACGTATATAAGTAATTATTCGAATATATATATATGTATGTGTAAAGAAATTAGAAATAGTACCAAACTCAGGTTGCTCAATGAGTAGAAAAATTCTGGTGTTGTAGCTTAGTGGTTAAATTTTTACAATGTGATCCTATTGAAAATTTTAACTTATTAAATTCTATTTTTATTTTTTTTTCAAATAAGTCCCAGAGACTCCACCTCCTCCATTAAATGAAAATTTACCTAAAAAATAATAAGTTAAAATTAAAAAATTAAAAAATCTAAATATATAAAGATATATATATATAATTAAAAATAATAAGTAATGGGTTCACGGGTCATAACGGGTTGATCCTGCCATTTTCAACCCGTCCATTCAAAACGGGTTGAATATGGGTCTTAACCCATGTTGATCCGCCCATTTTTAACCCAACCTAACCCGCCTATTTGCCACCCCTAATTATAAGCTTAATTTTTTTTAATTAAAAAATGAATTTAAATAAATAAAATCTTACTCATCATGACTAACCCAACTTGTCCCCAATCAGAAATCTAATAATTTACAGAGAATATTTACCCAGATATTTTTTGCCAAACACACATTGTCTCTGCAAGGCTGCAAGCTCGATTCATCTACCACTTAGACAATCCAATAACTACCGAAAAGGCATGCCATATGTAATTTACTAATCGGGCACCCTAATCAAAATATTATGTTTTGTTGTATGGAATTGATATTTTAGAATTAAAAATAATAATTTAAAATTTGAACTAAATTTTTTTCAATTTGATTTACAAGACATTAATTTCATGCAACCAAACATAATAGTATAAACATCATTATTCCACGACTTATTCGAGAATTTTAGTATGGCTCTACGGAGATGAGCTCCGTATGCCAAAAATTTCCTAATTCCCTCGCTACCTCTACCGGATTGCATATTCCTACAACCTTTATGTCATTGTAGCTGACTCGATGAAGAGCAATATGAACTCCTGAAAAAAACCCAGAATAGAAAATTTTATGTGGCATTCAAGTCTCATTTTCATAGATAATTGCACACATAGTTCAAAGAATAGTAGGTTTGACTCAACACCCGGAAGAGCATTAACTTTTCTTACAGCATCAAAACAAGATTTTTTATCATAAATTTCGAGTCTCAAGACGAACTTCTACAAGAACAAACAAATAACACCTACTAAGATCTGATCATTCAAGATTGTATAAGCCAGTAATCTATAAAATAAGTTGAAAGAACAGTTTACCTTTCTTATTGTATCCGACCAATACCTGAGGATATATATCAGCATAATATTAGTAATGGGGACAGCTATTTTTTTTTTTTAATTTTTGTTTTTTGAACACTGCTGCTCAAGCCAATAATTCAGACCTAAATGATAAGGAGACGTTCTCTCCGACTAATCCGACTATTTTATGTGAACAGAGGAATGACATCTAACATCACAGAGTCATTATTATTGATGACGTCCCCATTCACATAAAAACAGTGGAATTAGTTGGAGATAATCCCATTGACTTATCTTTTAAGGCTTGAATTATGAGTTCAAATATCATTTTTTTCTTTTTCTTGCACATGTTAAAAGAAACTGAAAATAAAAATAAAAATTCAAAATACTAGTGACAAACCAAGAATTTCAAGATTAAGCTTTGAAAAACTAACTACGTACCCTTCCTTGCCAAGTTGAATAGAAATGATCTCTGCCAACGTCCTTGCAGCTAAAGGAAGGCCGTCGCACCTGTCAACAATTTCATCCTTCATTCTTGACAAAGTTGGATGATGATCTGAAGTTACAAACTCCTTTCTTCGAACTGAATCCATGAATATGGACCAAATTTCCTCTTCGTCGAATGAGGGCTGGAGTCTGAGTAAGTTTTGCTCACCCACCATGTTTATGGCTACATCCTCGGGTCTACTAGTGACTATTACAGCGCCCCCACCTTCCTTTGGCAAGCCATGCGAAAGTCGGATAGAGCTTATCGTGCTATCGGTGGTATATGAATCAGTAGATGGAACATATAAATCAGAGTACCACTCATCTTCATGCACTACATTGTCAAGAACAATCAAGTATTTCTTATTGGACAAGCGAGAGTAAAGCTCCCTCATCTGCACACAAAGATCAGAATTACCTTCAAATGCTTGTGTTGGATCCGACTCTCTCAACAAATATCTGGCGACAGTTCTTGGTGCATTCCCTTATTTAGAATGTCCGACCCAAATTATGGGCGAGAACTTCTTCTGGATTCGAAAACTTTGCACAACCGAATGGGCAAGCATAGTCTTACCCACACCACTCATTCCAATAATTCCGACTGCTTTAACACCGTGATGATCAGGTGTTGATCCGAGCAGCAATGCTTCGATGTTTTGCAGCTGTTGGTTCAACCCGTGAACTTCGGCTGTGTTGATAGATGGAAGATCACACAGTGACAGAACCGCCATAGGGTCTGATATCAGATAATTAGTTTGAGCAGGTTCGCTCATTTTGTGCAACTTTCTTCTGATTTGAAGCAGTTTCTGTCCGGTTTTACATCGTGGAAGTCGGTGATGAACCTGTCTTTGAGAAATTGTAAATGATCAGCTGCCATGGCTTTTGTGAGCTATCAAGTTATCTCATGTCTATATATATAATCAGCTTTAGTAGAATTTGTTGCTATTCAATACTTCTCTTTCAAGGAAGTTGCTCTAGCAATATGGTCACGGTGTTAAATGTAGAAAATTTTGAGCTCAAGACCAGAGAAGTCAAGAAATGAATTTGTTGCTATTTAATACTACTGCTTCAAGGAAGTTGCTCAGAATCGTTGCTTGTTGCTTTAGCATCTGAAATTTTCAATTTTGGGCCCAACAAGTTGAGGCCGTTTGCAACCTATTTTGCATTTTATTTAATTTTTTTTTTGGGACATTGTATTATAGTGAAGCAAAAAACTTGTTTGATAATAATTGTTGTGATTTGAATAGTATCGAAACGTTTTTGAAAAAGATATCAAAATTGGAAGTACCAAATTGGTGTTTCAAGTTGCTTCTGCACTGTAGCAAAAACACTAATAATGAAGAGTACCAAAAAAATTAATAATAATAAACTTTTAACATTCTTGTAACATTTTTTTATCAAATATGTTTTAATGTTAAGTTACCAAAAATGTTTTTGATTATTATTAAACACAACTCACGACAGAAATGTTACTTCTGCTTTGTGTCAAAGCTAAAACACAAAGAGCAGTTGACAAACTCAACCTAAAAGAATTGTCGGCAATGTGCAGGGTCAAGTACTATCACATCATTAACGAATTCTAAAGGAAACAACGAATGGTCTCCTCTTGGAAGACCTTTTGGATTCCTTTAAATGAGAACGGAGGAGGGGAAGTTCACCATATAATTCCTCCACAACTTCTTGGAAGGCGCTGATGAACTTGCGCTACACAATTTTTATGAGTCTCTCGATCTAATCTTGCACGTGTTGAGTGTGTGGGAGGTGAATTAGTCGGGACAAAGGTAAGAGTACGTCTTCTTGCTTCCAAAGGCAGGAGTTCGTAGCTAGGATTGGGCTACCAAGTGTTGGTACCATGACCAGTATTTGGACGAGGGTTCAAATCCTAGCACTTTTCTACGAGTCTCTCGATTTAACGTGTTGAGGGACTGGTGTGTGTAGGATGTGGATTAGTCAGGCACAGCACCAAACACCCGATTTTGTGGAAAAAAAGGGGGCAAATCTTGCACGAAAATTACATATGTTGAGATATAAGCTTAAAAATTAAAGGTTAAAAAAAAAAAAAAAACATTGAACCATTTTCTCTCCCTCGACACTGCAAGTATTTGGATCATCGTTAGATTAAAATTGTACCACAGTATCATTTTTATAACTACCCATCATGTTTTTGTTTTATACCCCACTTAATCCAATTCAAATGGTAATGTGGCGCTTTTTCATCCGTTAAATATATGCTCAGAGATGTTTGTAAAGTGAAATACTATACATATATTTATTGGAATTTGTATGTTCTGACATAGCGAATTCTTATTGTGTTCCTTGCTTTAATCTAATAGAATATTTATGCTTTGTACAATTGTTGAATGCAAATGTATTATGTTTCGATTCATTATGAAATTGAATATGTTTAGTTGACTGCAAGACATATTTAAATGTATTTGATAACAACCAATTCAAGAATATAAATAGTTTATAGTCGGTAATTAATGATGGACTCTTTATTAATTAAGACTTGAATCGGATCCGCAATAAATTGAGATATGTTGCGAAAGTCATTGTATATAACTGCTCCTTATCATTGTCATAGTATTTGACTCTCAAACATGAGAGAATTGTAAACTCTTTTATTAATTAATTAATACTTACTTTAATTTGTCGAAACCTTCGAGATCTAGGGATGTCAATTTCCTCCAACTTGGCGGGCTTTCACCCCGCCCCTGCCCTAATAGGACGGATTTGGTAACCCCCTAAATGGGTTTGGGGTGGGTATGATAAAATAATTAAAAATTTCAAACGTGTTTGGAGCGAGAAAAAATTTAGTGATGAACTCGCTTCGCCCCTACCCCGATTATGTGTACCTTTAATTTATATATGTATAATATATATTTAATATTTTTAAGACCCTATACCTTGAAGTGTTGGTTAATATACTAATATTCAGTACTTGGTGATTTAAAAGTTGTGCTATCTTATTTATTAGCTCAATTTGATTACATTGGGCTAGTTATTATTACTATATATTGTTTTTTTATTAAATAATAAAAGTGGAATAATCCGTCTTGTCTCGCAATTAAACAGAGTACGCAGAACGGAGTCAGTATTTTGTCCCTCAAATTAGGGACGGGAATGGTATACTAATTATGTACAAACCCATTCCAGAATAGGGGCGGAGTCAATATTTTATCGGTCAAAATAGTTCAAATCCTTTAAGATTTGAAGAAATTAACCAAAAAATACCATTAATAAATGCGTTTCAATAAGAATTTTTCACAATTTAATCATCGCCACAGGATCGATATCTATTTCACAATCATGTGTGTAGTAGTGCGTACTTAGATATTCTATCATCAATCCGTTAAAACTTTTTCATATCAGGTGAGATCCAATACACGAGTAACACAATACCGTGTGTGAACCTTGCTTTGCGCAAGTTAGCAGCTGCCTCTGTTTTATTGTTTTTCCAGGGGGCACAAAGTTGCAAATTCAGATGCCCACTAGTACTGTGTTTGGGTAATTTTAAATGGAACTTCTCTGTTTGTTGGGAAGTTGCAACTAAAAATTTGATTGACCCAGAAGTGTATCACCAGCGCACCTTAGGCTTCCCGCGTTGAATCCAAATGGTGAGTAGTAAAAGCAGATGTGAACGAAGAGCATTAATGTATTTACCATTTAGCCATTTAAATTGAGATAACCCTTTCTCTTTCCAAAATTCTATCATCGTCACGCCTCAAAAAGTTCAGTTTGCCCAAAAACGCATTAAAATTAGGTTTCTGCAAAGCAATACGCATGGGTCGTCGCTCACTTTACGCCATCTTTTTTCATACAAAGTTTTGGATTATTTTGTATTGATTATAATTGATCACAAAGTAAATTTGAAGTCATTTTTGTGTTTTAAATTAAATAATTTTTATGTATTTATTTATTAAATTATTTTTTTTGTCAAAAAAAATATTTTATTGTATAATGTGATCAAGTCAATTAAGGAACCAAAATAAATATGAAACAAAGGGAGAATATAATTAGATTAAATCCTAAAATAATTGGACCAGATTTGGTTCAGTCTAATTTATCATTCCACCTATTATTTGTGCATTCTTCGGTAGGGATGGTAATTTGCCCCGTGGGGTAGATACCCACCCTGTCTTGTCCGGTTTAAACAAATGTCGGGGGAACCGTGTAATGAATTTGGGCGGGGACAAATTTTATGGGAAAAAACTCACCTCGTTTAGAATTAATATGTATTGTTTTTTTAAAAAAAAAAAAAAAAAAATTAAATTAATGTGTAGTATCGTCATTATATTTGTAATTTGAATTTTATGTTAAATTACTATTTATAATAGTTTTTTTTGTTGGTTTGTATTATTATGTACTTGTAATCTTGTATTCCATACATATATTTAGGGGGAGGGAAAAAAAAATAGGAAAAACATTTTGGAGTAAATGGGTGGGACCTGCCCGCGGAGTACAAAAATATAAATGCGGGCAGGGACGGATAGCTGGACCGGGGAGGGCGGGTTGGGTCCAGAACCACCCGGTGCCATCCCTACTGAGGGCAGATTTTTCTAGCCTCACCCTCGGACCCCTGGGCGATTTCCATTTTTACCTGTGAACCGGAGAAATGCGAAATGACCTAAATTCCATTACAATGAGCTCGCAGATTGTCAGGCAAGAATCTTGACCTTCTATTCTTCTTTGACATTTTGTTGATTTAATCTTTATTCATTCCGATTCTTACACAAATTAGGGTTCTTCAGAAATTCTTGCGTCTTATACACACATAATATAAGCGATGATTTTTCGGAGACTTTGTACCTCTTTCAACCGATTCGACCTTTACCCATCTTTCATCCATAGAAAATTGCCCAACCCATGTACTGTTTATAGTTCCCAACCCCAATTTCTGAACCCAAAAGGCTTCAATTCGATATTTCAGGTCTCGAATTCGGTAACTCATCGATTCCTCTCGTCAAATTCCCAAATGGGCGATGTCCGGCGACCGTCCACCGTTCCGATTCCGTCAGTCGACACGGCCGAACTGTATCGGGCACTCGAAGCTTCACTGGGTTCGCCCTTCACTACCTACCCATTGGTGCCAAAAACCAAATCTCTGATCATTGTCCTCAGTGGACCAAGTGGGGTTGGCAAAGACGCAGTGATCAAAAGATTGAGAGAAGTTCGAGAGGGCATTCACTTCGTGGTCACGGCAACGAGCCGGGCAAAAAGGCCCGGCGAGGTGGACGGAGAAGACTACTTTTTTGTGAGTAAAGAAGAGTTCATATCATTGGTTGAGAGAGATGAGCTCTTGGAGTATTCATTGGTGTATGGAGATTACAAGGGAATAACCAAAGAGCAAATTCGCGAATACATGGAAAAATGATGTGACATTGTGTTGAGAGTGGACATACAGGGGGCTGCAATATTGAAAAGGATACTTAAGAATTCGGCGGTGTATGTTTTTCTGGTGGCGGAGAGTGAGTCCACACTTGTGAAGCGTTTGATTGATAGGAAGACGGAGACTATGGAGACACTTCTCCATAGGATTGGCATGGCTCGTGAGGAGCTTAAGCATATCAAGAATTTCGATTATGTCGTTGTGAATGCAGAAGGGGAGTTAGACAATTCAGTGAAGTTGGTGGAGTCCATTATTGACGTGGATAAAGCTAAAGTTTTACACAGGAATATTGTGATATAGTTAACAAATAACATTGATGTTCTTTTTGTTCACAAGGTTAGTCTAATGCTTATTGAATTCAATTGCTCAGTTAATCTTGATAGAACAATGTCATCTCAATTTCCATTAATGAATATTTAGACCTGTATGTTAAACCATATTTGTGCAACTGTTCAAACTCAATGGGATTTGGAATTTGAACGACATTCAAAGTTGTTGCTCTGAGTTTTTTAGGTTTAAACAATTTGAAGATGGAGAAAAAAGTTGTGATTGTCTTTATGGTGCAATGCATTGTATCGTGGCTAATGCAGGCTGCCTTGGCATGCTCAAAAGCAATTACTAAGCCAATGTTGTACTGCTTTGGAACTGTGCATTTAACACAAGTTATCTCAAGAATTTAAGCATTATCTATCAGTATGTTAGTTGTCTTAGAGGCAATATTTTCCATCTATAGGCATATTGAATCCGCTACATATTTGAGCCACTTAATAAAGCTGGATTTTATGACATAAACGTGTTTGTCGTATAGATAGTGAGCTTGTCTTTTAATGACGCTTTGTTAGTTTTCTATTATTGATTTTGATTTTTTCAAACCTTGATTTTGTTGTTTAAGATTATTGTATATGAATTACTGGATTAGTCCGAGAAACCCCTAATTTGTTTTTGTTAATATCAGCAGTGCCTTAAGCTACATTTTTAGGTTAGTGACACAAAATTTCTATGCCATTCTATGCTTTTAGGTTGTCAAATGTCATTGTTTTATTTGGTGAACAGGCATATATTGTCTGATATGGTAGGTTTCGACCTTCTTGTTAATGGACGAGAATATATAATGTGATTTTTTTACTGTATACATTATTTAGTTCTCCAAATAAGCTATTAGTATTTTGCAAAGTGGCCAAGGAAAGTCTTGTTAGTTTTCTGGAGGTCTGAAGTAGTGTTTATTTGGGTCAATTAGAGGGTAAGTTCTGTACTAGATTCTGGTTGATTTTATATGAACATAACAAATTCTTTGACAATGTAATACTTCACATAGTGGGATGAAGGCATTTCACTGCATTCGCTTGTCTACATAGGATGCATGTTGTGTAAATGGCTTTAATATGTTGATCTCCGTTCAATTTACCAGGAAACTGCTGCGAACATGAAGTTTTGTGAAATCTTAGAAGATTGTAGAACGTGGTTAGTTAAACATAAACGGCCTAATCTAACATTAGCCAAGTAGTCAGCAAGAGAACTACAGTTACTATTGTTATTTCTTTAACTTAATATAATTTTGTTTGCCCTTGCCCTTCCTTAAATGTGACATTTTTATTTTCTTTGATATCATATTGGTATCATGAGCATGCTTTAGAATAAGTTGTAATTTGATTTTGATTTGATTTAGTTTCCTTTCTTGTAATATGAGCATGTGCTCATTTTATCTATAAATACTAGAGCTGTGAATGAGTAATTCATATCATTCAAGCCTTTACGCAATTCTTTCCTTTCTCTTCTTTTTATATATTTCTACTTGGTATCATATATGCTAACACATATCACATATTTTCTTTGAAGACTTCATTAGATTTGTTTTGGTCACTTTTCCGAAAATACATTGGATCACTTGGTTCTTTGGCTTGGTGGGCTTTGAAATCTTGTTCGTCTCAAATGACCCCGATCCTTCAATACACTGGAATTCTGCAAAATCAGGTTCCTGTGAGTTACATTGTGATTGCGCATGCTGATCATGGATCTGTGGCACTTTTGTACGAATGTTGATCATGGATCTATTGATCTATTGCAGTTTTGTATGATTAGTTTACGGTTAGAGGTTATGGTGGTATCTGTTTGGATCATATGGCCTACTTCCATTTATATATTTTTCTTACTCATTGGTTAAGATTGATGTTGATCAATTTGTCTTCAAAGTATCTGAATGGTTAGCTCTCTTTATCATATGCAAGACTAATCTAGTTGTCATTTTAAATTGGGTTAATTAACGTTACCTGCCTGCAAATAGGGCAAATTTTGCCTGCATCCCCTTTGGTTTGAATAATCCCACCTACCTCCCCTCTAAGTGACTTGCGATCACATCGGTGGCCAGAAAGCTGAAATTACTCTTCTGTCCTCGTTATTTTAATGCATTTTGAATTCAAAAAATCTTACATTGTAAATTTACCTTTAGTCCCATAGCACACTTACACGAGTTGCAACTTTTCCAAGCAACAAAGAGAGAGATTTGCCAGATTTATTATCTAGGGTGTTTAATCGAACTTTGCCGTATTTGTATTTTGTCTTTGTTAGATCACCGAAAGCACCATACTCTCCCTTCATAACTGGGCCGTACATCACCGACACGAAGAAGCTGATAATGACGGTGAATCGGACGGTGGTGATGCTCTAAAGCAGCATTCCAATCCAGTTTTGGTAGAAGGGAGAACCGACGAAAGAGGAGCAGGGCCATTGCACGTGGTACCTCCCTTATAAAGACAATACCCAGCTCTCTTCCTCTCTCTATCTCTCTCTCTGAATCAACATCCCCATCTCTCTCAGTCTGTTTCAATTATTCATGAATATAAAAGGCACGTCCTCCGTTACAGGTCACAAGAAGCCCTAATTTCTGAACACTTTATTTTGTTCTATCTGTGGCTTTCAAAACTGTACCACACATACACACACAGATATGTGTGTGTATTTTTAGGTTTTTTATGGATGATCTTGATGATGGATGTTGATAGCTGTTACGTTTTTCCTCATTTCTTTTCATTACTTGCTGATTGTTAATTTCTTCTCAAAGTTCTGGCCGTCTGTGGATGAATGAGTATATATCTCTATATTGTTGCATCTGTCAATTTTGTTTTGGTTAGCGTAATCAGGTGTATATATGTAGGTGTATATATGTATAAGATGTGGTTTTGCAATTCTAGAATACACGAGTAATATTACCCAATCTGCAAGGGAGAAACCGAGGAAAGAGGCTGTGTCAGTTTTGGGTATGTAGAAACAGAGAATAAGAAAATCCCAATTTGCTTTAATGTTTACGCTTTTGATATTTTAATGAATTAGGCACTGAATAGAATACTCGAATATTCGTATCGAAAAAGGAAAAAGGAAAAAGGAAAAAAAGTTTGTAGAAAAGAGAATAAAATTTAAAATATCTGTATAATTTTCATTCCTATCCAAATTATCTTCATTTGTAGAAAAGAAAAGTATATATTGTAAGCTCCCTTGTTGAAGCCATACTAACAATCACATTATTTGATGAGAGAGTTATTATTGAAAAAAAAAAAAAAAAAAAGCAGAGATGGTGAGGCTTAATGTGGTGATGAATTTGAACCAGAGATGGTAACAATCACATTATCTGCCGTATGAACCAGTGCAGTGCAGTGCAGGAGAGAGAGAGAGGGGAAGAGACCTTAATGTGGTGATGAATTTGAACTTGTGTGCTGTTAGCCGCACCGTGTATCGCCGAGGGTTCAGTGCATGTGAGAGAGAGAGAGAACTCAGTGTGGTGATGAAAGTCTCTTTGGTTCTTATATATGGTTTCAGACTCTTGCTTTTACGTAGAACAAAAAAAAGAAGAAGCAGAAGTTCTTTACTTCTATTTGGCTTGTTTAACAATCTCGTTTGTATAGATTATCCTTATCCAAAATTTGTGTTTTGATTAGGATAGACATTCTATTTATGACATGTAAAATTTAAATACTCCATATTATATAATTAACATCTATTTGTTTGTTGCTTATACTGTGGATACTGGATAGTTGGCATAGTAGCTCAAGGCATGGCAATGTAACCAAATACATGTTAGTTTTGGTTCCATCAAGACATTGCCTAAACTACAATGTTGTTAACAAAAAAAAAAAAAAAAAAAAAGGTGCATCACTTGTAGCAAATGCAAAATTACCGAAACTACTAGTAATGCGTTGGCTTTATTCAACTTTTTGGTTGCATGACATCTAGTGATTAACCACGTAGTCACGAACCATATAATAATTTCTCGATATGGTATTATCTCGATACTATTGGACTGAGGCAGAGTAATTGAAACTTGCTTATACAGTTAATGGCAGAAAAGTAGATCACAGAAACTCAGTACTAATTTTGCATCATAATTCTGTGGTAAACTAAAATATTGTGCAAATGCAATAATAATCTTGTAAAAATGTATGCATAAAGATAATAGAAGATTCTTTTCCTCTAATGAAACAAATAATTACATAATTGTTCATTTATTAAAAGTAGATCATTTCTGTAAATAAGAAGCATGTGCATTGGGCAAATTTATTCATCCTAATACAAATACACATATTTCAGAAGTTCATCAAGCAATTTGCACTACCAACTAAATGCAGAAAATGAACTTCTTACTCAACCTTGGTCAAAATAAACATAAATTCCACCTCTCTAGAAATAATAATACCTAGAAGCAGCCTCAACTCATAGATGGGTTACATGTAGGTAATTACCAAATTGCCCGTGGTGGGCCATATGAAGGGACAATCTTGGCCTCTTTCTGCAGACGAATAGGCGACGACAATTCCACCACCTCAGCTAAATTACCTTTGAAACTACCCCTGCACCAACAGCACGACCTCCTCCTCTCAAAGCAAATCTTTGTCCTGTTAAAACCAATGATCACCAGCACACTCTTAAATTTTAAAACTAATACATTTTTTCCAAACATTAGAAACATGCATAAAAAGGAACCAATATATTAAGCTATTAAAAATAAAGCTCTCTTCAGAGTATATCGTAATTTCCTTACTGGACTTGGTCCCACTCAGTCAGATGGGACTAGAAATTTGATATCCAATTACTATCGATTTTAAAAGCTTAAACTGTTAGAGTGGGTGTAACTAAAATATTTAAATCCTTCAACCAAGGTCGGATCCAAGATTTCTCGTCCAGGTGGGCTAATATTAAACATAAATTTAATAACAATTTCTTAAGCAAAAAATATATATATATATTATAATATAATATAGATAAATATTTGAATTCAAATATTACAAAATATCTATTTAAGTTGTATTCGATGAGTCTTTAAAGACTCAAATTCGTCAATAATAAATTTCAAATCAATTTTCCAAACAAGCTCCCGTTCAAGGTTGATGGTCATACAATCAGTAAGAAATTTATCTCCAATCCTATTACGCATCGCTGTTTTAACACGTTTGATGCTTGGGTGGGAGGCTGAGATGAGCTAATAATATATATATATATATATGTATATATATATATATATATATATATATATATATTTGGGCTCGGCTAATATTAATGTAGTAAATTTTTTTTTTTTTTTGGGTGAGCTACAGCCCACCTTTACCCACCCCTCTGTCCACCTTTGCCTTCAACATGCCCCCTCACGTGTGGCTTTTTTTTGGTCCAACACGTGTTTCAATTTAAATAATGAGGGTGACAGAGAGATTTGAACTCAAAAAGAGCTTTGACTCTGATACCATATTGTGAAACATAAAATATAAACAAAAGATTTGAATTCGAGACCTTTAACTTTGATACCATGCTGTGAAATAACATAAAATATAAGCGAAGTGAGAAATTAAACAAGAAGAACAATGGTACCAAACACATCGGCAGCCCAAACAAGACACAAATGACACGGGAAGATCCTTGGCACAAAATAGGGGTCCGAACTTGGGAAGGAATCCTCCTTAGACTCTGATACCATGTTGACAACTATGTATCTACTCTAAAAACTTAAGTTGGTAAAGAGGGTGTAACTAAAATATTTAAATCCTTCGACAAGTTTCAAATTGCATATCATATTATCTTTAGTTATCATAGACAATAGGATAAAGGAGATGTTATATATGGAAAAACCAATAAAAGATGGTAATCAATCACATATAAATTGCACAAGCTCTTAAGGTCATTCAGCTTTGGCAAAACTATGCATCAATTCATTGTTGCATATACCATTCAATTTTTATTGGATTTTGTTCAATAAAATTTGATTTTCGTGTGATTAAAAATTGATAACAATAAACTTCCACTAGCAGATGCATCAATTAAAAAAAACCTGCTTCTAGAGGAACAGGTGAAATCAACTCAAAAACTGCAGTCACGTTATCACCAGGCATCACCATCTTGACATTTTCAGGCAATTCGACTTTCCAGTAATATCTGCAGTCCTAATGTAAAATTGAGGCATATAATTTGAGAAAAATGCAGTGTGTCGTCCGCCTTCATCTTTCGTGAGAACGTAAAACTCCGCCTCAAACCGTGTGTATGATTTTAGAATATTAAGTTTCGAGAACTACATATGAGTGGCAGTGATGACCAGGAAGAACATAAATGTTGAAGCCACATCCATAATGTGTCAAAAAAAATAAAATAAAAATAAAAAATAAAAAAAAAAAAAAAAAACCCCTAATGAGATGAATTCCCATGGTTCTGAAAAGACCATTACAATGTCAGAAACTGTGCGAGTGATCTGACATTCATTCAGCTCGATGATATTATTATGTATAATGTATCAGCTACTAAATGAAATATAAATTTGCATTTAAGAAGTTAGATAAGGCTGACTGATTTATTCTACACTATTAAGGCCAGCCACAATGTGGATTTCTCGTGTACTTAGCCAGTTTGACTCACCTGTCCTCTTTGAACTTCGCCACGTACCTTTGTACATGTCTTGTCTAGTTATAAAATAAAATAATATAAATTTTCAAAATTTCCAAAATAAATTAAAAAATTTAAAAATCGATACATATTTTTACAAACTTTTATGCATTTAAAATAAAAAACTATAATAATAAGATTATCCAAAATAATAACATTTCTATTTCCTAAAACGGATTGGTGGGTCATGACGAGTTGACCCGTCCCATTTTGACTCAACCAATATTTAACTCATGGTTTAATATGGATCATAATCCATATGCGACTCGTTTATATTTAAACCATTACAAACGGGTTAAATATGAATCACAACTCATATGCGACCCGTCCATATTTAATGCTGTCCAAATCCAACCCAATCCGTCCATTTGCAACCCAAAAATAACTACATAATTGGTTTTCCAAGAAAAAAACCACAATACAGTTATTTTATAATTTCGATACATATTCTCTGTCCTGCTCATAAGGCTTGTATTAGAAACAAACATTATTACTATCATACCGCACAAAACACCATACTCGTCATACTAAAAGTAGCAGACATCACATATTTGTATTTTTCTTTTTTGATCGGTATCGCACAGATACGTATCATGTGATACACAATGTGAAAGATACGATGATACTCACAGTAAAAGAGCATGGAGTTTCTTATAATCTTCGTTAAAAACAGAAAAAAAATATTAAAAAATTAAAAAAAAGGAAGGAAATAATAGGTTATTCTCTAAACTATACAAATTTTAAAAATAATCATAGTGTCTCCTTGTGCTCTTAAAAAAATTTAAACATAAATTAAAATGAATTCTAAAAGGAACTCTGCTCCTGTTGTTGGAATTTATATATATATATTTAAATAATAAAAATTATTTTATAGTCCTATGCACTACGTTTTCTAAAATAGGATTATAATGTAATTATTGATACTTGATGGATTAGGTTGTACTTTTCAATTTTGTGGGTCTAATTGGGAGTATGGTTTTTTATTCCGTTGGATTGTGGTTTTCCAACTTATTTGGTGTGATTTAATTCTAACCATTAATATATAAGTTTCCTTGATAGGGAGGGAGTCTTATGTATGCTTGTTTGTAGAGAAGTCATCCCCCTATTGTTGTTATATATAAGGGTTTAGATCTATCGTATCGACAATTTTCAGAAAGAGGTAAAGCGCTCTATTTTTTCAGATCACTCAGGGCGATAAGGAATTCTCAAAGGTATCTAAAGTTTAATTTTCTAATCAGGTATGATATCAAAAACCTCATTTTAATTCATGATCAATTTTGATTTCTACTTGTTATTTTTTATTTAAACCCAACAATTGGTATCAGAGCAAAGTTAGGGTTTATAGAAATCAACATAGTAAAGATTGATTTATGATGTAATATAAATCGGTGTATTTAAAATCACACTGATTATCTTTGTGTTCAAGATTTTCGTGGTGATTAACAATTAATCACATGGTCTAAATCTCTATGAAAAATATTAATGCAATCAATAATGGTGTTTAATTAATCAGTTATGGCTTTTGGGATATCCAATTAATTTAACCACAAAAATTGATCACATAATTGATTCAAAGGTGAGTATTATGACTTCCGTGAGATTCAGTTTGTATGCAAACATACATGGTAAAAAAAAAAAAAAAATAGTTCTCATGGTTTTATTCTTTGCATCTGTGTCTCCATTTGATCATCCCATCTTGTAGCTTTTCCTAAATTCCAGTAAAGCCATAGAGCACATGGGGCCTGATTTGACGAAACATCACCATTGTCATCATCCAGGTGTTACCAGTTAACAAATTGCTGCCAAGACAGATTCATGTTGGCTAAATTTAACAACTTAACTATAGTTTCAAGTAATTTTGTATGCATACAAACTGATTGCACAAAAATTTGATGGAAAGTATTGTGTTTTTTGATACCATACATGGAGACGAACTGATTAGATTATTGATGCCCATATTTTTTTGGCCAGTTTTGTATTCTCTAATTTCTTGCACAATTAAATAATTTTGTATGCACAATATAGATATATGTATATATACTCGATTGTATATGTATATATAAAAATAAATTATTTTAAAATAAATAAATACAATGGTGTGTAAGCAATTAGGCTATTTAACATGAGTTTTTCAATAATATTATGTTGTGCACAATTGAGTAGTGAATGCTTTAAATGTCATGGTAAATATGTACGCATCTATACACTAATTTATAATTTTCTTTTAATGAGATACCCACTGATGAAGCTTGTAGATTCATAAATATAAAGTTACTTTACACACATATGATGATTCATTTCATGGTATTTGAGATATCACTTCGTAGATTATTTCTCTTATTGTTTTGGGTATATAGTCAGTATGTGAATATATGGGCATGATTGACAGATCTGTGGTGAACTAATTGAACATTTAATTAATATGATATTCAATTCAAGTTCTAATATGTGTACAGTAATTAGTTGATGATATCAAAGAATAGTTGAATAGAAATTTTCTTTGAAATTTTATCATAAATTAGATTCTTTACATGACAATATTGTGAACTAGTGATTTATTCATGAATAGTGAATAATAAATAGTATAGATGTTCTTAAGATTATATTACATATACAAGTCAGCTTTAGCTTGAAAATCTATGGGGTTTACACGTCATAAGCAAGTAGTATTAACTTGATTAATTTAAAGAATTAAGTATTTTAAATTGTTTACTGAATATATAATATGCATGCATCAAGTATTTATAATTTTCTTTCAATTAAAGTTTAAAAAGAACTGAGTTTTTTTTTTTTTAAATCTTGATTGATGTGCATGTTATTATATTGTTCACTGTAATTTCTTAAGATGTATGAGGGGGCTTTATTTGTTTATTTATTTTTTGTATTAAAGCCATTTATATTACGGTGAAATTAAGTGTTCCATAATATTTGGGTTTAGTTTATGTGCATTATAAAGAAATTGTTTAACTTAAATAAATAGAACTTCTGCAGTATAGGTTCTTCCTTGGGGTTTAGAAAGACCGGTAAAGTGACCGTTTCAAAAGTGGTAGCCAAAGTGGGTGATGCCTACCAAAAGGTGACACGCTCACTGAAGTTATTATTATTATTTTTTAAAATTTTAAGGCATTGGTCTTATTGAGGTCTCACATTGCACTTACTTACATGAGGGCATTTGTTCTGCCAAAAGGTGATCAATGTCTTAGTGTGGGATAAGTAAGTAGAATATTTGAGAGTGCTTGAATTATAACTAAATAACCCTCTTGCCAAAAGGTAGTGGAAGTGTTTAGCAATAATTCAAGTATTATCAAATAGGTCTATGTGCAATTTTATCGTAAGTTTGGGGGTAAAATAAAATCTAAAATTCTGCCAAAAGGTGTTTTTTAGATAACATTTTATTTGTTCCCGCAGGGTGGATGCTTTGCACATAGTAAAACACCCTGAGAAATTCAGCTTAAAACCCCAAACACGAATTAAAGTAATAATCCCTAAAGCTGTGACATATTATTTTATATGTTGTTTATGTGGTGTTATTCAACATAACATTTATTCAAGTAATAGACGCTTCCACAATTTAAAGATAGCTCATAGGGATTAAACCATTGAATGGTTAAAATTATATTGCCTAGAAGACAGATTTTGATATTATTTTGGGTTTCTTAGACCATGAGTCTATTTTTTGAGGAAGAAATTCATATGCCCAGTGCGGAGTCTTCTTAGGTAAAAAAATTATTGCATTTTTAAGTGGACTAAAGGTACTACTATGCCATTAGATTAATTTATGCTTCTATTGGTGATATTATTCATGGAGGTATTCTGGTTTTGATACTGCCAAGGAGCTTTTTGATTTGATCAAGAAAGAGTTAATGGGTATTAAGAAGCAACTACAATACTATTATTAGACATGGTTTATATTAGATATGATGTCAATGGTTCAATGAGGGAGTACATCTATAAGATGTGCAAGTTGGTTAATGATCTGAGGTAGTAGGGAATCATATTTGATGATAAGTTATTTGTCCACTTGGTAATCTATTCTCTACTTAGGTTTTCAGCTTTTCAAGGTGAATTATAATTCACAAGAAGTTAAATGTGACATTAACCAACTGTTAGCACTTTGAGTAATTGAAGGGGAGCGACTCAAGGGTGTTAAAACTGAGTCAGCTAATCTTGCGGTGATAACAAGAATAGTTTCAAGAAGAAACTAGGTGGCAAGAAAGTGTATAAAAAGAATAAAGAAAGGCAGAACAATACGTGAAATGACATTGATCATGGAATGATAAATGTTGGTTTTATAGAAATAAAATGATATTAAAAGAAAAAGTTATTGTGGTGAAAAGAAGAACAAAGCATGAAAGAAAATTGCCATGTTAATATTTGAGCCAAACTTGGTAAAAGTATAGGTATAGACATGGTAAATGGATCCGAATGTAATCCTACTTGCTTCTTGTTTTTCAATAGACTCGATACCGTTCGAATAAAATCGTGTTTTGGTTAGAGATGATTCATCTATGTTATCCATAGGATATTGGGAAATGTCTCTCAGACTTGAACACTTGGTCAAGGATGAGATTATTGGGCCACAAATTTTATGCGTTGGTTGTGTCAAATGACAGATGCTAAGAAACGCAATTTTGAAGTTAGTCGGTCATTTGGTCATTTGGACTATATTTATATCGACATTTGTGGTTCATTTCTTATTGTAGCTCGTTTACGACAAAGGTATTTCATTGTTTTCATTGATGGGTTCTCAAGGTATGACTGTGTACTTAATCCACAAAAAGTCCGAAGCACTTGATGTGTGTAAAATCTTCTAGGCTAAAGTTAAAAGTAGTTGGTATAAAGATTATGGTTTTAAGACTGGACTAAGGTGGTGAGTTTTAATGGGAGAATGGTAAGGAGGGTGTAAATCGTAATACTTTCAGTACATACTTATAGAGCAGTGCATTGTTACATAGTACACCACTCTTAGTTTTCCTGAACAGAATATAGTTGCAGAAAATAGAAAGTGTAGGGATGTCTTATAAAGACAGAGTTATATAATGCATATATTATGAGCTTAATACTCACACTACCAATGATTATTTTATTGGGCATCTTGAAAGATTAAAGGATTCGAGATTTTACTGTCTTATAGACCTATGGAGATTATTGGAATATGTCATACAAATTAACTATGCCCATGTATGTATATATTACTTTGGCGTGCACAATGGTTTCTAAGCTCATTCATTGACATATATATTATTTAAAAATTATTATTTTATTTGAGAATCCTAGTTGGAATAGGATTTGGATTTTAATGTGTATAAATATACACATGAGGCTTTAGGGTTAAAAAGTTTGTCACGTTAGAAATAGAGGTTTGGACGACCGAACTGGATAGAGACTTTGCTGAAATCATGATTTTAAGTGGAGGTTGGTTTGGTAGAACGAAATGGGCCATTGGTCGACCGAAATAGGCTATCGGTCGACCTAAATGGTCCTGAACAGTGCAAAAGCCTACTAGAAAATGACATTTTCACTGTGCAAAGGAATTGAATCAAGAACCGGTCGACCGAAACAAGCCAATGGTCGACCGAAACAGGTCGAAAAACGTGGGTCATGCCATCTAATGTCTATGTTTTAAATGAATCTATAGAATCGTTCCTAAACTACATTTGAACATCAAAACACAAATCACAATATCGATGCAATTTAACCAACATTGGAATTTTCAATATAATGCATAAAACATAATTTCTCTAAGTTAACATCTTGAAACTCAAAATGGGAAACCAATTAAAGAACAACAAGTTACGATATCATCTAGTTATCAACTTGAAATGAAATGCGAAATCAAACAAAGTGGATACTTGGACATCACGCCGGATCAGACCGACATCATAGTTCCTTTAGGGTTACTAGCCCATGGGTAACCTCACTATGTGCGCACTAGACTATAGAGGGACAATCCCCCGTACTAGAACTATGTCCTAGCCGTTGTCAAACAACAACATCCCCAAGTTTCCAAAATCAACAAGTTGTGCAACAACGTATATATATCAACATGTATATACAAGATAACCAACTATCTATCACGCACAATCAAATTTGGAAACGCATACAATACATGCACTAAATATGCAAACTTGTTGAAAATATCGCATGTGTATTAGTATTTCGACCACATACTTTGCACCTTGGGAATTAGCTTATATCGGAGGAATTGCTTCTATGACCCAATTCAATTTATAAAGGTTACAATCTGGTGGCAGCCATCGACCGAGTAAAGGCTGTTATTTTGGATTTGATAAAGACTCTGTTTAAACAAATGAAGTTTAGAGTTTGAGTTTGGAAATTTTATGGGAGCTTCCTAAAAGCCTAAGAAGTGTTTTGCTCGAGACAGATTTTGATTTGGAGGTCCCCCGAGTTAATTTTGCCCATTATGACTCCTCGCTCGCACACTCAAGCACCTCGGCGTGCACACCGGCGTGCACGTGGGCATCGTATGCTAAAAAATGAAGTTTGGAGTTTGGGTTTAGAAATTTTATGGGAGCTTCCTAGAAGCCTAAGAAGTATTTTGCTCGAGACGGATTTTGATTTGGAGGTCTCCCGAGTTAATTTTGCCCATTATGACTCCTCGCCTGCACGCTCGTGCACATCGGCGTGCACGTGGGCATTGTATGCTAAAAAATAACGTTTGGAGTTTGGGTTCAGAAATTTTATAGGAGCTTCCCAGAAGCCTAAGAAGTATTTTGCTCGAGACGGATTTTGATTTGGAGGTCTCCCGAGTTAATTTTGCCCATTATGACTCCTCGCCCGCACACACAAGCACCCCGGCCAATGGTGATAGGAATACCATCAGCCTTCAGCATTTCGGTGAACCACTTTTCGGCAAACCCCATGAAATCAAATCACCTTAGGAATCAAGACGATATCAAATAATAACCTCCTCTAATATATATGTTTGTAATATATATGTTTTGATGCTCAAAGATATATAAATGATGCTACAGTTGTGATATCACATCAAATCTAGTGGGAGTTTAGAATACTGTAGGTTCTTTTTGCAGAGGAGCAACTTTCAGTATCTATTCTATTTATTTCAGGCTTCATTCCACTTTCTTTAGTGGTTTCAGTTAAAGTTCCTATTACCACTCATTTAGTTATTTCTCTTTTGCAGTCTCTTCTTTCAGTTTCCAATCTAGTTCCTAAGCCAGTTTAGCTTAGGAGATCTTCTAGAGCTTGGAAGTACGCTGTAGTTGGTGATTTTGAAGTGTCTGGTGGATATAAGACAAAAAATTGATGGCCAAGTGCTTAAGAAAGTGAAGTGTTGATTGCTTTGAGATTTTCTTCAGTTTCATTAAAGGACACATTAAGAGTCATTTTTTCATTATCACTCATTTATGGCTTAAGCAAGTTTTACAGCAATAGTATCCAAAATTTTGATACAGTAGTTACTAATTGTAGGTTCAAAGAGAATGTTATGGATAAATGCATATATCTTAAGTTCAGTGGGAGTTATTTTTTGTTTTCCTTGTCCTATATGTTGATGATATTTTGCAAGGTAGAAATGACATTCATGTGATACATAATATTAAGAATTTTATGTAAAGTTTTTGACATGAAGGACATGGGTATGCAAAGTATGTCCTTGGCATTAGGATCCATATAGATTACATTACTAAAATACTTGGACTTTCTCTAAAGGCTTATATTAATTAAGTATATAGAAAAAATTTAAGGGTGACCAAGCTTAGTAAGCCCATTGACATAAAGTACATTTTTCAAGCGTGAGAAGGTTAAGATTTAAGTGTCATTAAGATTTTCCTATATGGTTACAGAAAGATTGTTGCAAATCCTCTTACTAAAGTCTTCAACGAAGATAATAAAGTATTTAAAGAGCACGTAATTCGGATATGTGTTCGAGAGTCATTATGGTATGATGTCTGGTATTTCTTTTGTATATGCTATATTGTAGTTAGTTTCTTTACGCCTTGTGGTGATAGTTATTTTTCCTCCGGTTCACACCTTATGGTGACAGTTATTTGCATCCAAAATAAAGTTATGATGCATAATTATTATTATCTTGATATATATGGTTTATGCATGTGCTATTATATTTGCCTGGGAGTGGTATTTCACTCATGAGGTTGTTTGGGTTAGATGTGAGATTGACACCACATCGGTAAATTCAAAATAATTATTAAAGGTTGTCTGAGAGTGATATTTCACTCATACGGTTGTTTGGCACCACATCGGTAAATTCAAAATAATTATTAAAGGTTGTCTGAGAGTGATATTTCACTTATACGGTTGTTTGAGCTAGATATGAGATTGATGCCATATCGGTAAATCCAAATATAAGATTTTTCTGGGAGTGATATTTCACTCATGAGGTTGTTTGGACTAGATGTGAGATTGACACCACATTGGTAAATCCAAACATAAATATTAAAGTTTGCCTGTGGCAGTATTTCATACTCCATGAGGATAGCTTGGGCTAGATATGGGATTGGCTCCATATCGGTAAACCCTCACACTGAACAGAAGGTTGGCGGTTTGCTGTAATATGTTTAGGTGACATACCGCAATGGTATGAAGCAGGACGGATAGTGAGGTGTGCGTTTAGACCACATGCAGTTTGCACATCTCATGAAATACAATAAAAACCACTATATTTGCTTGAATCCTAGATGGAATCGGTTTTGAGACCATGGAACTGTTTAGACTAATATATTACTTGTCTACGCATTCATGATCCACTATTGAGGAAATTTATGGAGGAGAGTGTTCTAAAGTTTCAATCCATCAATTTCAATAATTGTGTTTTCTAAATAAAAAATGAGTGGCCACTCGATTTTTATAGAGTGTGTTGCAATCCATAGTGTTATTTTATAAAACTTAGAGTGCATGAACTAAGTGGGAGATTGTTAAAATTTTTATATATATATTTAAATAATAAAAATTATTTTATAGTCCTATGCACAACGTTTTCTAAAATAAGATTGCAATGTAATTATTAATACTTGATGTATTAGGTTGTACTTTCCAATTTGGTGGTCTAATTGGGAGTATGATTTTTTATACAGTTGGATTGTGGTTTTCCAACTTATTTGGTGTGATTTAACTCTAACCATTAATATTTAAGTTTCTATGATAGGAAGGGAGACTTAGGTATGCTTGTTTGTAAAGAAGCCGTCCCCCTATTGTTGTTATATATAAGGGTTTTAAAACCCTTATTCAGATCTATCGTATCGACAATTATCAGAAGGGGGTAAAACGCTCTATTTTTTTAGATAATTCAAAGGGCGATAATAAATTCTCAAAGATATCTAAAGTTTAATTTTCTAATCAGGTATGATATCAAAAATCTCTCTTTAATTCATGATCAATTTTGATTTCTACTTGTTATTTTTTATTTAAACCCAACATCTGTATGTGATACTTTCCGAAGCCATTAACTTATGTCCTCTATTAAATTGAAATAATACTTACTTCGAGAATGCTTTTGAATGTCAAAAAGCACATTGATCATTTGCATTTGAAAGTAAATCTAAGATCTCAGTACTTGTAATTTATTATTTATTAAAATTACATTTTCCTTCAATCAATTGCTGAATTAAATAAAATCAACTGAACTGGGAATCGGTCTATTAAAATATCCTTTTTTATTTTTATTTTATCAAATGTCGTAAAATATACCACAGGTTCACAAGAATTCTAATTCAAATGACACTCCTAATGGTTAATATTAGAATTGACTGAACAATATAAATAGAATATTCATCTAGCGGATGGGAATTTAGGGTAAAATATCTTTTAAATTTAGATCTCTCATTCTTTTCTTTCTTTTTTTTTTTTTTTTTTCTTTTTTCTTTTTTTTTAACAATTCTCTAGTATTGTTATTTTTTGGCTATTACTCTCGATCGTATCTAAAGTATTTGTATATATATTTTACCTAAGTCGATTATCTTGAGCCACACAATGCGAAAAATCAATTTTTGAGGCACAACAAGAATTTGTAATCTCAAATGATATTAGAGGGATTAACTTCCAAAACAAAAATAAATAAATAAATAAAATAAAATAAAAATAGACAAGCCAGAATACATGCCTCTATTTGCCACATTCCGACCTCCTTTAACAACGTAACATATTAAACCAAAGAGAAATAAGAGAGAGAGAGATGCAGCACCTCAAACTACTTTCTGACACCAAATCCATTTTGCTAGCTTATAGAAAATCATTTAGCATTACAAAATGACGAGGCACAAGAAACTTAATAAGAGATTTGAACCTCACAAAGCATTCACAAAGTATTAATAATAATTAGCTTAGAAAATGTGCACTTGTTATATATATATATATATATATATATAGAAACTGTTCAGAAAATTCTCCCTTTGGAAAAGAAACCAATTTGAATAGGAGACAGGCATTTAGTCCAGGTGTTATTTTACTACAACACGGAAAGCAATATAAATCTGCACCATCAGCAAACAAAACTGCTGTACTCACAACGTGAACATAAGAACTTCAACCAAAAAAACAAAAATGACATAACTTCAATATGAAAAATAATAGTAACTTCAGTCCATCGACGGGCAGTGGCCTAATGTTATCAGATTCATACTTTTCAAAGGAGATAAGAGGTTCAAATCTGGTGGAAGCATGTGTGTGTGAGTACCAATTAGGAAAAAAATAAAACTTGAGTCCAAGAAATATCTTAGAGGCCTAACACCACTATCGTCGAAAAAAAAAAAGAAGAAGAAAGAAAGAAAGTGTGTGGTCCCTTATATTAGTCAAAGCAATATATTTTGTAGTAGTCCTTATTCTATATTCAAAGCTACTAGTTGTAGTCAGTTGTCTTTCAATGGTGGTCCCTATATTAACTGGTTGGTCATTTATATGTTTTGTACACTTTGTTGTGTATTAAATTTGGTGATTATTAGTTATTGAAGTGTCAAATAGTTCTCTGTGATCACTATTCTTGTTTTATAACTAAATATTGTTGGTCTTAAGTTATCTTAAGGAATGTTTGCCTTTTAATGTCAAAAAGTATGGTTTTAGTGGCTTTAAGTATGATTTCTTTATGCATTGTGTATTGAAATAAGGTCCAGGGGTTGTATTGACATTTACTACCTTGTATCACATTGTTCTCAGTGATTTGTAATAGTGCATTGTAATGTTTCAGTCTGTTTTGATCAAAATCACTGTGACAGTGAAGGTTCAGTACTCCAGTGTTAGCCACAGGTGCTTACAAGGGTACTATTTTCTCAGTTGTATTCTATTGTCATACGTTTGTCTTGATAGCTGCATTGCACTGAACATCCTTTACTGAACCTGCATTGTGAATTATCTAGTCTCAGGACTATCTGTTGGCTGAGAAGAATAAAAACTATTACAAGGGTATTGTGGTCTTTTCCAGCTGTGCTCAAGAGTGTTCCACGTCTCAGTGGTCCTAGTGAGATGATATATGTAGAAATATTGTATTGCTTAGAGGCTAAGTTTGGATATAATTGGAATTCAGTACTCATACTTGTAACCTGCTACAGCTGGTGAGAATAGTGACAAATTAGCTGATGTGGCAGGCCTGCATTAGTGCATTGCTCTGAAAATATCTAAAATATGCTCTCTCAATCATTGGCTAGAGGTGATAGGTGTATATCCTTGGTGTGTGAGGCCTTGTGTAATTCAGTGTCACTATAAATATGCTGTTATAGTGACTTTTAGGGTTTAAGCCTTATGAAAAGTTGAGGAAAGTGAGCTGCAGCTAGTAGTCTCTCGAGAGCTTTGAATGAACAAGTTTTTCTGAGTATTTTGATGATGATCCTTACAAGAAAAACCCATTGAATCAACTCAGGAGTATGTACAAGGTGCTGAGATGATGCTGCTGTCAGATTTACTACTGCAAGGGCTGGATTGAGTAGTAACTTTGTGTTTCAAGCTGCTGTGGTCTATTCTGAAGGTTGACACAGGTATAATTCATCTTTTTACACTTGCTCAGACTGTGTTTGTGTTGAGAATATGCTGAAAATGAATTTGGACAGTGTGATCACTAGTTAAGCTTGTTTTTCTGAATTAATCTTGGATTCAAGTGCTGTTTGATTATACTTAGCTATTTCATGATGATTTATGCTGCTAGCAAGTATATTTTGATGAATCAAAATTGTTAAAGTTGAGCTTGTGACAGAAGTATAGTATGCTTTGATTTTGAGTATTCAAACCCTAAGGCTGAAGCTGTTTTGTGCTGAACCAAGGACTATGACTGAACTTTATGATATACTCATGCTGTGTTTAATTATGCAAAGCTATGAACATGAGTATAACAGTGAAAGAAGACTATATAAGGTGTTGGTGAATTGATCTAGAGAGGAATTTCCCATTTTACCCTTCAAACCTGAGATGCAGCAGATTGCAGTTCTGAGGCAGTAACTTGGAATTTTGTGTTATCCAGCTTATTTTAATTGTTGCAAAGACGTTATTGTACTGAATTACATAAGTAATGGTGTGTGTGGTGAGCTATAAGAGCTTATTTGGTCCAAGCAAGGTTGCTTAGGATAGGGGGAGTGCTTGTATGCACTGTGGTGTGCTAGTATGTGTATTAGTTGTGAAAACTAGTGTCTATTCTTGTGCTTGGATGTATGCAGAGAGTGAGACAGCTAAGTGTGTAATAAGATACATATAGCTAGTAGGGGATTGCTTATTGGCTGAGGCCAAAAACCAAAGTTTTCCTTAGTTAAGAAGGTTTCCTTGTAAACCTTGTGTTATCTGTTCTTTGAATGTTTGTTTAGTTGTTTTGAGAAAGTTTTATAAAATAAAGTTTTAACCAATTCACCCTCCCTCTTGGTTCAACAAATATGTGACCCACTTGTTTAGTTATATATTTGTTTAATTTATGTGGTTATTGTAGATGAATGGCCTTTACAACATTGAACTTTATCATGGGGGTGTTTTTGAGAAATCACATATTATGACATATCTGAATTTGACAATGTAAACCTTGACAAGATGTCACTTATTATGATTCAAGATTTTGCTAGCAAGTTGGGATATGGGGTGATTAAAAAAGTTTTTTACAAGGTACCTTATGAGTGGCAGAACTTTAGAGAAGTCAAGTGTGACTTAGATATTTTTAGAATGTTTTATGACCATGAAGCCCATAGGGTAACCAATAAAATTAGGTTGTACATTGTTGCACCTATGTTGAATAGTGCAGAAAATAAGGATGACTTCATGTAAGGGATTGGAAGCTCAGATGAAGTAGGGTGGGAGTATACACTACATGAAATAGACACAATTGCTCCTGTTCAATCAGATTATGGTCCTATTAATAATTTGGCCAGTCTATGTGGCTCTGATAACAGTGAAGAATTTGATTCAAGTTCTATATACAAAGACTTTTATCCTTTAAATGATTGGGGGGAAAAGGAACTTGAATTAGGTATTAAGTTTGGTTCAGCTGCAGACTTCAGATTGACACTTAGAGAATTATATTTGAAGAAGAAGTTTGATATTAAGTTCACAAGAAATGATGGAGATAGGGTGAGTACAGTGTGTAAGGCTGATTGTGGTTGGAAGATACATGCAAGCAAACCAGATGGTGAGAATTGTTTGGTAGTGAAAACGTATGTCTCAGGATAAACAAACTGCCTGTGGTTTAATAATATTGGACAAGCCTTATCTTCCTATTTAGCAACCAAGTACTTAAAACACTTGAGATTGAACCCTGAAATGCCTTTGGATTCATTTAGAACCACTATTGCAGTTGATTTGGATATTGATGTGTCTAAACACAAAGTGTATAGGGTAAAGAGAAAAGCATTAGAAATGATTGAGGGGAATGAAGCAGACCAGTATGCAAAAATGAGGGATTTCTGTAGTTTAATTCTTAGAACCAATCCTGTGATACCCCCGGATTTTCCGATGCGGGTTGGCCAGGCCCACGCCCGATTACCCGAGGATATCAAATCAATTAGCAATAAACGAACACAAAATATAATTAAGAAAACAGGAATAAATAAATTGCTGAAAAGAAGGTAGAATGATAAACCAAAACTGGAAACCTCAGAATAAAATTTTATAAATATATAATTAGTCTGATACACCCAACTTCTCCAATTCTAATACAACTCGGGAATCCATCTCTAATGGACCCCTAATAATAATCCAAACTGTAATGGAAGCTACTTAAAGAACATCCAGAGGAAACCATGGAGGAAAGTCCTACGTCGTCGGAAGAGTGAGTAGTAGTCTCCGCTCAGCATGATCAAGTCTAAGTCTGGAACTGACATGTACCTGAAAAAAAGAGGTGGGTTAGGCCCACGAATAAGTTCTAACTAACTACAATCCAAGTAGAGACTCGATACGCATATACATTATAACCAACTCAATAATAACTAAATAGTCCGTAGATATGTATATTCACACTACAGGACTCTCACTGGACTATGGAGAGGGCCTCAACCTGAATAGAAGGCAACATGCGAAAACGCACCCATAGGTGGGCATGAGTACCTAGACCTAACAGGGTACACCTCAACCTCTCATATCCAGCTACGCATCCTACTGCATATACGCACCCTAACCAACGAGCCTGAGACTCAAGCTCATCTCGTGGTACCATAAAAATATATTTAAAATCCATACATATCCATCCACAGGAAATCCAATAAATCATTCAGCTTATTCACCAATAAATCATTCAGCTTATTCAGCTGCACAGACTTATACAAGAGATCCAATAAGTCATTCAGTTTATTCAACCGCACAGACTTAAATATAAGGAGAATTATGTTTTTATAATTCGCACCCTTATTCCAAAATAGGTAGGACTGAGTATTTTGAATCAGTCGGTCCCTAGTATACCACCGTCCCATACCGGTGCATACAATCCACAAAATCCATATAATTGATAGAACAGGTAAAACCGTTCAGCAATTAAAATCCATAAGGTAGGAATTAGCGTTTTGAGATAAACCATACCTAGTATGTCACCGTCCCATACCGGTGCATACAATCCTCCATATCCGTGTAAATTACAATATATAAATAATAAGCAAGTAATTTACAGTCCTAAACCAAATATTCATACCATTGCAGAAAAGTAATTAAAATTTCAGCAATTTAAATCCAAGATCTAAACCATGTATTTGCAAAAAACGGTGTAATAGTTCAACAACCAGCATCCAGAGCATGCATAGATCAGTTTTAATAAATCAACAACTCTATCATGCATTTAAACCAGTTTTATAATCATGTTATAATCCAAACAATTGCTAAATTAATTTAAGCAATTTAGTTCTTTCCATCCGGTAACAGCCTACTACGTGCTATACTCGTATTCTATTTTATCCTTTAACACGGAGCCATACCCTATGCCCCAAGTCCAATTTACTAATTAAAAGACTCCACCATGCATCTAAAACCTAATTTAGAATCATGTTATAGCATTTTAAAGTGTCGAATTAAACTAGACAATTAATTGCCTTCCAGTCGTTAACCGTACGCATAGTTGTTAAATAGCGTACTATTAATTCCATTAACACAAAAGGGGTATTTTATGCAATTAAAGACCTTGATTACAGGTTAAACTAATTAATGAAAACCCCATTAAAATTCTAAAATTGTTCAAGAACCCCAAGTGCCCAAAGAGTAGCTAAAAACATTACAGTACTCGTCAAATTCCATCAAATTGGAAAGAGCCTGCTCTTGGCAAAGTAGAGCAGGCTCCAAAAAAGGCTAGAGCCGGCTCCATACAACCTTGGAGCCGGCTCTAATCAGGTGGGAGCCGGCTCTTGGCATTCCAGAGCCGGCTCTTCTTCCCCCTGTGAGCCTTCTCTCCGTTCTGCTCTGTTTCAGCTTCTCTGCTCCTTCACCGGATTATACCTATCACTCTATTGGTTTTTAAAACTAATCATAGGAGTCTAATTTACACCCAATAGCATCCCATCAGATTGTTATAGCAGTAGGAATTTAATACGACATCAAAACAACAATCGACGTAACATGTCTTTATGCTCAAAACTGAAACAAGTTAAGTTCTATATGACAGTTAATCCATAGCTACAAAGGCATTTAAACCTCTACATCTCCAAAAACGGTAACCCGATTTGCCTCTAACAATTTATGCATTATTTTACTATAAACACCAGTGTTTTAATCCAGTTAACCAACCCTTAGAAACTTTAATATGGCCTTAGAACATACTAAAAACCCCAATTATATCTTCTAACAGGATCTGAAATTTCCAACATCCAACCCTCGTAGCCCAAACGGTCGCCGAAACATCAAAAACTGGAAAAACCTTGAAGAAGCTTGCTCTTCTAAAAGAAGAGCCTGCTCTCTTTTGCTAGGAGCCGGCTCTCCTAGTCTTGGAGCCGGCTCCAAGTCCCCTAAGAGCTGGCTCTTTGATTTTAAGAGCCTGCTCTTTGTTTCCAAAGAGCCTGCTCTTTAAACTTTGAGCCGTCTCTCTTCTTGTGTGTTCATCGTTTCCACGTCCGGTGAATTTTTGAGGAACTGTCTTCCAATCCTAAGGTTCTTAAATGTTTAAACTAAGTTTCCACATGTTCCAGAATCTATTGAATTCTCTGTTCAATTACCAAACTCAATTTAATACATGGATTTTGCAAAAAAGAATTTAATACGAGCAGTTTAAGCATTCTTGAGCATCGACTGTTGTGGCCAATCAAACTTGCAACCTAAATTAATTCTAGTGTTTCCCAACATGTTGTAGAACTAATTAGAATCATTACTCATCAGATTACACGAATTAAACAGAAGTTACACAAGGAAGAAATTAAAACATCTAGTACACACATTACAACTACAATCAGTTTTAAAAACAACAGAGGTACAAGAAATCCAGTTTAATTTTAATCCTTAACAGTTTCCCTGGAGTTATGTTAGACATGCAAAGAACACGAATCAACGGGATAGGGTTAGGATTAGAACTTGCCTTACACCGACGTCGTCCTAAAGTCTCCGGCCAACCCCCTGTTTTTTCCCTCTCTGTTGCTTCCCAGACTTCTCCCAAATTACTTTTGCCTTTTCTATATCGTGAATACAACCCTCAACCCTAGGCAGAACATCACTGGTATATTTATAGACCACCAATTCTAGGTTCCATTAAACCCTACATGATTTATCCGGCCCATAGACCAACCTATATTATACCAACGTCGGCTGCATAAATGAAGGTGATAATAACACTAAAACCCTAACCTAATCTTACCATAGTGGAAATTAAATAGAACACAATTTAAATAATTCAAAGAATTCACATTAAACAATTAAATCCATTTAATTCAAATTGTAAATAATAAATGCAAATCAATAATCAATTATTGTAATTAAACCCATCAACACCTAGCCACGTAAGCACCTCCAACATAATTAAAATAAATACTGAAAACAATAAAATAAATAATAAAATTCCGATTATATTTTTTTTACGTTTTAGGGGTATTACATTCTTCCCCCCTAACAAACGGAATTCCATCCTCGGAATTCACGAAACTCTAAATTATTTTCTTTACAATTTATTTCCATTCTCGTGTGGACTCAACTCTATCAGTATGAATAGATTGAGTCATAACCTGGCAACTAACCCATGCCTTCCTAAGTATAGTTATATTGTGTGAAACCTTTGCAAAGCAACCATGCCGACAATTTAACCATGTCGTTGGCAAATAACCTATGCCGCCCTAAGTATATTTAGTTATACTTGACAAATCAACCATGTATTAATTTAACCATAAACCGATTGTAAACTTAACAAAGAACTAAGTCACCCATAGTCTGAGCATGCATATCAAATGCATAACATTAATTTAAAAACTAACCAATCCAGATAAACAAATTAAACATGTCTTAAATCATCCGGTTCACGTGACCAGACAATCGATGTCCTGATGCACCTTATAATCGTCCGAGTGCATTGAGAAAAAGTGCCGATATTATATCACATTCATTTTGACAATACTAACCGAAACTACTAAACCTCCGACAGTACCTTAAGCTCTAGTTGAGTAAAGTAACACCTCCACGAAGATCAATCCCAACATTTGCAGTTGATTTTCTTAACCTCAGTGATAACAGCCAGTGTCAGTATTATACAGGCTATAACTTCAACTGTGAACTCAACAACGAATAGAAAGATATGAATATCTGATCGGTTGGTGAGAGCGTCCACTTCCCTATTTCCTTCCACCAACTGTACCAACTGGTCTAGGACCAGCAGTTTCCGTCTGCACCCATTGTTTAAATTGGTCCAAGTCCAATAGTGTTTCTATCCAATCATATGACCATTTATTTACAAAATCCTAGCGTACAAAGCGCTATTATCCATGTCATCAAAATAATAGTTGGTTGATCACATGCTTGTGTCCCCAACCACTCCATACTCCCAATCCGGACAAATTAAAAAAAAAAATGAAACACATAACAACAAAATAAAACACATAATATCAAAATGCAACACAAAATAACAAAATCAAACACATAGATACACACAATGCAACAAATCAACTAAAATATAATTCCTAATTAAAACATCCTCCATTCAAGAGAAGAAAACCTCCTTTGAACTCAAGTTCACAACTTATGTCACAAAAGTCCATTTCGCGGTTTCGTGAGTAATCGTCCAACCGTGAAACCTGTCTTTAACATTGGCTTAAAAGCAATATACTTTTGCCTACGCAAATATAAGAACTCCATCTGATTCCCAACCACCTAAAGAGTACTTCTTAATTGACTCTCTAAGAGATGACACAAAAATTCCATCCACATGTAGATTGATCTATACCAATTCTACTAGTATCATTCACCATACTGCTGGTGAATGAGATCACTTCCGTGCGATCCTTCATTTTCAAGCTTTAATATCCCCTTTCTCGAAGACACTGACATTTCCTCCCTTAGGATCCTCTTCAGAATCCTATTCTTCGCTTGCCTCCTTTTAGAGATCACCCGAAGTTGTGTTGGCCCCGACATGCGGTGACCTAACACCTATATCTTAATCCATTCTTGGCGTATACTTTCCAAGTAATGCCAATCTTAGGACTAAATCTTTGAACCCTAAGTTCTATTTCTGACAAAGAACTTGACAACATCCTCCTTTACTCCATGGGGTCTATATTGCTTTCACCTTGAACTCGATCCTCCTCCTAGTGTCAACCATTCCATAATTATGGAATATAATTGACATCAGCTCCTCTTACCAAACCGTAACAAGAGTACAACGAATCCTAATATGGCTCTAAGTTTTTAAGAGACGCAATGCGGAAGTCTTACAACGAAAACACTCCTAAGGACACTAGAACCTGGAGTGCTCTGATACCAACTGTGATACCCCCGGATTTTCGGATGCGGGTTGGCCAGGCCCACGCTCGATTACCCGAGGATATCAAATCAATTAGCAATAAACGAACACAAAATATAATTAAGAAAACAGGAATAAATAAATTGCTGAAAAGAAACTAGAATGATAAACAAAAACTGGAAACCTCAGAATAAAATTTTATAAATAAATAATTAGTCTGATACACCCAACTTCTCCAATTCTAATACAACTCGGGAATCCATCTCTAATGGACCCCTAATAATAATCCAAACTGTAATGGAAGCTACTTAAAGAACATCCAGAATAAACCATGGAGGAAAGTCTTACGTCGTCGGAAGAGTGAGTAGTAGTCTCCGCTCAGCATGATCAAGTCTAAGTCTGGAACTGACATGTACCTGAAAAAAAGAGGTGGGTCAGGCCCACGAACAAGTTCTAACCTACTACAATCCAAGCAGAGACTCGATACGCATATACATTCTAACCAACTCAACAATAACTAAATAGTCCGTAGATATGTATATTCACACTACAGGACTCTCACTGGACTATGGAGAGGGCCTCAACCTGAATAGAAGGCAACATGCGAAAACGCACCCATAGGTGGGCATGAGTACCTAGACCTAACAGGGTACACCTCAACCTCTCATATCCAGCTACGCATCCTACTGCATATACGCACCCTAACCAACGAGCCTGAGACTCAAGCTCATCTCGTGGTACCATAAAAATATATTTAAAATCAAATCCATACCTATACATCCACAGGAAATCCAATAAATCATTCAGCTCATTCACCAATAAATCATTCAGCTTATTCAGCTGCACAGACTTATACAAGAGATCCAATAAGTCGTTCAGTTTATTCAACCGCACAGACTTAAATATAAGGAGAATTATGTTTTTATAATTCGCACCCTTATTCCAAAATAGGTAGGACTGAGTATTTTGAATCAGTCGGTCCGTAGTATACCACCGTCCCATACCGGTGCATACAATCCACAAAATCCATATAATTGATAGAACAGGTAAAACCGTTCAGCAATTAAAATCCATAAGGTAGGAATTAGCGTTTTGAGCTAAACCATACCTAGTATGTCACCGTCCCATACCGGTGCATACAATCCTCCGTATCCGTGTAAATTATAATATATAAATAATAAGCAAGTAATTTACAGTCCTAAACCAAATATTCATACCATTGCAGAAAAGTAATTAAAATTTCAGCAATTTAAATCCAAGATCTAAACTATGTATTTGCAAGAAACGGTGTAATAGTTCAACAACCAGCATCTAGAGCATGCATAGATCAGTTTTAATAAATCAACAACTCTATCATGCATATAAACCAGTTTTATAATCATGTTATAATCCAAACAATTGCTAAATTAATTTAAGCAATTTAGTTCTTTCCATCCGGTAACAGCGTACTACGTGCTATACTCGTATTCTGTTTTATCCTTTAACACAGAGCCATACCCTATGCCCCAAGTCCTATTTACTAATTAAAAGACTCCACCGTGCATCTAAAACCTAATTTAGAATCATGTTATAGCATTTTAAAGTGTCGAATTAAACTAGACAATTAATTGCCTTCCAGTCGTTAACCGTACGCATAGTTGTTAAATAGCGTACTATTAATTCCATTAACACAAAAGGGGTATTTTATGCAATTAAAGACCTTGATTACAGGTTAAACTAATTAATGAAAACCCCATTAAAATTCTAAAATTGTTCAAGAACCCCAAGTGCCCAAAGAGTAGCTAAAAACATTACAGTACTCGTCAAATTCCATTAAATTTGAAAGAGCCTGCTCTTGGCAAAGTAGAGCAGGCTCCAAAAAAGGCTAGAGCCGGCTCCATACAACCTTGGAGCCGGCTCTAATCAGGTGGGAGCCGGCTCTTGGCATTCCAGAGCCGGCTCTTCTTCCCCCTGTGAGCCTTCTCTCCGTTCTGCTCTGTTTCAGCTTCTCTGCTCCTTCACCGGATTATACCTATCACTCTATTGGTTTTTAAAACTAATCGTAGGAGTCTAATTTACACCCAATAGCATCCCATCAGATTGTTATAGTAGTAGGAATTTAATACGACATCAAAACAACAATCGACGTAACATGTCCTTATGCTCAAAACTGAAACAAGTTAAGTTCTATATGACAATTAATCCTTAGCTAGCAGTAATTAAAGCTTAGGCATACTTGTTCCTACCACAGTTCCATGTTTAACATGGTGCAACCATCCTTAATAATCTGCTAGATTAGATCAAAGGCAATTAAACCTCTACATCTCCAAAAACGGTAACCCGATTTGCCTCTAACAATTTATGCATTGTTTTACTATAAACACCAGTGTTTTAATCCAGTTAACCAGCCCTTAGAAACTTTAATATGGCCTTAGAACATACTAAAAACCCCAATTATATCTTCTAACAGGATCTGAAATTTCCAACATCCAACCCTCGTAGCCCAAACGGTCGTCGAAACATCAAAAACTGGAAAAACCTTGAAGAAGCTTGCTCTTTTAAAAGAAGAGCCTGCTCTCTTTTGCTAGGAGCCGGCTCTCCTAGTCTTGAAGCCGGCTCCAAGTCCCCTAAGAGCTGACTCTTTGATTTTAAGAGCCTGCTCTTTGTTTCCAAAGAGCTTGCTCTTTAAACTTTGAGCCGTCTCTCTTCTTGTGTGTTCATCGTCTCCACGTCCGGTGAATTTTTGAGGAACTGTCTTCTAATCCTAAGGTTCTTAGATGTTTAAACTAGGTTTCCACATGTTCCAGAATCTATTGAATTCTCTGTTCAATTACCAAACTCAATTTAATACATGGATTTTGCAAAAAAGAATTTAATACGAGCAGTTTAAGCATTCTTGAGCATCGACTGTTGTGGCCAATCAAACTTGCAACCTAAATTAATTATAGTGTTTCCCAACATGTTGTAGAACTAATTAGAATCATTACTCATCAGATTACACGAATTAAACAGAAGTTACACAAGGAAGAAATTAAAACATCCAGTACACACATTACAACTACAATCAGTTTTAAAAACAACAGAGGTACAAGAAATCCAGTTTAATTTTAATCCTTAACAGTTTCCCTGGAGTTATGTTAGACATGTAAAGAACACGAATCAATGGGATAGAGTTAGGATTAGAACTTGCCTTACACCGACGTCGTCCTAATGTCTCTGGCCAACCCCCTGTTTCTTCCCTCTCTGTTGCTTCCCAGACTTCTCCCAAATTACTTTTGCCTTTTCTATATCGTGAATACAACCCTCAACCCTAGGCAGAACATCACTGGTATATTTATAGACCACCAATTCTAGGTTCCATTAAACCCTACATGATTTATCCGGCCCATAGACCAACCTATATTATACCAATGTCGGCTGCATAAATGAAGGTGATAATAACACTAAAACCCTAACCTAATCTTACCATAGTGGAAATTAAATAGAACACAATTTAAATAATTCAAAGAATTCACATAAAACAGTTAAATCCATTTAATTCAAATTGTAAATAATAAATGCAAATCAATAATCAATTATTGTAATTAAACACATCAACACCTAGCCACGTAAGGACCTCCAACATAATTAAAATAAATACTGAAAACAATAAAATAAATAATAAAATTTTGATTATATTCTTTTTACGTTTTAGGGGTATTACAAATCCTGACAGTGTTGTTAAGATAGCAACTGATCCCACTCCTGTTGAAAATGTTAGGAGATTTTAGAGAATTTTTATCTACTATTCTGCAATGAAAATAGGTTTCAAGGAATGTTGTAGGCCACTAATTGGTGTGGATGGTAGCTTCCTTAAGGGACAATATGGTGGCCATCTTTTGAATACAGTCTCTACTGGTGAAAATAACCAAATGTTCCCAGTTGCATATGTAGTAGTGCAGGCTGAGACAAGGGATTATTGGGAATGGTTTATGGGAGAACTGATGAATGCTTTAAGGCATCACTATGGTATCACATTCATATATGACAGATAAAAGGTTAGTATATTTCATATGTTTGCTAATTTTTAATACTTTACAATCTTGGAATTTAATTATGTTTGGTTTAAATTATGGTTCTCACTTAGTATGTTTGTTGTTTTGTTTGTAATTCAGGGTTTAGTGGACACATTTGAGAACATCATGCAAGGGAGTGATCACAGGTATTGTGTGAGACACCTGTATGAAAACTTCAAGCTGAGGTTCAAAGGGCAGCAGCTGAAGATTGAGTTATGGGAGGCTGCAAGGGCATGTATAGAAGCTGATTTTGAACAACATATGAGAAATATTAGGCAGATAAATGTTGAAGCACATGATTGGTTGAGAAAGGTCCCATCTCATTTGTGGTCTAAGTTAATCTTCAGTTTTACTTCAAAAAATGATGTGGTGATCAATAATATGTGTGAAAGTTGGAACTCGGTTATTCTTGAAGCAAGAGACAAACCAATCATGTATATGCTGGAGTAGATCCGGAGGCATCTCATGCTAAGGTTCCAAGTTAAGAGAGAGTGGATGGAATCACAGCCTAGCTTCTTATGTCCAGATATACAGAAGTAGTTGAACAAGGTGAAACAAACAGCTAGAATTTGCAAGGTGTATTACACTGGTGAGAACAAGTATGAGGTTCAATGCTATGGAATTAGTGAGGCTGTCGACCTTAACCATAGAACATGCAGCTGTAAGGTTTGGAGTTTGACTGGTATCCCTTACAAGCATGCTATAGCATGCATATTTACCAAAAGAGACCAACATAAAACATATGTTGATCAATTCTATCACAGGGAAACTTACTTGAGGTCATATGTTGGGTTAATCATGCCCATTCCTATGAGAAAGTTAATGAAAACAGACCCTATTAACCCTTTGCTTCCACCTTACTTTAGAAAACCTACTGGTAGACCAAAGAAGGATTGAAAAAAGAAAAATGATGACCCCAAGAGCTCAACTAAACTTAGTAGGTCTAAGGAAAGTCTGAAATGCTCAAAATGTAAGGAGAAGGGTCATAATTCAATAACTTGTAAGTTACTTGAAGCATTGGTCATTGAAAAACCTCCACTAAGAAAAGGAGGTAGACCACCAATTCTTGGCAGAGGAAGAGCAAGGGGAGAAATAGATGGTATTGGTGATGGTGAAGTAGCAGTAAGGGGAAGAGGTAGGGGAAGACCCAGAAGGGGTGGAAGAGTAAGAGGAAGTAAAGTTCCAAGTACGGTACATTCAAATCAAGAGGTAAGGCTACTTAATAATCATAAAACATATCTTCAAGTTAATTTTTTTTATTCTTAGGATTGAATTTACCTCACTATTACTATTGACTTTCAATTTTTAGGTTCAAAATATAACAATGTCCTAGCTAGAATCAACTCGAGCATCATCTTCTAGGTATTACAATTTTTGTTGTCTTGATGTGGATAATTTTTTTTTAGAGATTACAACAAATTCTCATGTATTGACAGGTCAATGATGGATGGTAGTGAGTATACATGTTGGTAATTCTTATGGTTGCAGCTTCTGGTGATGTTTTTTTTTTTGCTGATGTTGATGGTTCCCACTTGCTGTTGGGGTTGTTTATTTTGTTGATGTTGATGGTTCCCAGTTGTTGTTGGAGATTTTATTCTATTTTTTTTTTTTTTTTTTTTTTTTTTTTTTTTTTTTTTACTGTTGTTGATGAAAATCTTAACAATTTAGAGATGTGATTAGATTAGTATCTATGAAATTACCTTAGTAATGTTATCAAGTTTCTCTTGCTGCTACTGCTACTATGACTGAAGAACTAATTTGTTATTTTGTTCACTGCAACACTATGGTTGTTAAGTGCTGTGTTATGTGATCTTAAGAATGTTATTTAAGTATGTTAAGTCTTTTGGCTATTATGTTAAATATTCTCTTTTTTCTCTTGCTTATATTACATATACTTCTGGTAACTGGGAATGAAAAGCCAGAATATGATGTAGTTATGAGATTGATATTAAGTGTTGTGCATATAGATACAATTTCTTAACTAAAACCAAAGTTCTGTAAATTGCATCAACATTGATACAATAGACTCGAGATCCCAATTTCAATCAAACTCTATTACCAACTTTTTTGTCCATTCCATAAAAACAGAACAAAAAGGAAGCAATTTATAGCCATATGCATCAAATGAAATTAATAACATAGTAACCAATTAAGAAAAAAAGGAAAATAATTTTCATTATTCATCAAAATATTACAAAAACTTGAAGACCCTGAACAAAAGTTACAACACAACCCAACTCCCAAAACAGAACCTTCAATACACAACCTTAACTTCCACAATAGCACCTTCAACACACAAGCTTAACTCCCAAAACAGAAAATTCATTTTAACAAAAAGGAAACAATTAGAATTACAATTGACAACCCAAAGAAATATAAGCTTGCAACAAACATTAACTTAGCAATTGAATTGATGTCAGTCATAGGTGCTAGACAAGGAACTGGATGTGCTTTATCTTCATCTGTTGTAGTAGTTATTGGATGATTCCACCATATAAAAAATTACTGACTTCATCCTTGCACTTGAAATAAAGCTTTCAAGGATTGTTTCGTGACTCAGAAATGAATATGCCTGCCCTTTGGTCACAAAAACATTTTCTTTTTCGAAAAGGACCCCTTCGGTAGGAAGTACGGGTCGATGATACAGAACTCATTCTCTGCAAATAATATCATATAAGCATAAAATTCGTACCTCAATACATACACACACACACACACATATATATAGACACACACACACACATAGAGACATATATATGCTAAACATTCATAACGCAAGCAATTTCTGGATTTTTCCGAAGACGACGGCCACAAATGAACACTTACAGAAATAAAGAGATGAATACAAACCCTTACCAAGACCTTAATCGATATTTCTGAAAATGAAGGCCATAGATGTTGCTTGACTGATTTTGGGAAGAGACGTTCAGTCGATCTAAGGCAAGCAATTTATGGATTTTGATTTGAAGGGTGTGTTTGGCTGTCCCATTTTTAACCCATCTATAGGCTGAAATATGACTGTTTGGTTATAACGATAACAAGTAAGGGCATTTTTGTCCTTTTATGTGCATAAGGGCATTCTGGGTCTTTATTTTACACATCTGCATCACGTGATGGCACATGCCATTTTTAACAGTCAAAGTTGCCGGATTCTTGCCGGATGGAGTCATTTGCAACAAAATTGAATACATCAAGGGGTTCGTTGCAACTTTTATAGTTCAGGGGGTTAGTTGCTGATATGCCAATAGTTCAGGGGGTTTTTGGCATTTAACCCTTAAATTTATTCTAAGAAAAAGTTCTCTTTATTTATTACTTTCTTGATTTTGAAATAAAGGACAATATGAATTTGTGATTGATTTTGAAATAACATATAATGTGAATTTGTGGTCGTACCACATACCGTTAGTAAAAATTACATACTCACCGTTGAGTAGATAAATATTATCCCTTTTTTCTATATCTTTTTTATGAATATTTATGTAATTTGACATCATCTCCTAACTCCAGTCACCTGCGAGTAAAAAAGATAATTTTGTAATAAGTCATAAATTGTGGAGGTGTGTTGCCGAAAAAAAGAAAGGGAGTATTTTGCAACTCTTTGAAACTATAGAGGGTTTAATGCAATTCGCCTAAATAAAAAGTTCAAACAAATTTTAAAGAAGTTAACATTTTTGTTTTAAAACTTAAAACTAGCAGTAGAATCGGTGATATCCCCAAACTGAGCTCTAGTGCCGCCAAAATGTATAAGCGTAAGCGAAAGACCCGAAAGACTGTGAAGGCGGCGATGTCGTCGATCTGCGCAGTCCTACCCGAAGAGATGGTTGTTGACATACTGTCTCGACTCCCGGCGAAGTCTCTCTGCCGATTCAAGTGTGTATGGAAATCATGGTTTGCTCTAATCTCAAGCCCTTATTTCGCCAAATCACACCTCAATCGAAATGACAAACGCGAGAGTTATTCTAATTTCTGACTTTCTTTACTCCATAGACTGCACCGAAGCATTCAATAACAATGACGTGATTGCAACGAAGCATGATTTCCCTATGATCAAAGACCCATATTTGTTCAATGATATCTTGGCTTCTTGCAACGGTTTGTTTCTGGTTAACCACAAAGAGGGAACCAAGTTTTTATTGAATCCATCAACTGGAGAGTCCAGGAAATTACCTGATTACGATTTTGGCGTCAATCCAACTTCTAGGTGCTGCATATATGGACTTGGGTAGGATTCCTCTCTAGATGATTACAAGGTTATAGCAGTTTCCTACTACTTAAAGTTGAGTACAATGAATGTACTGATACATTTGTAAGTGTCCATTCACTCAAAACCAATTCAATCAAAACCAGTTGTTGGAGGATTCAAGATTTCCCTTATGATCTTTCTCGTGCTTGGCCTTACCCAGGTGTTTTCGTAAATGGGTCTATTCATTGGTTAGTACGTAGGTCTTGGGATCGGTCACCTGTCATTACTGCTTTTGCCACCTACCTCATTTGGAAAGGGTAGAGCAGCACAAGGTTTGGGACTTCTTGGAGGGTGTCTCTTCTGCCAGATTGGACGGGGGGATACTTAGGTGGTTGTACTTTGGGTGATGAAAGAGTATGGGGTGACTGAGTCATGGAACAAGTCTACAATGTATATTTTTTTCAGGGTGAAGTTAAAAAAAAAAAAAAAACCCTTCAACTATTAGCCAGCAGAAAATCTCTATGTTCTACTAATTTGACATATAACCCTCCTAAACTAACTAATTTGGTGCAATTAACCCCGTCCGGTGATAAGCCGGTTGAATTTGACCGTGAAGACGCACATGATGGGTCATGTGACAACTCAAATTTTGTTAAATGACCATATAACCCTTTATGAAGCTAAAAGACCATAATGCCCCTTTTATTACCGTTAAATCCCAACCAAACATTGCCCTATTTATGTGGTTAGAAACCCTAAATCGCCTCATTCTTTATCTTCCTCGATCAGCCACCATAATGCCCTTCTATGTATATCTTCCCTAAATTTCTCATTCCCCATCTTCCTCGATTGATTTGTGGCTAGATTTATATATATATATATATATATATATATATATATATATATATATATATATTTCATTTGTAAAAGAGGTGTGAAAGAATATGTATCTACTTCATGAACTGTAATTTCTCCCAAAAAAAAAAATAATAATTAAAAAAAAATTCCTTCTTTACTCCATCCTCACCGATCACCACGTTCTCAATCTGCCACTATCTCTCTCCGGCGATTGAACTTCCGTCATCAAATCCGTGCCTCTAACGCCGTAGACTTAGAGAACTTAGTCAGAATATAGCTCGGCGATGAGCTTGTGGCGGTGTTTGGCATGGAGACGGCTGGTTCAGGACGGCAGTGAATCAACGACTAAAGAAGTCGCGATTCCGGTGATGGGCTGTTATAAAGAAGCTCGGCCGTGATTGGGTTTGATGGCAGCCGGCAGGACTGAAAGGCTACGAGCTTGGCTTCTGATGGTGGCGATCGGCGGTGGAGAGGACAGTGGAGTGAACTCATTGCTGTACATCGCCGGAACAGTCTCTGATTTTCGACGTTGTGAAGCTGTGGTCGCCGGCGTTGATTCCCTCTCTCTCTCTCTCTCACTCTATATATATATATATATATATATATATATATATATATATATATATATATATATATATAGAGAGAGAGAGAGAGAGAAAGAGGGAATCATATATATATATATATATGATATATTTATCTCTATATATAACCAAAGAAAGAGGAAAGCAAAATTAGGCCTATTTAGCTACAAGTATAGCACTGTCCTAGGGTGTTTCAGCTTATACTCTGACTGATTTCTCTAAGTCTACGGCATCGGAGGCACGGATTTGGTAACGGAAGTTCAGTCGCCGGAGAGAGATGGAGTAAAAAAGGATTTTTTTTTTTTTTTTTTTTTTTTTCAGAGATGGGACACCCTCTATGTCAGACCATGGTTTTTGTTGCTGATAATTTAATTGAAATGACATAGTTTTTATAAGGGGTAAAATTATCTTTTACTATTTTTGTTTTCACCAATTGGTCGAAGATGTCATATTGGGGGTTAATTGCACCAAATTCAATAGTTTGAGGGGGTAAATTGTAGTTCAAGGGGGTTAATTGCACATGACCAATAGTTGAAAGGGATTTTTTGCACTTTACCCTATTTTTTATGACATGTGCAGTTTGGTACCCTTATGTTTACGGCTGGATAAGGAAGTCATGATGGAAATGAATAAAAGTAAATTAGTTACATTCACTACTTAAGAAGAAAGTTTGAGGTATACAATGGTGCATGGCACGCCAACTTACTTATTCGCATCAACGGCTTATGTGGAGAGCATTGTCTCACCTTATTATAACTGTGGGATTGACCGAAAATATGAAAGGGGGTGAAAACTCAAAATAATTATATCTATATAGGTAAATTGATGGTTTTATTCTATCTTTTGCTGTTAAATTTCTATATATTCATATTATGTGCCCTCATTATCATCCTTGCCATATTTTATATGCCACAATTATTATAAAATTTTTGGCATTTGCATGACTATATGCTTGTTATTGTTTATTGAGTGATATAGTTTCGAGTCTAAAGTTGAACTGAATTGTAAGATTCAATGTCATTGAAAGTGGATATTTTCTATACAAGTTGTGTGGGTCCATTTAACCTAATAAGTGTTAACAATTATCTTCTCTAAGAGCTTAAGTTATTAGAGATGGTAGAATTTAAATATTTAAATCCTTCAACACATCCCCTCATGTGTACTAGCATGGACTTGCTTTAGGTCCAACACGTATTTCAATTTTAAATGAGGGTGGCGGTGAGGTGCTGAGGTTTGAACACAGGTTCTACGTGCACTGATACCTTGTTAAATAGTATAAAAGATTGAAGAAAGAAGTTAAGTTTCAATAACATAAGGATATACGTGGTTCGATCTACATCCATAGCACACAAAGTCCAAAGATCTACATCACTTCTATTATATTATGTCTTTATACGTTTACAATGATCACCTTTTTTTATAGGTGAAATAATACAAGGGATAAATATGGAAAATAATTTGATGGAGGATTCCTAAATCAATCCCATAATGATCTCCTATCAATATTCTATCAAGGCTTAAATTACTCCAATCATTATATTCTCGAACGCTCCCCCCAAGGTGGTACACGGAGATTTTAACTGTCCAAGTTGAAATTAAATACGAAGTTCTCGAGACAAATTCAATGACTATCACCATTGAGATGCTGAGAATGCTAATCTTTAATGCTTTCACCGAAGAGAAATATAGAGTTTAACAGAGACAATATTTATGGTCTTTTCAGTTTAAATTTTGGCTGGGGCGATTTTCTAGTTGATTTGTGTAAGAAACCATTCCACCTAATTTTGAAGATACTGTTAATATTTAGATAAAATTGTTAGTCTCTCTATGAGTTATTGGTTTGGTTATAGAATTTTTAGATAAGTAATAATTCATTAAAGGCCCTCAAGAGGGGAGCGAGCACTATAACTTTAAGCTATCCACAAAATCCAAAAGACTATCCGTAGATATACAATTTCGACCAAAATAATTTGAGATATCATTTATGTACTACCTATTTAGGGCCCGTTTACTAACGCTTTTACTTTCTTACTTTCGCTTTTTCAAAAAGTAAAATCATGATTTTGATTTCTTTGAGATGAAACAAAAAGTAAAATTATGTTTAGTAAACTGCGAGTTACTTTTGAAATTTGAAAGCAAAACACAGAAAGTGTGTTTAGGAAACTGCTGTCTACTTTTGAAATTTGAAAGCAAAACACAGAAAGTGTGTTTAGTAAAAAATAATAAATTTATGTTTTTGCTTTTAGTAATTTACATTGTTTTATATCTTTTTATATCTATTGCATTTTGGCATTTATAAAGTCTATTAACAAATAAAACTGCCGAATTATTTTAGCCTTGACATTATTGCTGATTAAATTTAATCTTTAGAAGAAACAAATTCAACCTTCATAATCAAGTTAAAAGCTGAGGCTAATGATTTCTTCTATTTTTTTGGGTTACACCCAAAACTTACATATTAGTAATGCATGGCTATAATTGCTAAGCCTATGTTAAACCCTTTTTCACAATTATTAAAGTAAATGTCATTAGTCTGCTCTTTATTTTATTTTTCACAAAAAGATAAATCATTTATGGCTCATTACCAAATAAAAAAAGGAAAATTATTAGAAAATAATTCTGCTGCCGGGGTTTGAACCTGGGATTTCAAAAATTAGCTGAAATTTCCAATGTGGTACAACATATCTCATGCTAATTATTCTGCATTTTATGGAATTTATATTACAAGAATGAAATTCTCTTTCGATCCTTTTAGTCCCTACCCATGGGGCATGAACTCTATTAAGATATGCTCAATTGGAGTGTTGGAGAAAAATTCTACTTTCCTTTATTGAGATTTGTGGGGGTTAATTGGAACTTTGTAATTTTACATGACATTACAAAGTCTCTACAAAAATCAAAGTGATTATAATTTTTAAAAATAAGCTGAATGAAAGTTAAGGGATACTATAGTTGATCTACTAGTTAAACCGAAATCAACAGATTCGGATCATAGGATTTTATCTAGGAATGAATCAAAAGTGCAATATCATACAACATCATTAAATTAAAGATGCAACTAGAAAAAGATGTCACATTGTTGCAACTCAATGTAATATAAAAAGATTTCAGATCATATTAGTATAGTAACAAGTGAAACACAACTCTAATTTTTCGGCCCAGCATACACATAATATCAAAAGCATATAGATTATAATATGAATTCAAATGGCATTTAGATACAAAATTAATCTAAATAAAAATGACAATATTACAATATCCAAATAGAAAATTAATTATAATAAAAGTGACAATATTACAATATCCAAATAGAAAAATAATCCTAATAAAAGTGACAATATTATAATGAGCAAATAGAAGTGATTCATCTATCACGATAGTTGTTCCACAACTCATTTGCAACTGCATCACGGGTTTCACTCATCTCTTGAATTAACTCTTGTGTAACATTTACTCTTTGAGAAGTACCACCTAGCTCCACTTCTTCTTCTTCTTCTTCTTGAAGATTGACATTTTCATCTCCATATTCATCAAAAAAACGATCTAAACGGGCTTCATAACGAATAAAATTATGCAATGTGCAATAAGCAATAACAATGAGTGCTTGTACACTCAGTTTGTAAAGAGGCATCAACTTAGGGATCGGCCAACGCATTTTTAATATACCAAAACAACGTTCTATCACATTTCTCAGTGACGAATGCCTATAGTTGAATAGTTCATGAGGACCCCTTATTCATCTATATTCCTGTAAATGATATCTTTTGCCACAATAAGGTGCTAAGAAGTACCTCATATTGGTGTACCCAGAATCCACAAGATAATACTTACCTGCACAGACAAAAAACAATTACTTTTTTTTCTAATTTAATATGATATCTTAAACACATGATATCTTAATTTAATACCTTCAGGTGGCAACGGAAAATTCATTGTAGGATAAAAAATAGTTTCCAATAATACTCTTGAGTCATTCGCGGAGTCTTCCCAACCTGCCACCACATATGTAAATTTCATGTCGAAAGAACAAATAGCCATTACATTTTGTGTTGTGTCTGATTTCCTTCCACGATAAGGAATTTGTGAAGATGCTGGGACATTTGCATGGATGTGTGTACCATCAATTGCACCAATGCAATTCTATAACACATTCTTTTGTTAGTAAATATAAATTCACAATACCAATTAATTAAGTAAAAATATTTTTCTTAAAAAAACTACCTGAAAGAATGGAAAGTATTTCTCATTATGTTGAATCTCCAATGGTACCTCGTTTATATTTGGTGGACATATTATACTCTTCCCTAATTTGCAAACATACTTTAAAACTCGGTGGAAATATTTATGCACAGTCCCCGTAGAATGTTGATAACTTTTTGCCACCACTCGAACACTCTCATTGTGTGCTAGAGTATACAAGAGCATTGCAACTTGTTCTTGTACGGTTAAGTATCTAGAATCTTCCAAGCCCAATCCCTTTGACCGTTCACATAAATTTCTAAATACATGATTATCCATCCTAAAGAGTCGATAACACCTAATGGGGTGGCCATTTACTAGTTCAAGTATATAATTATGGCTTTGAAGCATAGAAGTCATACATGGTCTTGGTGGAAGCATATAATGTTCCATGTACTCTATGACCATGTAAATAAACAACAAACACACCCCCATTTCCTCCTCTTCATCTTCATCATCATCATCAATTAAAGTAGGCAAACAAAATGGATCCATAATGGTAAACCTGATGCAATGAAACATGAGATGCATAAAATAATAATGCATTCAATAAAAGTTAGGGGAAAAAATGACTTCATCTTCAAATGACATATAAAATATCTCAGATTAACACAATAAAAATGACACAAATTAAAGCAAAGAAATGATAAACATTCGCAAAACAAATCCAGGGACTTAACATTAGACATAAGTTTACTAGTTCTAAATCACAGACATAAGTTTACTAGCTTAAACAAATCCCAAATAGAAATTACAAACACCAACAGAAAAAACATTGTCTCAAACAAACACAACAATTGCAACCCATCAACACATAATGTTGCAGCCTATCAATCTAGTCCCAGTTATAGCCTTTCAAGCCATTCCCGCTTCTTCTTATCACTAAGTTTAAAAAATACTCTACTCTAGAGCGGATCACCACAAAATTGTTTTAGGGCCTTGAAAAATGTGTCTCCATCAATTGGTCCCATGTCTTCTAAGATTTGCAAGCATTCAGTAACTTTAGTAGAGTCTTGATCAACTTGAGACATACCACTTGAGCCTCCACCCTTGTCTAGTGCCTCTGCCTTTTTCTTAAAATATTCGCTAAATCCACTCATAGCAGATGAAATTGTCTTTTGAAAGCTCTCTTTAGTTGATCTTGTGCGAGTAAGGTTAGGAGACCGACTCCTATGACGAGAAGTATCCACCACTTCATTGATCTCATTAGGATTTTTATCTCCTTTATCACCACTAATACATGGGCTTCTATTTGAAGGGTGAGCACGATTACTAGTTGCATATGTATCATTAAATAAGTTACTAAGCAGATCATAATGTTTGCACCCTTTTTTCCGAAACCGCTTGGCATGCCTGACTTGCTGCAATTATATATTATTGTTAATTTATATGAAACAATTTACAAATAATATATTCCAACTAACCTTTTCCATCTCCTCCCATTGGACATCTGTAAGTGTGACCTAACTAATTACAGGGTCCCATGATAAACCAGTGTTGGATAGAAATTTTTTGTATGCTTTATATCTGTCTCTCAACCCATTGAATTTATTCCTCAATTGTAAGTTCGTATACTTTTCTTTAGTCAACCTTAACATCCCTTCTTCTAAATTTTTCCATCCTTCAGAAGAAATGTGCTGCCATTTCGATTTCCATTCTTTCTTTCTTCTTCCATCAAAGTTATTAAGATCTCTTCATTTTTTTGACTCCATAGAAATTGAGAACTTTGATCCTCGACCACATTATCCCCATCCAATAATTAAGTACTTTGATCCATCATTACAACAATTAATACTATGTGAATAATTATTGTATATCGAAGTGGCTAACACAACTTAATTGAGTACTTTGATACATCACTACAACAATTAACACACTTCTATAACTTAGCATTGAACATATAATACTGTAAAATAATATAAGGAACAAAATCTTTATATTACAGTAACTAACCAAAGATTTTGTGAATGAACTCCTATATAATATTTGAAAATTTTAAAATTGTAACTATTATCTACTCTACTTCTACATTAAGTGTTCAAGTACCATGTTCGCATAGTAAGGGTTTGAGTATCTAAGAGGAAACTGAAAATTAAAGATATTCAAAGAATTATTAACTTAACAGACTAGATGCAATATATATATATATATATATATATATATATATATATATATATATATCGTAAAAAACACTAAAAACTTTAACTGAGTGGGTCAAATAAGTTAGTCAGGTGAATTATGAAAGCCTTAATGAATAAAATGCCCAATCAAATATAAAATACTAGATTTCATAAAATACACTTTATCACATAAAATACACTTTAAAATCGGTTTCTGACTATCACACACTCTTACTGTGATGATGCTGATACCTTCAGAAAGCTCATTCTAAGTATATGGTACACTAATTAGACTTTCAAGTGAGAATCTCATAAGTATCCAAGGAGTCCCTATAATACCCCTAGTTTTAAAAGGGTTATAATTGGAATTTTAATATTTCTTTTAATATTTTCATTATTTATTTTATTTGCTTTTGGTATTTATGTGGCTAGGTGTTTTTCTGAATTAAATTAAGTGTTGGGTGAATTTAAATGTTTATGAATTAAATTGATTTTTTAATTGTTTTATTTTTATTTGATTTAATTGTTAATTGTATTTGAAGTTGCCTTATTTGGTTATTTGTTCTATTTAATTTAATTGTATTTTTATTTTTTTGTAATTGAATTAAATTCATTTTAAATGGATTAAATGCTGTGTTATTTAAAGGAGTTAATTAGGTTTAAATTATTAATGAATTATATTATAATGACAATTAGGGTTTGAGTTTGGTATGTCTCACGCCGACTATAATTAAGTTTTCCATCGTGGAGTAGGATTTGGTTTAGGGTTTCATAGTGCTTATATATATATACTGTTATGGTCTTCAAAGGGTTGAGAACCTTATACACGTACAGTATAATATAGAGAGAACAAAGAGGAACAGAGAGAGGTTGTGAGAAACAAACAGAGCCATTTTGGTGAGGGTTTGGCCGGGGCTTGAAGGACGGACGTAGGAGAAGGGAAGATGGAGCAATAGGAGATTTAACAGTGAATTAGATCGCCGGAAAAACTTAGAAGGACAGCAATAGAGTTTTGAATCCAAAGCTGTAAAGGCAAGATCTTTCCTTCCTCTCTCCCGTTGCCCGTGTTCTGTGCATCCGTAGATTGTCTCTAGGGCTTTAATTGACTATTAAATTGAATATTAAATGTTTAGTGTTTGCTAGATCAATTATCTGTATGTGTGCGTGAATTAATTTTGTCACGATTCATGCAAGTTTAGTTTAGTTTTCAGTGTTTACTCTTCCTAAGCATATTTGATCGGTAAATGTTCTAAGGTTTTTAGTTGATGCAAATTGACTTAAGTAAGGGTATGGGATGGTTCTGGACATACTTAGGACTCTTAGGAACCGTTTTAAAAACAAAGAGAATGAGTGGAAGTGGCCGGAGTTGATGCAGATAGTCGGAAACGGAGTTGGAATGGAAGGAGGCTCACAGAGGGGGAGAGAGCCGGCTCCAAAGTATTTTGGAGCCGGCTCCAAGGTAGTTTGGAGCCGGCTCCAAGTTCTTTTAGAGCCTGCTCAAAGTTTTCAAAGAGTAGGCTCTCTTTTATTTGATGTTTTCTACCTTTTTTTTAGTTTCCTTGTGTACTGTTTGGGGCCTTAAACAATTCTGAACAGTTATGGGACTTACTAGGGGGGGGGGTTTAATATTTTTTTTAAGGCATGATTAAAACCTTAAATTAAATAATTTATACCTCTAAGTTAATGGAACGAACAGTATAACATTATACTATTTTTTTTACATACTGTTAGCAGATGAAAGGAAACTGTTTGCTTAGTTTATTGTTAGTAATTTAATGGAATATGACGGTTGGCGAGGCCGTTCCTACACGCCAAATTGATGTGGTGAATGTGCGTTTCAAGAAAAGCCTTTTTGGTCAAGTTTAAATTTATAAAAACCACTACCACCACTACTACTAACGTAGCAAGAGTGAGTAGGGATCGTTCCAAGGGATTATGAGAATCGAGCAATGTCGTGGAATCACAATTATGGCTAGTAGGTCGAGTGATCAAACAATTGGTTGGTTGGTTGATTAAAGAGCAACTAAATTAAACTAAGTAATAGCAAAAGAATGCAATTAAGAGTAAGTAAGAGAGAGAGAGAGATCTTGGGGTTTAGAGATCACCACCAAGCAATGCATTTCTATATCATTGACAAGTGATTAATGAGGGTAAATGGTGTGTTGCAATATTGGTGTGTGTGTATTTGGTTGATTCAACAAGCAATGATGACTAGTTAAGCATGTATTGTCTAAACATCATGTGAAAGGCACGATATATCTAAGCAATGAAGCATATATTGTCTAAACAACATGTGAAAGGCACAATAAATCAAAACAAGTTATTAATCCTTTTATTAAGCTTATAATCCAAATACAACACAAGGATAGAGACATATACTAATTGCATTCAAAAGCTTGGATCATCAAACAACAAGCATAGATTGTCCTCCCATTTAACACTACACTACAACTACACTACATCTACACTACTAGCATGAAAATAAACTAAGGGAGAGGCACAATCCATCAAGAGATAAGCATGAACCATCAAGAGAATTACAAAAGCATTCCTTTAAGCACTATGTTTTGACAATCTCCAAATCTATAGCATCAATACACATAGACATGCATTAATAACACAAAATCTAAAGACAAGCACATGAACATCAATTCTAGTATACATAGACATATGGATAGAATGAAATGATCAATTGGAAGCATTAAACCACATAAATCATTGAATAAACAAGATCTATATATATCAAAGTGTCAAAACATCAATTATAACACTAATCCCTCAATAATACACAAGATTAAGATATAGAAAGCATGCTTGGGGCTAACTCTAGCCCCAAGAGGATGTCTAGCCACTCATCGTGATGATGCTCTAACCCTCAAGGGCTAATTCCATGGTTGAAATCTGCTCCTTGTTGATGTAGAACTCTAATGGTGTCTTTAGCCTCCTTTTCCTCAAAACTTCCTCTCCAAGAGATGATATGAAAATAATGTTGGCTTCCCGTTTTTGTAAAAATAATCCTTATCCTTATATAGGTAGGTCAAAATGACACCCAAAATGAGCTGGGGTTGTGCACACAATATTCCCTAATGATTGGATAAAGGAAAACTTTCAATGAGATAGAATTTTAACTTTTTCGCACTGGAGGAAGTTCGATCGATCTAACCTTGAACTTGGATCGATCGAAAGTAAGTGAGATCGATCGAACTTAGGCTGGATCGATCCAACTGGCTGAGCTTTTTTTGGAAAAAGATAAATCTGAGATATTTATGGGAGATATTTATGGAAAAAGGACAAAAGTGGTTAGTGGGTGGTACAGCTGTGGATAGGATCAATCATTTGAATAAAGACAAAAGTGTTCGATCGATCGAAGGATGGTGTTGGATCGATCGAACTTTTGGAACTTAATGCTTTTGGGTCAAGGCTTGGATCTATCTTGAAGTGCTGAGATCGATCATTGTTCGATTAATCAAACCTTGAACTTGGATCGATCGAACTTTGCTGCTTGCCACCTTTGGCTTCATTTGCTTCCTTCTTTCTCCACTTTGCTCATTTCTTTGTTTAATCCCAGAATTGCTTCAATTAAGCTCTTATTTGGCTAAGTTAGCTTATTTTCGGGATAAGTGCCTGAAAAAGGAAATAATACGAAATCAATCTAAAACGGTAAAGTAAGATAGATAAAGGTACTAGAATGCCTAAGCTTAAGGGGTTTAAATACGCACTTTTCAGTGCTCATCACACCCCCAAACTTAAATATTGCTAGTTCCTAGCAATGAACTAGAAAGTAAAGGAATGAAATAAACAAGTATACAAGTATGAATCTAGAAAACAATAAATGGATAACGCCACTTTCGTAGGGAACATGATTGTACTTAGCATATGCAATAAGCCTTTTAAACCCCTAGGTTACCCCTAGTGGACGAGTGAAGTCTCATGAGGGTTTCCAGAAATGGTACCCACAAACATTAAGCTCATTCTTTCAAAAGAGGCACCAATATTGCAAACAAGCATTGGGAGAAACTACCTCAAGAATGCAATTTTTCAACCCTTTCTAAGCAATCCTCCAAAATTTCAACATCAAGCAAGCAAGTATGGTCCTCCACACATCAAGAAAATGTTCATATAAATCAAAACAACTCTAGAATCCTTTTGAGTGGACCGGGATCAAATGTGTTACTATATAAGCCAACTAAAGAATTAATCACATCCTTACCCTCAAATTAGCACACAAATCTAGTACCGATCTTCAAGACAAAAAGTGGACCTTTTATTAAAACTTTATTGTTTTAGGTGCGCTTATTCTTTTCACTCATTTTCTTTTTTTTTTTTTTTTTTTTTTTTTTTTTTTTATGAGGATCAAAGATGGAAGTATAGTGCAATGTGTTGATCTATTAAGCTTTCTAACGATTCATGAGGTCGAGCGTTAGGTCAATGACTCCCAAACCAGACGGCTTTAGGGCATTAGGCGTTCAAACACCCCTACGGACTTACAAGCTCAAATCAACTAGGCTACAAATCAAGACAACCTCTATCTAATCATTTCCCACTTCTCACCTTTTGGGAGAAGTCCTCACTGTTTTATTACTTTTGTAACTTTTTTTTTTTTTTTTCTTTTTTTTTCTTTTTTTTTTTTTTTTTTTTTTTTTTTTTTTTTTTTTTTTTGTAAGCAAGTTCAATTATTAACTTAGAGTTTGGGCCCTCTACCTTTCGGCGCGAGAAGTTCAGTGCTTGATGAGGCTAGAATCCCTGCTACTTAGTGAAAAGGGGTTGTTATCCACCTTTATAAAGAATGAAAACTTTCAATGCACTACTAGCTCAATTGGGATATAACCAATTCAATAATCAACAAAGCATGTGCCCCACAAATGAATGCTAGTGTGCGCCTATGCTAGTGTAGAATACTAGAATGAATCTCAAAACAATCACAAAATCAAGATGATGTGGACCACAAATGCAAGCAAGATATCAATCTTTCAAAAAATTTACTCCTAAATGGCATTCATAAGGCATACAAGGAGTATTGGACTCTCAAGTCGAGCAATTTTTAAATTTTAAGCAATATAGTCCTCAAAAGATCAAAATCATAGCTAGGTATGGACCAATCATAGAAATATCCCTCAAATACACAAGTCATACTAAAAATTTAAATTTAAAACTAACATTGTAGAGCACCATTGCCCCCAAACTTAAATTGCACAATGTCCTCAATGTGCAAAGAGAACAAAGGAAAGAGTATACCAGTGCAACTAAGCAAGAATGATCGGGATTGAAGTATCCGAAGTGGATGGCATTGCCCCCCCAAACTTAGGATGAACTGTGGTTTTGAAAATTGGCACTTGGATAAACTTATCAGATAACAAAATGGGATAATCAGTGCACAGTGGACATGCAAGTGTAAATGGGATAAACAGATAATGAAATGAGAGAGGTATAAGGGTGGTCCTGGAAATTGGGTAGCACTTTCTCACTGTGATGCACCTGATGGAGTCAAACATACAGATATAAGAATACAATCATATGACATCCATAGCAAAAATAGATATATATAAAATGGATAAAGTGCATGTACAACAAAAATATCAAAGCCGACAAACCGGCTGTAAAAATAATACAGTGACAATAATAAAGTATCAAAAGGAGAAAGGGATCAAAAGATATAAATGACTAGGAGCTCAGGAAGATGAGGTAGGACGGGCAGGTCTGGCTCTGCGGATGTCTCTGGATAAATCTCTGAACATGGTCGCGACATCCGTGCGGAAGGCAGTAAACTCAGCTCTGTGGGCTGTGAGGTCAGCTCGGATGGTAACAACAGCATCCTCGAGCGTTTACAGATGTACTCCAAAGCCGGGGTTATATCTGGAGTCTCAGGCATAGATGAATCAGAAGAAAGCTCCTAAGTCTGCTCCTGCTCATGAGTGGGCGACCTGGCTGGAGAGTACTGCTCTGCATCGTCTGCAGGGCGCTCTAAGTCGATGTCTAAATGCTCGGCAGCTGGATCGACTGGTGCGTCGTCCGCTGCGGGATGTGCTGCTGCTGCCTCTGCCAGTGCCTCTGCCTGGGCCTGTACCTGTGCCTCCTCCAGCTCCAACTCTGCTGCAGCCAGTACCGTGTGGTCTTGCAACCTGGTAATAAGGGAGCGGTAGGTCTTGTTCCAGTCATTCCTGAGGAAGTGTCAGGAACCTCTCTCGGGGTGCTCCCGAGGATGGATGGGATATCGCTGGTCAATGAGAATCTGGGTGATGAGGTGGCTGAAAGGAAGAGACTTAGCCCGTCCGGGTGTCTCCTTGCTGATGTACTCGTCATACAGCTTCCTCATCACGCTCCAGATGAGCGCGGGAATGGACACCCAGTGCCTGGTGTAGAAAGAGTAAAGGGCTATCAGATAATCGCCCCTCCTCTGAATCTTGTGCCCCGCCATGTAGATATTCCGGTAAAGGACGGAATCAATAAACCATAGGTCGTCTGGAAGGTATGTCCGGGTAGCGAAAGTCGCGCCATTGGCATGGCGACCTGTGAGGGAGACTGCCATGTCACCATATGAAGGCCTGAATAGCCTCAGATATGTGTCTTGAAGCTCTGGAGGACATCTGTGTGGATAGCGGCAAGAGCGGGCTAAAGTGTCCACTATAGTGGTGATCGGATAGCCATTGATAGAAGTGACCATCTTGGCTATGGTACGCGACGATGGTAGTAGGTTTTGGTAGAACAACCTAACCAGCCGTGGGTAGACCGGCTCTATAACGGGGGCAAGAATAGCGACTAGGCCCCTCTGAATAATATCCTAGTAGGCGGATCAGGTCAGCACCGATCGAGAGAAGAAGGCCGTGTTAAACTCTGATTCATGGTCGAGTGTCATGTGTGCATATCGAGGCGTGGGCCTATCATGTCGCAAATAAGCTGGCTGAGGTGGTATATGTGAATGCTCAGCTCCAGTCTGCGGTAAAGATGATGATGGAGTGAAAGCAGGATGAGCCGTAGAAGTGGATGGTATATGGTCATCCTCAGGCTCATGAGATGGTGACTGAGGCGGGGTAGCCTGTGCTGGCTCTCGCTGTGCATAAGAGGGCTCTGCGGGCTCCTCTGTCCGTGGCCTAGTATGACGGGTGGGCCCATGTTGCCTGTTGGCAACGGTCTTCCTCTTTACCATGGCCTGCAAAAAAAAAAAAAAAAAAAAAAAAAAAACTTGCAATGGGAGTTAGTGCCAGAAAAAGAAATTTAAAAGTACAAAATAGAATCATGGATGTCAAGTAAAATAGACAAAACAAATATGACATGAATCTATGCAAGTGGTAGAATATGAAACATGCTAAACAATGTAAGTATGAAATGCATCCAATGTGGAATATCATAGGCATTGAGCATAGATATGATAGCATGAACATAGGAGATGATGAATGAAGTGTGTGTGTGAGATCTGTGAAGTTCGATCAATCATAAAAAGAAGTGAGATCGATCTCACTACTTCGATCGATCGAAGACATGAGTTCGATCGATCTTGAGAGATCGATCGATCGAACTGTGCGACGATGAAAACCCAAAGGTCACAGATCTGTGACCTTGGAAGCATGGGGCCCACATGAACGTGTTCGTGGGCCTATCAACACAACAAATCAACAATTTCTAACACCCAATCATGGCCCATCCTTCCAAATCGAATCAAAATACAAAAATATATACGCATATATGCAAATATATAGAAATATATACAAATATACTTCAAGCTTCAACCATGGAGGATTTGATCATGAAAATGACATGGATTCGGCATATAAAGCATAGATACATGAGATTGAAGCTTGCAATCAACTATGGTGCTTCGGATCTTACCTCAACTGAATGAGAGAAGTGGATGCGAAGAGGGGGTGAGATCCGAAATGCAAGAGAGAGAAAGAGAGTCAAAGCTCACTGTGTTTCGCCGAAAAACACACCGGAGATGATGAAAATGGTTGAGGCTCACAGCGACGCAGAGAGGGATTGAGGGATAGGGTTTGAGAAGGTTGGATCGATCTAAGGTATCGATCTAGAAACCCTCAGTTCAATTTTTAAAAACATTCTCTACAGAGTTCGATCGATCGAACTCAACTGTGATCGATCGAACTTTGATGAACTATCTTCAAAGTTTTTTTTTTTTTTTTTTTTTGAATAAACACTTAATAATTAAAAATTAATTAAGATATTTTGGGATTTTTGAAAATGTAATAAAATAAAATGAAAATAAAATAAAGTAAAATGAAATAAAATAAAAAATAAAAATGAAAATATTTTTAGATTTTTAAAAATTTAAAAAGTCAAAATAAAGTTAAAATAATGAAATGAAGATTGAGATCAATTGAAAGAAGAGTTCGATCGATCAGATAGAGAGCAAAATTATGCAGGTTTTTGGTTCAAAAATTTGGCTAAGTGTTAGAACATGAGATCGATCGAACTGGAAAGTTGGATCGATCGAAGAACTTTCAGATCGATCTTGGAATGTTTCGAACGATCAGACAGAGAGCTGAAATATGCAGGTTGATGCAGGTCAAAAAAATTTCTAAGTGTTGAGTCATGAGATCGATCAAACTTAGAAGTTGGATCTATCGAAGGTCTCTTGATCGATCTTGGAGTTGGTTCGAACGATAGCACAGAAAGGTGATTTGGATGCACGTTTCTTCAGGTCGAAAATTTTTCTAAGTGTTGGATGCAGAGAGGAGTTCGATAGATCGAACTCAAGTTTGAGATCGATCAAACTTTGCAGAATGCTCAATAATGACATAAAAGCTTATGCAATCCTCACCAAAGTTTCTTGAAATGCATATGAACCAAAAACAAGTATCTAGACTTCGCAAGAGATGAAATGAAAGATAGAAATGGGGGAGGAATAGGGTTTTGACACCCTACGAATGCTTTTGCTAGTCTTTAACGTCTCTAGCAAGACATTGGGCTCTTTTAGCCCGGATCAAAAATCTTATAATGCATCCCCTCCTTGTTGGGGTGATAGATGCTTTGAACTCCACCCAACAAATGGTTCTTTGAAGAACTTATTGGATTAAGCTCAAAAGAAGTCTTTGGTCCCTTGTCTATGCAATTACAACCTTTGGGCTTCCATGCCCTTTCAAAGCAAGAGTTTGAAACAAGACTTTTAGAATGCAAGGTTGAAGATGATCCGTTGGAAGTTTTGGTTTTACACAAAAGCTCATTTCCTTGGCATTGAAGATCATGACATTCATCTACAACATTAGCTTCTCCTTCATATTTGTTAAATGAATTGGGTGTGGGATTAAAGATATTCAACTTCACCTTCATGTGGCCAAATGAAATCTTCATTATCCCCGTCCTACAATTGATGTTGGCATTAGCGGTTGCCAAGAAAGGACGGCCAAGGGTAACGGGAATTTGGCTCTTAGGATTGGGAATCAATTCCGTGTCTATGACAACAAAATCAACCGAGAAGAATAATTTGTTAATCTTTATCAAAACATCCTCAATTATACCCCTAGGCTTCTTAATGGATAGGTCGGCAAGTTACAAAACTACCGACGTCGGTTTCAATTCACTTAAGCCCAATTTGACATAAACCGAGTATGGAAAAAGGTTAACACTTGCTCCTAAGTTAAGAAGCGCCCGATTAATGATATGATCACCAATAATGCATGATGTAGTAGGTGAACCGGGGTCCTTAAACTTTGGAAGAATGTTATGTTGTAAAATTGAGCTTACTTGCTTGGTCAAAACCACTTTTCTTGGAGCTTGGCTTTTGTTCTTCCACTTTTGGGTGCACGAGTCTTTCAAGAATTTGGCATAAGCCGGAATTTGCTTGATTGCATCCAATAGTGGAAGATTAACTTTCACTTGCCTAAACATTTCTATGATTTCATTGGGTTTTGCCTTTTGCTTGTCTTTTGAAGTGGATCCTTTTAAGGCATCCGGAAATTGAACCTTTGGTTCAAACACTTTTTCAAAAATTTCTTTTGAACTCTCTTCAATACAAGAAGTTTTCAAATCATTTTTCAATAAAACCTTTTCAACATCATTTTTCAAAACTTCTTTTTCAAACACATCTTTTAAAACTTTCTCATTTACAAGATCATATATATGCTATGAATGAGGAATGTGATATGAAACGGGACGGGTGACAACTTGAGGTTGCACCTGTTCACTCCCTTCATTAGACATTCCAACTTGATTGTCCACAATCCTACCACTCCGCAAGGTAGTCACCGCATTAACATGTTCAATGGTGTGGCCTTCCGATGAGGAATGGGTTTCCACAACACATTGTTGCTTAGGTGGGGCATTTATAGGCATCTTTCCCTTCTCTCTTGCACTGCGAGTGCTTGCTATTTGCCTTACTTGGGTTTCTAGTTTCGTAATAGATTGAGAGTGAGAATGAAGCAATTAAGTGTTAGCCTCTAAAGTGCCCAAAGCATTCAAAACTTTTTCTTCAAAGGCGGGACTTCTAGTATTACCTTGGGAATAGGACTGGTTGGGAAAATGAGAATTAGCAAATTGATTCCCTTGTGATTGATAGGGTCTATAACCTTGGGATCCTTGGTTTTGAAGTGGAGGTGGAATGTACTTCCCTTGAAAACCGCCTTGGGAAGGGGTTGAGTCATCTCCTTAGTTTTTCTAAGAGAAATTCGGATGATTCCTCTAACTTGGATTATAATGAGTACCATAAGGATTGTTCCCTTGGTTCACAAAAGCCGCATTGACTTGTTCATTAGGTTCAATTTTCACTTGTCCGTGATGACAATGAGAAGTAAAATGAAGAACACTAGAACAAGTCATACATGTTTCATTTGATGCACGATGAGAATGGTTGGGGAAGGAAGATACTTGGTTCGCCAAGTTTTGGTTAATAAAAAATTGATCAAACCTTTAAGACAAAGACTTCATTTCGGCGGCTATTTCATTTGAATGGTCGACTTGATGTAAGCCAACACTCTTCCTACCTTGTGAATTTCTACCATTCTTGGATGATAGTGTTCTATGCAAAGAATTTTCACTCATGCTCTTATAGAGATGCCACACGTCATCCTCATGCCTATCAATGTATGAGTCACCCATGGAAACGTCAACCATGCCCTTATAGTTGTCCGGTAAGCTCTCAAAGAAGTATTAAACTAATTGCCATTTGGGCATGTCATGATGTGGACACTTCCTAAGCAATTCATTGAAGCGTTCCCATGCCTCATGAAACGTTTCTCCATCCCCATGTGAAAATTCTCGAATTGAGGTCCTCATGGCATTGGTCTCAGAAACCGGATAGTACTTCTTTAAGAACTCTTGTTGTATTTCTTCCCAAGAAGTGATTGAAAAAGGCCTAAGATTGTTAAACCAATACTTTGCCTTGTCTTTTAAGGTGAATGGAAAAAGTTTGAGTCTTAAAACCTCTTCCGGCATGTCCGTATATTTTACGGTGGAACATACTTCAAGAAACTCATCCAAATGCTTGTAAGGTTCTTCACTTGGAAGTCCATGATAGTTAGGAAGCATTTGAATGGTTTGTGGCTTAATTTCATAATGATGTGCTCTAAATGGAGGCAATTGGATGCATGTAGGTGCATTATACTCATTAGGCACATAATGGTCTCTTAAAGCAAGAGGTGGATTAGCTACTTGAGGTGCAACATGAACACCTTGGTTTTGAATTCCTTGATTGTGGATGGGAGGTTGTGGAGCATACATTGGCCTTGACATTCCATATGGAACTTGGCCTTGTTGTTGTGGTGGTTGGTGAATGAATGGCCTAGGCATGCCTAATGGTACTTGTATGTTCTCATTGTGCACATTGGGATGAAGGATACCTTGTTGGTCTATATGACCAATGTCCTCAACATGATTATCATTATCGTCATCCATTGAAAGATTGGCTCTACTTGAACTTCCTCTTCCCCTAGGATTTCTAATGATAGATTCAAGATGCAAATCAAGAGGGACAAGAGTTGGTCTCAGTGAACAATGCCCATGCATGCACAATACAAAACACAACAAACACAAAGAATGAGAAACACTATGCCTTCACATCAATACAATTAGACTTCTTCCACAAACATTTGATTCATACTCCCATACTTTAACAACAATGATGCAAGACAATTAAAAATAAGCCTCCACGCGGGCTGACGATTTAACTAAGGGATTGAGTAAAGAAAATCTCACAAAGGTCCTTTAGCACTTCAACTCCAAATTTTAAAGCTTGGCTTTGTAATTTTAGAATTTTTAGCTTTTTGCTTTCTCTGCTTGCTTGAATTGAATGCTTAATGGCTCCTTTGCTTGCTTCCTCTCCAGCAATGCACCTAGTTAAGTAATCAACACAATAATTAACCAAAAAGAAAAATAAAAATAAAATAAAGACACGATCAAAAGAGTACAAATCCTAATCAATTCCATAAATCCGATGTTGCCAAATCTAATCAACAAATCCCCGGCAACTGTGCCAAAATTTAATGGTTGGCGAGGCCGTTCCTACACGCCAAATTGATGTGGTGAATGTGCGGTTCAAGAAAAGCCTTTTTGGTCAAGTTTAAATTTATAAAAACCACTACCACCACTACTACTAACGTAGCAAGAGTGAGTAGGGATCGTCCAAAGGGATTTTGAGGATCGAGCAATGTCGTGGAATCACAATTAGGGCTAGTAGGTCGAGTGATCAAACAATTGGTTGGTTGGTTGATTAAAGAGCAACTAAATTAAACTATGTAATAGCAAAATAGTGCAATTAAGAGTAAGTACGAGAGAGAGAGAGATCTTGGGGTTTAGAGATCACCACCAAGCAATGCATTTCTATATCATTGACAAGTGATTAATGAGGGCAAATGGTGTGTTGCAATATTGGTGTGTGTGTATTTGGTTGATTCAATAAGCAAGGATGACTAGTTAAGCATGTATTGTCTAAACATCATGTGAAAGGCACAATATATCTAAGCAATGAAGCATATATTGTCTAAAAAACATGTGAAAGGCACAATAAATCAAAACAAGTCATTAATCCTTTCATTAAGCTCACAATCCAAATACAACACAAGGATAGAGACATATGTTAATTGCATTCAAAAGCTTGGATCATCAAAAAACAAGCATAGATTGTCCTCCCATTTAACACTACACTACAACTACACTACATCTACACTACTAGCATGAAAATAAACTAAGGGAGAGGCACAATCCATTAAGAGATAAGCATGAACCATCAAGAGAATCACAAAAGCATTCCTTTAAGCACTATGTTTTGACAATTTCCAAATCTATAGCATCATTATACATAGACATGCATTAATAACACAAAATCTAGAGAAAAGCACATGAACATCAATTCTAGCATACATAGACATATGGATAGAATGAAATGATCAATTGGAAGCATTAAACCACATAAATCATTGAATAAACAAGATCTATATATATCAAAGTGTCAAAACATCAATTACAACACTAATCCCTCAATAATACACAAGATTAAGATATAGAAAGCATGCTTAGGGCTAACTCTAGCCCCAAGAGGATGTCTAGCCACTCATGGTGATGATGCTCCAACCCTCAGGGGCTAATTCCATGGTTGAAATCTGCTCCTTGTTGATGTAGAACTCCAATGGTGTCTTTAGCCTCATCCTCCTCTAAACTTCCTCTCCAAGAGATGATATAAAAATAATGTTGGCTTCTCGTTTTTGTAAAAACAATCCTTATCCTTATATAGGTAGGTCAAAATGACATCCAAAATGAGCTAGGGTCGTGCACATAATATACCCTAATGATTGGATAAAGGATAACTTTCAATGAGATAAAATTTTAACTTTTTGGCACTGGAGGAAGTTCGATCGATCGAACTTTGAACTTGGATCGATCAAAAGTAAGTGAGATCGATCGAACTTAGGCTGGATCGATCCAACTAGCTGAGCTTTTTTTGGAAAAAGATAAATCTGAGATATTTATAAGACATATTTATGGGAAAAGGCAAAAGTGGTTAGTGGGTGGTACAACTGTTGATAGGATCAATCATTTGAATATGGACAAAAGTGTTCGATCGATCGAAGGATGGTGTTGGATCGATCGAACTTTTGGAACTTAATGCTTTTGGGTCAAGGCTTGGATCTATCTTGAAGTGCTGAGATCGATCATTGTTCGATCGATCGAACCTTGAACTTAGATCGATCGAACTTTGCTGCTTGCCACCTTTGGCTTCATTTGCTTCCTTCTTTCTCCACTTTGCTCATTTCTTTGTTTAATCCCAGAATTGCTTCAATTAAGCTCTTATTTGGCTAAGTTAGCTTATTTTCGGGATAAGTGCCTGAAAAAGGAAATAATACGAAATCAATCTAAAACGGTAAAGTAAGATAGATAAAGGTACTAGAATGCCAAAGCTTAAGGGATTTAAATACGCACTTTTCAGTACTTATCAGGATATAACAGGACTATAAATCTTATATTGGATGGGTGATTGAGTCAATTATATATTAGAATTGGCCTATACATATTCTGGATTTTAATTGCTGAAGTAATAAACCCTTTCTGCAAATTTCAAGGATTATGGATAGGATTGTAATTGCTGAAATTTTAAACCTTATCTACAATTACATGGATTTTAGTCTGGATTATTGTGTTGACGAAATATGAAACTCCTTCTGCAATTAATTAGGTTATGGATTTAATGGGATTTAAATCACTGAATTGTTATACACTTTCTGTAATTTATATGGTCTTGGACGATAATTGCTGAATTAGTAAATCAGGTTCTAGCAATTACAAGTATGGTGTTTGGATTATAGATGATGAAATGTTTAAATTCTATTTATTATCTATTTGGATTATATGGATTTGTTTGATGTACTGCATAAAATATTGCATCATTTACGAATCATTTGCATGTATGTACCGGTATGGGACGATGACATACCAAGGGATGGATTAGATCAAAACGTTAATTCCAACCTAATCATACATACGGAATGGATTAACTAAAATAGTTAAATCCTACATGGATGCATGTCCTGTCAACTAAAATAGTTGAATGACATAACGGATGGTTGTTTATATTTTGTGGTAGTAGAATGGATAGGGATTTAATTAAAACATTTAAATCCTAATTTTATGTCGTGTCATGGCAACGAACTATTGAGGGGCACTACATTGGTTTGGATGGTAATTTATATATATAAACTATGGTACCGCGATCTGAGCTTGAGTCTCATAGTCGACGGTTAGGGAGCGTATATGCAGTAGGATGCGTAGCTAGCTATACTGGTTAAGGTATACCCTGTTAGGCTTAGGTAGTCATGCTCACTCAGGTGCATTTTTGCATGTTGCCTTCTATTCAGGTTGAGACCCTCAGCATAGCCTAGTGAGAGTCCTGTAGTGTGGTTATATGTATATATCTATTTACGTACTATATAGATATAGTTGAGACATCTAGGATGTATCTGCGTATCGGGTCTGTGTTTGGATTATAGTTAGGATAGAACTTGTTCGTGGGCCTGACCCACTATTATTTGTCAGGTAATGGACGGTATCAGGTCTTAGAGCTTGTTCATGCTGAGCAGAGACGACTACTCACTCTATCAACGACGTAGGCGGTTCCTGTATGGCTTAGCGTTGGATTCCTTTCCGGTGGTTCATTTCTTAGTGTTGGTTTTATTAGGGGTCCACCAGATGGATTCCCGAGTTGTATTAGAATTAGAGAAATTAGATGTATCAGATTAATACTTTCTTTATAAAAATTTTATTCTGAGGTTTTCAGTTTTAGTTTACCATTCAAGTTTCTTTTCTGAAATTTATTTATTCTTGTTTTCTTAATTATATTCTGAGTTCGTTTATTGCTAATTGGTTTGATATCCTCGGGTAATTGGGCGTGGGCCTGGCCAACCCGCATCTGGAAATCCGGGGGTATCACAGTCCTAAGTCAACATCAGACAGTTTTCATCAAAAAGAAATCCTTTTTATAGTTACATAGTTCCTATGGTAACTATAGATTACCAGCAGTTTAAAGAGAGAGAACATTTGCAGACTCAGCTTAAATTCACAGATTTACTTGAGTTGGGATTAGTAGAAGGTATCATGATCAGAGGAAGTATTCCAGCAGATTTGCCAGAAATTCTTAGAGATGTGCCTAAAGATAATTATGATCTAGAGCACTTTAATATTAAGATTTCAGTTTTTAGTGTTCCGCCAGAATGGAGAACAGATGAAGAAGGATATATAACAGAAAAAGTTCTTAATTCACAAGCCTGCAGCTCTTTATGGATCCCTTTTTCCTTGCAAAGTGCTGATAAGCTTAGTGAGGTAATTGGAAAAAGATACAGATTTAATTATAGAGACCTACTTTATTACAGAGCCAGAGTGATGGATAGATTACTGCAAAATAGTTTTCAAAGGAAAAAAAACTCAGCAATCTATTTGGTTTTATGCACTAAAAATATTCCCCTTTCTTGTTCCGGCTCAAGTATATTAGTTTGACTTCCCACTATTAAGTATTCTGTCAACTAGAGAATTCTAGATTTAAAGATCAGCTAGTTTAGTAGCATTCAATCAAACGTGTTTGAGGATAGAAGAGACAAAGTGGACCTGCTCTTCATTAACAAATTAACTAATGGAAATAATCTATATATTTAAAGTAAAAATAAATAAAAAATTAGAAGAGCATACACAATCTTTTCAAAAATATCAAGAAGTACAAGAAAAAACAGATTATGAAAAGAGTACAAGAGGAAGGGAACCTAGAAAAAATAACCAATACGGTTTACCGTTTACCATTACCCAGTTAACCAATCTTCCACGGAAACAGGATGCCACAACATTTTTACAGAATAGAAGAGAAAAAGTTATAACCGCAAGCTTTTTGACATATATCTAATGCGCAGAAATGACAATCAATTCAACAATCAATCTTAAACTCATATAGCCTTTTCCTCATTACTTAAACCTCTTTTGTTTTTTTATGTTAAGCACCAAAATGACAACCAATTCAACAATCAATCTTAGACTCATATAGCCTTTTCCTCATTCCTTAACCTCTTTCGGTTTTTTATGTTAAGCACCAAAATGACAACCAATAAAACAATCAATCTATAAAAATCGACAACCACCAAATCCAGCCAACGAAGGGTGGATCTAGGATTTCTCAATGGGGGGCTAAATCAAAACATATTAACTAAAATCAACTGTTATTTAATTCAATTTTAGTTAATTAAAAATATTTCTTTAGACAATTGACTGATTAAGGCATAGAAAATCCTATTTGCGTAATTAATAAAAAAAATTACCAATTTATTTCTGAACAATTCACCACTTAGTACCCTATCTCTTCTTTTGACCAATTTACTAAGCCTATTTGAGAATCTACTAGTGGAAGCAGAGTGTGAGGTAGTTCATGGCAAGCCCCTTCCAACACTATGGAATTCACTCAAAAGCATGATGGATAGATTAATGACAGATTTAAGTCTAATTCATTATAACTATAAATTTGTTAGGCAATAAATTCTAAAAAATTTGAGAGATGTTAGAGGAACTTTCAAAAGTGAAGCCTTTATATATAAAATTTCACATGCGCAACAAAATTATAAGAATGTAAAATTTATATTAAAATTAAAAGCACTAAGAGTGCAGAATTTCTATTATACATATGAATGGGAAAGTATTATTTTCCGTGTAAGTACTCTAGGAATTTCCTATAACTTTTAACTTTATTTTTCTTTTGTGCTTAATCACACACCAGACTAGATCAGTACTACAAATTGATTTGAAAAGCAGTACTCTTTTTTCAGTTTGATAACGAACCAACTGGACAAAACTAAAAATTTTAAATGAATCAAGCCCAATTTGAATTTGAAAAGCTATATATCAACCTAAACTACTAAAATTAAGCCCTGTTTGAACTTGAAAAGCTATATCAACCAAAAATTCAAAAAATATTTTAAACACTTCTTCTATTTTCAGAAATATTTTAAACAGGTCATGTAAATATATACACATACAGCGAACGAAAACAAAGGGATCGGGGCCAAAGAGGTCTTTGATTTGAGGGCACAGAGACAAATTGTTATATATACACATACAGATTTAGGAAAAAAATTACAGATTCTAGGGCAAAATCTTCATACACGAGGAGAGAGAGCATCTGAGAAGAAAAAGAATCTAAGAAGAAGGAGAATCTGAGAAGAGAGGGTGAACTTACAGGCTAAGTGTTGGTTGGCCGTTGAGTCTCCGTTGCCGATCGACGCTCGCAGATAAGGGATGAAGATCACCTGGTAGAATGAGAAGTAGATATGAGGCGAAAGGCTAGGGCTTTCTTCAAGGAGACATGAGGCGAGAAGCTTGCGGACGATGATATAATCGAGACGGATTTTAGGTTTTAAAGCTACAGTATTTAGCACTGCAGTGCGGAAATTACTTCCTCCGCACAGTATAGGAAGTAGAGAAAGTGAGAAAATCTCACTTTTTCTTCTCTTCACAAATTTAGGAATTACTTTCTCAAAATGAAAAAGTGAAGTAATTTAATAAACGTCATTTTACTTTTATTTTTGTTTTTTCAGAATTGAAAGTTGAAAGTAGGAAATAATTCCTGTTGCTTTTTCAGAATTGAAAGATCTTTGCACCCAAAAGAGGAAGAACAAGAGCCAAGCACCTGGCAAAGTAGTCTTGACCGAGCAAGTGAGCTTAATCTTACAACATAACACCTTCCCAAAGTTTAAGGACCCCGGTTCACCTACTACTTCTTGCATCATTGGTGACCATGTCATTAATCGGGCTCTTCTAGACTTAGGAGCAAGTGTTAATCTTCTACCATACTCGGTATATGTTAAATTAGGCTTAGGAGACTTGAAACCGATGTCGATAGTTTTACAACTTGCCGACCGATCCATCAAAAAGCCTTGGAGTATCATTGAGGATGTCTTGATTAAAATCGATAAATTCTTCTTCTCGGTCGATTTCGTTGTCATTGACATGGAACCGGTTCCAAATCCCAAGAGCCAAATTCCCGTTATCCTTGGCCATCCTTTCTTGGCAACCATAAATGCCAACATCAATTGTAGGACGGGGATAATGAAAATCTCATTTGGGTATATGAAGGTGAAGTTGAATATCTTCAATCCGACCCCAAATTCATTTGACAAGCATGAAGAAGTAAATGTTGTAGAAAAATGTCTAGACAATGAATATGAAAGAATGGAGTCTTTGCTTGAAACCAAAACTTCAAAAAGTTCATCTTCAACCTTGAGTTTAAAGAATGATGTTTCAAAATCTTGCTTTGAGAGGGCATGGAAGCCCAAAGATCACATTGACAAAGGACCAACAATCTCCTTTGAACCTAATCCAACAAGTTCTTTAGGGAACCGTTTGTTGGGTGGAATTCAAAGTACTTATCACCCCGACAAGGAGGGGATGCAATATAAGATGTTTGATCCGGACTAAAAGAGCCCAACGTCTTGCTAGAGACGTTAAAGATTAGTAAATGCTTTGTAGGGGTTACAACCCTATTCCTCCCTCGTTTCTATTTTATCTTTCATTTCTTGCGTCGTCTAGATATGTTTTGGAATTCATACACATGGCTAGGATTTTGATTGAGTATGCATGGACTTTCATTCTGAAAATATGCATTTTGTCCCTGTTCGATCGATCTCAAATAAGGTTCGATCGATCGAATACCCATTCCTGTATCCAATCATTTCTCTGATCCATCGATCTAAAATTTCCTGCATAAATCAGCCCTCTGTGTATCGTTTGAAAATTTCTTCAAATCGATCTAAAAGTTCCTAGATCGATCCAACTTTTTCTTGGATTAATATTCACTCCACACTTAGAATTTTTTTTGAGATCCATGAAAAGGCCTCTCTGTGCATCGTTCGAACTTGTCTGCAGGTTTTTACCTGTTCGATCGATTGAACCATTTTCTCGATCGATCTCAGCTTGATCGATCTGTACCCTTTGTTGACCTTGACTTTGACTTTGACTGCAATTTTATTTTTATTTTTAGTGTTTATTTTATTTTATCTTCAAAAACTCCAATTTTATTTTCATTTTAAAATTTTCAAAAATCCCAAAAATAAATTTCTTTTGTTTTATTTCCAAAAATTAAAAAAAAAAAATACTATTAATTTTAATTTTAATTTTTAATTTCTGAAAATTCAAAATATTTTAAAAATAAAATAAAATAAATAAATAAATAAAAATTCTATCGTTTAGTGAGGGGAGATTGATCTCAACATTTTCAGATCAATTTATCTTCGATCGATCAAAAATTTTCCCTGATCGATCGAACTTGTCGGGACCAGTTTTTAAAAATAAAACCCTAGGGTCACTAGATCGATTTCAACATCGCTCTAAGCTCTCATCTCCTTCGCCGCTGCAAACCCTACCTCTCCCATCTCCGGCGAGACCTCCGGCGGCATTCCCGAACCTTAAATCTCTCTCCCTCATCTCAGATCTACTTGTCTCTCTCTCAACCACCACCTCTCTCATCCATTTTAGTAAGTTGAGTTATAATTTTGGGTTTTGAGTTTCAATCTACATATTTTTTATGTTTCCTTGCTAGATCGGAGTTGCTATGTTGAATTTTTTTTTTTTTTTTTTTGCCATATTTGAAGTTTTCGAGATTTTGTATATATGTGTATATATATATGTATAGGTTTTTGTATATATTTCATTTTTGACTTGATTTTAGGGATCACGGGCCAAACAAGTGACCAATCTTGTTGTGTTGTTGTGTGGGAGGCCCCCACAAACTTGCTTGGGTGCCCATGTGCCATCCACGTCACATATCTGTGACTTTTCAAATTTCCCGTACCAGTTCGATCGATCGAAGTTTTTTTTCGATTGATCATTCAAAAATCGATCGAACTTATCTCAGATCGATCTCATATGGATCGATCTCACATTTTTGTGATCGATCGAACTTCACAGATTTGCATCCTACACTTCACACACTCTCTTTTGTGATTCCATGCTATCTCATACATACCCAATGCTTGTGTTTTCCACATTGGATGCATTCCATATTTATATTGTTTAGCATGTTTCACTTAATGTCACTGTTTACTTAGCTCCATCATCACTTGCGTAGATTCATATTCTGTGTTGTCTATCTTATTTGACATACATGTTTCTATATACTGTGCTTCACTTTTTTATGCCTGTACTGGCTTCTTCTGCAAGTGTTTTTTTTTCTGTTTTGCAGGCCATGGCTAGGGTAAAGATTGTTGCCCATAGGCATTGTCCACGCCGAGTCAGGCTCAAGATAGAGGAGCCAGGCGAGCCCTCCCATATTCAGGAGCAGCTCGAGTATCAAGCAGGACCATCTCGTGTCCAGGATTCAAAGCAGCCTGTTTAGGCTGAGCAGCCAGAGCAGTTAGAGGTTTATATTAAGGTAAATCTAGCTTAGTCCCCCTCAGCTGACTCTAGACTACAGTCTTCAGCCTCCGCATCTTCATCATCCCATGATGAGGCTGAGCATACACCATCGCCTTCTCCATCTCCGCCTCATTCACAGCCAGGCCAGGCTTTAGACAGACCTCTGCCGAGATACTCACACTTTACAGTGGCACATGAGTCAGTTTTTAACATCTCTTTCTTTTCCCGGTACATTCTGACCCGGGCAGCCTACGAGGATATAGACTGGAGGGGCATTTCAGCCATTCTAGCCCTTGTTACATACCCAGTTTACCCGAGACTTGTTCGAATGTTCTTCTAGAACCTCTAACCTACCCCGAGTAATCTGGCGGAGCTGCGCACTACTGTCGATGGCCATCCTATCCGCATTACAGTGGAGACCCTGGCCAGATCCTGCCGATGCCCATATGTTTGCCCTCCTGATCTTGAACTCGATTATCCCATTTTGGAGAGGAGGCCTTCTTATGCAGACATGGCTATAGCACTTACAGGCCATTACAGTGAGGGCGAGACATTTGCTACTCGGACCTATTTGCCCAATGATCTGTGGTTCTTTGATTCGGTCTTGTACCGAAACGTATTTATGGCCGGCCACAAGATTTAGAGACAAGGCGATTATTTTACTGCCCTGTATGCTTTCTACACAGAGTACTGGATTTCTATTCTAGCCTTATATTGGAGCGTCTTGATGAAGCTCTACGCGGACTACATCAGCAAGGCTAAGCCCAAGTGGGCTAACTACCTTCCTTTTGGCCACCTTATCACTCAGATCTTGCGAGATCAGTGCTATCCATTCAGTCCAGATGAGCGCCCAGAGACAGGAGTTTCCCACTTGGCAAGAAGGACTGGAATAAGAGCTACAATACTCTTATCAAGAGTCTTGTGGAGGACGTTATGATAGCAGCTGAGGATGAGGAGATAGCAGCAGCAGCAGCAGACGATCCAGCAGACGCACCGACGGCTGCCGTACATATAGATATAGACTTGGAGCAGGAGCCTCCAGCAGAGGATCTACAGCATCACTCTCCAATGGGGTCACCATTACATTTCCCGGAGCAAGCTCAGGATGCACATCATTTTCTTGATCCAGTGGTACCTGAGGCTCCAGCACAGACACCCACTTTGGGGAGCATATCTAGGCTTTGGAGGATACCGTAGTCTCTATCCGAGCAGACACTGTCTCTATCCGAGCTGACATTTTATCTCTTCGTACGGATGTCATGACTGTGCTGCGAGACATATCCCGAGATATTCGCGGAGCGCGCCCTGCCCGTCCTACCTCCTCAGCATGATATTCCTGATCTCTCTATCTCTATACCTTCATTTCATATATCTGTGATACATTACTACTCTTTTGATACTGTTATATTATTTTTACGGCCAGTTTATTGGCCCAGACATTGTGATGTACATTATTTTTATTTTTCTATATATGCTATATTTTGGATGTCATATCTTTATATTGATATATCTGTCTATGATTGACTCTATCAGGTGCATCCCAGTGACTTCACTGAGAGAGAGTGCTGCCTAATTTTTCAGGACCACCTTTTTTTCCTCTCTCTTTACTTCAATTCTTGTCCCATTTACACTTGCATGTTCACTACGCACTATTATTATCCCTTTTTGTTATCTAATGAGTTTTATCCAAGTGCCATCTTTTCAGAATCACAGTTAATCCCAAGTTTGGGGGGGTTATACAACCCACTTTGGATACTTGTGTCCCAGCCGTTCTTTGCCATAGCTACACTGGTATACTCTTTCCTTTGTTCTTTTTGCACATTGAGGACATTGTGCCATTTAAGTTTGGGGGTAATGGTGTTAATTGCAGTATTTGCTTTCAATTTAAATTTTAAGCATGACTTGTGTATTTGAGGAATTGTTTATGATTGGTCCATAACTAGCTATGATTTTGATCTTTTGAGGACTATATTGCTTAAAATTTTAAGATTGCTTGACTTGAGAGTCTAATACTGTAATACCCCTAATATTTAAAAAGGATATAATTGGAATTTAAATTAAGTTTTCTTTGATTTTTATTTCATTTTTATTTAATGATGTGGATTATTTGGTTTATGTACATTTAAATGTGATTATTTGGTTTTGTGCTTAATTGTAATTGTCTATTTGTTTTAATTTAATTGTTTGTTATTTTTTTTATGTGTCATATATTTAATTTAGTTGTTTAATTGAAATTGTTTTAATCAGTGGAATATTTTAGGGGTCCATTAGATGGATTCCCGAGTTGTATAATTTGGAGAACGATTTGTATTCGTGGAGGATCAGTTGTAACAGAATAGTTTTATTTAACAATGGAATTATTTATTCTGAGGTTTCAATTATTGGATTATCATTTTAGTTTTCATTTCAGCAAAAATTTTTATTTATCTCATTTGTCTTAATTGTATTATGTGTTCGATTATTGCTAATTAGTTTGATATCCTCGGGTAATCGGGCGTGGGCCTGGCCAACCCGCATCCGAAAATCCGGGGGTATCACAAATACTCCTTATATACTTTATGAATGCAATTAAGGAGTAAATTTTTCGAAAGATTGATATCTTGCTTGTATTTGTGGTCCACATCATCCTGATTTTGTGATTGTTTTGAGATTCACTCTAGGATTCTAGACTAGCACAGGCGCACATTAGCATTCATTTGTGGGATACATGCTTTGTTGATTATTGAATTGGTTATATCCCAATTGAGCTAGTAGTGCATTGAAAGCTTTCATCTTGATAAAAGTGGATAACAAACCATTTTCATTGATTAGCTGGAATTTTAACCTCATCAAGCACTGAATTTCTCGCGTCGAAAGGTGGAGGGCCCAAACTCTAGGTTAATAATTGAACTTGCTACAAAAAAATAAATAAATAAATAAATAAAAATAAAATAAAAATAAAAAATAAAAAGTGAGGACTTCTCCCAAAAGGTGAGAAGTAGGAAATGATTAGATTGAGGTTATTTTGATTTGTAACCTAGTTGATTTGAGCTTGTAAATCCTTAGGGGTGTTTCAACACCTAGTGCCCTAAAGCTGTCTGGTTTGGGAGTCATTGACCTAACACTCGACCTCATAGATCGCTAGAAAGCTTAATAGATCATTACATTGCACTATACTTCTATCTTTGATCCTTAGGATTAAAAAAAAAAAAATCTAGTGAAAAGAATAAGCGCACCTAGATCAATAAAGTTTTAATAAAAGGTCTACTCTTTGTCTTGATGATCGGTATTAGATTTGTGTGCTAGTTTGAGGGTAAGGATATGATCATTTCTCTAGTTGACTTAGATAGCAACATAATTGATGCCGGTCCACTCAAAAAGGATTCTAGTGTTGTTTTGATTTGCATGATCATTTTCTTGATGTGTGGAGGACCATACTTGCTTGCTTGGTGTTGAGATTTTGGGAGATTGCTTGGAAATGTTTGAAAAATTGCATACTTGAGGTAGTTTTCTCCCAATACTTGTTTGCAATATTGGTACCTCTTTTGTGAGAATGAGCTTAATGTTTGTGAGTATCATTTCTGAAAACTCTCACGAGACTTCACTCATCCACTAGGGGTGACCTAGGGGTTTAAAAGGCTTGTTGCATACGCTAAATGCAATCGTGTTCCCTACGAAAGTGACGTTATCCATTTATTGCTTTCTAGATTCATAGTTGTATAGTTGTTTATTTCATTCCTTTACTTTGTAGTTCATTGCTAGGGACTAGCAATATTTAAGTTTGGGGATGTGATGAGCACTGAAAAGCGTGCATTTAAACCCCTTAAGCTCAGATATTTTAGGACCTTTATCTATCTTACTTTCCCATTTTAGACTAATTTCGTGTTATTGTCCTTTTTAGGTGCTTATCCCCAAAATAAGCTAATTCAGCCAAATAAGAGCTTAAAAGAAGCTAACTCAAGTTGGATGGAAGAAAGGAGCAAAGTGTGGATATCAGTATGTTCGATCGATCTCAAGAATACTTCGATCGATTGAAAGTTCATCGATCTAGACTCTCCAAGATGGATCTAAGCTCTTTTGTCCTTATCCAAAGATTCCACAAAGTTCGATCGATCCAACAATTCTCCAATCGATCGAAAAGATTCCATCTTATCCTATTGTACCACCTTACCTACCATTTTTGTCTATTTCCCCAAAATATCTTAGATCTGTCCTTATCCAAAAAGGCGCCACCATGGGAGGATCGATCTAGCCAAAGTTTGATAGATCTCAGCCAAGTTCGATCGATCTCAGCATAGGTTCGATCGATCGAACCCTCTCAAGTGCAAATTAAATTAATTTCCAGCTCATTAAAAGTTGTCTCATTGTGCAATCATTGGAGGAGCCCTTGTGTACAAGCCTTGACCATTGGGTATGACATTTGAGCTACCTATATAAGGATTATGAGCCACTTTTACATATATGTTTTTAGGAGTTGATGGATACAATTTTTGATTATTCTTAGAGAGGAAGAAAAGAGAAGATGATGCTAGAGACACATTCTTGGGAGGTCTTCCATCTATTTCAAGAAGAAGAGCATTTCTACCATGGAGATAGCCCTTGAGGGTTGGAGAACGCCATTCATGAGTGACTAGACATCCTCTTGGGGCTAAAGTTAGCCCTAAGCATGCTTTCTTTACCTTGATTTATGTATTTTTTAGGGGATTTGTGTTGTAATACATGTTTTGACATCTTTATATTCATAGATCTTGTTTATTCAATAATTTGTGTGGTTTAATTCTTGCAATTGATCATTTCATTCTATTCATGTGTCTATGTATGCTAGAATAGATGTTCAAGTGTTTATCTTTATCTCTTGTGTTGTTGATGCATGTCTAAGTGTGTTGATACTATAGATCTAGAGATTGTCAAGACATAGTGCTTAATAGAATGCTCTTGTGGTTTATTTGATGGTTCATTTTCATTTCTTGATGGATTGTGCCTCTCCCTTAGTTTAATTAGTTTAATTTTCATGTCATTAGCTTAGATGTAGTATAGTTACCTTAGTTGTTAAATGGGAGGACAATCCATACTTGTTGTTTGATGTTCCATACTTATGAGTACAAGTAGTATATTTCTCTAATCATGTAATGTGTTTGGATTGTGAGCTTAAAGGAAGGATTAATGGCTTAGTTTGATATATTGTGCTATTCATTGTGTTGTTTAGATAATATACATTTAATTTGTCATCCATGCTTGTTGAAACAAACATACACACTCCCCATTGTTGCAAGATATGTTTTTCCCCTCATTAATTATGAATTGAGTATATAAAAAAGTGATGCTTAGTGGTGATCTCTAAGTCCCAAGACCTGTCTCTCTTGTTTTCTCAATCCTTTAATTACGTATTCTATATTGGGCTTGCTTAATCTTAATTGTAGTATAATCAACCAAACAATCTACCTTTGATCACTCAACCTACTAACCTTAAGCATTGTTTCCATTACTAGTATCCCTCCAATCCCTTGGGACGATCCCTACTCACTCTTGCTATGTTAGTAGTAGTGGTAGTAGTGATTTTTATAAATTTAAACTTGACCCAAAAGGCTTTTCTTGAACCGTGCATTCACTACATTATTTTGGCGTATAGGAACGACCACCGTCATGCTGCGTGAAGTTATTGATGAAAACGCGGCGGCAAAGTTGTGGCTGAAATTGGAGAGTCTGTATATAACGAAATCTCTCACCAATAGACTTTACCTGAAACAAAGACTCTACACCCTTCGTATGAAGGAAGGTATGCCTCTTAAGGAGTATATTGATAATTTCAATTCTATTATTATGGATTTGAAAAATACTGATATTAAAATTGATGATAAGGATCAAGCCCTTATTTTGTTGTGTTCTTTGCCTCCTTCTTATGAGCATTTTGTTATCACATTGCTCTATGGAAAATACACTATTAGTATGGAGGATATTAAATCCTCATTGAACTCTCAGGAGTTGAGGAAAAAGGTGTCTAGGAATATTGGAGATGAACCGGCCGATGGTCTATTTGTAAGAGTCAAAAGTGAGACAAATGGTTCTGGTAGTAGGGGTAAATCTAGATCTCATAAAAATGTGGAATGTTACTACTGTCACGAGATAGGGCACATCATCAAGCACTGTCCTAAACTAAAGGAAAAGAATGGGAAGGGCAAAAAGAAGGTTTAAGAAACAGCTTCTGTAGCAACTACTACAACGAGTGATTCAGAAAGTGATGAATATGTTCTCATGACAACCTCGTGTTCAGGTATGTCATTTAATGACAGTTGGATTCTTGATTCTGGTTGCTCCGTTCATATGTGTCCTAGTAGGGATTCTTTCTTTTCTTATAAAGAGGTGAAAAGTGGTTCGATTTTGACTACGGACAAGAAAGCTTTCAAAATTTTGAGAATTGGAACAGTCAAGATCAAGATGCACAATGGGTTGGTGAGAACATTGTAAGATGTGCGACATGTACCGGATCTGAAGATGAATCTTATTTCAGTAGGTGTGCTAGACTCCAAAGGTTACAAGGTTGTAATAGAAGGTGGAGTAATGATGGTCATGATGGATTCTCTTGTGGTGCTACAGGGCACCAAGGTGATAAAGTTGTATCTTCTTCAAGGGAATACAATAACAGGTGGAGCTTCTACAGGGTCTTCTACAGTTAGCAGAAATTTACGTTTAAGTCTTGGCAAAAGAAGAATTAGAAACAGGAGTTACGATCATAGTTCTCAAAAGGGTTGCGAGTGGACTACACAACGCGGTGGGAGAATGAAATCCATTTTCAGATGGCAACCGAAATTGTAGCAGTCCTTACAGGGAATCAGACCCATGAGGACAGGTGTGATATTGACTTGCAATAATCTTGGTGGCAATGAAATAGTCTATTTGAGTGTCATTAAGATACGTGGGAGGTAAGTACTTGGTCACAATAGAGATACGAGGAAAAGTCAAGGACGTCCTATTCTCCATAAGGGTGAAAAGATGACTTTTCATTACCAGCCGATGGTTTGTGGGCGGTTGGAGAAGGTTGCTAAAGGAGATGTCAAACTTGGAGTTTCTGAGGTTGTTTTGGGTAAGGGTTTAGAGTTTGACAAAAATACTGGAGGTATGCTTGTGACTGCGTAAGGCATGCATGGGTTGAAGAATGAGAGCCCGAGGGTTAAGTTTGAGGATGCCTCAAACTTAACTAAAATTCTCAATTAATTTGTTTTGTGGATAAAACAGTTTGTTTGGTAGAGATACAATGGCTCATTTGAATTTTTTGCCAAGGTGGAGATTTGTTAGAATATTGTGGCTCAAACTAATTGCCAACTCAACATTGTATTACATCATTGATTCCATCAGCATCTTGCTTCAACACCTTGGACTCCAAGTTTGAGTGCCCAAGTAGCCTCATCAACATGTATTTGTGATGTCCCATTTGGCTATAAATAGCCTTGTGCCTCATGGTGTAATGCATCCCAAAATCAATTAAGTGAGTTTCTAATATCAGTTAGTAAGTGAGAGAGTTTGGGTATAATTTGGGTTTTGGGTGTGAGTCACTTTGCCTCGTATCTCTTTATTTTTATAGTGAAATATTGTTTTGTCTTCTCCCCATGGACGTAGGCATAGCTGAACCACGTAAATCCTTATCTCGTTTGAGTGTGTGCCATTTTATTTTCTTGTCATTAATTTTTCTCTTGTTCTCATAAACTTCTATTTGATTCTTATTTCATAACAATGCTTAATGTGGACTTGTTGTGATGGAATATTATTACATATGTGTATTGGCAATATGAGTACCATGTGTTTGATAAAATGCTTAAATGATAGTTTCTATTTCAAAATTGGGTTTTGATGATGATGAAATGAAGGATTGCTTGCATTAGATAATATGGCATGGTAGAGGCATAGTAATGATGCATGTATGAGTGTTGGACCCATTTGCTTGGAACTTGGATGTGTATGTTATATGCTAGAAATACGTTCCTTGTGAATAGATGGTACCTTGTGGACTTGGATGATGATTTTTCGAGGATTGGATCAAGTAAGCAAGAAGGGCTAAAGTTGCCCTAGGGTGAAAGGCCTAGAACTCAGCCAAGCGGATGTCACTTCCGTGGGATTAATAGCCTGAAAAGCGAGGCAGGGGTGTAGAGATAAAACACATACTTGGGTGTGTATGTTATGATCAATCCGGAGTTGTTTGATTTCGAAACACATATGTGTTTTGGATTGTAAATCATATCTGCAAGTTGTGAATTTAAGGTATAAATTGCGTCAAGGCAGTCCAACATTTGTTTTCATAAGCTCTAGATTGAATAAAGGTATCTCAAATTCTTTGAATTAAAGCTATAAATTGCGACTTGGTTGTTCCGGATTTGATTACATGCTTGTATGTGCTTGTCGTTGAGGATAAGGTTCATTCATGCTTTTATGATCATATGAGCTAGTCGTTATTTGCAATGTGAATTGTAGTAAAGTGTTTACCATGTTCACTAGAGATTTAGGGAACATGTCACATAGAGATGTACCTTGTTATATATGCTACGTTCGTATGACTTGTAGGACCGTTGATTAATTTGATTACCATATTATCTACTGGGCTAGTTTGCTTACCCCTTCATTTTGTAGACAAGGAGCATGCCGGCCTTCCGGGGCATTGAAGCATGTTTCTGACTCTAGAACTTGTTGATGTATTTAAACATATGATGAACTTGTTGCCTTTTTTAGATCCTTATTGTAATTGATAGTCCCTTTTTTATTTTTATTTTTATTTTGAAATCTTGTTCCAAGGAGGGAGAAATGGTATGAGAACCAAGATAGATTTAACATTGAGGTTCTCACATGATTTCTTACCCTTAGCCCTTATTTTGTAGAACTAAAAATATTTGCTTTGTTTTGGTTCAAATGTAAGGATTTATGTATAGGGATCAAGAACTATACTTGTATGGTTTAAATTTGGGAATTTGATATGCTTATGTTTAATCATCAATCATGTATGCATTTATATTATGCTGTAAAGGACATTGGTAAATGATCTTTGTGGTAGGTTGTATGTTGAAGGTGTTGATGCTTTGATTTCTAGTTGAAGTCCCTTCCTTTCTCAGAAACCGGGTCTTAGGGTTTCGGGGTGAGACAACATTGTTAAAAATAAATTAATGCCATGCATGGTCATTGTACATCTTGGGTTTATTCATGTATCAAATGTGTACATGTATCAAGTGTGTGGTTGAGAATTGTCTTGGAAAGTTCAAAGGTCTATGGGAGAATAGTATATATAGTGTAAGGGATTTGTCGTTAAAAGATATCAACACAACAAAGAATTCAATATAATACAATATTTGTTTCTCTCCTCTCTTCACTTAGAAATTATTTAGTTGGTTGAAACTACAGCCAACATAAGTGGTATCAGAGCTTGATTTCGATCAAGAGCAAACTGGGCGTGAAGCTTATTGATGGGAAAACAAACCCCGAAGAAGATCGATCGTGATGGCGACTACAGGCAATCAAAACCAAAGTGCCCATCAATCAGCACTTCCCACTTTTGATGGGGAAAATTATGATTTTTGGTATGTGAAGATGAAGACCATTTTTCTCTCATATGATTTATGAGATTATGTTGAAGATGAGTATGATGAACCGGAGGATACAACAACTTTGACGAATGCCTAAAGACAACAATTGAAAGATCATAAGAATAAAGATGCAAAAACTTTAGGCTTGATTCAACAAGGAGTTGCTGATACAATCTTTCCCAGAATTATCAATGCTTCTAAAGCAAAGGAGGCATGGGATATTCTCGAGAAGGAATATAGATGCAGCATGAAGGTAAGAATTGTAAAACTCCAATCTTTGAGAAGAGATTTTGAAAATATGAAAATGAAAGAAATGGAGTTGTTCAAAGATTATTTTTCTAAACTTATGGAGGTGGTAAATCAAATAAAGACCTATGGGGAAGATATTTCTAATCAAAGAATTGTTGAAAAAATTCTAATTAGTTTGCCAGAAAAATATAACTCTATTGTTGCTGTTATTCAAGAGACTAAAGAGCTAGAAAACTTAAGTGTTAAAGAATTGATGGGTTCCATAAAGGCATTTGAGTAAAGGTTGAGTAGGCGCTTCGAAAAGACAATTGAAAGTGTTTTTCAATCCAAGCTCAATGTTAGTTCCAAAAATCAAGAAAAATACCCATCAAGTTTTGATCGATCCAAAGGTGAATCTTCTAGAGGTGGAAGATACGGAAGAGGAAGAGGAAGAAATAATTTTGAGAGAAGTGGAAATATAGAGTCCACTCAACAAAATTGTGGAATTTGCAAAAGAAGTAGCCATGTTGACAAAGATTGTTGGTTTCGGGGAAAACCTCAATGTTTCAATTGTAAGAAATTTGGACATGTTCAAAAAGATTGCCGGTTGAAAACAAATCAGCAAGCTAATTTTTCCGAAGAGCAAGAAGGTGAAGCGAGCATGTTTTATGCTTGTCACTCGACATCGGAACAAAATGATGATGTGTGGTTTCTTGATAATGGGTGTAGTAACCACATGACCGGAGATAAAAACATATTCTTGGAGATTGATTCTTCATCAAATTCTCAAGTGAGGATAGGAAACGGTGCCTTGGTCCAAGCAAAGGGAAAAGGTACTATTGCCATAGAGACAAAAAAAGGAAGAAAGCATATTCAGGATGTGTTACTTGTTTCGGATTTGGAGCAGAATTTGTTAAGTGTTGAACAGCTTGTAGAGCATGGGTACTCCATTCATTTTGATGAGGACTCTTGCAAAATTTATGACAAGGGAGGATAAAATCATATTGTGGCAAAAATCAAATGGGCAAAAATAGAAGCTTTCCTCTCACTTTTTCATGTTTAAAAAATATGGCCTTGAAGATGGATGTTGTTGATGAGTCATGGCTTTGGCATAGAAGACTTGGCCATTTGAATTTCCAAAGCTTAAAGAATTTACAACAAAATAGCATAGTGTATGGGCTGTTAACAATACAAGAAGTTAAAGAAGTTTGTGAAGGTTGTGCTCTTGGCAAGCATCGCCGAGAGTCATTTCCGAAAGAGAAGGCATGGAGGGCTAAAGCACCATTAGAGCTTGTTCATACCGATGTGTGTGGACCGATGACAACACCAACTCAAGCGGGTAACAACTATTTTATTATTTTCATTGATGATTTTTCAAGAATGACATGGATTTATTTCATGAAACAAAAATCAGATGTGTTCTCTATTTCCAAAAAAAATTCAAAAGCTTGTTAAAAGGCAAAGTGGCCATCTTATCAAAATGTTAAGAAGTGATAGAGGTAGAGAGTACAATTCAAATGAGTTTGAAAATTTTTGTGAAGATATTGGCTTGGAGAGGCAATTAACGGTTGGGTACACTCCACAACAAAATGGAGTGGCAAAAAGAAAAAATAGAACAATTATTGAGATGGGAAAATCAATGCTTCATGAGAAAGGGCTACCTAAATCATTTTGGGGTGAAGCCGTGTATACGGCTATTTACTTGATGAATAGGCGTCCAACAAAAGCGGTGGAGAATAAAACTCCATTTGAAGCATGGAGTGGAATGAAGCCATCATTGAACCACTTGAAAGTTTTTGGGTGTATGTGTTTTGCTTATGTTCTAAGAGAAGTGAGGCACAAACTTGATGAAGCTATTGAAAAATGCATCTTTGTGGGTTATAGCTTAAAATCAAAGGGCTATAGACTCTTTAATTTGAAGAAGAATAAATTTATTATTTGTAGAGATGTTCTCTTTAATGAAAAGGCTGCTTGGGATTGGAAAGAGAAGAAAGTTCAAGATCAAATTCCCATTTTCAATGAAGAATCAGGAAATCAAGAAAATGAAAATGAAGATATTCTCGAAGTTCCACAAGAAATGTCTCCCGTATCTAGCTTACAATCAATCCCAACTTCTCCATCAAACTCAAATTTGTCATCTCCAAGTTCAACTCCAAGAAGAATGAAAAGTCTTCGTGATGTGTATACAAGTTGCAATTTTTGTGTTGTTGAGCTGAAGAGGTTTGAAAATGCAATTAAAGAAGTGGCAAGGAATAAATTCAAGAAGAAAAGGAAGAGGATGAGATTCAACTCAAGTATTGCAAGACCGAAGACCAAGATGTGGACATCTTCACCAAAGCACTTCCAAGAGATAAGTTTGAATACTTCAGAGAATTGTTGGGTGTCACAACATGGCATTAAGAGGGGTGTGTTAAAAATAAATTAATGCCATGCATGTTCATTGTGCATCTTGGGTTTATTCATGTATCAAGTGGGTACATGTATCAAGTGTGTACATGTATCAAGTGAGTGCACGTATCATGTGTGTGGTTGAGAATTGTCTTGGAAAGTTCAAAGGTCTATGGGATAATAGTATATATAGTGTAAGGGATTTGTTATTAAGAGATATCAACATAACAAAGAATTCAATACAATACAATATTTGTTTCTCTCCTCTCTTCACTTAGAAATTATTTAGTTGGTTGAAATTACAGCCAACAAGCATCCCAATGGAAACTCAGTCATTGAAACTGAAGTTAGAAAATTGGGGCCAGCCATCATGGGATGTTACTAAAAGCTTAGAACAATGCCATTTAATCCTTGATTATATAATCTTTGTACAAAGGTTTCGATTTTGTGTGCGGATTATTTGGATATCTTCTCTATGTTTTTTTTTTTTTTTTTTTTTTTTTTTTTTCCCCGTTAAAGGTAAGCTTGTATATAAGGATGAAGAATTTACAGTGAGCCCCAAATGGGGAAGACCAACAACAAATAGGTTACAACCAAAACGAATTTTGAAACTGCTACATACAAAATATTCCAAAGTAAAACCATCCATTCAAACTACCACCTTCACAGCAGCAAATAGCAGCAAATAATGACTACATAGCCTCACAGCAGCATTCCAATAAAGCCTTCTCATCAACATAGCTCAGGGTAGGAGCAAGGTTTGTCCACATGGTGTGTAACATCCTTGCTGAAAGAGAGATTGTAGCTGAGAGGGTGAGTTGATCATCATCATGTCAGAGCTGGATTTTAACTTGAGTGTTGCTAGTCTGGCTCTCACACAGTTTTTAACTTGTGCAATGATGCTGTGATCAAGGTTGTTAAAATCAGGATTCTACGTAGAATCGTTTTGGGCTCCGTAGAATCGGAATCGTATAATCGGATCGTGAATCGTAAGATTCTACCAAATTGTGAAAAAATAATTGAAACTAACTTCCTAAACAATAAGATATGTAAAATATAACCAAAATAAGGCCAAAACACACCATATTACATATCCATGACTTCAAATCTCAAATCCTAGCAATATTCTAAAGTCCGAATATAAATAAAAGTAAAAGAAAATATTCCAAAGTTTGAATATAAATACAAGAGGATGTGACACAAAATAACATAGTCCACAAATCTCAAATCCTAACTCATCCCTCTCCAAAGTTAGAAACTAAAATTACATGTCCATAAAGTCATCATTGAACCCTTCAACTAGATAAGAACCAGGGAGAGATCTACCATTCGTTCATGATACAGTATCAAAGTAAATCTGAGAGAGAGAGGAAATGGACTTTTGGAATTCCAAGTGTGAAAGACAAACGGAGCAACAGAAAACAGAGCATGAAATGCAGGTAAAGATAAAACATAACACGAACAAACTTACTGAACCAGAAAATGAGAGAGAGCGAGATGCCATCAAAGAAATTCTTGCAGTAAAAAATATTACCATGCCAACTGCTACACCATATCTTATGAACAACATATTAAAACATAGCAAACTCGTCTTCATTTATATGGATTCAACTGATAAGAGTACATCTACCAGAACTTAAAGATGATGTTCATACTCCAAGTATTGCATAAATTTCAATAGAAGTGGTCACAGCAGTTCAGCTAGAGCTCAATTAGCCATAGTAAAAGCTCTAAAAAATAGTGATAAAAATTTAAATTGCCAGGTAAACTTAAAACAAAAACTACAGAAATTGGAAAAGATAGTTAGAACTTAAAATTAAAACTAAAATTAAACCATTAATGCAAAAGATTATCAGGAACATGATGAATAATTTCTAAGAACAAGTAGATAAAAGGTTAGAATAATCAAGGAATAATCAAGGTTAGAACAATCTTAGAATAATCAAGCTACGAAGGGTTATAGAGATTAGAGAAAACTCTTGAAATTTCTTGATCAAGGAAGAAAATAAATATAGAACATACCTGGTCGAACCTGTAAGCTGCTGTATGGATCCGATGATTCCGATCTGCTCGCTATCAGCCTCTGCACTGCCGCCTCCTCTCAGTCCTCACTCCTCTCTGAGATAGGGTTCCCGTTTCTATTTTCTAATTCTATAATAGAGTAGGTTTTGTATTTTATGATTTATAGAATAAATAATTAAATATATAATTTGGTAAATTAAAATAACTTTCTATACAAAATTTGGGCCAGGCTTTGGCCCAAACAACTAAAAGAATAAAGGCCCAAAGACCAAATAGTATAAAGACCCGCCCAAACACACATTTTGGTAGAATCGTGTAGAATCGTACGATTCTACCAATTGGGCGATTCTGATCCGATTTGAGTCGATTTTAAGAGCTGAGTCGTAGAATCATTCTACCAATTGGGCGATTCTGCTCCGATTTGAGTCGATTTTAAGAGCTGAGTCGTAGAATCATGCGATTCTACGACTCAGAATCGCGATTTTAACAACCATGGCTGTGATAGGGTGTTGCTTGGTTACTAAAGGCTCTAGCATTTCTTTCCATTCAAATAAAATATACTGCAGCTGCCCACAACAGCTTATGGACTAAGCAATCTGCTGATAACCAGTGTGTGGAGCACCATTGGATCATGTCATTCCAGCTGTTAGGTCTGATGTAGAACCCAGCCACTTCTTGAACAAACTTCCATATGTTAGAGGAGTAGTCACACTTGAAGAAAATGTGATCAATAGACTCCCAATCTGCCTTACAGAGGTAGCACCTATTTGTGTAGTGCTTGTACAGGATAGGTTTGGCATCAAGTGTGTAAAGCCTTCCTCTTACAGCCAGCCAAAGGATGAGGCTATGCTTAGGGATGTGATGCTTAAACCACACCACTTTGTGCCAAGTGAAGATTGGTGACGGAGGACTGAAGTATTTCAATGGTGAGCCATTGAGAAATCTCTGTTTGGACAAGGTAACCATTCTCTATGTTTGTTATCCATACGATGATATTTGAGGAGAATGCATGTGTGGTCTATTTTGCGCTCTGTTTCACTTGCAAAATGTTTTTTTTGGTTATGGAATATTAGTCAATGATTGAAGCCTATAGAGCCAGGACAGAACAATTAGTGCATTGACCAAAAATGGATAACCGTTTTATGCCATTTGTGCACAAGCTCCGCCTCGAGCCGCACCAGCTCGCTGGAGTAAACCCCTGGTGACTACCCTTCATGCCGGACCGACGCGGGGGTAGGCGAGGTGGGGCGACGAGGTGAGGTTGTAGTTACCTGAGTTTGGAGCTTGGAGCTTGAAGCTTGAAGTCGCCGAGCTTGGAGCTTGAAGCTTGAAGTCGCCAAAGATAAGCTTGCCGCTGGGACGTAGCTAAATAAATTACAATCATATTTTTTTAAAATTCATAATCTTAAATTAGACTCCTTAAAATAGAACATGCATTTATATTTTTCAATACATTTTTTATTCTTGTTCATATTTCTCTAAATGATACACTGTCATGGTAAAGCGTTATAGTCAACTTAGAGTACTAAAAATAATACAAATCTTTCCCAAATAAATACAAGTGCATATACAATTATATTTAACTATTTAACAGAGCAGAGAAAAACACAACTACCAGTACAAGAACAACCTTGGAAATTAAAAAGATAATTCTAGAAACATGACAGTTCAAATAATTCAAATGTCTATCAATTAAAACCTACCATTTCTCTTTCACTAAACATATAAATATATGTAAATATAGATGGCACAACAAATAATTCGGCATCAATCAATATATCTAAAAAGGCTAGACTTGAATATGGCAGGTTATCGATGTCTATAACACAAATAGATGACAAACACGCTTTTATAACTGTACACATACTTATATAGACTTTGTTTGATTAGGTAGAAACAACTAGAAAGGAAAGAGAAAATTTTAAAAATTGATAAGTTCATTTCATTGATAATTATACGAGGAGTCTGGCGAAAAATATACAAGGAGTCGGTTGAAATTCGTATTCGTTTGTATAGAATTTGTGTCTTTGGAATTTCATACAAGAAAAGTAATTTTGTATTGGAATTAAAATGTGAAAATGATGATTATTAATTATTTTTTCAGAGCATTTAAGTTTTTTCGATTTCCTTTGTTTTTTCTTATAAGCTCAGCGGGCAAGTTTGAGAGCCATGCTAGAGTTATAATAGTTTAGTGAAATAATCTATTCAATGCATGAATATTTTTTTATGAGAACAAAATTTTTAAAACAATCCTCGCCTTGCATATGTTTTTAGTTATGTGGATATGACCATTTTTTGTTTTATTTAAAACTTCTTTTGAAAAATTAAAAATATCCAAATATTTATTTTAATTATGAATTAATTTTTTGGTTTGAATAATGTTTTCGTTTTTAATATTTGTCATGGAAGAAACAAAGTTGAGGCAAAAAAAAGTCATCATATTGATGTTTTATACAAGATATATATGATGTAAAAAGATAATATATAAATCACACAACGCAACAAAGAAGTTGCATGTAATATTAAAACACACCAACTTTTATTTATAAACAAAATCAGGGACAACATATTTTTACAAGATGGATACAACATCAAACCAAACATACAGGCGTATGTAGCTAGCACACAATAAAATCACACACTTGGAAGCAACTTTGTGTTGCCTTCACTACTTTGGCCTATCTAGCTTTAGTAGGGACAACACAGAGCATCCATTATTCTCACACATCCAATGCATGCAAACACTGGTTTATTGGTCTAATTAATACATAAGTAGCAGCTATAAAGTGGCTCAAAGGTTGGATGGGTCATCTAAATTGGCCCAAGATGTGCCCCGATGGAATCAAGCCAATCTCCAGACCTCCCATGAAATCCAATGATCTTCTTACCATTTTCAGAAAGCTCGAAACTATTAACCTCTCCTTGCACACCAACTGTTGAAAATGTTTTCTTGTTGGTTTGAAATGTAAGGGAGCAAACAACACAATCAACATCACCATACTGCCTGACGATCCCACCAATTGAAGTCAAATATTCGTCATGGTCTAGTATGAACTGCAAGAGTTAAGATAATTGACAAAACAGGTTAATAAACAATTAATGCTGTTGGTATCGACAAGATCTGCATATATAAGAGCATGTGTATATAAAATATGAATAAGCATCAAATTAATGACTACTTTCGATACAGAAATTAATGTATGTATGTATGTAGATTGTAACATAAATTGTAATGTAGTATATCTAGAGACAGGCTATTCTAACCTTGGTGGGTTTGGTACCCTCTTTGCTTTCACCACCATGTTTCTTACACCACTCGGAGATTCCAAATTCATCATCATATTCAATTTGGATGGAGTTAATTACCGCACTGTGCTCATTGTCATGATCTGAATGTATTATTAACTGCCTCACCGCACTGTACTGATTGCCATCATCCCATCCAATTCCGCCTTTCCCACCTTCTGGTCCAACAGGTGTGAAGTTATCAGCTGGTTCGTAATATGCACCAATTGACTCAAGATGATCAGGACCGGACCTTCCATGGAGTCCAATAATCTTCTTGGAAGAAGCTGGTGATGGAAACTTGAAATGTTTCCCTATTTCAGTGCCAAAAGGTCCATGTGATTCTCCTGTACTGGTATGAAATGTGAGTGACTGAATCGCACCTATTGCAGAATCCGAATTATAGAAGCCCTCGATGGAAACCAGATATCCATTGTCTTCGTTAAATGGAATCTACAAGAGTCCGATTCACAAAATTATTAACAAAACGATATATATATATATATATATATATATATATATATATATGTGTCGCGCTTAATTAGCCAATTAATGAAATATATGTGTTTGTATGTACAAATATAAAATGGAAGATATATATATATATATATATAATGGACTAACCGGATCAGGGTTTCCGTCAGTAATTTCTCCATGCGTGCAAAGCGGTCCACTATTGCCAGAATACTCAATTTGTATGGATTTAACGAATTCTTCGGCCCATATGGTAATCTTCTTCACTCCACTGTGAATACCATCGTCCCAATGAACTCCACTGTAGCCTCCCAGAGGCCCAACAATTTTGCGTCGTATGAATTGTGCATTTGAGAGATGGAAAAGCGCTCCAAGGGAATAAAGATAGTCACCAGACCATCCAAAGAATCCTACAATTTTGCAATTACGTGTGGATGGAATTTTGAAATATTTTCCCTTCTCTGTGCCATATGGTCCCCATGTTTGTTCGCTAGTGCTTTTAATTGTGAGAGATTGAACACATTCAACTCCAGAATTTGAACTATAGTAGCCCCAGATTGACTCGATATGTTCATTCTGTTGAAATTCGACCTATATATACGCACCACCACAACAATCAGATCAATCTTTACAAAACTAGTCTTGGTTGCTCTTAAAAAGTAAAGGATTGTTATTTTGTGGGTAAGTACTCCAAAAGATAGATATATATATATATATATTAGATTAGCCAAATGTAGTGGTAATAGCTAATTATAATTAATCAAAGGAAGGGATTAACTGATTTACTTATTCTTATAACTAATAATTAAATATAGATAAAAGAAACACTTTTATACTCTATATATATACGCTAAAACGTGGCTTAGTTTGGTTAAATTTTGTAGTCTTAACTCATGAGATTTTTCATTTTTTCTTTTCATTTTATAAAAGGATATAGGCAGTGAAAAATCGAGATGCAAAAATAAAATCTCATGAGAAGTACAAAAGATGAGAAGTACGTACAAAAATAAAATAATAATAATAATAATAAATTGTATGAGTCACATATTTGATAGCTCAAATTGCAAATTTTCGAAGGGACTAACCAATGCTTCTTTTTGATCTCCACCATTTTCACCGTGCTGGTCATTCCATATTGGCTTTCGGTTCAGATACTGAAATTGGATGGAGTAGATCACTGATTTTTCACCATAGCGTATTTTAATTTTCCTTACGTCGTTGTGTGTTCCATCATTCCATTCATTTCCTACCTGGGCTCCAAAGGGTCCGAAACGCGGATGATTCGGTGCCATAAGGAATCCTTAAAGCTCCGAAATGGATGGTATATTTGAGGGTTTCCTGCAGTCCACCAAACTTTGCTTTGAGAAATCTATATACCGAACAAGAAACATATAATATGTGAGTTCATGATAATTATAATTCTGTTTATTTTGTATTGTTAAAGTATTAACTAGCTAACCAACAAACATAAAAAATTGTCCCATCTAAGGTAGATTGATAGAAGATGAGGTTTGGATGAGTGACGTCGGGAGCACATTACCAATTGCACGATGTAAAAGATGAGGTTTGTTTTTTCATATTAAAAAAAACCAGCAAGTGCACGCGACTGGACCGGCTGTTTCTGGCCAGTTCTATGCATAAGCGCCTGCCTCTTCTGTCAGTTAATTAACTTTATTTGAAGACTCGCAGGTGCAATTTAAACTAGTCTTTTTTTAAACCATTTTCATGACCCACATTTTATATTTTAACGAGGTCTAAAACCTCATTTTCACGGATCTGTTCATGTGTTCCATCAATATTATTATTATTACAGTATTATTATTATTATTATTATTATTATTATTATTATTATATATAATGATACATTGGATATGAAATGTTTGTTGTTTATGTGGGTTTTAAGCATATCTATCTAACCTTTGAAAATAAAAATTAAAAATTAAAAAATCTTCCAAGCATCTTTTCTCTTATATAGATTAAGATTCCTTGTAGCCTATTAAATATGGTTGCATTAAAAATAGGACAATGCTTAAGTTCTCACCAGTGATAATGTACACCATCTTAACCAGTGATGTAGACCAATAATAAATGGTTATGTTCTTTTTAATTACCAAATTAACGGTGATAGATATATATACACTTGCCAAATTAGAGATAGGCTAGCACTATTCATAGAACAAGAATCAAACTACTCAAGCTACCTTCATAACCTAGCCTTTTCTACTCTTTGTCAACCCCCTTAAAAATATAAGTCAGCTTCCCTGACTTTGCGACTCCCCCGTCCAACAACTCTCGACCTTAGATTTACTCTTGATCTGTATAGAAGGGTTACAGGTAGATCAAACAACACTCCATGAATGTTGTGACCCCTTTAAAGTGTGATCGCATTACCCATTTTCTTCAAATTTGAATTTGATGAAGAATGAATGAATTCTGCTTTTCGGAATCTCTAAATCTTCAATTGTGCTCCAATTCCAATGAGATAGAGAACAACACTACTAAATCACTCTTGCGTTTATGTGTGTACTCTCAAAAAGAAAATCAGAAAAATTAGATTGATTTTCTGAATAAAAATCTCATAAAGATGGCTCTCAATTAAATCAGAATTTTCTATGCAAAAAGCCATGAAATACTAAGTAAGAAAGCATGTTTTTTTAGACTTTTGAAAACCTAATTGTACTTGGAAAACAAGTCAAAGAAACGAAGTTACGAAAATTGTTTGAAGACCTCAAACCGATTCTGAGTGATTGAACTGGTTCAAGTTAGCCAGTGAGTTTTCGAAGAAAATAATTTTTGACATTTGAACCGGTTCAAGGTGGTTGAACCAGTTTAAGTTGGCCATTGAATTTTCGAGGAAAACAACATTGACACGTGAACTGGTTTAGGGTGGTTGAATCAGTTCAAGAAATATAGCCAGACTTGAGAAACACCAATTTTAAAACTCCAAAGTGTCGTCACACACTCTCTTACATTCCTAAAACATTGTTTTCATCACCCCGAAGTGTATTGAAGTATGAACACGATCACTTTTTCAATTTTTCTTCCGATCTTGATTGTTGACAAATTGAACTAAAAATTTATAACTCGATCGGACTTGTTTTGATAACGAAATTTACCAATTACAAATTTATATCTCACAGAATCTCTTATCATTCATGGATGTTGGACGATTTTAACTAAACCATGTATATTTTGTGTTTATGTGTAATTACTTTATTGACTTTTATTTAATCTTTGTATTCGTATGCTTCCGTCGCTCCCAACAGCCCAGCTGATATTGGACGACGTTAAGCCTGATCATAGATATCCTATGGTTGCTAAGAAAGATGCCTTCACATAAAATTATCATTGCTACGTACCCAAATGACAGCCAACTTGCGATGTCAATTTTGGCTTTAATTGACCATGTTACAATTTGTTGAATAAATGTTATTCGAAAAACAAACTTCTTGTGTTTCTACGGTGTCAAACGAATGTTTGTATTTCGAAGAAAACCTTGTAAGGCTTGCATGTTATGAAAAAAAATAAAAAATAAAAAATTCAAAGTTGGTTCACATGAAATGTTGATCCCAATTCCCAAATAAATAATATAATGGATTAGTTGAATAGATGTGTATAAGTTAAGAGGAGTTGGCTAGCCATTGACTATATTTTATTATATTGAGGAGACCGTATATTAAAGAAAACTAGGTTAATTAGTTCCCAACTAATCTTCGATTAATAAGCTTAAACTTAATGGAACACATGAATAGATGTGTGAACATCAGATTTAGGAGGGTCATTAAGATGAGAAATACTTTAATGTCCCTAATGCATGGCAATCTTTTCAAATATACTACAAGGACTTGGTGCATGTGGGCTACTGTGGTTGTTATAAACTACTTTCAGGATAATTTAAGTGACTTCATTTTTAATGAAAACCAGTTTAAAAAGCCCACAACAAATCATTGCTTTATATAATCACTTAAATCTAATGAAAAGAATATATGCGTAAGAGATTCAGGCCAAACACAAGAGACAAAAGCATTGACCTTGAAAGCGGCGTTGGAGCTACCATGGAGATGTTGAGGGTGATGAATGGGGATGGTGACACGGCCTTGTACGATGTGCGAAATAATCATGTTGATATGGTTGAGATTTTGACGAAAGAAGACCCCAGTTTTTTACATTTTTCCAATAATGCCAAGGAGACTCACACTTTACCTGCTACCCAGAGACGTTATTCAGATATTGTGTCCAAAATTCTAAAAAATTGCAATTCACTTGCTTATATCGGCCCAAATGAGAGAACTGCTTTACACGCAGCAACTATTGATTATGACCAAGGTAGAGTCTCTAACTAAATATTCCATCTGTAGTTTGTTTTATTTTATATCTATATATTAAAGCTTTTAGAAGAGAATAAAAAAAAATTACAAAACCATAGGCGTGTCAAATTAACACAAATATATATAAGGTTGTGCTCAAGTTATCATGTTTTAGTACAGAATTGAACAAGGATTCCTAAAATGTTCTATTGGTATATAATATTTTGTTTTTATTTTGTAGTATGAGCTGATAATTATATATATGAGGTTCTCTTTTAGAATGCGTAAGAATTTTATACAGGTGGACGCCATCACTTAGCAAGGAAGCGGATGTCTATGGATGGAGACCAATTCAATGTGCGGCATGGCTTGGCCATTTATCGGCGGTCAGACAAATACTTGATTTGGATAAATCCACGGCATACCGTGTTACAGACAAAGATGACAATGTGACAGCACTTCATAAAACAGCTTCTCAAGGTCATGTAGATATTATGAAAGAACTATTCTCACATTGTCCAGAGGGACATGATCAACAACAAAGGTCGGAATATGCTTCCACATTGCAGCAGAGCATAAAAAAAGGAATGTAATCAAATTTATATTGACAAATTCCTTCGCCAAAAGCCTTATAAATCACGAAGACATTGATGAAAACACACCTTCTCATGTGCTTGCTGCTTCCCGTACCATCAAGCACAGTATCTTATACCGCCACCCTAGATTGGATACAAGAGCCTACCATTTTAAAAACTTGAGTCCACTAGAGAAAAAATCCAAACCTGCAGGTAAGGACTTCTACTTGTTCTTATTATATGATTTTTTTTACTACAGGGATACATGCCTGTTCGGAAAACACGACAATGCCATATATACAATCGAAATAAAAACACCTCTAGTTTCTTACATGTTATGGTATTAAAGGTCCTCTCATAAAATATTTACTTCGAAAAATATATATATATATTTTTTCAAGTAAAATATATGTTTTTTAACTTTATTTTTCTGTATTTAGCAAAAATCTAGGTCGAGTCCATCGGGTAAGGTGTATAAAATAGCTTATCGTAAATTAATGCATAAGTTATTATTGTTAAGTTTTAATCGTATTATTTTTTTTTTCCTAAACATCTTACGACAATCAAGTACCAGAAAATACAAAAAATATTTTACACTCAAACAAACGAGGCCAAATAAAGAAGTTGTCATTATAGAGGTTCAAGTAGATGTATGATGTTTTTGTAGTTATTAGATTCAATCATTAGGAAAATTCGTTGAAAAATATTTTACACTCAAACAAACGAGGCCAAATGAAGAAGTTGTCATTATAGAGGTTCAAGTAGATGTATGATGTTTTTGTAGTTGTTAGATTCAATTATTAGGAAAATCCGTTCAATACCTACTCGCTCTATTGTCTTTCGGTGGGGTGAAACCAGCAACACTACTTTAGGGGGCCAAACTGTACAATATTAAATTTGATTTTAATGTATAAAATAAAATAAATAAAACTATTTTTTCCTATACTTTTAATGTATAGTTTTAAGTACATGTCTACAAATGATATGAGAAGAAAAAATAGAGAGAACAACAGTTGATAATATATAAGGTTGTCAAAGTTTCAAAGCATTTTCCTTCTCCCCTCTTTAATTCATAACATATAATATATATTTATACTATTATTAAATGTGCAAAGTATTTCAGTATTTCATTATTTCAGTATTTATTTATTTATTAATATAAAAACAGTTTTTATAAAAATAGTTTCAATAAAACACTAAAAAAATTTATGAATAATTATCACAATATAATCGGTCCAGCCCAGTTATAATTATGTCATTATCAAGATATGACACATATCAACATCCTATTAATCCAAGAAGCCTATAAATAAAGGCACGGAAGAATGAGTATGGAGAACATAAATTGAAAATTTTGAAATCTAGAATTCCAGATTAAAATGCAGAAGCTCTGCTAAAGAGTTTCAGTATTTATTTATTTATTTATATAAAAATATTTATTAATTGATATAAAAAAAGTTTTTATCTATATTTTTAGGTCTATCACTCTTTTTATCTATATTTTTAGGTCTATCAATATTTATTTATTTATATAAAAAAATATTTATTAATTGATGAGTTTTATCTATATCTATACAATTATTAACACTAAAATGAGTTTCAGTGTTTCAATATTTATTTATATTAATTGATAAAGAGTTTTTATCTATATATCTTTTCAGTGTTTCAATATTTATTTATTTATATAAAAAAATATTAATTAATTGATATGAAAATAGTTTTTATAAAAAAATACATTATAAAACTCTAAAATATACCTAATAAATTTCTATTTATCTATTTATTATTATGAATTTTTCAAAAAAATAAAATCTAATTCTCTAAAATAATTTTTCTAAAACTCTACTACAAATTAGATTTTATTATAAGTTTCTTAAAAAAATAAAATATAATTAAATAAAATAAAATAATTTCTATAAAACACTATCACAAATTACCTATTTTATTTTCAATAAAACTCTATCACACTCAACAAAGATATATTTAAAGAGTTTCTATAAAACTCTAACACAAATTACCTATTAATCTATTTGTTATAAGTTTTTTAATAAAAGAAAATCAAATTAGACAAGTAATATTAATATAAAAAATTATTTATTAATTGATATAAAAAAGGTTTTAAAAAGGTTTCCATAAAACTCTAACACAAATTACGTATTTATCTATTAATTATAAGTTTTTTTAATAAAAGCAAATCTAATTAGACAAGTACTATTAATATAAAAAAATCATTTATTAATTGATATAAAAAGAGGCTTTAAAAGAGTTTCTATAAAACTCTAACACAAATTATCTATTTATTATGATTTTTTTAATAAAAGAAAATCTAATTAGATAAGAATTATTAATATAAAAAATATTTATTAGTTGATATAAAAAGAGTTTCTATCAAACTCTAACACAAATTACCTATTTATTTATTTAATATGAGTTTGTTAATAAAATAAAACTTAATTAGACAAAACTATTAATATAAAAAATATTTTTTAATTGATATAAAAAATAAAATAATTTTTCTTTAGACACTACCACAAATTACCTTTTATTATGAGTTTTTTTTTTTAATAAAAGGTAATCTAAATAGAAAATAATTATAAATATTTTAAAATATTTATTAATTCATATAAAAAGAGTTTAAATCTAGTTAGACAAAAATTATTAATAAAAAAATATTTATTAATTAATATAAAAAGAGTTTTTAAACGAGTTTCTATTAAACTATACCACAAATTACCTATTTATTTTTTCATTACATGTTTTTTAATAAATAAAAATTTAATTTGATAAGAATTATTAATATAAAAAATATATTAATTAATTGATATATAAAATAAAATAAAATATTTTTTCTAAAACTCTACCACAAATTAGTTTTTATTTTGAGTCTCTTAATAAAATGAAATCTAATGAGACAAGGATTTATTTAAAGAAAACAAAAAAAACTTTTATAAAACTCTATACCCATTTTATTTTATCTATTTTATTTTTAATAAAACTCTATCACACAAGACAAAGATATATTTAAAGAGTTTTGATGAAGCTCTAACACAAATTACCTATTAATCTATTTATTATAAGTTTTCTACTAAAAAGAAATCAAATTAAAAAAATACTATTAATATATAAAATTATTTATTAATTGATAAAAAAAAAGAGGTTTTAAAATAATTTCTATAAAACTCTAACACAAATTACCTATTTATCTATTTTATATTAAGTTTTTTTAATAAAAGAAAATCTAATTAGACAAGAATTATTAATATAAAAAGTATTTTTTAATTGATATAAAAAAAAGTTTTTAAAAGCGTTTCTATTAAACTCTAACACAAATTAACTATTTATTTATTTAATATAAGTTTTTTTAATAAAAAAAAAATCTAATTAGACAAGAATTATTAATATAAAAAAATATTTTTAATTGATATAAAAAAATTAATAATTTTTCAAAAAACTCTATTACAAATTACCTTTTATTCTAAGTTTTTTTAATAAAAGGTATTCTAATTAGAAAATAATTATTAATATATTAAAATATTTTTTAATTCATATAAATAGAGTTCAAATACAATTAGACAAAAAATATTAATATAAAAAATATTTATTAATCGATATAAAAAGAGTTTATATTAAATTCAAACACAAATTACCTATTTATTTATTTATTATGAGTTTTTTAATATAAGAAAATCTAATTAGACAATAACTATTAATATAAAAATATTTTTTAATTGATATATAAAATAAAATAGAATAATTTTTCTAAAACTCTAACACAAATTATCTTTTATTATGAGTTTTTTAATAAAATGAAATCTAATGAGACAATGATATATTTGAAGAAAATAAAATAAATTTTATAAAATACTATCACAAATTACCTATTTTATTTTTAGTAAAACTTTATCACACTAGACAAAGATGTATTTAAAGAGTTTCTATAAAACACTAACACAAATTAGCTATTAATATATTTATTTTGAGTTTTTTAATAAAAGAAAATCTAATTAAACATGTATTATTAATATAAACAATTATTTATTAATTGATATAAAAAGAAGTTTTAAAAGAATTTCTATAAAACTCTAACACAAATTACCTATTTATCTATTTATTATGAGTTATTTAATAAAAGGAAATCTAATTAGACAAGTATTATTAATATAAAAAATATTTATTAATTGATATAAAAACAATTTTTGAAAGAGTTTCTATTAAACTCTAACAAAAATTACTAATATATAAAAAATATTTTTTAATTGATATAAAAAATAATATAATTTTTTTAAAACTATATCACAAATTAACTTTTATTATGAGTTTTGTTAATAAAAGATAATCTAATTAGACAAAAATTATTAATATATTAAGATATTTATTAATTCATATAAAAACAGTTTCTTAAATATTTTCTATAAAACTCTAACACATGTCATCTATTTATTTATTTATTATATGTTTTTTAATTAAAAAAGTACAATTAAACAAACAATATACTTAAAGAAAATAAAAATTTTCTAAAAACATCTATCACAAATTAGTTGTTTTATTTTCTATAAAACTCTATCATATTATCTATTTATTATGAGTTTTTTAATAAAATATAAATCTAATTAGACAAAAATATATTTAAACAAAATAAAATAATTTTTATAAACTCTACCACAAATTAGCTATTTTATTTTTTATAAAACTCTATCACATATAACCTGTGTTTATCTATTTATTATAAGTTCTTTAATAAAAGGATATCTAATTAGACCAATATATATATTTTTTAAAAAATAATTTTTTAAAAAAGTTTATATAAAACTCTAACACAAATTACCTATTTATTTATTTATTATGAGTTTTCTAATAAAAGAAAATCTAATTAGACAAGGATATATATATTTAAAAAAATAATAATAATAATTTATCAATAAAACTCTATCACATTAGATAAGTATTAGATAAGTATATATTTAAAGAGTTTCTATAAATCTCTACCACAAATACCTAAACTTTACCATAAATTAAATAGGTTTTTATAAAAATAGTTTCTATAAAACTCTAAAAATTACCTAATAAAATCAATCACTATAAAATATTTATTACTTGATATAAAAAGAATGGTTATTTTTTTTAGATAATTATCACAATATAACCGGCCTAACCCAATTATGATTATGTCATTATCAAGACAGGACACATGTCATCATCCTATTAATCCAAAAAGTCTATAAATAGAGACATGGAGGAAGGAAGAAGGGTACAAAAATTGAGAATTCTAGAAATGCAAAATTTTAGAGAGAAATTCAGAGAAGCTCTGTCAAAGAGTTTCAGTATTTATTTATTTATATTAAAAAATATTTATTAATTGATATAAAAAGAGTTTTTATCTATACTATTATTAAATGTATAAAGAGTTTCAGTATTTATTTATTAAATGTGCAAAGAGTTTATCATGTTATCTTTTTATTATGAGTTTTTTAATAAAATAAAATCTAATTAGACAATAATATATTTAAACAAAATAAAATAATTTCTATAAAACTCTATCACAAATTAACAATTTTATTTCCTATAAAACTCTATCATATATAACCTGTATTTCTCTATTTATTATGAATTTTTTTATAGAAAATAAAATAATTTCTATAAAACTCTACTCCAAATTATCTACTTTATCAATTTCAAAATATTTCAGTATTTATTTATTAGTATAAAAAAATATTTATTAATTAATATAAAAAGAGTTACAATTTTTTGTAAGATTTATTGTTACAAGTTTAAAAAATATATATGAAAACAAAAATTCTATAAGTTATTAAGCATTCACCACGTGCCTTTTCTTAGTGTATATATATATGTGTGTGTGTGTGTGTGTGTGTGTGTGTGTATTTGTGTGTGAATGTATATCTTTGAGAAAAGTACTAGTATGTTTTAACAAGTCTTACACGATTTGAATAGTTCGAAGCAAGAATAAAAAAGCTCTTTAGATTTTAAAGGGGCACAAGTTATTTTTTTTTTTTTTCGCAAATTATCCAAGGTTGTTAAAATTGAAATTTTACATAGGATCACTGGGGTTCCGTAAAATCGGATCGAGAATCGTAAAATTCTATCAAACTACTAAAATATAGTAAGAATAAGTCTAAAACACAAAAGTTGTATAAAAATACCACTCCACAATATAATATATAAGATAATGCAGTGCTACTAATATATCCATATGATTCAACTAATCAAATTTTAAACTTTTATCGTTGATTCAATACGATATGAATTATAACCTTTTTTTTTTTTGGTACTCACACACACGTCTCTTCCAAGATTTGAACCCCTGACCTCTTTCTAAGACTTAAATCTTTAACCTCTTTTTGAAAGTTAAAAGGCCTATACTGATATACCACTTGCCCGTTAATAATTATAACTTAATAGATGTTACTTATCAAAACAAAAAAAAACCCTAAAGGATTAACCTAGTTGGAAAAGACATGGGCATTGGTGCCTCATGAAATATCAAATCTCAAGATCAATTCTTACTAGGTACAAACAATCCTTGGGGGAGTGTGTACCAACTAAGAAAAAATATATATATATATCACTTATAAAAAAAGAATTACTACTTATTATATGATTGTGCTTGTAACAATATGAATTACTTAATTATGAAACATTAGGGATGGCAAAATGGGTCAGAAACTATCAACTTGCTCATTTCCGCCTGCTTTTTAATAATTATGGGTGAACTATATTTAATTTGAGAGTTAAGATGGATTAAGTAATTTTTAACCACTTAATTTAAGGGTCAAGATGGGTTAAATATGGTAATATGGTTAACCATATTCAACTCATATTTCACCCGTCACACAATAAATATGTAACACACATCTATTCTATATTACACTCAACTCATTTATCTCTCTATAATTCTTTCACTCACAATCATCTCTCTATAAATTTGTTTCTCATCAATCCCCTCTCTCTAAATTTCTCTCTTTGAAATTTTTCTAAAAAAAAAAAATAATTTAAAAATAAAAAATAATTAATAATTAAATAATTAAATAATAAAAAATTTAAATAATTAAATAATTTTAAAAATTAAAAATTAAAAAAATTAAAATAATAAAATAATAATTAATGGGTCCACGGGTCAAAATCCATATTCAACCCGAACGGGTTGAATATGGATTTTGACTCATGTTAACCCGTCCATTTTCAACCCAATCCAAACTCGGTCCAATCAACCCATTTGCCACCCCTATGAAACATAAACATTATTCACCAAACAAAATTAACAAATTAATATTCTGAAACAGAAATAGAATAAATTAACCAAATAAGGCTTGATGTTAGCGTCCAAGCAGGTGAGAACTAAGAAGGCTTGACGTCTAAGAGCAGCTCTCTGAAATTCTGTAATAGGGCTAAATTGTTTGTCTTCTTTGTTTTTTTTTTTTTTGGTCATCTTTATCTTTAATGTTTTGGGTCCTAAAATGGTTGGGCTTTATTATTAAAAGTGTCCGGTCCATCAAAATAGTGTGTGAGCCGAAAAAGGCGCACAGTAAAATTGTATGGAATTTACCCAAATGAGCGATTTTCATGTAATTTATAATTCCAAGGTCTAGGATTGTAGAATAGTGTCATCCTACAACGTAGGATTGCAATTTTAACGACCTTAATATTTATAAGTGAGGTCACACACTCAAACACCTTTAAAATTTGAGTGTGTGACCTCACTTATAAATAGGGGCGAAGTCGATATTTTATCTGTCAAAATAGTTCAAATCCTTTAAAATTTGAAAAAATTAACCAAAAAATACTATTTATAAATGAGTTTCAATAAGAATTTTTTTTTTTTTTTTTTTTTTTATTTTTTCGATTGGTACTCACACATACTTATTTCATTTGAATTTCTGACTTTCCTTTAAAAAATAAGAGGTTGATACCACTGAGTCATTAACCCATTAATAATTTTTCACAATTTAATCACCACCAAGTGATCGATATCTATTTCACAATCATGTGTGTAGTAGCGTGTACTTAGTCATTCTATCATCAATCCGTTGAAACTTTTTCATATCAGGTGGGAAACAAAACACAAGTAACACAACACCGTGTCTAAACCTTGCTTTATATGCGCCTAGCGCAAGTTAGCAGCTGCCTCTATTTTATTGTTTTTCCAGCGGGCATAAAGTTGCAAATTCAGATACCCATTAGTGGGTAATTGCAAATGGAACTTCTCTTTTTTGGGGAAGTTGCAACCAAAAATTTGATTGACCCAGAAGTGTATCACCAGCTCACGTTAGACTTCCCGCGTTGAATCCAAATGGTAAGTAGTAAAAGCAAATGTGAACGAAGAGCATTAATGTATTTACTATAAGCAATATACATGCGTCCTCTGCTCACTTTAAGCCATTTTTTTTTTTTTCCATACAGAGCTTTTGTTTATTTTATATTGATTATGATTGATCACAAAGTAAATTTAAACTCATGGGTAAAGTACATTGACACCCCTGAGGTTTGAGGAAAGGACAAGCAGAGTAAAGTACATTGACACCCCCTGAGGTTTGAGGAAAGGACAAGCAGAGGAAAGTTAGTATGTTTTTGGACAATGACACTCCTTCAAGTTTGAAAAATGGACAAAGAGACCCTGAAGATGGTGAATTGACCTTATTACCCTTTCAAATAAAATTAACATTTTAATTGACTTAAATACCCTTTGATTGAACCCAAACCCAAACCCAAACCCCGAACCCGCCTTATACAGTTCACCAGAGGAGAGAGAAGGGAGATCAGATGGATGGTGGTTGTGGCTGCGGTTGTAGTGGTGGGTGTAGAGAGAGGGGGAAGAGAGGGGTGGCCTTAGTTGAAGAGATGAGGTGAAGGGAGAGAGAGGAAGAAGATAGGAGAGAGATTGTGGTGATGGCTGCGACAGTGGGGGTGGCGGCGGCGATGACTGCGACAGTAGCGGCGAAACCCAGAAGCATCGGCGAAAGAAATTGCCGGCGAAACCCAGAAGCATCTGTATGTGTATATACACACACTACATATACTACCACTGCCATCAACATCACCCCTCCGCCGTCGCCAACATCACACCTCAAACTCCGCCACCGCCGCCACATCATCACACCTCAGCCGTCGGGGTTCACCCTTCACGCTCATCATCATCACACCTTCACGCGCTCCTTCTTCAGCGATGTTTTTTCGAAGCTCACCATCTGTCGCTGGGGTTCACCACCTCCTTCATGAAACCCTTGTAAGTTACAGACGAGGTTGTGGTGCTCACCATCTGCCGCCGGTGCTAACCACCTCAATTTCTCGGCCTTAGAAACCGACCGAAGTCACCTTTGCTAACCCTTGCTCCGGCTTCACCTTCTACCAACAACGGCCACATCTATAAGCTTTCTCTCACATACAGAGCTCACAGCAACCCTTATCGGCGGCGAAACCACCGATTTCATCCTCAACTGTCCACATCATCCAGATCTAAAGATGACGGAACCAATTGTAGAGTCAAGCCAAACGCCCCTCCTTCAGCAATCACTCCATACTCAAAGCTTCACTCTACACTCAAACATCAACTCTCTGCCGCCGTCAAGAATCAAAGACGCCGGCGTAGGGAATATGTCTCTGTCAATCCTTGATCTGTCCGCTTCACGCCAGAAACTTGCGGCGGCGGCTGAGGAGTTATTTGAGTGGTTCTTGGAGGATGAAGGTGTCGGTGAAAGGAGTAACCAATATGTGAACGAAGGAGATGGTGAACCACTCGTCGGCCGGTGGTTGGAAGGTGTGGAAGTGGTGTCATGGCCGGGTCTGGGTTTGATAGGTTTACAATATACATATAGATATATATATATATATATATATATGTATGTATTGGTGTAATAAATGTATAAGGGTAAAAGAGTCATTTAAAAGTTTTGATATTTTATAATTTAAATTAATAAAATATTAAAGGGCAATCTTGACTTTTTACAAAATTTAAGGGGCTGTTTGGATCAAGTTTTTGACCAGGGGGTGTGATTGTCCAAAAATAGGCTAACTTGTATCTACTTGTCCTTATGCCAAACCTCAGGGGGTGTTTGTGTACTTTACCCTAAACTCATTTATGTATTTTAAATTAAATAATTTTTATGTCTTTATTTACTAAAATTATTATTTTTGTCAAAAAAAATATTTTATTGTGATCAAGTCAATTAAGGAACCAAAATAAATATGAAATTGTTCGCGCGGTTTTTGTTCCCTACGCCGGTCGATGGACTCTTCGCGGGTGTGCTAGAGTATTTGTACAAAATACCCAAAATATGTAATTGAACACCAGCCTATCCCTTTTTCCGATGGCTGACTCTCAGGCGATTGTGTGGGAGAGAGACTAGTAAGAACTCCCAGCAAGGTTCTTTTATGCCTTGTTTGTAGCAAGGACTTTTTAGAGTGTCTAAAGAAATGCAACGGCTGATGAATGTTTGAATGATGGAATGGCCGAGTGAAGACAGGCGGCAAGAACTTAATCGATCGCCGGCCGAACGTGATGGCGAGAACTTAATCAATCGCCATCAGCCAAACACAATGGCAAGAATTTAATCGATCGCCACTGAAACGTGATAGCAAGAATTTAATCAATTGCCATCAGCCAAGTAATGACAAGAATTTAATCAATTGTCACTACGATTCAATGGCAAGAATTTAATCAATTGCCATTGAATTGAAAGCCTAACTAAAATTGCGTAATTTAAATTGGCATAATTGAAATTGAAAGAAAGTAAATGGCTGAATTGAAATAGTTGACAATGATCTAATCAATTGCCATTAAATTGAAATAAAGAAATTGATACGAAAAAATGACGTAGAGTCAATTGAAAACATTTTTAGTTGAAATGCATGTTTTGTGGTGGTGCTGGACAAATTGGAATAGGATTACATCTTTCCTATTTATAGAATTCTTTCTCAACTTATTTTCCTAACTTCTTACTAGAAAATCTCTTTGCTCCTTGATTTTCTTTTTCTTCACAATTTGAACTCAGTCAAATCCTATTGTTATTCTGCTTCCTTTCTTGTTTTGTTTCAGTAGGAAATCTCTGTAAAAAACAACCTTCCTCGATTTAATCACATGTAAGTTGCCGAGATATTGCTAAAACGTTGCTAGAAAGTTGCTGAAAAGTTGCTAAGTTCTAGCAACTTCCTTTTATAAACTTGGCAGCCGTGTTCTATCCCAAGTGGCCCATCCTTTAGCGCCATGTCAAAGCCACTTGTCACAATTAGATTTGTTCACTTCATGCTGCCAACCTTCTATACATGTCTTCAAAGCTTTTCTTCTTTCATCAAACTAAACTTCCTATTTTATAGGAATTTAGTTATTGAGTTTCATCCAAACTCTAGCCTTTTCCTTTTCTGTTAACAGCCCATTTTGAAAAAAGTCAAATGTGAGTTGCTATATTTCAGCAACTGCCATATCATTAGGTGGCTGAAATATATCTTTCTATATTTGCTCCTAATATTTTCAAACTGGCCGATCCATTCTTGGACATGCTCAACCCTTATCGGCTTCCCATTGGTCCACGTCGCTGCTGAAGTGGCTGCCAAGTTTTGGTGACAACAAATGCCCCCTGAATTTCAAAGGCTTTTATCACTTATGATACGAAGCGTTTGGAATTTGAATCGGCCTAAAATTGTAATTCAAATTTTAGTAATAAATCCTTTTCCCAACCACCTGCTTTAATGGTTATCTTTCCCAATTAAAGCGGCGACTACACTAATCCGCTATTACATCCAACAAGTATTTAGCTTGATACCCTCTAATCTCTAAAATCATTCTTCTTTCCTTAAACTTTTTATCTCTGAAATTCTTTCTCGGCGAAATCGTTCCTGACGTCCTCTATGGCTTCTAAGAAAACTAAATCAACTGATTCCACCTCTATCCCTCAACCTACCGATCCTTCAACTCATGGCAACATCATAGAAAAATCCCTAAAAACTCTATCTCCTTACAAATACTGTCTCAATACCCTTATCGATCTTCGTACTGACTTCAAAGGCTTAGGTCCTGCTTTCCTTGATGAAGCTCCTTCATCAATCTCACCTTTCTATCCTTCGGCCGACGTTCTTCCATTCCTTCAAACCTTCCCTCCTAATGAAAATGGCAGTTTGCCACACTTTCATTTTAGAACATGGCATAGCCCAAATGATGCTTGGATCAATTGGGTCGACCGAGTTGGAGCTGTGAAGGCAGAAATATGGAAGGATTGTGGCATATATGATGCCATTCAGCTAAGTAAAACTAACATCGCCCAAGACAGAGCCTTGATGATAGCAGCCATGTTTAATTGGTCGACCACCACCAACTCCTTACACTTGAAATGTGGCATGATGGCTCCAACCATTCAAGACGTGTGCTATCTAACCGGCCTCAAACCCTTTGGGATTGATGTAAGTACCTTATTGGTAGAAAATGATTCTCCTTCCATCTTCCCTTCAAAGCAAACTGGAACCAAATCATCTGAATCCTCTTATGGCAAATACTTAACTTCTACCATGGATCCTCGCGTCCCTGTGAATGATGCTGAACATATTGCCTTCTTGTTGGCGTGGCTGAACAAGTTTCTTCTATGCGTACCGGCCTTTCAAGTCACAAAGGATTACATTCATGTGGCCGTTGCCCTTTCAAGAGGTAAACACCTTGCTCTTGCCCCCTTGGTGCTTTCTCATTTATATAGAGGGATTTATGACTTGCTTACCTCCAACTTCGGACGCTATGGTGGTCCCCTCTGGTTATTTCAAATTTGGCTTCAAGTGTACTTTCCTGAACTCGGACCTGTGGTAAGGCCTTCGGCCAATGACCCATTACTTTCTGTAAGTTACGCATCAGCCGTACCTAAATCCCATTCGTTTGGAGATTGCTTCAATTTCTTTTACTCCGGTTGTGAACAGAGGACCATCAGCCAATTCCTTCCATTTTCTCATTGCTCACAAGTACCTCGATGGCTGACTCCTCCTCAAGGAGTGTCTACCAAAAAATCAGCTGATAAGCATTCGGCCATATGGGCTAGTTTCTTACTTTCAAGAGACCTTCACTTCAACACTGGCCCTCTAGGCACAGTAAACTCAAAAGTTGGAGTTGAGTTCTACAATCCAAACCAACTTGCTAGGCAATTTGGTCTGACTCAAATGATCCCCATGCCCCCTTATTTCTCTTTCAACAAAAACTTCCATAGGCGTGTGGTGTTTCCAGATGACTCCTATGTAAAGAACGTGTCCTCCCGGTTCTCAAATCTGTAAGCCGGATTCCAATTCCAACCCTTCATCAAAAACCCAGCCTCAGATTCTAGTTTTGATCAATGGTGGTCTTCTTACATTACTTCTACAAGGACGGCTGATAGCCAGTCCCTTGTTATTAAAATATTGGAATCTTTCAAGTTCATATCTGTGGCCTTTGAAGGGGCATTCGTAATTTCCCGGGCCGTTACCCTGAAGAAGATGCCTCAAAAAGATCCTCCCAAAGATAAAAAACAAACGGCCAAGAAACTCCCTTTCTCTCAGCCAACAGATGCTCCAACAAGGACCAATAAAGAGAGAAAAGCTAAGGCCAAAGCCACTGTCAGCCTCCTCAAGGGTACGATCTTCCTTTATATATATATATATATATATATATATATATATATATATATATATATATAAACTTTTAATTGAAATTCTCTTACCCCCCCCCCCCCCCCTTTTTTTTTTTCGCAGATTCAGACAGTGGAACTTTATCAGCCTCGCTTAATCCAGAAGACGTTGAGCCCCAAGATGATGAGATTTCCTCCAGCCAACCTCCTCAGCCTTCAATAACTGAATCAGCCATCATCCCTGATGTTCCTCCAATTCCTCCAAAGGTAAAAGTTTTTTTTTTTTTTTTTTTTTTTTTTTTTTTTTTTTATCTATTAGCATACAAAGACAATCATATCGGCTCAATTGTTAAAATACTTAGCCAATATTGATTTCTAATTCTCGGCCACAACTATTATTGGCCGAGACAAACTTTAATAAAGCTTCCATCTCCAGGGGAAAAGAAAGAAATCAACTGCTCATGGCACTTTAAAAAGAACAAGATTGAGCAAACGTAAGAAACAGGAAGTGGAAGAAAATCTAGAAAGCCTTCATCCTACAGAAGACGTGGCCGATGATCCCATAATTAATGTGACTGACACTCCTTCTGATCATTCCTCAGATGAAAAAGAGGTAAAGATAACTGTACTTGAAATTTCCAAACTTTTCAATTAATATGGTCCTTAATTTCTTCTCTTTTGCAGCAATCTCCTCTTCTTGACTTGGTCTATAGCCCAGTTAGAAATTTTAGCCCTCTGAAGGATTTTCATGATCCCATTGAGGTGCCCTTCAATGTTCAAGTCACTCCTGCTAAAACTTCATCCCAGGGAGATAGCACAGCGGTTCAGCCAGAATTTCCTCCTCCAGAAACCAGTCATCAGCCACTCTTAGTGACAGACATAGCCGAATCATCTAAGGTATTGACTATCTCATGTCCCAAAAAAAAAAAAAAAAACTTAATATCTAATCTTTCCTCATTTTGTCAAGTTGTGTATGAGAAAACTCAAATTATTCCTTTATTTCCTCCACAAAAAGTTCCTGCTTCATCCCTATTGGCCTTGAGCAATTTTTTTAAGGATGTGGTGGCTTCAGTGACCGAAGAGAAAGAAATTGAATCTTCTGGAGCCACCCCAGTCACTTCAACCAATATCCCTATACAATCCTTAGAAGAGACCAAAAAATCTTTACTTGAGATTTTGAAAAGGGATGCTGCTGATCTTCCTAATTTTGAAAGTGAACTCACAGTAGTGCTTTCTACACTCAGCCAGTACCCAGACTTTCTGGTTGATCTTCAAGCCACTATTGCTACCTTTAAAGGCCAGCTACCAACTCTGACCGATGATATTTTCCAAGCCAATGAAGCAATCAACCAATTCAACAAGAGTAAAAACAGGAAGGATACCCTTGCTAACCAATTGTTAATTCAAGCTTCCTCCTTTGAAAGAGTGAATACAGAGTTCATCGGCCTTGAGGAAAGAGAACATGTCCTTCAGAAAGAGATCGACCAGATCCATGCTCGTAAGGCCATCTTGTCTGCTGAAGCTGCCACATTGCAGTTTGAAGCTCAAGACCTTGCTCACGAGCATGCAAATCTTCGTGGAGAATTACCTCAATTGGAAGAGTCAAAGAGGCAGGCCATGGTGGCCTTCAATCGGTCCTTAGTTATTTGGGCCGATTTCAAGGAAAAATTTGCAAACATATGAAATTTTTTATTTATTTTTATATTAGCTTCCTTTTGTGGCCATCTTAGTGTATGATCTTTAAATGATGTAATCTTTTACACTTTAATGAATAAATGGCCTTTTTCGTTACTCCAAACAAGCATCAACATTCTAGCGAGAAAGAATTTATTAAAATAACCAAATCAGCCTAGAAAAATAGGCCGATTTTTATTACATAAAGGTACACATGGTCAGCCATAAGTACTGGCTAACACTAATTTTCCCTTTCAAAGATTGCCGGTACGTACCTCTTGAGGTACTTGCCATTAATGGGATAGTCATGTAATCGGCCACTAAAATATTTCAGCCTATATGCTCATCCACTTAAGACTTAATGGATTAAGTATGGCCCTTCCCATTTTTGGGACCACTTCCCATATTTCCTATCGACTTTACCCACTGGCAAAACAACTTTCCAAACCAAATCTTCTTCAGCAAAAGACTTAGGTTTTACCCTCTTGTTGTAGATCCTCATCACTTTCTTCTTGTGAGCTATGATATGATCCAAGGCATCCCTTCTAAATTCATCCAAATCTTCCAATTCTACCAACATTGCTTGGGTATAATCAGCTGGAGTTAGATTATTTTGAAAAGCAACTCTGGCTGATTTAACCTTCATCTCCATAGGCAGAACAGCATCATGACCATAAGTTAACATGTATGGTGTAACTCCTGTGCCTGTTCTTTTTGAGTTCCTATAGGCCCATAAAGCTTCAGACAAAGTCTCATGCCACCTTCTTGGCTTATCTTTGATCATTTTTTCAATGATCTCAATTAGAATCTTATTTGAAGATTCAGCCTGGCCATTTGCTTGAGCATAGTATGGCGTAGAGGCTGACATATGAATATTCATGTTGTGGCCGAATTGTAGTACATCAGTTGCTCTAAATACTGTTGCATTGTCTGAAACAAGTGTTTCTGGAATCCCAAATCTGTGGATGATGTTTTGCTCCATGAAATTAATCACTGTTTGCTGATTAACCGCTTTGCAAGCCTTGGCCTCAACCCATTTAGTAAAATAATCTGTGGCAACAATCACCCAGTGATGGCCTTCGCTTGATGGTGGATTAATTTTACCAATAAGGTCAAGGCCCCAACCTCTGAATGGCCAAAGTTTGATTATTGGTTGTAATTCTTTTGCTGGTACATTCTGAATCGGCCCGTGTCTTTGACAAGCTTGACAACCTTTTGAGTAATCTATGCAATCTTTCCTCATTCTCGGCCAATAATATCTATACCTGCGAATCAGCCATCTCATTTTAATCCCAGCTTGGTGAGCCCCACAGCTGCCCTCATGTACCTCGGCCATAACCTGAAGTGATTCCTCCTTGCTTATGCATTGTAGTAAAAGCCCATCTTCTAACCCTTTTCTGTATAGATCCCCATCTAGAAGCACAAAGTTGATTGCTTTTCTTTTAATACTTCTATCAGCCTTGATGTTTGGATTTCGAAGGAACATTATAAATGGTATCCTCCAGTCATCGTCGGCCAAATCTTCTACATCAATTGTCCAAGTATCAAACATAGTATTTCTCAATTCGGCCGATGGCAAAGATCTTCGTGTTATCTTTATCAACTGATCTTCTATTCCGGCTGGCACTCTTATTCCAGAGGCTGCTTGAGCCATGCTGTTGGCCTCCTTATTCTGCCCTCTCGGCCAGAACTTAAGTTGAACATTATCAAATTGATTAATTAATGAAGTGGCCAGAGAATGAAACGGCCTCAATTGCCAACTTAGGCACTTAAAATCTTCAGAAATTTGGCTAAGGACTAAGTTTGAATCTCCCAAAATCTTTACATCTCTAATAGCCATTTCAATTAAAATCTCCAGGCCGATTATAAGTGCTTCATATTCGACCTGGTTATTTAAACATTTAAAATCTAAAAAGAAAGAGAATGAAGCCTTTCTGCCAGCTGGCGAAATAATAACAATACCTGCTCCTGCTCCATCAGCCGTGCTTGATCCATCAAACATCAAGATCCAAGGAGTCAAGAATATAGCTGATGACTCCAATTCATCATAAACCCATGGATCAATATCAGTTGAAGGATGATCGGCCAAAAAATCAGCCAGAACCCTTCCTTTTACTGATTTTTGTGAGACGTAGATAAAATTGAATTCCATCAAAGCCAAAGCCCACTTACCTATTCGGCCAGTGATCAATGGCCTTGATAGCATATACTTGATCACGTTAGTTTGACAAAGAATGTAAACATCAACAGGCCGCATGTATACTCTCAACTTCATGGCCGAATAGTACAAGGATAAACAAAGCTTCTCAATTGAGGAATATCTGCATTCTACATCAGTTAGTACTTTACTCAGGTAGTAGACAGCCTGCTCCTTTCCATGTTCATTGTCTTGTGCGAGCATACTACCAATTGATTCTTCTGCGGCCGATAAATAAAGCTTTAACGGCCACTTCTTTCTTGGAGGCATTACAACCGGGGGGTTTGCCAAATACTCTTTTATTTTGTCAAAGGCCTTCTGATGGGATTCGTCCCAATGAAATTTCTCATGTGACTTTAATTTCACTAAAGTCGAAAAAACATGCACTCGGCCAGCATGGTTAGAAATAAATCTTCTAAGAAAACCTACCTGGCCGAGGAACCTTTGCACTTGTTTTTTGTTGGCTGGGGCCCTAGCATTTATAATAGCTTTGACCTTGTTCTGATCAACTTCAATACCTCGTTTATGTACCAAGAACCCCAAGAAATTCCCGGCTGAAACTCCAAATGCACATTCAATGGGTTCATTTTCAATTTGTGAATCCTCATCCTTTCAAAGGCCCTTTTCAAGTGTTCCAAATGCTGTCTCTTGGCCGATGATTTCACAACTACATCATCTATATAAATTTCCATGAATCGGCCAATCATATCATGAAAGATAGAATTCATTGCCCTTTGATAAGTAGCCCCGGCATTTTTTAGGCCAAATGGCATCACAATCCACTCAAAAGTACCAATTGACCCAGGACATCTAAAAGCCGTTTTATGAACATCTTCCTCGGCTAAATAGATTTGATTATAACCTGAATGGCCGTCCATAAAAGACAATATTTCATGCTTAGCGGCCGAATCAATAAGTTGATCGGCCACAGGCATTGGATATTCATCTTTTGGAGTGGCATTATTTAAATTGCGAAAATCCACACAAACTCTAAGTTTGCCATTCTTCTTCATTACAGGAACAACATTAGACAGCCATTCAACATACCTAACTGTTCGAATAAATCTTGCCTTAAGAAGTCTCTCAATTTCTTCTTTAATTTTGAGCATTACTTCCGAAGACATCCTTCTTGGTGGTTGTTTATATGGCTGAAAATCTTTCTTGATCGGTAATCTATGTTCTACCAATTTTCTAGACAGGCCAGGCATCTCTTCATAACTCCAAGCAAAGCAATCCTTATATTCATTTAATAATTTAATCAAATCGGCCTGGAATTTAGGCTCAAGCAAAGCACTAACAAATAATGGCCGATTATCTTTTTTAGTACCAACATTTATTTCCAATAAAGGATCTTGCACCTCTGCTTTATTATCTTCCATCCTGGAAGGGGCTGACTCCAAATCTTCAAGTTGGATTGCATCCAGCTTTTCGAAACCTTCTTCAACTATATCGACCGTGCTGGCCGATACCTCTTCATATAGCTGTTCTTCTCTGGCCAGTCTCTTCTCAGCCAGATATGCTTTCAGTCTGATGCAAGCGGCCCTAAAAGCTTGCCGCTTCTCTTCTTCATTGGTTTTGTGATCCATTAGTAACATTTTCAATGTCCTTGATGGTCGACCTGAAAATATCAATTTTCGGCCGAGCTGCTTCTGACAATAATTCTTTAATATCAGCATTAATTAAATTCTTCTTCATTGTTGCCGCTGCTGGTCGTCCCATCTTGTTAATGCCAACAAATTTGATAGGTACAACAGTTTCATCATAAAGTGCAGCCTCAGCCGAATACACCCTAGCTATAAAGGGTTTGTTATCGGCCTCAACAATTTTTACCTCATTTCCGTCCCAAAAAATCAACATTTGATGCAAGGTTGATGGGATGCACATGTTAGGATGAATCCAATCTCGGCCTAAAAGGAGATTATAGGCCGCGGTTGAATCAATGATAAAGAAAGCCGTAAAGGATGTCTTACCGCCAATAGTAATTTCCAAAGGTAGAATACCTTTGGTGTTACTAGATCCTCCATTAAAACCACTGATGGCCACGTCGGTTGGAACTACATCATCCATGGTTTTACCCAATTTCTTCAAAGTAGTTGATGGAATGACATTCACCACTGAACCATTGTCAACCAAAACCCTATTGATTGGCTGACCCTCAACCCATACTTTAACATACAACGGCCTTAACTGATGTGTCATGGACAAAGGTGGTTTTTCAAAAATGATTTTATCGGCCTTAGATGGCTGATCCTGAGAGATCAATCCTATCCCGGCCGATGAACTTGTCGAATCGTTCTTAATTTCTGAAGATTCAGCCTTTTCCTCCTGCTTGGCTGACTCAACATCCCTGTTCACCGTTGGTTTTATCCTTGCTTCAAACACAGAAGGCAAAACAAATACCATGTTACAATTTACCTTATCCGGGAGAGAACCAAAACGAATTCTGTACTTGGCCGCATGCTTTGGATCCTGGTCGGGCTGATCATCTTTTTCTTCATAAAAGCATGCCTTATTCTCAAATGATGTAGCGACCTCCATGTCTTCAGCCACCACTGGTTCAATTTTCCTTTCTAGTTGATCATGGTCGATCTTGTCTTCTTTCCTTTTGAGTTCTGCATTTCTCCTTTGCATCCTCCTTTTTTGGGTACGTGTAGGAGGTTGCTTAGGAAACTTTGGGTGACTTACTCGAGTTCATCTGCCATGGTCAACCAAAGGAGGTCTAACCGTTCTTACACGGCTAGATTCTTCTCCTTTTTGAACCTATATTTCTGACTGAATTATTGGTTTCCTTTTGAAATTAGGATAAAAATGTTGTTCTGGCAGGACTCTATCGGCCACCGATGACCGAATGATTCTCACTGCCCTCGGCCCATTTTCTCTAAATATTGACCGATTGATTTCTTCGTGATTCGGTCTAGGTTAATGGCCTAATCTTTCATGGACACTGCGCTTTCTGGTTGATTGGAAATAACCCCTCTTGTCTGAGTCATTCCTTTGGCCTTTGCAATTTGGACAACAACCATGGTTGATGAGGCAATTTGAGCTTCTCTTAACTGAATTTCCAAGTCCTTAACTTTCTGCTCATCATTACTGGCTGGTGAACTACCAAGAACTTTTGGTAATCTTTCCTGTCTACCATTATCAGCGGCTTTTTCAGTTGCCAGGCTGATTACATTGGTACTGACAATATTAGGAAATGGATCGCCATCGACCCCCATTACATCTGGCTTCTTTTCAGGGAATTTCAATACACCTTCATCGATAGATTTCTGCAATACATTTCTAAATACATAACAATTGTTAGTAGTATAATTCCATGAATTATGAAATTTGCAGAACTCTCTTCCTTTTAAATCATTGGTCGATGGTATATTGTGTCCTTTTGGCAAAACGATTTGTTTGTCGGCCAACAAATGATCAAAAATTTGTTCTGTTTTGGCCAGATCAAACGTATAAACCTTACCAGTATCAGCCGTACCCTTCCTGGCCGATGAAGTCGATGGCTGAGTACCACTGGTGGATACATTTGGTTTTGTTAAAGCGTCACATACATAAGGTTTCTTTAGAATAACTTCGGCTAAATTAGCTTCAAAATCTTCCTCTTCAACCACATCAGTTGAATAAACTTCATAGTTGGGGTCCCTATAGTACGTACCTTTAGAGGAATTTTTTCGTTCTTTCTCCTCTTTGAGAACCAACTCATACCTGGTAGCTTTCTCGGCCAGGTCATATATGTCACGAAATGGAACTCCTTCAAACCTCTTCCGAAGTTCAAAATCAAGGCCGTTCAAAGCCAAACGAATGTACTCCTGTTCTGGAAGAGGTACACGACATCTTAATCTTGCTCTCCTGAATCTTGCAATGCATGTCTCGACCGATTCACTAGGTAATTGACTTAACCTGGATAAATCGGCCAGAGTAGGTTCTGTCTCCGTACGGTAGAACTGATTGTGGAATAATTCCTCCATCTGTGGCCAATTAAAAACAGAGTTAGGAGGTAGACGAATATGCCATGAAAAAGCTGCCCCTGTCAAAGAGTTAGGAAAAAGTCTCAATTTCAACCACGGGCTAACACTGGCCTCTCCACATTGAACCGTGAATCGGCCAATGTGTTCCACGGTCGATTGATTCCCCTCTCCACTAAAGGTTACAAAGTCAGGGACTTTATATCCTCTAGGGAACTCAACTTGGTCTACCACTTCTGGATAAGGAATTCTATAAATTGGTCGGCCGGCACCTCTAAGTTCCAGGCCATATTCTTCTGTGAGTAAATCAGCTAATTGTCTTCTATCTAACATGACTTGAGGTGGCTGATTTAATATTGGTGGTACCTGATTAAAAACTGACGGCTGATTAGCCGCTGGTTGATAGCAATTCGGCCAATCATGTGGCTGATTAGCCATATTCTGCCCCCCGAGCCCTACCTGTTGCGGCACATGAGTATACAGTGGGTTCAGTGGCCTCTACCTGATCTGATTGCCCCCCGAGTTCAAAGGCATCCGAGGAGGGTTTGGTAGAATTACCTGTGGCTGCGAACCTACTACTGGTGGCTGATTAGAACCTGCCAATGTAGGCTAAGGATAGCTTTCTGCCCAGGTGAGTAGCGTATGAACTGGCTGACTTGATGTTGCACCTGGTTGGAGTGTCACTACTGGCGGCCATGGCTGTGATGTTTCAACGGCCCTCTCTGGCCGAGCAGCTTGTGATAGATTCGGCTGAGAAGCCGATTCCTGATTGTTGGAGCTGCTCGCTTGAGTCGGCTTGTTCAAAATAAAGGCTGAGAGTTGGGACATATTTTCATGCAAGTCGTTGTAGCGTGCTCCCATCCTTCCCATTGCATTTACCAAGGAGCTAACCTGTGCTTGAAGTACGGCTAACTCATCAGTAGGACCTGCTGCAGAGTTCTCAGCCTGTACTGGCTGATCGCTTTCCTCCAAATCTTCATCAGTAGCCACGGCCTTAGAATTTTTTGTGAGCCGCGGCATATTTGCCTCTTTTATAACACTCTAGTAGTGGTCCCACCGGGCGTGCCAAAACATGTTCGCGCGATTTTTGTTCCCTACGCCGGTTGATGGACTCTTCGCGGGCGTGCCAGAGTATTTGTATAAAATACCCAAAATATGTAATTGAACACCAGCCTATCCCTTTTTCTGATGGCTGACTCTCAGGCGATTGTGTGGGAGAGAGACTAGTAAGAACTCCCAGCAAGGTTCTTTTATGCCTTATTTGTAACAAGGACTTTTTAGAGTGTCTAAAGAAATGCAACGGCTGATGAATGTTTGAATGGATGGAATGGTCGAGTGAAGACAGGCGGCAAGAACTTAATCGATCGCCGGCCGAACGTGATGGCGAGAACTTAATCAATCGCCATCAGCCAAACACAATGGCAAGAATTTAATCGATCGCCACTGAAACGTGATAGCAAGAATTTAATCAATTGCCATCAGCCAAGTAATGACAAGAATTTAATCAATTGTCACTACGATTCAATGGCAAGAATTTAATCAATTGCCATTGAATTGAAAGCCTAACTAAAATTGCGTAATTTAAATTGGCATAATTAAAATTGAAAGAAAGTAAATGGCTGAATTGAACTAGTTGACAATGATCTAATCAATTGCCATTAAATTGAAATAAAGAAATTGATAGGAAAAAATGACGTAGAGTCAATTGAAAACATTTTTAGTTGAAATGCATGTTTTGTGGTGGTGCTGGACAAATTGGAATAGGATTACATCTTTCCTATTTATAGAATTCTTTCTCAACTTATTTTCCTAACTTCTTGCTAGAAAATCTCTTTGCTCCTTGATTTTCTTTTTCTTCACAATTTGAACTCAGTCAAATCCTATTGTTATTCTGCTTCCTTTCTTGTTTTGTTTCAGTAGGAAATCTCTGTAAAAAACAACCTTCCTCGATTTAATCACATGTAAGTTGCCGAGATATTGCTAAAACATTGCTAGAAAGTTGCTGAAAAGTTGCTAAGTTCTAGCAACTTCCTTTTATAAACTTGGCAGCCGTGTTCTATCCCAAGTGGCCCATCCTTTAGCGCCATGTCAAGGCCACTTGTCACAATTAGATTTGTTCACTTCATGCTGCCAACCTTCTATACATGTCTTCAAAGCTTTCCTTCTTTCATCAAACTAAACTTCCTATTTTATAGGAATTTAGTTATTGAGTTTCATCCAAACTCTAGCCTTTTCCTTTTCTGTTAACAGCCCATTTTGAAAAAAGTCAAATGTGAGTTGCTATATTTCAGCAACTGCCATATCATTAGGTGGCTGAAATATATCTTTCTATATTTGCTCCTAATATTTTCAAATTGGCCGATCCATTCTTGGACATGCTCAACCCTTATCGGCTTCCCATTGGTCCACGTCGCTGCTGAAGTGGCTGCCAAGTTTTGGTGCCAACAGAAATAGAGGGAGAATATAATTAGATTAAATCCTAAAATAATTGGACCAGATTTGGTCCAGTCTAATTTACCATTCCGCCTATTATTTGTGCACTCTTTGGTATAGGGATGGTAATTTGTCTAGCAGGGTGGGTACCCGCCTTGTCCTGTAAATTGGTGTCGGGAAAACCGTGTAAGGAATTTGGGCAGGGACGAATTTTATGAGGAAAAAACTCGCCCCGTTTAGAATTAATATGTATTGTTTTTTTAAAAAAATTTAAATTAATGTGTAGTATTGTCATTATATTTGTAATTTAAATTTTATGTTAAATTAATATTTATAATAGTTTTTTTTGTTGGTTTGTATTATTATATACTTGTAATCTTGTATAATTGTATTTCGGGAAGGGAAAAAAATTTAGGAGAAACATTTTGGAGTAAATGGGTGAGACCTGCACGCGGACTACAAAAATATAAACGCGAGCAGGGACGGATGGCAGGACACTCGTTTAGGCAGTTTTGGACGGGGTAAGTTTGGCCATCCCTACTCTTAGGGCAGATTGTCTAGTGTCACTCTCGGATGCGTCTTTGTCCCACATACATTTTTCAAACAAAGCCCAAAAAAAGCACATGCAGAATGACCTAAATTCCATTACAATGTGCTCGCAGATTGTCAGGCAAGAATCTCGACCTTCTATTCTTCTTTGATATTTTGTTGATTTAATCTTTATTCATTCCGTTTCTTACACAAATTAGGGTTCTTCAGTAATTCTTGCGTCTTATATACACACAAAATATAAGCGATGATTTTTCGGAGACTCTGTACCTCTTTCAACCGATTCGACCTTTACCCATCTTTCATCCATAGAAAATTGCACAACCCATGTACTGTTTATAGTTCCCAACCCCAATTTCTGAACCCAAAAGGCTTCAATTCGATATTTCAGGTCTCCAATTCGGTAACCCATCGATTCTTCTCATCAAATTTCCAAATGGGCGATGTCCGGCGACCGTCCGCCGTTCCGATTCCGTTAGTCGACACGGCCGAACTGTATCGGGCACTCGAAGCTTCACTGGGTTCGCCCTTCGCTACCTACCCATTGGTGCCAAAAACCAAATCTCTGATCATTGTCATCAGTGGTCCAAGTGGGGTTGGCAAAGACGCAGTGATCAAAAGATTTGAGAGAAGTTCGAGAGGGCATTCACTTGGTGGTCACGGCAACGAGCCGGGCAAAAAGGCCCGGCGAGGTGGATGGAGAAGACTACTTTTTTGTGAGTAAAGAAGAGTTCATATCATTGGTTGAGAGAGATGAGCTCTTGGAGTATTCATTGGTGTATGGAGATTACAAGGGAATACCCAAAGAGCAAATTCGCGAATACATGGAAAATGGGTGTGACATTGTGTTGAGAGTGGACATACAGGGGGCTGCAATATTGAACAGGATACTTAAGAATTCGGCGGCGTATGTTTTTCTGGTGGCGGAGAGTGAGTCCGCGCTTGTGAAGCGTTTGATTGATAGGAAGACGGAGACTATGGAGGCACTTCTCCATAGGATTGGCATGGCTCGTGAGGAGTTGAAGCACATCAAGAATTTCGACAATGTCGTTTTGAATGCGGAAGGGGAGTTAGACAATTCAGTGAAGTTGGTGGAGTCCATTATTGACGCGGAGAAAGCTAAAGTGTCTCAAAGGAATACTGTGATATAGTTAACAAATAACATTGATTTTCTTTTTCTTCACAAGGTTAGTCTAATGCTTATTAAATTCAATTGCTCAGTTAAGCTTGATAGAACAATGTCATCTCAATTCCATCAATGAATGTTTAGAGCTGTATGTTAAACCATATTTGTGCAACTGTTCGAACTCAATGGGATTTGGAATTTGAACGACATTCAAAGTTGTTGCTCTGAGTTTTTTAGGTTAGAACAATTTGAATATGGACAAAAAAGTTGTGATTGTCTTTATGGTGCAATGCATTGTATGGTGGCTAATGCAGGCTGCCTTTGCATGCTCAAAAGCAATTACTAAGCCATTGTTGTACTGCTTTGGAACTATGCATTTAACACAAGTTATCTCAAGAATTTAAGCATTATCTATCAGTATGTTACTTGTCTTGGAGGCTATATTTTCCATCTTTAGGCATATTGAATCCGCTACATATTTGACCCACTTAATAAAGCTCGATTTTATGACATAAATGTGTATGTCATATAGATAGTGAGCTTGACTTTTACTGATGCTTTGTTAGTTTTCTATTATTGAATTTGATTTTTTCAAACCTTGATTTGATTGTTTAAGATTATTGTATATGAATTACTGGATTAGTCCGAGAACCTAATTTGTTTTTATTAATATCAGCAGTGCCTTAAGCAACATTTTAAGGTTAGTGACACAAAATTTCTATGCCATTCTATGCTTTTAGGTTGTCAAATGTCATTGTTTTATTTGGTGAACAGGCATATATTGTCTGTTATTGTAGGTTTCGACCTTCTTGTTAATGGACGAGAATATATAATGTGGTTTTTTGACTGTATACATTATTTAGTTCTCCGAATAAACTATTAGTATTTAGCAAAGTAGCCAAGGAAAGTCTTGTTTGTTTTATGGAGGTCTGAAGTTGTGTTTATTTGGGTCAATTAGAGGGTAAGTTCTATAGTAGATTCTGGTTGATTTTATATGAACATAACAAATTCTTCGACAATGTAATACTTCGAAGTCACATAGTGGGATGAAGGCAATCTTTCACTGCATTCGCTTGTCTACATAGGCTGCATGTTGTGTAAATGGCTTTAATATGTTGACCTCCGTTCAATTTACCAGGAAAATGCTGCAAACATGAAGTTTTGTGAAATCTTAGAAGATTGTAGAACGTGGCTAGTTAAACATAAACGGCCTAATCTAACATTAGCCAAGTAGTCAGCAAGAGAACTACAGTTACTATTGTTGTTTCTTTAACTTAATATAATTTTGTTTGCCCTTGCCCTTCTTTAAATGTGACATTTTTATTTTCTTTGATATCATATCACAGATTTTCTTTGAGGACTTCATTAGATTTGTTTTGGTCAGTTTTCCGAAAATACACTGGATCACTTGGTTCTTTGGTTTGGGGGCTTTGAAATCTTGTTTGTCGCAAATGACCCAGATCCTTCAGTAGAGGATACACTGGAATTCTGCAAAATCAGGTTTCTGTGAGTTACATTGTGATTGTGCATGCTGATCATGGATCTGTGGCACTTTTGTATGAATGTTGATCATGGATCTATTGATCTATTGCAGTTTTGTAAGATTAGTTTACGGTTAGAGGTTATGGTGTGTTTGGATCATATGCCCTGCTTCCATTTATATATTTTTCCTACTCATTGGTTAGGATTGATGTTGATCAATTTGTCTTCAAAGTATCTGAATGGTCAGCTCTCTTTATCATATGCAAGACTCATCTAGCTGTCATTTTAAATTGGGTTAATTACCGTTACCTCCCCTGCAAATAGGGCAAATTTTACCCGCATCCCCTTTGGTTTGAATAATCCCACTTACCTCCCCGCTAAGTGACTTGCGATCATATTCGGAAAGCCGAAATTACTCTTCTGTCCTCGTTATTTTAATGCATTTTGAATTCAAAAAAATCTTACATTGTAAATTTACCTTTAGGCCCATAGCACACTTACACGATTTGCAACTTTTCCAAGCAACAAAGAGAGACATTTGCCAGATTTATTATCTAGAGTGTTTAATTGAACTTTGCCGTATTTGTATTTCGTCTTTGTTAGATCACCGAAAGCACCATACTCTCCCTTCGTAACTGGGCCGTACATCACCGACACGAAGAAGTTGACGACGACGGTGAATCGGACAGTGGTGATACTCTAAAGCAGTGTTCCAATCCAGTTTTGGTAGAAGGGAGAAACCCACGAAAGAGGAGCAGGGCCATTGCACGTGGAGCCTCCCTTATAAAGACAATACCCAGCTCTCTTCCTATCTCTCTCTCTCTGAATCAACATCCCCATCTCTCTCTATCTGTTTCATTTATTCATGAATATAAAGACACGTCCTCCGTAACAGGTCACAAGAAGCCCTAATTTCTGAACACTTGGGTGATGAATTTGAACTTGTGTACCGTTAGCCGCACCGTGTATCACCTAGGTTTGCTTCTACCGTATGAACCAGTGCAGTGCAGGGGAGAGAAAGGGAGGAAGAGAACTCAGTGTGGTGATGAATTTTAACTTGTGTGCTGTTACCCGCACCATGCATCACCGAGGGTTCAGTGCATGAGAGAGAAAGAGAACTCAGTGTGGTGATGAATTTAAGTCTCTTTCGTTCTTATATATGGTTTCAGACTCCTGCTTTTCCATAGAAGAAAAAGAGAAGCAAAAATTCTTACTTCTATTTGGCTCTGTTTGTATAGTTTAACCTTCTCCAAAATTTGTGTTTTGATTAGGATCGACATTCTATTTATGACGTGTAAAATTTAAATATTATATAACTAACGTCTATTTGTTTGGTTCTTATACTGTGGATGGTTGGCATGGTGGCTCAAGGCATGGCAATGTAACCGAATACAAACAAAAAAAAAAAAAAAAAATGGCCAAACTATTATTAATGCTGGCTTTATTAAACTTTTTGGTTGCATGGCAATGATTGATTGGGATCATATAGTCACGATCTATGTAATAATTTCTTGATATGGTATTATCTTTGGTACTATTGGACTGAGGCAGAGTAATTGAATTTGCTTATACAGTTAATGGCAGAAAAATAGATCACAGAAACTCAGTACTAATTTTGCATCATAATTCTGTGGCAAACTAGAATATTGTGCAAATGCAATAATAATCTTGTAAAAATGTATGCATAAAGAAAGATAATAGAAGATTTTTTTCCTCTAATGAAATAAATAATTACATAATTATTCATTTATAAATAGTAGATCATTTATGTAAAGAATAAGCATGTGCATTGGGCAAATTTATTCATCCTAATGCAAATACATATTTCAGAAGTTCATCAAGCAATTTGCACTACCAACTAAGTGCAGAAACTGAACTTGTTACTCAACCTAGTCAAAATAAACAAAAATTCCACTTCTCTAGCAGTAATACCTAGAAGCAGCCTCGACTCATAGATGGATTACATGTATGTAATTACTAAATTGCCCGTGGCGGGGTGACCTCAGCTAATTACCTTTGAAACTACCCCTGCACCAACAGTACGACCTCCTTCTCTCAAAGCAAATCTTTGTCCGTTAAAACCAATAATCACCAGCAAACTCTTAAATTTTAAAACTAATACATTTTTTTTTCTTCCAAACATTAGAAACATGCATAAAAAGGAACCAATATATTAAGCTATTACAAATAAAGCTCTCTTCAGAGTATATCATAAATTCCTGACTATATTTGGTCCCACTGGGTCGGATGGGACTAGAAATTTGATATCTAACAATCATCGACTCTAAAAGTTTAACTTGAGTGGGTGTAACGAAAATATTTAAATCCTTCGACACGCCCCCTCATATGTGGTATTCTTTTGGTCCAACACGTGTTTCAATTTATATTATCAAGGTGACAGAGATTTGAACTTAGAAAGACTTTTAGCTTCGATACCATGTTGTGAAACATAAAGTATAAGTGAAGTGAGAAATTAAACAAACACATCGGCAGGCCAAACAAGACACAAATGACACTGAGAGACCCTTGGCACAAAATAGGGTCCGAACTTGGAAAGAGATCCTCCTTAGACTTTGATATCATGTTAACAACCATCTATTCTAAAAACTTAAACTGGTAGAGAGGGTGTAACTAAAATATTTAAATCCTTCAACAAGTTTCAAATTGCATATTATATTATCTTTAATTATCATAGACACAAGGATAAAGGAGATGTTATAAATGGAAAAACCAATAAAAGATGGTAATCAATCACATATAAATTGCACAAGCTCTTAAGATCATTCAGCTTTGGCAAAACTATGCATCAATTCATTTTTGCATATACCATTCAATTTTTATTGACATATTTTGTCCAATAAAATTTGATTTTCGTGTGATTAAAAATTGATAACAATAAACTTCCACTAGCAGAAAAACTGCAGTCACGTTATCACCAGGCATCACCATTTTAACATTTTCAGGCAATTCGACTTTCCCAGTTATATCTGCAGTCCTAATATAAAATTGAGGCATATAATTTGAGAAAAATGCAGTGTGTCGTCCGCCTTCATCTTTCGTGAGAATGTAAATCTCCGCCTCAAACCGTGTATATGTCTTTAGAATATACGTTTCGAGACTACCTGTGATTATCAGTGATGAACAGAAAGAACATAAATGTTGAAGCCACATCCATAATGTGTCGTTAAAAAAAAAAAAAAAAAACTAATGAGATGAATTCCCATGGCTATGAAAAGACCCATTACAATGTCGGAAACTTTGCGAGTGATCTGACATTCATTCAGCTCGGTGATATTATTATGTAGGGCTGCAACTTAGGCAGGCTTACCTAGCCTAGCCCAGCCCCAACCCAGAAATTTTAAAATTGGGGCTTAAATTCACAAATCGGATTTATGTTCGGTTAGGTTTTATCAAAACTCAGACATATTCGGATTGGGATTGGGCTCAACCCGACCCCAACCCAAAACCCAAAATAATTTAATTTAATTTAATTTTATTTTTTCTGCCGCCGCCGTCCCTCATCCTCAGCCGCTGATCCGCCCCTATCGCCGTCCGTCGCCGCTTGAGAGACAGATAGATAAACTGAAAGATATGGGTTTACCTAAGGATAAAAAAAAAATTATTATATTTATTGCATGATATAATCGTCGCCGTCGTCGTCGCCATCAGTTGTAGAGAGAGAAAGGGGGGCAAGCTTGAGAGTTGAGAGACAGCGGCTGAAACTTGCGATTGGGGAGGCTGATATGATTTGCCCTAAATATATATATATTTTTAATAATAATATAATCAAATATATATAATATAATATATATAAATTTTTTGAGAAAAAAAATTATAAAAAAAAAAACTCAACCTATCATTCCGAACCAACTCGTCCGAAAATATTCGGTCCTGGTTATGACCACAACCCATGTTGGGTACAATTCGGACTGGTCCAACCCAACTCGATTCGGGTTGAGGTTGGGTTGGGGTTGGGCTGGATTGGGTTACCCCAACTTGCAACCCCATTATTATGTATCAGCTACTAATGTGGATTTCGCGTGCACTTAGCCAATTTGACTCACCTGTCCTCTTTGTACATCGTCACGTTTTAAATCACGAAGAAGAAGGCCAACATTCTCACCCGCCTACAACAGAAAATATGCATTAAGGCTAACTTAAAATATTTTTTTCGGAAAATATTTTCTTTTTTCAGGTAAATATTTTTATTTTTTGGTGGTTGGTAAAAGTGTAGGTCGAGGTTGAGGTCGAGTCCATCAGGTGGAGAGTGTAAAATAGTTTGCCGAAAATTGATGAATAAGTTATTTTTATTAAGTTTTAATTTTTTTTTTCTTCGTAAATATTTTACGTTCAAACAAACGGAGCCTAACAGTAGTTCATTGACTTGCTGCATAGCAATCAAATGAATCTTAAAATATGGTTGGATAGTCAATTACTTGTCCATGATCCAAACTTTTCTTAAACATCTCTACGCCAGTCCCAGTAGTGTTTTGAGGGCCACCCTACAGAAAAAAGACGCAAGTGACATAAAAATTAAATCATCTTGCACTCATATTCCAGAAAGAAATGTGCAAGCATGCTTCAAATTATTATAGTTTACTTTTGTTCCAAAATATGCCTGTATCAATCCCAAAATTTCAACGTCATCACCAACTTTGATGGTGCCTTGTTCATAACGGCCAGTGACGACAGTCCCACGACCCTTGAAGGCATGAAAATTTTGTCAAAACCGAGGTGGTAGAAAACTTCAAGTCCAATTCTTTGGCAATTAAGCAACTATTATAATCAGGGACGCAGGCACATTGAAGTTAGTGGGGGCAATTGCCCCCATTGATTTTTTATTTTTTATTTTTACCGTTATATATCATTAACTTTTCTTATTTTCAATTATATATCTATAAAATTTTCATTTCCCCTAAAATTACAAAAAAAAAATAAACTAAATTTACTTTTATCCCCCTCCCACAACTTTTTGAATTCGTCCCTGATTATAGTAATGCTAAAACTTCAGAAGTGATCTGCATGGTTTCAATCTTGTCGAGATGATGCATTTGTAAATAACTACATAATTGGTTTTCCAAGAAGAAAACCAGAATACAGTTGTTTTATAATTTCTATACCTATTCACTGTCTTGCTCATAAGGCTTGCATTAGAAACAAACACTATTGCTATCATACAGCACAAAACACCATACTCGTCATACTAAAAGTATCAGACATCACAGATTTGTATTTTTCTTTTTGATAGGTATCGATCAGATTTGTATTATGTGATACACAATGTGAAAGATATGATGATATTCACAGTAAAAGAGCATGGAGTTTCTTATAATCTTCATTACAAACAGGAAACAAATGAGGAAATAATAGGTTATTCTCTAAACTATACAAATTTTAAAAATAATCATATAGTGTCTCTTCGTGCTCGTAAAAAAAAAAAAAAAAAATTAAACATAAATTAAAATGAATTCTAAAAGGAACTATGCTCCTATATGTGATAGTCCGAAGCCATTAACTTATGTCCTCTATTAAATTAAAATAATACTTACTTCGACAATGCTTTTGAATGTCAAAAAGCACATTGATCATTTGCATTTGAAAGTAAATCTAAGATCTCAGTACATGTAATTTATTATTTATTAAAATTACATTTTCCTTCTGTCAATTGCTGAGTTGAATAATATCAACTGAAATGGGAATCGTTCTATTAAAACATCAATTTTTTTTTTATTTAATCACAAGTCGTAAACATATACCACAGGTCCACAAGAATTCTACTTCAAATGATGTCTCCTAATGGTTAATATTAGAATTGTCTGAACAATTTCTTGGAATTCAGAGAACGAATATGAGAATTAAAAACTCTATATGATCATTCATTGATGAGTATTACATTCAATTTATAGAATAGGATTAGCTAAAATAAGTAACAAATTACTTACCAATTAGCTTTAAATCAAGGAGTAAATAATTCAATACAGCTGTACTATAAGAGATAAAATCTCAACAGTCCCCCTCAAGTTGGTGCATAAATGTCACACATGCCCAACTTGTCTAACAATTTTGAAAGCACTTGCTTTGAGACTGCTTTGGTGATAATGTCAGCTAGTTGATCCTCAGATCGAATTTTAGGCAACTCCACAATTTTTCAATCCAACTTCTCCTTAATGAAGAATCTGTCTATTTTAACATGCTTCGTACGATCATGTTGAATTGGATTATGGGCAATATCACATGCTACTTTATTGTCACAATATAGTCAAATAGGTTGCCCAGGTAGATAACCCAAATCCCGCAATAGAAGTCTTAACCATAATGTTTCACAAAATACAAGCGCCATACCTTTGAATTCAGCTTCTGCGCTCGAGCGAGCAACAACATTTTGTTTCTTACTTCTCCATGTAACAAGATTGCCTCCTACAAAAGTAAACTAACCAGAAATAGATCGCCTATCATCTATAGCTCCAGCCCAGTCAGCATCAGTATATGCAGTTATGTTTTGATAACCAGCATTTTTAGTGAACAAAATTCCTTTTCCAGGAGCAGATTTCAAATACCTCAAAATGCGCATAACTGCATTCATATGTTGCTCTCCAGGATCATGCATAAATTAGTTAACAATGCTCAATGCATAAGCCAAATTCTGTCTCGTGTGTGCTAAGTACATCAATCTCCATACAAGTCTTTGGTATCTTCCTTTATTAACAGGTACTTGGTTAGACTCAACACATAACTTCAGTCCTTTTTCCACTGGTGTCTCAGCTGGTTGACATGCTGTCATGCTAGTCTCTTGTAATAGATTTAAGACATATTTTCTTTGAGAGAGAAAGATTCATTTATTAGATTAAGATACTTCTATCCCAAGAAAATATCTTAAAAAACCTAGATCTTTCATTTCGAATTCTCTGGACAAGTACTTCTTGAGAGCCTTCATTTCTTCAGGATCATTCCCTGTAACCATCATGTCATCTATGTATACAATGAGTGCAGTTATGTTACCCTGTTGTTTCTTTAGAAATAACGTGTGGTCTGAATTGCTCTGACGGTAGCCAAAGGCTATCATAGACTTCATAAATCTTCCAAACCATGCTCTTGGAGATTATTTTAACCCATTTAATGATTTCTTTAACCTGCAGACCTTTTGACTATACTTTTCGGGTATTATGCATCCTAGTGGGAGATCTATGTAGACTTCTTCAGATAATTCACCATACAAAAAGGCATTCTTCACATTGAATTGTTGTAATGGCCAATCCAAGTTCGCAGCTAAAGACAACAAGACATGAACTATGTTTATTTTGGCTATAGGTGCAAACGTCTCTATATAATCGATTCCATAGGTTTGGGTGTAACCTTTTGCCACTAATCTTGCTTTAAAGCATTCAACTGTGCCATCTGCTTTATACTTCATAGTGTAAATCCATTGACATCCAACTGGTTTCTTTCCTGGTGGAGGATCAATGAGTTCCCAAGTTTTATTTTTCTGCAAGGATTTCATCTCCTCGTTCATAGCAGCTTCCCACCTAGGGTCAGCTAAGGCTTCCTGCACACTGTTAGGAATAGATACAGTAGATAATTGATTTACAAATGACAAATTTGATTTTGACAATCGATGGTTCGACACATAATTGCTCATAGGATACTTAACTTTACTAGAAAGTCTGGGTTCATATGTGGGTTTAGGAATACCTCTAGTGTGACGCGGTGGTAATTGTTTTCTGAGTGGCTTGAGCACTAAATCAGGAACATCCTCAGCAAGCGATTGGTTTGATATATTAGTTGCGAGGGACTCGAACTCGGACGACGATGGGGTTGGCGCTTTACTTTTCATTTCTAGGTGTTCATCACCACTTTAATCCAAACTTATACCACTCAAATCTAATTCGCCTGATTCCTGATTAGTTGGTCTAACTTGTGAGTCATTAACACTAGAATCGCCATCCTAAAAAATGTGATAATCATAATCTAAAGTCTGAATTTCGTTCTGGTACTCCCCCTGAAATTCAGACGCAGAGGAAAAATACATCGAGTCTTCATGGAAGACAACAACCATTGTAATAAACATTTGTCAAGTGAGAAGGTGATAACAGCGATACCCTTTTAATAAGCAGCATATCCGAGAAAAACACATCGCAATGCGCGAGGAGTTAGCTTGTTGCGTTAATGCTTATGGAGGTGTACAAATACTACATAACCAAAGACATGAGGAGGTAGATTTATGATGGTTGGGGCAACAACTGTGTCAGTGAGAGCCTGCAATGGTGTCCGGAAGGCAATAGAGCTGGAAGGTACTCGATTGATGAAATATGCTGCAGAGGTAAGTACTCTTCCCCAATACGATAATGGCATATGCGCTTCTATCAATGAAGCACGAACAACCTCCAACAAGTGTCAATTTTTTTGCTCTACAACCCCATTCTGCTGGGGTGTATTAGAACAAGTGGTTTGATGAATAGTTCCATGTGCTTCCAAATACTACTGAAGGTCAAAACTCTGATATTATCCACCATTGTCACTACGGAGAGCCTGAACATGTGCATTGCATTGAGTTTCAACCATTTTATAAAACTTCTGAAAGAATAAGTTCACTTCACCTTTGAACTTCATCAAGTACAACCAGGTTATCTTGGTACAGTCATCAATAAAAGTAACAAACCAACGGGATCCACCTAAAGTAGTGACTTTGGACGGACCCTAAACATCAGAATGTATAATCATAAAAGGAAGTGGACTTTTATGCAAACATAACGGATACGAAACACGATGGCTCTTTGCTAGTTCACAAACATTACAGCGGAAACTAGAAACATCACATTTTGCAAACAAACTAGAAAATAATTTTTTTCAGATAACCAAAGCAAGCATGCCTTAGACGTCGATGCCACAGCCAGATTTTCGATTTTTTGCTCTCCCCCTTAGAACCATCCACTGTCAAGGCTTGTTGTAGCTTATTGGAACTTTTGGACATCAAGTTCAAGTAATACAGTTTCCCTCGCTGAATACCACAACCAATCGTCTGCTTTGTTTGGATGTCTTTAAACACACAAAAATCAGGCCAAAAAATGACAACATAAGATAAAGCTGTGGTTATTTAGGAAATTAACAAAAGATTAGAATCTAAAGAGGGAATAACTAAAACATAATCTAAATGCAGATGATCAGTGAGTCTCAAAGATCCTTCCCCAATAACTGGGGTCGAAGTCCCATTGGCAGTAGAAACAAATATGTGTGAGGATGAATTAAGAGGTGAGACCTGTCTAGAATCAAATGTCATATCATGCACTATTAGCAATATGTGTAGAAATATTGAAATTCTTACCTCCAGTATCTGTTGTCTTAATAACTGCTGCAGTGGAGGTTTTTGTTGAATTCTTTATCCAACGATGATGATCCTACCATTCCAGATATCCCACAAGTTTGAAACAGCGACTTTTGGTATAACCAGTCTGGTTGCAATGAGTGCATTGTAGGTAGACTTGTCTGCTCTATATGATTCAAATTTTATTTTATTTTATTTATTATTATTATTATTATTTTTTTTTGTGGAACTGGTTTGTCATGGAACCAGTTTTCAAATGAGGTTACAAAATTGGTTTAGTTTTGAACTAATCCAGAACTGGAATAGTTTTACACTTGTAGCCAAACAAAGGGTTTTGAATTTTTTTTTAAAAAATATTATATATATTGAATATTATATATCAGGAGATACCATGGAGAAGACAAACCGGCGGTGAGCTAGATCCGGCGATTTGGAGAAGATCCGGTTCAGTTTGGCAACGTCGTCGTTGACGGTTGGAGACAGTGACTGTGAGCTCAGTTTGAAGATGGTGGTGAGCTCAGCGGTTGTGGAGTAGCGGCAGTGGCAAGCTTGGGGATGGAGAGCTAGTGGCGGCGGATGGCAGGGATCAGAGTGGCGGCAGCGGTGGTGTTCCGGCGTGGGCTGCAGATTCGGCGATTGATTCAGCGACGGCCACTAATTCGGCGCTGACTGATTCAGCGCGGGCTGTAAATCCGGCGACTGATTCAGGCTGTGGTTTGTAATAGCAGCGACTATGGGTTTGTGTATGGGTATGGGTCTGTGTATGTGTATATCTATGTGTATGGGTCTTGTGGAGGAATGTATGTGTATGGGTCTACGAATTTTAAAGATAAATTCAAAAGATTCAAAGAGAGAATAAATTCAAAGCGATTCAAAGGTATGGTTCAGGATGGCTTTGATACCATCTTGAAATTCAGAAAACGAATATGAGAATTAAAAACTCTAGATGATTATTCATTGATGAGTATTACATTCAATTTATATAATAGGATTAGTTAGAATAGGTAACAAATTACCTACCAATTAGCTCTAAATCAAGGAGTAAATAATTCAATACAGTTATACTATAAGAGATAAAATCTTAACATAATTTAAATAGAATATTCATCGAGCTGATGGTATGATATAAGTGAACCAAACGATAATTTCGGGAAAGATAACCTTTTCTTTTTTTTACTTCCTTTTTTCTTTTCATTTTAACAATTCTCTAATATTGTTATTTTTTTGTTATTACTCTCGATCGTATATAGAGTATTTGTGTGTGTATATATATATTCCCTAAGTTTGATTATCTTGAGCCGCACAATGCAGAATATAATTTTTTGAGTCACAACAAGAATAAAATAAATAATAATTAAATTATAATAAAATAAAATAAAATATACGACCCCAAGTAATTGGGAAAAGAAATGGTGGTAGTTGTTGTGACTTCTGGGAAACAAAATGATATCATAGGAATTGGCAGTCATTGTGGAAATTCTGTTTCTCTTCAATTAATATCTTCCCTAGAAGAGAAAAAGATAGTAAAATCTCATAATCTATGATCAATTCATTCAATATTTACTTTTTAGAGGACAATTTCTTACATAAGAATTATGAATTAGATATACTAATATCCTATCCCGTCCATCGCGAAAGCTTAGTTCAAATTGCTACCCAATAGTCAAGGGATCCTTTCCCCATACCCATATAAGGGATCACTCGTCGTCTAGCTTTTTCTCTTTTTAAATGTTAACGTAGCGTATAGTAAGGGTTAAATCAAATTGAGTATTCAACTTGTTGTCTAGGCTAGGAGCTGAGGTCTAAAATCTTATTTCAATGTTAGACTTAACCACCAAGCTAGAATGGATAGGTAGCCATGTCAAATATCAAGGAGAGGAAATTTGATGATTTTATGGAATTACAAACATTTTTATGTACCATTTTTATTTTTAGGACCATTGCTTGGTGTAACGGCAAAAAATTAAGACTGCAAAGTGTAAGAATGAAGATTCAAAATGCGTTGTTTGTGCCCAATCCACCCCTTGTTCCCTGCAGAGGTGGGATCACTATTAGGTAATGTCATTTCTACTTAATTCTTTTTGGCACTTCTTTTGCAAATTTTTCCATTTCGTTATCAACTTTGCAGACCATCTTGATAGTGCAATACATTACAAACATGAATCATTATTGATAATTAAAATTCACTGAGAATATGGGTCAAATTACTTGAATTGAAAACTGTTCACGTGGTTTTTGGGATCACACTGGTTGATGGACTTTGCGGGCGTGCCAGAGTAAGTAAATACTCAAAATATGATTGAACACTAACTATCCCTTTTAATTGGTGGCTGATTTCAAACGATTGTATGGGAGAGAGAATAGTAAGAACTCTCAGTGAGGTTCTTTTTTTGCCTTGTTTACAAGGACTTTTTATAAAGGTGTTTAAAAGAAATAAAATACAATAACTAAAGAAAATTGAATGAATTGGTTGAATTGAAATTGACAGAAAAGTAAATGACTAAATTGAAATAGACTTTAAAAGAACTAGCTGAATGAAAATTGCATGAAAAGTAAAGAGTGAAGTGAAATGAACCGGCTGAATTTACATGATAAGAATTTGATCAAAGATTGCCATTTAATTCAATTGAATAAAACAATAATTATCTAGTGACCTTGCAAGCTTGTATCAATTATAGTAGAATATATAAAAAGTTTTAAACAACCAATCCATCCAAACTACCATCGACAATATCCAGAAATGGTAGGGGAAAAAATTAATAAATTGTGCATAACAGATTTAATAAGAAAGAAAAATTAATAATGTACATCACCAAAATAACCTTTTTTTTTTTTTTTTTGAAAGTTAAAGTTGAATTGCATTAAAGACGGAGAGATACAAAGTTAGCCATAGCTAACCAATGGGCCAGGCCCCAGTACAAACCAAAAGAAAGAAACATAGAAATAGAGGCTAGAGGCACGGATAACAATACAGCCCAAAAGGCACAAAACAACAAACATATATAACCGTTTATTGCACCCCAAATTCCGGTAACAGGAGTATAACGTTGGCTAGATAGCACCTCAATTGCAGTGGTCAGGTGGTTTCCTTGGTGGTCGGATAATGGAGTCTAGTACATCCCACTCTGCTGTAATCTAGGAAACGTTGGATGTGTCGGTGAAGGATGAAAGTATGAGCTTTGATCTGATTGATTCAAAAATTTGGTGTAGTAGTGAGTTTGTAGTTATGGCTTTTTTCTGAAAAATCCTTCTGTTCCTCTCAATCCATGTGTGGTACACAAGTGCTGCCAAGCTCATTTTGGAGAGAGTGTGACTGTGAGAAGTTGAGAAACCCTTCTAATGATGTGCAACCTAATTAATAAGATCAGGCCAGGATGAAGGTAGGATGTGAAACCCATATCTTGTTTGTAAAAATGTCCACAAAGGTTTAACAAAAGAACACTGGAAAAATAGGTGGCTGTGGGATTCAGGTTCTGTGTTGCAGAGGGGGCACAATGTGGAGTTAATATGTGCAGTACATCTCTTGTTCAAAGTAGGAAGTCTTTATTGGATTGCCACCCATAGTGTGAAAGAGTGTTTAGGGATAGATGGTTTGGTCCAAACAAGGTGAGTCCAAGGCAAAGAGGGGTGCTGTTTATTGAAGTGCTTCATGGTGTTGTTGGGATTTATATGCCCTGGCATAGCAAATTCCTATTTGGATTAAAGTGACATAAGTTCATGACGTTTCTGAAATATTTATGTTTTTATACAATTGGTGAATTCAATATATTATGTTTCGATTCATTACAGAATTGATAGTGTCCACTTGATTACAAGAGATATTTATATATGTATGTGATGGCGATCCATACATGAATATAAATAGTAATCATAAATGGTTCATAATCGGTAATTATAGATGGACTCATAATTAATTAAGACTTGAACTGGATTCGCATTAGGTTGAGATATATTGCGAGAGCCGTCGTATGCAATTGCTCCCTATCACCGTCATGGCATTTGACTCTTAAGCATAAGAAAATTATAGACTCTTTTATTAATTAATAATTACTTTGATTTGTTCGGCGGATTCTTCGGGATCCTTAGACCGACACTTTGGGTAGTTATGTAATTAATAGTTAGAGAGTTATATTTTCAATATTTGCATCATTGCTACTTGTATTTATTTTGTATTGATTATGGTTGATCACAAAGTAAATTCGAAGGCCTTCGTATGTTTTTAGACAAAATGATTTATTATATATTTATTTATTTAAATTATTATTTTTGTCAAACAAATGTTTTTATTGTGATCGAGCCAGAAATAATCAATGGTACCAAAATAAATATATTAATTAAGTAGTCGAATTGATGGCTTTATTTATCCGATAACAAATTATGCATAGAGGGGTTAAAGTGCAATATTGACTTAGAGGTTATTTATTATTTAATTGGAGTTCAATTAATTTCTTTTAGTGGAGTAGAAATTAATTTATGAATTAATTGAATTGGGTTCATGGACCGGGCCAATTATTAATTCATTGTAGCCAATAAAATAATAGGCCCAATGGATTCTCACTCATAGCCCAACTTGATATTGGAATCATATTAGATTTGAGACATATGAATTAGAGATTGACAAGGATTTGTTGTTTCCTTTTCTTTATTTTTATGTTGCCTATAAATATATATGGTCTATGTATATTTTGGGGGTGATTTTTGGAAAGAAGGAAAAAGGAATAAATTTTCTCTCTCTAGAAAATTAGGGTTAATGTTCTCATCTAATGGAGGCTCCCACAAGCCTAGTTTTCCAAGGTCATTCATAGAGGCTTATTAGTGATTCCTAAAGGCAAGATCATTACCAAGAAGATGGAGATCCATGGAAAAGGTGTCTAGCAAAAATGATTTACAATAAGTGAGAACATTCACTTTAGAGGAGAGATCTAAGGTTTACTCAAACCTTGATGTAAGTATTCAATCTTTTAATTGAATGATACATCATATTTTATTTTTACATAAAACTTGTCTCTATGTGATGAATCAAGATCTATGAATTAAAATCCCTCGAAAAGTTTTTAAATATTGCACGTTTCCCAACAGGTATGTGATATGGAGAATTGCCCATTGGGTGAGGGGTCCAGATGTGGGTGTCATTGTAGTTGGTTTGTGGAATGGAGAGGTTGGATGTAGGCTACATCTATGGAATTATGGATAGTAGAGGGGGGGGAAGGACCATAAGTTGTTTGTAATGAAGGATCCTACCTTTGTTTTGTTATTGAAGCTTGAGAGTGAGATCATTTGTGGATATGTCAGTTGGTGCAGAGGACCTAGGTGGCACCAGTTGTCAAACCAAAAATTGGAGCTTGAGCCATCTCCAATTTTTACTCTGACAAGTGGATGAATTGTGTCTCTGAGCAATACCTAGAACCTTGAGCTCCCATATACTTTTTCCTTTTAAGAGATAAGTGTTGATCCATTTCACCCACAATATGTCTTTTGAGTTTATAATGTGCCAGAAGTGCTTCATTGTAGCACTCTCATTCCATGTATGGAGATTTGGCAAACCAAGGCCTCCTGTTCTCTTTGGTAAGCAACATTTATCCCAAGCTATCTTTGCCCCAGTTTTTTTTTAAGATTGGACCTGTCCAAAGGAAGGCTCCAAAGATGCTATCAAGCTCTTGTGTGATACTTACTGAGAGAATGAATTTGGAACTCCAATACATCTATGTGGAGATTAAGATAGCTTTAATAAGTTGCAATCTCCATGCAAATGATAAGTTTTTGCTGGTTCAGTGAGCAATCCTTACTGTGACCTTATCTAAAAAGGCTCTGTAATCATTTGCTTAAAGTATAGTTGTCACCAATGGAACACCTAGGTATCTTATAGGCAGCTCCCCTTTCTTATAACATAACACTGAGAGAATATCAGCTTGCAGGCTATCATTTACACCAAAGAAGTAAGCTTAGCTCTTATTTTGGTTGATGAGTAAACCAGAAAGGGTAGAAAATGTGTCAATTGCAAGTTTCATGGCCTGCATAGAATGTAATCTACTATGAGAAAAGAGGAGAAGGTCATCTACAAAAATCAAATGAGAGAGGCCTAATCCCTTGCACCTCCAGTAGAATTTAAAGGGATTTCTTGAAATAATTTTCTCCATAATAGAAGAAAAACCTGTATAACAAGCACAAAGAGAAAAAGGAAGAGGGGGTCTCCTTGCCTAAGGCCTTTAATACTATTAAAGTGACTATTAAATTCACCATTGATAGAGATGGTGAATGAGGGAGTTGTTACACAGGCATGAATCCATTTTATGAAGATTTCAGGAAACCCAAACAGCTTTATGGTGTCAAAAAGGAACTCCAAATAAACAGAATTAAAGGCTTTCTTGATGTCTATCTTGATTGCACATCTAGGGGAAGAAGCATTCCTGTGGTAACCATTAAGAAGTTCTTGGGCTTTAAGAATGTTATCATCAATGATTCTACCTTGAACAAATGATGATTGAGCAGGATCAACAATATGGGGGAGGATAGGTTTAAGTTTGTTTGCAAGAAGGGTGGAGATACATTTGTAAATAGTGGAATAACATGAAATTGGCCTAAATTCATTGAGGGTTGAAGGGTTGGAAGTTTTAGGGACAAGTACAAGGTATGTGGAATTCACTTTCTTGAGCAGTTTCCCATTGTGGAAGAATTATTTGATGGCAAAAGTAATGTCAGCCCCAACAATAGGCCAAGCTTTTTTTTAAAAGTAGGCATTGTATCCATCTGGACCAGGGGCCTTATCACTGCTTAATGAGAACATGCATTGCATGATTTCAGTGTCTGTGGGAATGACTGTAAGTGATGGAATAAAATGTGGTGGGATTGTTGGATGGATAAAGGGATTTAGGTGATTAATACCAAGGTAGGGATGAGGGTTCGTCCCTAGGGCTGTGGTGAAACGGGACACTATTTCCTGCTTGATGGCCTGCTCAATGTCAAATAAGGACATTTGTAGCACTGATTGAGGTAATTTTGTTTTTGTTAAGCTTTGAGGAAATGGATTTGTAGAAGTATGAGGTGTTAGAGTCCTCTTCTTTGAGCCAAGTGATTCTGGATTTTTGCCTACATGTCTGTTCCTCAGTTGAGCAAAGCCTGGTGTATGTGGAGAGTAAGTCTTTTTCTTGGTTTCTGAGAGAGGGATTGTTGGGTCAAAAGTTAAGGGCTGATTAACATTGGGACAGTAGTTCTTTTGTGGCTTTAACCTTAGGTTGTAGAGTGGTGAGACTTGTGGAGAAGCTTCTCTTGAAAGGATGTTTGAGTCTCTTCAGTTTGGTGATCACTTGGAACATTAGGTGTCCCTCCACTGACTTGCTCTAGTGGGATTAAATGAGGGGGATAAAATCATCATTGGTGCTCCAGTAATTAAAAAACCTGAAAGGTATTCTTCTCACTGGTGTTGGGTTACCAAGGTTGATGAGCATAATGAAGTGGTCTGAGATGCCATGGGGGAAAAAGGTGCAGTGGGAGAGTGGGAATACATCATGCCATGAGTCATTGATAAGTACTCTGTCCAACTTTTTGGATATATTGGTAACACCATGACTTTTGTTAGTTCAGGAGTAAAATATTCCTGAGTAATTAAGGTCTTCAAGATTTGAATTATGAAGACAGCTCCTGAAGTCTATCATGGCTTTGGTTGTTCTCTTGGAGCCTCCAAAATTCTCAGTTACAAATTTAATAATGTTAAAATCCCCACCCAAAATCTATAGAGAAAAAGCAAAGATGGACAAGTGGCTTTCAGTGTCTGACCATAGGCAAGTTATTTCATATTCTTCATTGGAGCTATATATGAAAGATGCATTTAACACAGATCTGCAGCTGAGAATTGTAACTGAACAGTGCATAGTTTGTCTATAGCTGTGAATGACTTAAAGGTCGATTGAGTTTGGATTCCAAAGTATCCAAATCCTCCCAAGTGGAGAGAAAGAGTAGTTGTATGCCAGCTGTTGGTAAAATATATGCTTCGTGTGACATTTAAAATATAACAACCCTTATGCTAATATGCTACGAGATAATTAACAATATGCTAAGAAATGATTAATTAAATATACAACTATATATTTAATTAAATATGCAAAATAAAGTAATAAATTAATAAATAATAAATAAGGAACCTATATCGAGGCTAGTATTGAATACTATGTCCTTAAGACAGATTCGCCCCACTATGGTGCTAACGGACTCAGTGGCATCTATCTCCAAGAATACAACGGTTTACATCCACCAATAGCATCACTACAAACTCGTGGATACGGCGAACCTCCTCCGTGTAATACTATTTTTGACTAAAAATTGCATCTGTACTATATAAATGCTAAATTGGATGCAATTCGAACCAAATGGTTCAGACCAATCTTAATACGGTTCGATGAAATTGGATTAGGGTCTAAGTGGCTCGGACCACTTGACCTATGGTTTGAACCCACTTGTGTTGGGTTCAAGTCTAGAGAGGAAGAGAGAAAAACAAAATTGAATTGAATTAATTGCAAATGGCAGCCTAAGGGGGTATTTATAAAAATTGAAGTGCCTTTTCAGATTGGGTGTATCTCTTTATTATTAGACACAACTATTTATATGTGTCATTTCATTATTAGACATAACCATTTATATGTGTCTCTTCATCACTAGACGAAACCATTTATACGTGTCATTTCATTATTGGACACAACCATTTATATGTGTCTCTTCATCATTGGACACAACCATTTATATGTGTCTCTTCATCACCGGACACAACCACTCCAATTGGTTGCAATGGTTCAAATGGTGTTTGTTCACTCCTAAACGCATCCATTCCAATAGGTTACAATGGTTCACATGGTGTCTGTTCACCACTAGACACATCCACTCCAATAGGTTATGTCTGTTTGTTTTAAGTTGCATCTTTTTATCCGATAGCCAACCAGTAATCATATCTATTCAGTAGAAGACATTTATTGATGACTAATCAAACACTTTTCATTCACAATTTCTAACAATCCCCCACATAAATGGAAATTGGCTGCTTAAATGCAAAAGATGATCATGCAGACACTAGAGAGAGCATAGTCTAAAAGTTACTGCATCAGGATAGGTAGTTTTTGGCCTTGAACCTTCCCTAGTGTATTACTATCAGATTTACTGGCTAATTAGTGAACGCAATGTCTTGAACTTTTCAGCCATTTGTGTAAACCAAGACAATAGCAAATATGCAGTACCCTTCCTCACAAAGTTGGTTCTCATTGTTGTGTTCATTTTGGCCCTGAACAACTCCTGGTATTCAATGAGTGCTCCAAAAAATTAGCTTTTATAGTTCTCATAGAAGCGGCCCCACTTCACACTCATATAGGTGACTTCTTATTAAGAGTATCCCACCATACCCCACTTAAAATTTTAAGGTATGAGAGTCATTAAAAGCGTAGCTTATCCTAATCATCGCTTTAGGTAACACTAGCTCATCATAGAAATGGGCAAAAGATTTATATCTTCCCAGTGCTTCTGGTGAGTCACTCAGAATTTTTGTTGTCCATTTGAACCTAGATCTTGGGATCTTCAGTCAGCTAGGTTAGGTTTCCATTAAGATGACTTGTTAGCTTTCGACTTTTAATCCCATTCCCTAGATGATTTATACAATTACACTCTAGTATAACCTCAATTTTATATATGGCCACAAGGTTGTGTTTAGAAATATTACACTCTGTAGAGATTTCTCTAGTTGAGAGCAACTATATACTTTGTGCCCTAAAATTGCTTATTATTAGAATTATCCTTTTCTTTAGTGGTACAGGTGTAGACTTACTTTGAAATGTCCTCTAGGTGAAGTCTATTGATTTTCCTATTTGATTTATTCAAAGTTTCTAACTTTGAGTTATATTAAGAACATACAACTACACCTTTAATATAAAAGACATATCCACTCTTGGATTTGAAGTCTTTAATATCCCACATCCAGATTACATCACTGTTATAGTAGTTAAATATCTTGATCTATGTAATATTGGACTTAGGGTATATCTCAACTACCCAATTCATTATTTTTCAGTGATCCTATCCTGGATTGAAAATGTGCAATTAAACATAGTTATTAAGATGACTTGCAATCTCAACTAATGATATACTTTGACTAGTATTTATATTTGAGATTTTCATCTACAAAAATTAGCTAGGCTTTTGTTATCATAACTAGTATTATCTCTCACTCTATTGAGAATATACTATGTTATCAGATGTAAAATCTTTCATATCAAATATACTAATTAGTATATCATTATTTTTTTTTAAGGCATACAATGATTTATACATCACATTTTTTGTCATTTTCTCGGTAGTAGCTTTAATCCACTCAAGGACTTATAAGCTTGCACACTTGACTGTTTAATTGGAACAAATAACCCAGCTCTTCATCTGGAAAAAGAACCCCCCACATTTATAAGTATTTCTCTTAAGATGAGATGTCTTGTAGCAAATTTCGTTTATGGATGATATCACCCTCAAAACTTTGGGATAATCCTGAAATTGTATTTATTATGGTTTTCAAACTCTTGAAATACCATATACTAAGTACTTCACCTCATCCACCTTTCCATATTCACTTCTCAACAAGCATGTATAACAATCTCTAGTGCATATGTACTCACTTTATCTCTAGCTTGTTCTTATAACAAGTCACAGACGTTATTGTGAATTAATGCTACAGATATTAATTATAATGGGCTCTAATTAATATTTGTTTCTACATCTCTTGTATTTATGAATTAAGTTATTCATGTTTAGGTTCATGTTAAGTCAGCCATCTTAACATGTCATAACCTTTTATGTGTCACACATCACATAACTCAACCATTTAAGCAAATAACTCACTTATTGTTTAAGGTTTGGATACATCACCACATAGTGAGCACTCACTTCTCAGCTATCATTACTAGTTAAAAGTGAGTTTTTAAACTCTCATTACTAGCTTAGATTAAGTACACTCTTCTCTTTAGTCACTACTAATTTATAATGAGCACCCACTTCTTTGCTATTACCACTGGCTTGAAATTAAGTTTTCTTAGTTATCAATTTTAGTAGCTCCTAACTTTAGTACACACTTATCTAAGTTATTTACCTTGGTAGTAGAATAATTTGTTTTGAAGAATATTCTTCAAAAACTACTACTTTACAAGTAGTATTATTCCCTCCTACATGAGTAGATATGATGTATAGCTCAAATAGCTTATGGCTAAAATGGTTACTCATCACCCTCGTGTTTTTTACTACTAAGTTGAGAGCAAGAACCAACTAACAGATTTTCATCTTACTCTTAGGTTCTGTGCACCTCATTAATCATTTTAACTTATAGCTAAGCTAACCAGTTTGTAGCTCAGTAACATTTTAGCTTTAAGCTAAATTGTGCATTATAGCTAACTAACTTAATTTAGCTTGTCTCAGTGTACTAGCTTAGTGTATCTATTGATGAGCGATGAAAAGTGCGCATTTAAACCCTTTAATCTTGAATATTTTAGTACCTTATCCTATCTTATTTTCCCGTTTTAGTATAATTTCATGTTATCTCCCTTTTCACGCACTTATCCTCAAAATAAGTTAATTCAGCCAAATTATAGCATAAAAGAAGCAATTTCAAGCTGAATGGAAGAAAGGAGCAAAGTGGTGGAAAACAACAATCTTTGATTGATCAGATCAAGCTTCAATCGATCTCACAGTGATTGATCCAGCCATGCCAAGATAAATCGAGCCTCTTGCCCTTATCATCAGGAAATTCCCATCTTCGATCGATCGAACTTCTTCGATCTTATCCCCATCTACCACTTTTGTCCTTTTTTTCTAAAATATCCCAAAAATATCTCAAACTTGTCATTATTCCAAAAAGGCGCCGCCAAGGTTCGATCGATCTGACATACTTCGATCGATTGAACCCCCTCAAGTGTGAGAAAAATAGAGTTTGAGCTAATTAAAAGGTGTGCTCGTGGTGCAATAATTTGGAGGTCCTAGTGCATGAGGTCTAATCATTGGTGTGACACTTGAGCTACCTATATAAGGATTTTGAGCCATTTTACACATAGACAATCATATAGAAAGGAACCATACACAAGGGAGGTTAGAGGAGTCTAGAGATTAGAGAGATACACACCATTTGGGAGTTCTTCCACTCATCTAGGGTTTCCATCAAGGAGAAGTCAATTTTACCATGGAGATGGCCCTTGAGGGTTGGATGACTACATCAATTAGTGGCTAAACATCTTCTTCGGGCTAGAGTTAGCCTTAACATGCTTCCTAGACCTCGATGTTTTGTATTTTGAGGGGATTTATGTTGTAATTCTTGTCTTGACCTTTGATATATATAAATCTTATTTCTATCTTGATTTGTGTAGTTTAATACTTTTAATTGATCATTTCATTCTATTCATATGTCTATATATGCTAGAATAGATGTTCATGTGTTTATCTCTAGATTTTGCTACATTGATGCATGTCTATGTGTGCTAATATCATGAATTTAGTGATGATCAAGGCATGGTGCTTTAATGGAATACTCTTGTGGCTTGTTTGATGATTCATACTTATTTTTTGATAGATTGTGACTTTTCCTTAGTTTAATTAGTTTAATTTTCATGTCCCTAGCTTAGTTATAGTGTAGTTGCCTTACTTTTTTAGATGGGAGGACAATCCATGCTTGTTGTTTGATGTTCCATGCTTATGAATGCAAGTAGTATATTTCTCTATCTTGTTGATGTGCTTTAATTATGAACTTAAAGGAAGGAACAATGGCTTGATTTGATAAGTTATGCTATTCATTAGTTTGTCTAGACAATGTATACTTAGTTAGCCATCCACTAGTATTGCAACATATAATCCCCCTCATTTGTTGCACATTGAGTGTCTAGGAAGGTGATGTTTAGTAGTGACCTCTAGATCCCAAGACCTCTTTCTCTTATTTCTCTATACTTTACTTACTTTAATTGTTCTACATTACTTTCATTTAATTTAAAATTATAATTTAATTAACCAATCAAACCACCTTTTGATCACTCAACCTACTAATCCAACATTATTTCCAAGCAAAGTACGCTTCCAATCCCATGGGACAATCCCTATTCACCCTAGCTATATTTAATAGTTAGAGGTAGTAGTGGCACTTTACAAATTCAAACTTGGCCACATTACACACATTTTAGCTTCTTGTTGCACCTGCGACAAGGCACGCACCAAGTTTTGGCACCGCTGCCGGGGATTAGGCAATACCGTATTTTGGAAACAATTCAGAATTAGTACTCTTTTGATCGTATCTTTACTTTATTTTATTTTGATTACTTATTGTGTTTGTTCGTGATTGGCTAGGTGCATTGAGCAAAGGAAGTTAAGCAAAGGAGAATTCTAAAGCAAGGAGCTAAGCTAAGCATAAAAAGGCCAAAAATCTAAAAAATTGCAAAGCATAGTAAGACTTGAAAACTAAATTGAATTTGCTTAAGGACCCTTTGTAAGCTTTTTCTAACTCAATCTCTAGTTAAATCGTCGGCCCGCGTGGTGGCAATTTACTTTAAATTTTTAGATAAATCGTGAGCCCGCGTGGAGGCAATTTACTTTTCTTTGCATATTGTTGAAAGCATGGGAGTATGGGATCAATATATGTAGATGATGTTTATTAATTGATTTGTTACGGAGGCGAAGTGATTGTTACGGGCTTGTTTCTAGTTGTTGTTTTGTTCGTGCATGCATGGTCGTAAGTCGTTAAATCATACTCTTGTCCCACTTGATTTTCATCTTGAATCGGTTGTTCGTAATCCTAGGGGAAGAGGTAGCTCTCATCACTCCATTTGACCAATGGAAGAGCAAAATAACGACCATGTGGAGGACCTTGGTTACATCGACCAACAAGGTATCCTCTACCTTAATGTGCATCATGACAACATCCAAGTACCATTAGGAATGCCAAGACCATTTATTCCACAACAACAAGGCTTAGTTCCATTGGGAATGCCTCGGCAAATTTTTATTCCACCCCCACTTCCTATTGCCCAAGTGAATCAAGTTGCTTATGTTGCACCACCAATTATGAATCCTCCTCTTTCTTTGAGAGATCATTATGTGCCAAATGAATATAATGCACCCATATGCATTTAATTGCCCCAATTTAGAGCACATCACTATGAAATTAAACCACAAACCATTCAAATGCTTCCCAATTATCATGGACTTCCAAGTGAAGAACCGTATAAGCATTTGGATGAGTTTCTTAAAGTGTATTCCACCGTGAAATACACGGACATGCCGGGAGAGGTTTTAAGACTTAAACTTTTTACTTTCACCCTTAAAGACAAGGAGAAATATTGGTTCAACAATCTTAGGCCTTTTTCGACAACTTCTTGGGCAGAGCTGCAACAAGAGTTCTTGAAGAAGTACTATCTGGTTTCAAAGACCAATGCCATAAGAACTTCAATTAGAGAATTTTCTCAAAGGGAAGGGGAATTGTTTCACTAGGCATGGGAGCGCCTCAATGACTTGCTTAGGAAGTGTCCACATTATGACATGCCTAAATGGCAAATAGTTCAATTTTTCTTTGAAGGTTTGCCAGATAACTTTAAGGGAATGGTTGACGCTTCCATGGGTGGCTCTTATCTTGATAGGCATGAGGATGATGTATGGCGTCTTTATGAAAGCATGAGTGAGAATTCAATGTATCAATCTTTGTTAATCTAAAAATGGTAGAAATCTAGGTGGAAGGAAGAATGTTGGCTTATATCAAGTTGACAATTCCAATGACATAGCCGCCGAGGTGATATCCTTATCTCAAAGGTTTGATCAATTTTTTATCAACCAAAATTCGGTGAATCAAGTGTCCTCCTCCCCCAAACATTCTCATTGCAATTCCAATTATTCTTGCATGACTTATTCTAGTGTCTTACATTCTACTTCCAATTGTCCCTATGGATATGTACAAAGTAAGAACCATGAACAAGTGAATGCCGCATTTTTCAACCAAGGGAATAATCCTTGTGGCATTTATTACAATCCTAGGTGGAGGAACCATCCAAACTTCTCTTGGAAAAGCCAAGGGGAAGGCTCAAACCCTCCCCAAGGTGGTTTCAAGGAAAGTATGTTTCGCCCCCAATGGAAAGCTAAGGTTCCCAAGGTTATAAATCATCTTTTCAATCATCATATGGAAATCAATTTTCTAACTCTCATTTTCCTAATCAATCATCTTATTCTCAAGGAAATTCTAGGAGTCCCGTTTTTGAAGAAAAGTGTTGACTGCTTTGGGTACTTTAGAGGCAAAAACTCAATTGCTTCATTCTCATTCCCAATCTATTGCTAAGCTAGAAACCCAAGTCGGGCAAATAGCTAGTACATTGAATGCTAGAGAAAAAAGGAAGATGCCTTTAAATCCACCACCAAAGCAATAATTTGTTGTGGAGACCGATCCCTCCTCGGAAGGTCACACAATTGAGCATGTCAATGTGGTGACAACCTTGAGAAGTGGAAAAATTGTTGACAACCAAGTTGGTGAATCAAATGAAGAGAGTGAACTGGTGCAACTGAAAGTTAACACCCGTCCCGTATCACACCCTACTCTTCCTTCATTGCATGTGCATGATCCTCTTATTGAGAAAGAATTGAGAGATGATTTGAAAAATTCTTATGTTGAAAATGTGTTGAAAAAGGATTTTGAAAAGGCTTTTGAGTTAAAGGCTCCATTTCCGGATGCCTTGAAAGGATCCATCTCTATTGAAAAGCAAAAGACCAAAGCCAATGAAATAATTGAAATGTTTAAGCAAGTGAAGATTAATCTTCTACTTTTGGATGTAATCAAACAAATTCTAGCTTATGCCAAATTCTTGAAAGATCTTTGCACCCAAAAGAGGAAAAACAAGAGCCAAGTACCAAAAAAGGTTATCTTGACCGAACAAGTAAGCTCTATTTTACAACACAACACTCTCCCAAAATTGAAAGACCCCGGTTCACCTACCACTTCTTGCATTATTGGTAACCATGACATTAATCGGGCTCTTCTTGATTTAGGAGCAAATGTTAACCTTCTTCCATATTCGGTGTATATTAAATTAGGATTAGGATATTTAAAACCAACGTCGGTGGTGTTGCAACTAGCCGATCGATCCATTAAAAGGTCCGGGGTATTATTGAGGATGTATTGATCAAGATTGATAAATTTTTCTTCCTGGTCGATTTCATTATCATTGACACGGAACCGATTCCGAATCCCAAGAGTCAAATTCCCATTATCCTTAGCCGTCCTTTCTTGGCAACCGCAAATGCCAATATAAATTGTAGGATGGGGATAATGAAAATTTCATTTGGCTACATGAAAGTGAAGTTGAACATATTTAATCTAACCCCGAATTCAATAGACAAGCATGAAGAAATGTGTAGTGGAAAAGTGTCATGAAAATGAATTTGTAAAATTCGAGTCTTTGCTTGAAAATGAAATTTCAAAAGGTTTGTCTTCCAAAATGATTTCAAAGAACGTTGATTTTAAACCAGGTGTTACAAGGGCATGGAAGCCCAAAAGTTGCATTAACAAACGACCATCAATCTCCTTTGAATTAAATCCAATGAGTTCTCTAGGGGACAATTTGTTGGGTAGGGTTCAAAGTGCTTTTCACCCCGCTAAGGAGGGGATGCACAACAAGATTTTTGATTTGGGCTAAAAGAGCCCAACGTCTTGCTAGAGACACTAAACACTAGTGTTTCATAGGGTTTACAACCCTATTCCTCCCTCATTTCTATTTTACCTTTCATTTCTTGTGTCGTCTAGATATATTCTGGGTTCATACACATTGTTAAGGATTTTGATTGAGAATGCTTGCACTTTCAGTTTTGAATTAGACATTTAGTGTCTGTTCGATCGATCTGAGAAGAAGTCTTATCGATCGAACAATCATCCTTGCATCCTATCATCTCTCTGTCCCATCGTACGTAAATTTTCTGCGTATTTCAGCTCTCTGTGTATCGTGCGAACTTTATTCCCGATCGATCTGAGTGTTCCTAGATCGATCTAGCTTTTCCTCAGATTGATTTGTGTCCCATACTTAGAAAATTTTTGAAACCATGAAAAAATCACCTCTCTGTGTATCGTTCGAACATGTCTGCAGGTTTTCACCTGTTGGATCGATCGAGTTTCGATCGATCTGTGTGCTTCCTATTGACTTTGACTTCTTTTTGAATTTCAATATATATATATATATATATATATATATATATATATATATATATATATATATATATACATAAATAAGTAATAAAAAAAATAATCAAATAAAATTTTGTTTTATTTTTATTTTCCAAAAATCCAAAAACATTTTTAATTTTAAAAAATTCAAAAATTTTCAAACAAATACTTTGTCGTTTTGTGGGGTCAATCGATCTGAGTTCCTTCATGATCGATCGGAGTTCGATTGATCTGATCACCCAAGTGATCGATCAAACAAGTCGGAGATAGTTTTTAAAAATATGACCTAAGGGTCATTTGGATCGATTTTAACACCGATCCAAAGCCCTCTTTCTCCCCCGCCACCTCCGGTGAACTTCTGGTGACCTCCTAAAGCTTCCAAACTCGATCCCAATTTAATCTCTCTCTCAGTCCACTTCTCTCCCTCGTTTTTGGTAAGTTTTTACTCTTGTTTTCCTTTTTCCAACTTCATCTACATGTTTAGATGTTGCCATGTTTAGATCTACGCCCCCCCCCCATGATTTGTTGTTGCCATTTTTGAAGTCTCAAAGCATATATTATATATATGGATTTATTTTTGTATATATTTTGTTTCTGATTTTCATTTCGGGGGTTACGTGCCTAGTTAAGTGACTATTCTTGACTTGTTGAGGTGTATAGGGGCCCTCGAGCATATTTGGGTGCCCCCATGCTGTCCACGTCACAGATCTGTGATTGTTCGTGTTTTCTACAGGATTCGATCAATCACACTAGTGCTTTGATCAATCAGAGCATGATCGATCTCAACCAAGTCCTAATCAATCCAACCTAGATCATTCCAATCTTTTCATGATCGATCGAACCTCACTACTTTGCATGCACACTTCATATACCCTCTTAGTGTTCCATGCTATCTCATTAATGCCCAATGCCTGTGTTTTCCATATTGGATGCATTCTGCTATGTTATATCTAGCATGTTTCACTTTATTGGAATAATCACTGTCTATTCTTAGCTGCATTATAATTTGCATAGATTCATGTAATTTATTCTGAGTTATCTATCCTAACTTGACATATATGTGCTTCAATTCTATATTTCATATGTTATTTCTTGTTACTGACTACAGTTGCAAGTGCTTCTTTCCTTTTTGCAGACCATGGCTTGAGTCAAGACTATTGCCCGCTGGACATATGAGCATAGGGTGAGGTAGCGAGTAGAGGAACCTGAGGAGACAACTCTAGCTCAGTCTGAGCGCTCTTCCTCTTCTGCTTCCGCATCCTCATCTTTTTCATCGGCAGATGAGGCAGAGCAGACACCGCCCCCATCACCTGTTCCACCACCGGCACTGCCCAGCATGGTCCGCGACTGAGTGGACCGCAAAAATTCGTGCCTTACAGCGGTGCATGAGTCCATATTTGATACTACTTTCTGCTCTCGGTCGATTCTGACCAAGGTAGCTTTTGATGAGATTTATTGGCACGACATTTCAGCTATTCTGGGCCCGGTGGCCATTTTGGTTTACCCACGGCTCATCCGGTTATTCTACCAGAACCTTCGGCTGGCCCCGAGTAATCTGGCAGAGTTGCAGACCACCATTGATGGCCATCTCATCCGCATTACAGTCGAGACACTGGCCACATCCTCTCGGTGCCCACACGTCTGCCCTTCTGGCCTTGATTATCCTATTCTCTAGAGGCCATCTAACGCAGACATGGCTATTGCTCTGACTAGCCCTGCCAGTGCTTGCGAGACATTTACCACCCAGACTTATTTACCAGATGATTTATGGTTCTTCGACTCGGTTTTATATCGAAATGTATTTATGGCAGGCCATAAGATCCAGCGACGTTCAGATTTTCTAGCAGCCCTCTATGCCTTCTATACAGGCTATTGGTTTTCTATTCCTGCACTCTACTGGAGTGTCATGATGAGACTTTACAAGAGCTACATCAGCAAAACCAAGCCCGAGCGAGCCACCTTTCTTCCCTTTGCACATCTGATTACCCAGATCCTCCGAGACCAGCATTATCCTTCTTACTCGGAGGAGTATCCTGAGACAAGGGCTTGCCGCTATGGCAAGAAGGACTGGAATAAGAGTTATAACGCTCTTATTAGGAGTCTAGAGGATGAGGCCATCTTAACAGCTGAGGAGGCAGCGGAGTTAGAAATGGCAGATGCTGAGATAGCAGCAGTAGTAGTAGCAGCAGCAGCAGATGATCTAGCAGATGCACCAGCGGCTACGGATGCACATATGGAGATTGACTTGGAGTAGGAGCCTCTAGAGGAGTCACCACACCACTCTCCGGTAGGGTCACCAGTACATTTTTAGGAGTAGAGTCAAGATAAGCATCAGTTTCCTGACCCAGTCATCCCTGATACTCCAGCTCAGACACCCAGCCTAGGAGAGCGTATTTAGACCTTGGAGGATACGGTAGTCTCTCTTCGAGCATATGTGGCCTCCCTTAGCACCTATGTGACTACTCTCTGTACGGATATACTGACTGTGCTGCAGGGCATTTGCAGAGACATCCGGGGATCACTCCCAGCTAGACCAATCTCCTCTGCTTGATCCATCTCTCTTATTATATATCTGTGTTCTTTGACTGCTACTTTGATGCTGTTATTATATTTTTGTGGCCAGTCTGTTGGCCAGATATTGTGATGTACCCTATACTACTTTTTCTCTATTTTATGCATGATATTTTTGGATGTCATATTTTTCTATTGATACATTTATTTGTGCTTGACTCCATTATTAGGTGTATCCCAGTGACTTCAGTGAGAGAGAGTGCTGCCCAATTTTTCAGGACCACCCTTATTTCTCTCTCCTTATTTCATTTACTATCCCACTTACACTTGCATGTCACTGTGCACTATTATTATCCCCTTTGTTATCTGATGAGCTTTTATCTAGTGTTATCTCTTCAGGACCATAGTAAATCCCAAGTTTAGGGGTTACACCACCCACTTTGGATACTTGTGTTATGGCCACTCTTTGCCATAGCTGCACTGGTATACTCTTTCCTTTTGTTCTTTTTGCACATTGAGGGCACTGTGCCATTTAAGTTCAGGGGTAATAGGTGTTCTTTGCGGTATTTGTTTTCAATTCAACATTTTGAGCATGACTTGTGTGTTTGAGGGATTTTCTATGATTGGTTCATGGCTATCTATGATTTTTATCTTTTGAGTACTATATTACTTAAAATTTAAAAATTGCTTGACTTGAGAGTCCAATACTCCTTGTATGCTTTGTGGATGCCATTTAAGAGTAAATTTTTTGAAAGATTGATATCTTACTTACACTTGTGGTCCACATCATCCTGATTTTGTGATTATTTTGAGATTCACTTTAAGATTCTACTCTAGCACAGGCATACACTAGCATTCATTTATGGGGTACATGAATTGTTGATTATTGATTTGGTTATATCCCAATTGGGCTAGTAGTGTATTGAAAGTTTTTATCTTGACAAAAGTAGATAACAAACCCTTTTCATTGAGTAACCAGGATTCTAGCCTCATTAAGCACTGAACTTCTCACACTGAAAAGTGGAGGGCCCAAACTCTAGGTTAATAACTATCAAAAAAAAAAAAAAAAAAGGGTTGCAAAAGCCAAGATGCTTTGTTGATTATTGATTTGGTTATATCCCAATTGGGCTAGTAGTGCATTGAAAGTTTTTATCTTGACAAAAGTAGATAACAAACCCTTTTCATTGAGTAGCCATGATTCTAACCTCATCAAGCACTGAACTTCTCGCATTGAAAAGTGGAGGGCCCAAACTCTAGGTTAATAACTATAAAAAAAAAAAAAAAAAGGGTTGCAAAAGCAATAAAAAAGTAAGGACTTCTCCCTAAAGGTGGGAAGTGGAAAATGATTAGATGGAGGTTGTTTTGATTTGTAACTCAGTTGATTTGAGCTTATAAGTCATTAGGGGTGTTTAAACACCTAATGCCCTAAAGCCGTCCGTTTTGGGAGTCACTGACCTAACGCTCGGCTTCATGGATCGCTAGAAAACTTAATAAATCAACACATTGCACCATACTTCCATCTTTGATCCTTAGGGTAATTTTTATTTTTTTTTAATTTTTTTTTATTTATTATTATTATTTTTTTAAATCGAGTAAAAAGAATAAGCGCACCTAGATCAATAAAGTTTTAATAAAAGGTCCACTCTTTGTTTTGATGATCGGTACTAGATTTGTGTGCTAGTTTGAGAATAAGGATGTGATCATTTCTTTAGTTGGCTTAGATAGCAACATATTTGATGCTGGTCCACTCAAAAAGGATATAGAGTTCTTTTTATTTGCATGATCATTTTCTTGATGTGTGGAGGACCATACTTGCTTGCTTGATATTGAGATTTTGAGAGATTGCTTGGAAATGGTTGAAAAATTGCATACTTGAGGTAGTTTTCTCACAATGCTTGTTTGTAATATTTGTGCCTCTTTTGTGAGAATGAGCTTAATGTTTGTGGTTATCATTTCTGGAAACCCTCACGAGACTTCACTCGTCCGCTAGGGGGTAACCTAGGGGTTTAAAAGGCTTGTTGTATATGCTAAATGCAATCATGTTCCCTATGAAAATGACGTTATCCATTTATTGCTTTCTATTTCATAATTGTATAGTTGTTCATTTCATTCCTTTACTTTGTAGTTCATTGCTAGGGACTAGTAATATTTAAGTTTGGAGGTGTGATGAGCGTTGAAAAGTGCACATTTAAACCCTTTAAGCTTGAACATTATAGTACCTTATCCTATCTTATTTTCCTGTTTTAGTCTAATTTCATGTTATCTCCCTTTTAAGGCACTTATCCCCAAAATAAGTTAATTCAGCCAAATTAGAGAATAAAAGAAGCAATCTCAAGCTGAATGGAAGAAAAGAGCAAAGTGGAAGCAAAGTGGTGGAAAACGGCAATCTTTGATCGATCAGATCAAGCTTCAATCGATCTCACAGTGATCGATCCAGCCATACCAAGATGGATCGAGCCTCTAGCCCTTATCCTTAGGAAATTCCCATCTTTGATCGATCAAACTTTTCTTCGATCGATCGAACTTCTTTGATCTTATCCTCACCTACCATTTTTGTCCTTTTCCCAAAATATCCCGAAAATATCTCAAAATTGTCATTATTCCAAAAAGGCACCGCCGAGGTTCGATCAATCTGACTATACTTCAATCGATCGAACCACCTCAAGTGCAAGAAAAATAGAGTTCCAGCTAATTAAAAGGTGTGCTCGTGGTGCAATCAATTGGAGGTCCTATTGCACGAGGTCTGACCATTGGGTGTGACACTTGAACTACCTATATAAGGATTTTAAGCCATTTTATACATAGACAATCATAGAGAAAGGAACCATACACAAGGGAGGTTGGGGGAGTCTAGAGATCAGAGAGATACACACCATTTGGGAGTTCTTCCACTCATCTAGGATTTCCATTAAGGAAAAGAAGATCAATCCTACCATGGAGATGGCCTTTGAGGGTTGGATGACTACATCAATGAGTGGTTAAACATCTTCTCGGGGCTAGAGTTAGCCCTAAGCATGCTTCAAAGACCTTAATGCTTTGTATTTTGAAGGGATTTGTGTTGTAATTCTTGTCTTGACCTTTGAGATATATAAATCTTGTTTCTATCTTGATTTGTGTAGTTTAATACTTTCAATTGATCATTTTATTCTATTCATATGTCTATGTATGCTAGAATAGATGTTCATATGTTTATCTCTAGATTTTGCTACATTGATGCATGTCTATATGTATTAATATCATGAATCTAGTGATGGTCAGGGCATGGTGCTTTAATGGAATACTTTGTGGCTTGTTTGATGGTTCATACTCATTTCTTGATAGATTGTGCCTCTTCCTTAGTTTAATTAGTTTAATTTTCATGTCCCTAGCTTAATTGTAGTGTAGTTGCCTTACTTTTTTAGATGGGAGAACAATCCATACTTGTTGTTTAATGTTCCATGCTTATGAATGCAAGTAGTATATTTCTCTAACTTGTTGATGTGTTTTGATTGTGAACTTAAAGGAAGGAGCAATGGCTTTATTTGATATGTTGTGCTATTCATTAGTTTGTCTAGACAATGTATACTTAATTAGCCATCCATGCTTATTGATTCAATCAATCACACACACTAGTATTGCAACATACAATCCCCCTTATTTATTGCACATTAAGTGTCAAAGAAGGTAATATTTAGTGGTGACCTATAGGTCCCAAGACATCTCTCTCTTATTTCTCTATACTTTACTTACTTTAATTGTTCTACATTGCTTTCATTTAATTTAAAATTGTAGTTTAATTAACCAATCAAACCATCTTTTGATCACTCGACCTACTAATCCAATATTATATCCAAGCTAAGTACGCTTCTAATTCCTTAGGACGATCCTTACTCACCCCAGCTATATTTAATAGTTAGAGGTAGTAGTGGCACTTTACAAATTCAAACTTGGCCACACTACACACATTTTAGCTTGTTGTTGCACCCGCGACAAGGCACACACCATCTATAACATTTTTCATTAAACTCTTTAGAGTTATCGAAAAATCTTATCTTATTCAGTCCATTCACAGTTATACGTGTCATAAACACTAGTATAGATCTTTTTTCCCTTGACTATCGGAAGAATATAGTTAGACTAGTTAATTTTAGTCTGTTGTATTAAATACACAAACCAGTCATCAACTCATACAAAATTAATAATATCACATATTAAATAAACTATATTATAAAATTGAATTACTATGCACATTAAGTAATTCAACTATGTAGTTCAATATTATAATCTCAAATAAAAGTAAACACTTATATAAATAATATTGAACTCACATAAATAATATTATACCACATAATTAATTATATCACATAACTAATCTAAGAAATAATAATATTCAGGAGAAGAGTTTACTTCCTTAAAGTTTTATAGTTCATTCTCCAATAAACATGCTAGAAAATCATGGCAAAGATGTAGACGTTCTAGCCCTCTAGCTACGTCTAAGATCATCCTTATTTTTATTGTATGATTTATGCACAAGAAAATGATATACATTGATGTTATAAGTATAACCAATCAAAGGTTTTATGTAACGATCCACTCCCCCACATGGCATGATATTGTATGCTTTGGGCTCGAGCTCGCATGGTGTTGTTTTTGGGTTTTATCCCAAATGACCTCATACCAATTAGAGATAACTCCACCACATAAAAGTACTTCACATTTCCCTTACGTAGGTGGTGTGGGACTGTGCACTTGCAGCTTGCTCAGTGTAGTAGCATGTCAGTTCCTCTTGCACTCACCCATGGCACACCCACCTATTGTGACGGCCCAAGTTTTTCAACCCGGTGCGTCAGTGATGAACCGAAAGTTGATCCGATAACGGATCCGAAATGCGGAAGCAAAAGATAAAACCAAAGTCTACAGAGATATAAATCATCCCCAAGACACCAATGTGACCTTCCATGAAGTCACGGAGCTCAAATGAAACGAAAGCGGAAACAAAGGTCAAAACGGGAAAAATCTATTAACCAAGGGGCAAAATGGTCAATTCACAATTAAGAAGAGGAACTTAACTCTAAACAAGTCAACAAGGTGAATACAACCTAATCTAGTCATTTCACAACATTCTAAGAGGTTCCAAGAACATTGGACAAGAATCCCACAAAATGCCTTTTCTTGGTTTAAGCAAAAACTGACCCTACTTTACTAAAACATGAATAAGTCTCACTATGATTGGAATATAAGAATAGTATAGGTACCATTGAAAAGCTGACTCAAAATTCTTGAGTTTAGGCTCAAGAATCACCCTATTTGGGTTAGAAATGAAGGAGATAGGACCATTTGAAGTCGGAATAACAGTGCTGGAACAGAACTGAAGAAGCTGGGGTAAAAAAGCTATTTTGGTCGACCGAAATAAAGTTTTGGTTGACCGAAACTCACAGAAACTTTTTTAAACATTGGTTTTTGAGGGTTGCATGGTTCAGTAGGCCAAAATAGGCCATCGGTCGACCGAACTGGAGTTTCAGTCAACCGAAACTCCTCAAAAAGGTGCTAAAACTCCTATTATGAGCAAGAATTGTTGAGGCTTCACCCATGCCTCGAACTCCAACTTGAAATTGGTCCAAAACACAAGATTTTAAGCTATATAAGCATGCCAAAAAATGAAATTTACATATTGAGATGTGTTACAATGGCCCATAGCCTCATTACATAACATTTATAGAATTTGACATGTCAAACCTCCAAGTTAGAAAAATTATATTTTAAAGGCAAAACTTGGAATTTAAATACATGCACTTAGACTTAAAAGTTTGTGGCCCTTGGCCTCATGTCATACATATCGAATAGGTCTCAAATAGTGTATCCAAGTACACTTTACATGTCATAAGGCGAAAATGACATATTGAACTTATTTAAACATTACATTTTTATGAGCAAAGCTTAAACATGCTAACACTTACATGTGAACAAGAATACTTTAAAAGAAGCTTTAAATCTATGAGTTACCCACGGCAAGTGAAAATCTCCAATCTTAAATCCTGTACCTGAACAAATCCCCAGTAACTTCAGGGTGAGTAAACAAGTTTAGTCGTAGAGAATGAGCATGCATCGACTCGATTTCTTTATAGATTTTTATAACAACATGAAACAATTCAAAGGGTCATGCCACCTAACGTCTATATTAAAGGTGAGAATCAAGGAGCATCTTAATCTACCTTAAATCATTTTTAGCATAAAACACATCCTTTATGCAATTTCAACAACATAGGTGCGTGCTATACTAAGCATCAAGACATAGATTCTCAAAGTTACCATCTTGAAATCTAAAATGCAATAGCAACTAAATATAACAATTTAGTATAATTAGAATTTCTAAAACCACACATCAATACATAGATTATGTAGGTTATCAACTTGAAATCTAAAAGTGTGAAAACAACTAAATATAACAATTTAGTATGGATGTACTTAACAACGTCAAATCGCCAATAGCCAAAACCATAAGTTACAATTAAACATGATTGTCAACTTGGAATTAAATGCGAAATCAAATAGTGGAAGACTTGGACATCACGTTTCAGACTAAATTAAGAACAAAATGGTTATTCTGGGCATTAACCCGCTGGGAAGACCACCCTAGTGCGCACTATCTCAATTGGGGAGAACTCATACCTCCCGCACTAGAACCAAACTCTAGCCATGTTACTTGTAACAATGTCCCAAGACTCCAAAATAAACCAAATAAGTTCACAACTTATACATAATTTATATAATGCACGAAATCACATTCCATGCACAAGTAGGTTGAAACCACACAATCCATGCCTTAGAGTTTAAATTCTCAAATGGCATATATAATGTCAATTACAAAGTGTGCAATTCATTGCACAAGGCAACAATATATTCTATAAAGAAAACATGTTCTCATGAATATAAATATAACAACAATGTTGTCCAATACTCAAAACATAACTCTGTGAACACACAAAAGTCCAAATCCATGATTTATACATAGAAACAACAACTTCTACAACAAAATTAAATCCATGGAACAATGAAATAGAATTTAATTAAATCATGATAATTAAATCTCTAATTTCTAAAACAACTCTAAATGGTCCCGAATTAATAAATGCTAGTGCACAAGTCCTAGTCATCATAATTATCAAGTTAAAACACAAGTAAGCCAATGGAACCTTTGAAATAGATTTTAATTAATGCTTTTAATCAAAATCTCTAGATTTTCATACTCATCCAAATGCTCTCAAAATCAAATATGTTAAAGAACATGTCAAGACTTAATTTAAAAGCATATCACAAGTTCATTTCATGCAAGGTACGGCCATGGAATTTAATTTTTCACAAAAGATAAATATTAAATAAAAAGTGCAATTTTTATTCAAATAATCCCAATTTAATATATGTTAACTAACACATTAAAACTTAATTTCCTAGTATGCCACAATTTAATTCTAAATTGATTACCATCATGAGAATTAAATCTTAACCATAGAAAATAATTAAATTAAATTCTAAATTCTTAACAAAAACATGCATACAAGTTGTATAAGCGTCAAAAACATGCAAGAAAACAAAATTATGAAATTATAACACCGCCTACCTCTATTTGAGATGAAATCTCAAATCTCCACCAAAATGAAATCGCTCCGAATTCGACGAAACTTCTAGGTTTTGTCGGGGACGACACGATGAACATAACCCCTAAGGAAGCCCCATCAAAATCACAACTTGACTTCAAACCCGAACTCAAGAATGGCCAAAAATGGATTCAAATAAAGGGGAAAGGTAGAGCACGGCAAGGTGAACAGAAAACGCTAAGGCATTACACCTTTTTATCAAATGGGAAGTGGCCGAAAAATGAAGAAGAAAGGTGGCAGCCCCTTGGCTGCCATGGCTGCCAACCAAGAGAGAGGAGAGAGAGAGAAAAATCTGATTTTTTTTCTTAAGACCTCCTATTTATAGAAAACCCTAAAAGTGTCCCGAACGGGCCCCGCCGGGTCCGGAAAAGTGAAATTTCAGTAGACACGCTCAAATGGCAAAACACCGTGAACAAAAAAGAACCAAAATGAAAAAAGATGAACAACAGAAGAAATGGCATAAAAAATCGAGTCCTGAGCAGAAAGATATGCACCAAATAAGTTCGGCGCAAACCGAGTTCAGAAACCCTGAAATTGGAGAAAAACAACTAGAAGGAAAATTCCATGAGTACATGACTCGATGAAAAGTGAAAATGAATCCTGTACGAGGATCTAGGCTCAAAACATGGCATTTAGCAATAAATTTCGTTAATTGCACAATGGCCCTCCAAAAAGTGAAAACTGCAAAACTGCCCCAGAATGAAAATATCTTCTAAAAGATATTTTCTTAGATACCGCTGAAATAAAATATCTTCAACAGATATTTACAAAAAACACCCCAAGAAATGAAATGTTTCTGAAGAACTGTGCATCCATGCCCCTATGGACACCGGGAGCAACCAGAGTACTTTTCTACAAAAGTAAAGATACGTATTTCGTGGAAACCACTTAGATTGAAGATACGTGAAGTCAAAAACCAACTCCGAACACAAAAGGTGTGGTTATGCTAACAAAGTCACAGACGGGGAAAAGACAAAATAGGGAAAAGGACGAAAAGTGAATAGTGTTCAAAAAGTGAAAATACGAAAATGACGCAGTCCTCGAAGGAAGTTGTCAATCCAAAGAAAAGAGCCTCAGAAATTATTTCTGAGCACCCGAGGCAACACTAAGTGATGAGAACCTGAACTCAGAAAGGAAAAGATCAATGGGAAAAAAAAATATCCGTGAAAATCTGAGAAAAAGAAAGGAAGGAAAAAGGCCGGGTCATTACACCTACAAGGTCGCCACATTATAGGTCCCACCTTAACTTTCTTAGGAGTAGGAATTGCAACCTTAGTTAGACACGCACACACTTCTAAGACTTTATAGAATGGTTTTCGACTTTTCCATAATTCATATGGTATCACATTAGTTTCTTTTGAGGGATTTTTTTGATAATATAATTTACGGAAATCAAAACTTCCCCTCACAAATTCTGAGTTAAACTAGAGCTTGTCAACATAGCATTCATCATTTCTTCATGAATGATACCATGTTCTGAACAAATATCAACAAATGATGTTTCGTATTCACGAACTATATCATTTCTTAACACCTTAATCTTTTTGTCAAGTTGATTCTCACCCTTATTTTTTGTAATGTTTAAACAATTCTAAGGTTTCATATTTGCTTCCTAGGAAATATACACAACAGATAAAAGTAACGAAATACCTTTTTTCCACCTCTAGCTAGTTGACACAAATTTTAGATAATATAATATCCTACATAATATCACATTACAAAATTAAAATAATTCAACCAATAGTGAATTATATAAATAATTCAATAATCTATTTATATAACAAGCTTTAATTTCACATAATATTGAACAAATCAATATTTAGCATATTATCATATAAAAATCTATATAATAATATTATATTATATCTCAATTATTAGTATAATCTCTACTTGTTTATATCTTAAATAGAAGTATATAATAAAATCTATGCAAGACGCAAATCTGTCTTAAGATTGTTGGTAAAATATATGTTTCGTGTGACATTGAAAATATAACAACCCTTATACTAATATACTATGAGATAATTAACAATATGCTAAGAAATGATTAATTAAATATACAACAATATATTTAATTAAATATGCAAAATAAAGCAATAAATTAATAAATAATTAATAAGGAACTTGAACCGAGGCTAGTATTGAATACTATGTCCTTAAGACAGATTCACCCCGTTATGGTGTTGACAGACTTAGTGGCGTCTATCTCTAAGAATATAACGATTTACATCCACCAGTAGCAGCATTACAAACTCATAGATACGGCGAACCTCCTTCGTGTAATACTCCCTTTGACTAAAAAATGCATCTATACTATATAAATGCTAAATTGGATGCAATTCGAACCAAAAGGTTCGGACCAATCTTAATACGGCTCGATGAAATTGGATTAGGGTCTAAGTGGCTTGGACCACTTGACCTATGGTTTGAACCCATTTATGTTGGGTTCAAGTCTAGAGAGGGAGAGAGAAAAACAAAATTGAATTGAATCAATTGCAAATAATAGCCCAATGGGGTATTTATAGATGTAACGACCCGGATTTCTCAACCTGGTGCGTTAGTGATGAATCGGAAGTTGACCCGATAACAGACCCGAAATGCGGAAGCGAAAGAAGCCAAATGACCTCAAGAGATGTACATCATCCCTAAGGCCCCAAAATGACTCTCCATGAAGCCATGGAACTCAAATGAGCCAAGCAAATGAAACAAGAATGCCTAACCCGAAAAGAGATGAACTAAGGGCAAAATGGTAATTTCTCACTGAAAAGGGTGCCACCGTGCACACCATTGGAAGGACAACGAAAAATGAACAAAATTAGACTCAAGAATTGTCTGATTCTGAGTCCGGGCAGAAAAGATATGAAATTCCAACACCCGATGCGAAAGTTATGAATCAATGACTTAACATTTTCCAATATTTTCATAATAAACTTTGAAAACAAAAGTGCATAGAAAACGAAATACATGTCATTGGCCTCCGGCCTCATCTTATACATGTTAAATACATTAAAAAGAGTGCACTTACGTACACTTTACATATACGAATCAACGAATACAAGTTTAAACAAATAGGGCTACAAAGAGGCATCTTATACTAACACTTGCATAAAATAAAAACATAGAAATTGTAAGCCATCCAAGGAGTAATGGAATCTTCAAATCCTGAGTCCTGTACCTGAAATATGCCCCAATATCGTAGGGGTGAGTAACATAAAGCTACTCGTAGGAGATGAGCATGCATCGACCTAGCATTTTACAATTTTATTACCTTATAGTGAAACATGTTAAAGGGGCTCATGCCACCTAACGTCTATGTCAAGATGAGACCCAGGGAGCATCCTAAGCTACCTAGATCATTTATATCATAATCACATTGTTCATGTAATTCAAACAACATGGAAACATGTTATACAAGGCAACAAGATATAGATTCTCAAAGTCTTCAACTTGAAATCCAAAATACGAAAACAACAAGTGTGGGTCATGCCACCTAACGTCTATGTTCAAAATGAATCTATAAGGTCATTCCTAAACTACATTTGAACATCAAAACACAAATTATGATATCGATGCAATTTAACCAACAATGGAACTTCCAATACAACGCATGAAGCATGCTTTCACAAAGCTACATCTTAAGCTTAAAATAAGAAATCAAATAAGGAACAACAAGTTACAATATCATCTAGTTATCAACTTGAAATGAAATACGAAATCAAACAAAGTGGATACTCGGACATCACGCCGGATCAGACCGACAACATAGTTACTTTAGGGTTACTAGCCCATGGGTAACCTCTCTATGTGCGCACTAGACTATATAGAGGGACAATCCCCCATACTAGAACCAAGTCCTAGCCGTAATCAAACAACGACATCCCCAAGTTTCCAAAATCAATAAATTGTGCAACAACGTATATATATCAACATGTATATACAAGATATCAACTATTTACCAAGCACAATCCAAATGTTGGAAACTTATACAATACATGCTCAAAATTCACAACTACTGTGGCATGTAAGATGTCAAATACAAAGTGTGCAATTCCTTACACATAGCAACAATATATTCAATAAGGAAAAACATATTCTCATGAATATAAAAGTAACAACTATGTTATCCAATACTCAAAAGTAATTAAGTGAACATACATCAAATCCAAATCCATGATTTAAATATAGAAACAACTTCCAAAATGCAATTAAATCCATGGAGTAATAAAGTAGAATTTAATTAAACATAAATAGTTAAATTCTCTAAATTCCAAGTTAATCCAAATAACCTCAATTTAATATATATTGAAAGACATGTCATGGTCATCATATATATAACATCAAATGACAAGTTAAGTGATTAAAACACTTAAAACAAAATTAATCAAATTAATTAATTAATTTCCTCTAGATTTTTAAATAATTCCAAATGCCCTCAATTTAATCTATATTAGAGAACATGCCAAGGCCTATTTAAATACCACATTAGAACTTGATTTAATGTTTAATACAGCCATGTGAATTAAACTTTCACTAAAGATAAATATTAAATAAAAGTTGTAATTCTTAATCAAATGATCCAAATTTAATATATGTTAACCAACATATCTAAGCATAATTTCCTAGCATGTTACAATTCAAATCAAAGTTATACATCATCATAAATTTTAAATCTTATACAAAGAAATAAAAATTACTAACTTTCTAGATTTAATACAAGGCATACATATATGTTGTATAATCATGGCAAACACACAATACAACATACAAATAATCCTAAAACATTCCCTACCTCAATTGGAATGAAAATCCCAATTACCACTGAAATGAAATCGTCCCAAATTTTCGGTCCGCAAAACAGATTTTTCAGCTTGCTAACTTCAACTTGTAAAATTCATAAAAAATTCAATTCTAACCCAAATTGAATGAATCCAAAGCCCAATGAAAGCTTAAATACTGTAATTTGATAATATCAATTTATTTTAACAAAATATTTTCCCAATTGAAACAGTTTTGAACCACAACTTTGAAACAAATTCTGCCCAGAAAACACATTTTCAGCCTGTAGCTTCCAACTTTGAAAATTCATGAAAAATTCATTTGAGTTCCAAATTGGGCAAACCTAATTTATTTTGGAAGTAAACATATGAGAGTGTAAAAATAAAAATTTAAGCCATGATCCAATGTGAAAAGGTTACTGAAATAAATTATCTAAAAATATGTTTTCTAGCTGCAATAAAAACATGGACAGCAGATAGTTTCGGATTTTAAAAAAAAATTTAGAAATGCTCTAAAATCGTGAAAAAATTCTGAGTAGTGTAAAACCTATGGGGGAAATTCCAGTAAAAATTTCATGGTAATTGAAGCATCAACGCTCCATATAAAAATTCATTTCCAGACCGAAAAGGAAAAGCTTCAAATTTCCATCAACTTGCTTGCAACTTCAGAAATTCATAACTAATTCATTTTAAATCCAAATTACATGAAACCAAAACTAAATGAAAGCTAATTGAGTATATTTTCATATTCTATATTTAGTTTGACAAGGGCAAAATACAAGTCCTTCTCTTCCATGCATGTAAAACACTCAATAATGATATAAATATACTTCAAAATAATAGATCAATACCTCACTAGAGAATTGAATCTCTAGATACCAAAGCAAAATTAGGAATTAGGCTAGATCCTTCAAGGGTTTTGAAGAGGAGAGTGGGAGGAGCCTAAAGTATTCCAAGTTCAAAGTTCTAAGGTGAGTGAAAGGGCACCAAAAATGAAGTCAAAGCTACTAGTCAAGCTTTTCTCCAATGGTGGCTTCCTTAGGGTTCTTGAGAGGAAAGTGATGAATGAATTAAAATGTGTAGACCCTAAGCTAAATTAGTGGGTTTCTTCACTCACTAGGTGCTCTTGCACTACCTCTCACATACACACTAATGCAAGACTAAAGGTGAGTCCTACACTTATCATGAATCCAAGTAAGCTTCCAAGATTAAATATTAACCCTACACTGTCAACCATTCATGCCAACAAGTGCACCAATCCTAAGACAACAAGTGGGTGAATCTCCACCCTCCATGTGTCATGAGATTAAGCCTCCAAGTGGTTCCACCACAAAATCAACAAGTGGCACCATAGGAATGTGACACTTGTCACATTTTTCAGAAATTGCAAAAAGGTCATTTTTGAAAATATCTTCTAATTTAATTTGCAAAATGGTCCCTAAGACAAAAAATAATTACTTTACTTAATTACCCAAAAACCCCTCAAGTTATGGATAATTACAAAAAGTCTTGTTTTCATGGCTTTTTACAAGGAAAGTAAGCATTTAATATGCATTTCTACCAAAGTAAAAATGTAGATGTCATGGAATTTAAATATCATGGACGTATGCCAAGCCGGAATCAAATCCGAGCACAAAAAGTGAGGTTAAGTAAGAAAAAATGAAAAACGACTAAAGGACAAAAAAGGAAAAAGACGAAAAAATGATTAGTGTCAAAAAAACAAAAAATGTGGAAATGACTCGGTCCTCAAAGGAAGTTGTCAATCCAAAGGAAAGAGTCTCAGAAACCATTTCCGAGCACTCGAGACGACACTAAGAGGCGGGAAATCGAACCCGAAAAGGAAAAGACAATGAAAAAAATTTATCCGCAAAATTTGAAGAAAGGAAAAGAAATGAAAATGACCGGGTCATTACAATAGAAATTGAAGTGCCTTGTCGAATTGGGTGTGTCTCTTCATCATTAGACACAACCATTTATATGTGTCAGTTCATTACTAGACATAACCATTTATATGTGTCTATTCATCACTGGACACAACCATTTATATGTGTCTCTTCATTACTGGACACAACCATTTATATGTGTTCCTTCATCACCGAACACAACCACTCCAATTGGTTGCAATGGTTCACATAGTGTTTGCTCATTATTAGACGCATCCACTCCAATAGGTTTTAATGGTTCACATAGTGTCTGTTCACCACTAGACACATCCATTCCAATAGGTTATGTCTGTTCATTTTAAGTTGTATCTTTTCATTCGATAACCAACTAGTAATCAAATCTATTCAGTAAAAGACATTTATTGATGACTAATCAAACAATTTTTATTCACAATTTCTAACACCAGCTTCCATGTGTCGGCAATGATTTTGTGAATTAAATAAACATTACCCAGCTGAACCTTGGTTTCAATAATGGCAGCTAGATCTACCCTTTTATCACTGAGAATTTTTTAACTTCAACCTGTTTTAAGGGATTATTTAGACCCCTTATGTTCCATATAACTACTGAAACCATGATTGTGTTAACAAAACTACCACTTGGGAATAAGATCCCTTTCTAGTTTGATTGAGTTTTCTTTGAGGATGTTCTTTTTTTGCCTTTGGTGCTCTTTTTGTCTTTAGTCCTCCCATGGACACTGGGACAGCTGGTGGATGAGTTTGATTTTGAGAGGAATGAACTCACAACTGGTTCAACAGTTTGAAGGTGGTGAGAAGTTATAGTGTATGATAGCTTAGTTTTGGGGAAAAATGAACAATTGGTTCCATTTGAGATGGTTTGTAAGGGCTCAGGTCAATGGTGAAATTCTCATTAGGTTTGAAATAGTGGGTTATGATGTTTTGGCCAGAGTGAAGTGGATTGTTCTATGGTAGTATAGATCCGGAGATGGGGAAGGGGTTTGTAGGATGATCAGTTGGTTCTTATTCTTTATTTTTGGTGGTGGTTTTTTGGTTTTGTAGGGGTTTGAATGGAATGATTTGCCAATTTTTGTTAGGAGAAAGAATTTTAGGCTTAGAAGATGAGCCATGACATGTTTTACTGGTGTGCCCAAAATTCAGATAAGAATAATAGATTGCAGGATAACTGAGGTACTCAACATGGACATCTATAACTTTACCTTAGCTTATGTGAAGTTTGAGCAAAGAAGGTAATTTTGAGGATGCTGAAACATTAACACATACCTTGGCAAATCTGGTCTTCTGCCTGGTAATGGTGATGTGATCAGCAAAGAGTGGTTGTCCAAGATTGCTAGAGATGTAGCTTAGACCAGGTTCAGTCCAAAATTGAAGAGGGAGTCCATGTAATTTGATCCACATTGGGATGGAAGAGTGAAGACATCATAAAACAAAAGCGTGAGTCTTTATGTAGACGTGAGCATCAAAATGTCCATATTGCAAAGTATTCCTTTTGTGAATTTTTTCAGGTGCCAAATTAAGAAGCTCCTTGAACGCATTATCCTTAAATTTATAAGATAAGACCTTACCAGGGTAAGTGCAACAGCAACAACGACTTATCTTTATCATCCCCTCGAACAAGACTAAGTACATGGTAAGAATAATAATCCCTACCACTCCGAACCATCTCTGGAAAGTCATTTAGAATTCCAACAAGATCAACATGATTCTTCATAAACCATTTAGAGTAGTCCCTTTTCAGAGACCATGTGTTGACAAACAATTGGTTGGATGAGCCTTAATCTTGGATATTTAAAGTTGGTAAGTTCTATCCGGACTCACCACTTCCCTTTTAATCAATAATTCCACGTGGTGGAATTTAACTAGACCAATAATTTATTTCTATATGAAACCATGTAGTTTTAACACTCTGAAGGAAATTCTATCAGGATTGAGATCCAGTGTGGCGAGTTCTATTGGAACTTGTCACATACCTCTTCTTTATTGGTGGACCATATCAATAATTCTATGTCACATCTTCCTCTTTTAAATAATTAGAGTACTAATCCAATATAGCAAGCTTATTGAAACTCGCCACATGTCGCTTTTCCATTAAGCCAAAAATAATGGAGTAAACATATACATATATGATGATCAGATAAAACAAATTAGTGACTCTCAAAGACATAAATGTCTTTATATTTCACTCTCTATATTACTAAAATATTCCTACAAATGTATCATAGGCACTGATTGGTTGCTATGGAAATTATATTAAGAAAATAAATAAATAAAAAAGAAAAAGCAATAAATAAAATAAGATAATATTTGGGTTGATGTGGATCAATAATAAGCTGACAAGTCTTCTTTAATTATAAAAGAAAAATCAATGAATAATAATGACAAACATTAACCCACCATTTTTTATTTGGTAATTAAAGATATATTCCACCATTTTTTATTTAGTATTTAAAGATATATTATGATATAGTAATTAAAAAGGAGTAATTAAAAAGGATATGTCCATTTATTATTGGTCCACATCACCACGTCCACTTGTGGTCCCTGCCAATTATACAAGGCCAAGTCAGCAACAATTATAGTCAGCATTGACCAAAAAATGGATAACTGTTTTATGCCAATTGTGCCCAAGCTCTGGCTTGAGCCGTACCAGCTTGCTGAAGTAAAACCCTAGTGATTAGCCTTTAAGTCAGACTGACGCGGGGGTAGGCGAGGTGGGGCGACGACGAAGGGAAGTTTCCAATGAGGTGCGGTTGTAGTTACCGAAGCTTGGTGCTTGGAGCTTGATGCTTGAAGTCGCCAAAGATAAGCTTGTTGTTGGGACGTAGCCGAAATATATGGGCTTTCAATTCACTGAAGCTTAAGCTCGCCGTTTGGACATTGCTAAGGTGGGTCTTGATGCGCGGATATGATTAAAGCTCTACATCACTGATTATAACGCTACGTGGACATGGGTTTCGTCGTGACAGAAACACGTTTAAATTCTCTTGAACTCTATCACGCCAAAAGTTGCAGTTCTACCATCACCGGAGTAGTAAACCGTCCGTGAAGCTCTTAGTTTTGTTCACCATCAAAGTTGGTTGTTGTTACTCAGAGCTTCTTGCCAGTTTTCATGTCGATACCTTAATAGGAGGCTTCGTTGACTAGTTCATGGTTGGAGAATCTAGAGGCAGTGGAAGGGATGTGATTGGTTGGCCATAATAACTTACCAAACAAAAATCATACTAATAATTCTCATATAAACCAACTATAGGGGTTCTTTTTTATTAAACAATGAATAATTATACAACGGCGATATCAAAAATACAAATATGAAGGAAGCGGAGGAGATACTCAGTGTAGGAGGAGGAGAATAAGACCAACTATCAAGATTAAGATGGTGGTAGGGCAAGTGTATAGTATCTTATAACAGCTTCCCCTTTCTGGTTAATTATTCCTTCATAGGATAGTACTATTTATAGGCTCAGATTCCATTGGTTGTTATCCAATGGTCCCTTCCGTGCATGGTTTCTCGCATGCATTGCTCCCAATCAAGATTACGTGAGTAATCCTGGAAGTTTAGGGGTCTGAAAGGTCTAATCCTTTCATCGAGCCTTACACTATGTTGCCATGTCATTTCTCCCTTAATCAAGGGTATTAAATGTTACTTGGCCACCGATTTGGTCAAGCTTGACACAATATTAAATGTGATTTTAAGGTTTGCTGTCATAATATATATAATCCTATCACCAGGGCCGTATTGAAAGCGAAGGCACTTCTTGACTTCTCATCCACCAATCCAAGATCCTCATAAGTTTCCCAAGATTAGATTCTTTATAGCTGCAAAGACCCTACCTTCGTTTTGTGCTATGTGCGAATCTTGATAGTGAGCCTTTTAGGGCTCTGCTCCTTTAAAGTGATATTACCTAGCATAATACCAAGGCTTAGAGTGCTCGAGGGTTAGTTCCTTGAGGCTTGCATGGGCCTAGAGCGATGCCAGGGTTTCGGGTGCTCGACGGTTAGTTACTCGAGGCTTGATGATCCTGGAGTGATACTAGGGTTTGGGATGCTCAAAGGTTAGTTCCTCAAGGCTTGGTGAGCTTGGGGCAAGTCAGGGCTTAAGGTGCTCGAGGGTTGGTCCCTCGAGGCTTGATAGGCCTAAATCGATACTAGGTCTTATAGATGCTCGAAGGTTAGTTCCTCGAGGCTTGATGAGCCTGGAGCGATGCTAGGGCTTAAGGTGCTCGAGAGTTGGTCCCTCGAGGCTTGATGGGCCTAGAGCGATACAAGGGCTTAGGGTGCTCAAGGGTTGACCTTTAAGGCTTGATGGGCCTGGAGTGATGCCAGGGCTTAGGGTGCTCAAGGGCTGACCCTTAAGGCTTGATGGGCCTAGAATAATTCCAGGGCTTAATATGCTCAAGAGTTGGTCTCTCAAGGCTTGATGGGCCTGGAGCAATACCAGGGCTTAATATGATTGAGAGTAGGTCTCTCAAGGCTTAATGGGCCTGGAGAGATACCAGGGCTTAATATGATTGAGAGTAGGTCTCTCAAGGCTTAATGGGCCTGGAGCGATACCAGGGCTTAATATGCTCGAGAGTTAGTTCCTCAAGGCTTGATGGGCCTGGAACGAAGCCAGGGCTTAGGGTGCTTGAGGATTGGTCTCTCGAGGCTTTTGACTTTTCAAATTGCCACGGGGAATTTGGTTAGGGTCGTATTGACTTGTTAACGTGCCATGTCAGCTCTAATGAGTGACACCCACATTTTATCCCCCTGCATGTGCAATGATTCATAATGTATTGTGGCGTGTGCAAGGCTAGGCGGTGGTGTGTCGCCGGACCAAAGCCTAAAAATGTGCTAAGAGTGTGAATGTGCAATGTGGCCAAGTTTTAAATTTATAAAAACCACTATTACCTTTAACTACTAAATATAGCTAGGGTGAGTAGGGATTGTCCCAAGGGATTCTGGGCATGTTTGCAATGGAAACAATATATAGGGTTAGTAGGTCGAGTGATCAAAATGAGGTTTGTTTGGTTGATTAAACTACGATGCAATTGAAATTAAAGCAAGCAAAATACAATAACTTTAGAAGATAGGGAAAAAGATATAGAGGAGAGAACTTGAGGTATCAGAGCTCACCACTAAGCTTGACTTCACTAGACACTAGCAATTGTATATCAATGGGGAAATTGAATTGTAACTTGTGTGTCTATGTGACATTAATTGAAACTAGGCACGGATGGAAAATAAGTATAGATTGTCTAGCCAATTCAAATAGAAAGCACGACCTATCAAATGAGACCAAAATTCATTCAATGAAACCACAATTTATGCATACACAACTATCTAGAGGCATACACCCTTTGCATTCATAAGCATGGAACACCAAGGAATAAGAATAGATTGTCCACCTATCTATGAATTTAAAACAACTATACTACGTCTACACTAAAGACATGGAAATTAAACTAAGCAAGCTAAAGGTGTGGCACAATCCATCAAGAAACAAGTATGAACCATCAAATAAATTACAAGAGTGTTCAATTAAGCACTATGTTTTGATCATCGCTAGATTAACTTCATCAATACACATAGACATGTATAAATTCCATTAAATCTAGAGAAAAACACATGAATCATCCATTTTAGCATACATAGACATATGATTATAAATGATAATCAATTGAAAGCATTAATCCATACACATCAAGTAGAAACCACAAGATATATATATAAATATAAGATCAAAACATTTATTACAAGTAAATCTCCAAAAATATACAAAACACAAGGTCTAGGAAGTAAACTTAGGGGCTATTCTAGCCCCAAGTAGATGTTTAGCCACTCATTGAAGTAGTCATCCAACCCTCAAGGGCTATCTCCATGGTAGGAATGACCTCCTTCTTAATAGAAACCCTAGAGTAATGGAAGAACTCCTAAAATGTGTTGAACTCTTTAGTCTCTGGCCTTGTCTCTAAGATATGTGATATGAGATGTGTAAGCTATGATCCTCCTCTTTTCCCTTACTTAAAATAGCTCCAAATCCTTATATAGGTAGCTCAAGTGTTACACCCAATGGTCTAGACTCGTGCACTAAGGCCCTTGTAATGATTGCACTATGAGCCATCTTTTAATGAGCTGGACTCTGTTTTATTTCGGACTTGAGGAGGTTCGATCGATCGAAGTGTGGTGAGATCCGTCAAATACTGTAGAGATCGATCATCCTTGGCGGCACCTTTTTGAATAAAGACAAATCTCTGAGATATTTTGAGAAAAAGACAAAAGTGGTAAGTGGGGTGGTAGGTGAGGATAAGATCAAACAATTTCGATTGATCTGAGAAAAGTTGGATCGATCGAAGTTGGTGGAATCTTTTGGATAAGGACAAAGGCTTGGATCCATCTTGAAATGTCTAGATCGATCACCTCGAGATCGATCAAAGAATTGTTAAGATCGATCGAACTTGCTGTTTTTCCACACTTTGTTTCACTTTGCTCCATTCTTCCATTCATCTTGAGATTGCTTCTTTTATGCTCTAATTTGGCTGAATTAACTCATTTTGGGGATAAGTGCCTGAAAAGGGCAATAACATGAAATTAGTCTAAAACGGAAAAGTAAGATAAATAAAGGTCCTAGAATACTCGAGCTTAAGGGGTTTAAATGCGCCCTTTTCAGCGCTCATCACACCCCCAAACTTAAATATTGCTAGTCCCTAGCAATGAACTACAAAGTAAAGAAATGAAATGAAAAACTATACAACTATGAACGAGAAAGCAATAAACGGATAACGCCACTTTCGTAGGGAACACGATTGCATTTAACACATGTAACAAGCCTTTTAAACTCCTAGGTTACCCCTAGTAGACGAGTGAAGTCTCGTAAGGATTTCCAAAAATGATACTCACAAACATTAAGCTCATTCTCACAAAAGAGGCACCAATATTGCAAACTAGCATTGGGAGAAAACTACCTCAAGTATGCAATTTTTCAACCCTTTCCAAACAATCTGCCAAAATTTTAACATCAAGCAAGCAAGTATGGTCCTCCACACATCAAAAAAATGATCATGCAAATTAAAACAACTAAAGAAATGATCCGGCATCAAATATGTTGCTATCTAAGCCAACTAAAGAAATGATCACATCCTTACCCTCAAACTAGCACATAAATCTAGTCCCAATCATCAAAACAAAGAGTGGACATTTTATTAAAGCTTTATTGTTCTAGGTGCGCTTATTCTTTTTACTCAATTTTATTTTTTATTTTTAGAAGGATCAAGGACGGAAGCATAGTGCAATGTCTTGATCTATTAAGCTTTCTAGCGATCCATGAGGTCGAGCGTTATATCAATAACTCCCAAACCAGACGGCTTTAGGGCATTAGTTGTTAAGTATAGTGCAATGTGTTAATCTATTAAGCTTTCTAGCGATCCATGAGGTCGAGCGTTAGGTCAATGACTCCCAAACTAGATGGCTTTAGGGCATTAGGTGTTTAAACACCCCTAAGGACTTACAAGCTCAAATCAACTAGGCTACAAATCAAGACAACTTCCATTTAATTATTTTCCACTTCTCTCCTTTTGGGAGAAGTCCTCACTTTTTTTTATTGCTTTTGCAACTTCTTTTATTTTTATTTTTATTTTAAGTAACATTAAATTATTAACCTAGAGTTTGGGCCCTCCACCTTTCAGCGCGAGAAATTCAGTGCTTGATGAGGCTAGAATCCCGGCTACTTAATGAAAAGGGATTATTATCCACTTTTGTCAAAATGAAAGCTTTCAATGCACTACTAGCTTAATTGGGATATAACTAATTCAATAATCAACAAAGCATGTACCCCACAAATGAATGCTAGTGTGCACCTGTGCTAGTGTAGAATCCTAGAGTGAATCTTAAAACAATCACAAAATCAGGATGATGTGGACCACGAATGCAAGCAAGATATCAATCTTTCAAAAAATTAACTCCTAAATGGCATCCACAAGGCATATAAGGAGTATTGGACTCTCAAGTCAAGCAATTTTTTTAAATTTCAAGCAATATAGTCCTCAAAAGATCAAAATCATAGCTAGCATGGATCTCAAATCTCAATCATGCATTTAAAGTTCAACTTTAAGTAGAATGCAACAAGATACCTTACCCCCAAACTTAAACCGCACATTGTCCTCAATGTGCAACGAGAACAATGGAAAAGATGGAAAGAATGTAGCATGGTAGAAAAGACATGAAGCTCAGCAATGATCCAATTCGAAAGACATCTCCCCCAAACTTGAAATCAATAACCTACTTGAATAGCCACACTAGTAAACTTACATCAAATATCAAATGGGATAAGATTAATATAGTATAAGATAGAAGAGATAACAGAGTAAGCCCTACACCAAACATGAAAGCATGACTACACACAAGGGCACAATGGTAAAACCCCCTCCCTTTTTTTTTTTTTTTTAAAGCATATACAATGAAACAAAATGCAAGAAATATGCACAATGATTGGTAAGTTTAACGTCTCTAGCAATACAGAATGCTGCTTTGAAAGATCGAAATTTTTATATTTTTTTATATAAAACCATGAAGCATTAGATCGATCGAACTTAGATCGATCAAATCTCGATCAATCGAACAGGTGAAATCCTATAGACAAGTTCAATCGATACAGATAAAGGTGAAATATGTAGAGATCCAAAATTTTTCCATGTATAGAATAAGATAGAACGAAGGAAAAGTTCGATCGATGTTGGAAAACTCAAATCGATCAGAAGTGAAGTTCGCTCGATACACAGAGAGCTGAAATATGCAAGAATTTATGCTCGATGGAACAGAGAGATGATTGGATGCAGGGATGAAGGTTCAATCGATCGAACGTAGGTGAGATCGATCGAACATGCACAAAAATAAGCAAGAATTTTGAACTTCTAATTGAAACATTGGATGCATCACTATATCTATTCATAGATTGGATCTACCAAAAGGGCAGTTTCCATATGCCTTTGAAAAACTTGTCCCTCAATGTAGGGTTTCAACCTTTGCACATTCATCTTGAATGTGTTGCCATTATTTAAACTTTGAATTTTAACCGCCCCATGCGGCGCAACAGAGATGATCTCATACGGACCTTCCCATTTGGTTTGCAACTTTTTGGAAAAGAGTTTTAACCTAGAGTTGAAAAGCCAAGCTTTTTTTGACCTAGCTCAAAAGATTTCTTCGCAATATGTTTATCATGAAAAGCTTTAGTTCTCTCTTTGTAGAGTTTGGCATTGTCATAGGCATTGTGTCTTAACTTTTCCAACTCATTCAATTGGAGTAATCAGTTCTTTCCGGCTTTGTTAAGGTCAAGATTGAGCTTTTTAATTACCCACATAGCTTTGTGTTCTAGCTCAACTGGAAGATGGCAAGGCTTTCCATAAACAAGTCTATAAGGAGACATGCCAATGGAAGTTTTATATGCCATTTGGTAAGCCCACAAAGCGTCATTCAACTTGCGTGACCAATCCTTCCAGCTTGTGTTAACCGTTTTTTCAAGAATATGTTTAATTTCCTGGTTTGACACTTCTACTTGCTCACTTGTTTGAGGATGGTAGGGAGTGGCGACTTTATGAGTAACGGAGTATTTAAAAAATAATTTCCTTAAGAATTGATTGCGAAGATGCTTTCCTCCATCACAAATCATTACTCTTGGCATACCAAAATGAGTAAAGATATTGGATTTAATGAATTGGACAACCACGGAATGGTCATTGGTTTTGGTAGCACAAGCCTCCACCCACTTAGAAACATAGTCAATGGCAAACAAAATGTATTGATATCTATAAGACATAGGGAAAGGACTAATAAAATCAATGCCCCAAATATCAAAGATTTCAACAACAAGAATATTTGTCAAGGGCATCATATCTCTTCTCGACATTGACCCCATTTTTTGACATCTCTCACACTCCTTGCAAAAATTATAGGCATCTCTATGGATGGTAGGCTAAAATAACCCACTTTGAAGCACCTTTAAGGCGGTCTTCTTCACATTAAAATGCCCACCGCATTCAAGAGTATGGAAAAACACAAGCACACTTGGAATTTCACTCTCCAGAATGCACTTTCTCACAATTTGATCTGGACAATATTGAAACAAAATAGGATCTTCCCACTAGTAATTCTGGATGTTAGCAAAGAAATGCTTCTTTGCTTGCTTTGACCAATTGGTCGGAAGTTTACCAATTGCCAAAAAATTCAATATGTCGGTAAACCAAGGCATTTGTCCATTAGAAACTTGAAATAGTTGTTCATCCGAAAATGAATCATGAATTGGTGGGCTCGGGGAAGATTCTACCACTAATCTTGAAAGATGATCGGCAACCACATTTTCGGCGCCTTTCTTATCTTTGATTTCAAAATTAAATTCTTGAAGAAGCAAAATCCATCTTATTAAATGAGGCTTTGTTTCTTTCTTTGTCAAAAGGTGCCTCAAAGTAGCATGATCAGAATAGACAATGAATTTTGATCCTAAGAGATAAGACCAAAATTTATCAAGAGCATACACTACGACAAGTAATTCCTTACTAGTTTTGGAGTAATTCAATTGAGCTCCCGAGAGGGTCTTACTTGCATAGTTTATGGCACATGGAAGTTTTCCTACCCTTTGCCCCAAAACTACTCCCATGGCGTAGTCAGAGGCATCACACATGATTTCAAATGGTAAGGACCAATTGGGAGGTTGCATAATAGGAGCAGATGACAATAAGTTGTGCAACTTATAAAAAGCATCAAGGTATGCTTGATCAAAGACAAATGGAGTTTCCTTGGCAAGAAGATTGCACAAGGGTCTAACAATTTTACTAAAGTCTTTGATGAAACTACGATAGAAGCCAGCATGACCTAAAAAGGAGCGAACCTCTCACACCATAGAAGGCGGAGGCAATTCAGAAATAAGCTCAACTTTTGCTTTATCAACCTCAATTCCCCTTTTTGAGATGTCATGACCCAAAACAATACCTTATTGAACCATGAAATGGCTCTTTTCCCAACTAAGAATAAGGTTTGTTTCACAACATCTTTTAAGCACCAAATTTAGATTTTTGAGGCATGTATCAAATGAAGACCCAAAGACAGAAAAATTATCCATAAAGACCTTTAGATACTCTTCCACCATGTCCGAGAAAATTGACATCATACACCTTTGGAATGTTGCGGGAGCATTGCACAAACCAAAAGGCATCCGTCTATAAGCAAATGTGCCAAAGGGATAAGTAAATGTGGTTTTTTCTTGATCTAAGGGGTCAAGGGCTACTTGATTGTAACCTAAATAGCTATCAAGGAAGCAAAAATATTATTGCCCAGCTAATCTCTTTAGAATTTGATCAATGAATGGCAAAGGGAAGTGATCTTTTCTAGTGGTAGCATTTAATTTGCGGTAATCAATGCATACACGCCATGAATTGGTCGTACGCTTAGAAATTGCCTCACCTTTCGAATTTTCAACCACTGTGATCCCCGATTTCTTGGGAACTACTTGAGTTGGACTCACCCATTTGCTATCAGAGATTGGATAAATGATACCGGCATCTAAGAGCTTAACAACTTCCTTCTTAACCACTTCTTTCATATTTAGGTTTAATCTCCTTTGGGCATCCCTAAAAGGTTTTGCATCCTCTTTAATAAGAATCCGATATGTATAAATGGAAGGGTCAATTCCTTTTAGATCTACCATACTCCATCCAATAGCTTCCTTATTTTCCTTAAGCACATCCAAAAGAGAATTCTCTTAATCTTTTTCAAGATTTGAAGAGATGATATCTGGAAGAGTCTCTTTCTGGCCTAGAAAGACATACTTAAGATCGGGAAGGAGAGTTTTAAGCTCAAGAGTGGGTGGAGATACCAAAGAGAGTGCTAAAGAGTGGAGGAAGAGGTTCTTTTGGAGCTTTCCAAGGTGAAAAATCCAAACTTGCAACGGATTCCATTAGATTATTAACCTCACTCATTGATCCTTGATGATCAAACCCACAACTTTCATACATTTCAAGGAGACAAGATGCAAGAAGATCCTCAGCTAAAAGAGACAAAAGATTGTCCTCGGTTGGTTTTTTTTTAACCATGGAAGGAATGGACTCCTTCATACTCTCATCTAAGACATTTATGAGGCAACACTCGTCTTCATTAATGGGATGTCGACTTGTATTGAATACATTAAGCTTAACCATCATGTTACCAAAAGAAAGGTCCATAACCCCGGATCTACAATTGATAGTTGCATTTGCGGTAGCAAGAAATAGCCTTCCCAAGATGATTGGGATGTGATTAGTATGATTAGCAACCAATTTGGTATCAAGGACCACAAAATCAACTGGGAAATAAAACTTGTCAACCTTGATGAGAATGTCCTCAATCATGCCTTTAGGAGTTTTAATGGATCTATCAGCTAATTAAAGCACCACCGAGGTTACTTGAACTCATTTAAACCTAGTCGGACATACACGGAGTAAGGAATCAAATTGACACTTGCCCCTAAGTCAAGAAGAGCTCTACAAACTTCATGGGTTCCAATTACACATGAGATGGTCAGAGCACCGGGATCTTTGAACTTAGGTGGAGTGTTATACTAAATGATGGAGCTCACTTGCTCTATTAGGAACACTTTTTTAGGGCCTTGTCCCTTGCTTTTTCTCTTTTGTGTGCAAAGATCTTTCAAAAATTTTGTATAAGGCAGAATTTGCCTAATTGCATCCAAGAGAGGAAGATTTATGTTAACTTGTTTGAAGACCTCCATCATGTCATGGATTTTTCCTTCTTGCCTCCCAAAAGGCGAAGTCTCCTTTAAAGCATAAGGAAATGGAGCTTTTGGCTCATAAGACCTTGCAACTTGAGGAGATAATGAAGAGGGTTAAAAATTCCTAGTTGGAGCATTTTCCTCCAAGGAAGTAGGAGTACGATTGGAAACGAGACGGGTGTCAACTTTTGATTGCACCGGTTCACTATCTTCACTTGGTTGTTCAACTCTATTGTCAACTTGCCTACCACTTCTCAGAGTAGTAATGGCTTGCATTTGTTCTTAGGAAGGACACCTCGATATAGAGTTTGCTTCCACAAAATGTTGGGCTTTTAGGAACCTTTCGGGTTGGCTAGGTAATTTACCCATTTCTCTCGTATTCAATGCATTAGCTATCATTCCTATTTGGGATTTAAGCTTTGATATTGATTGAGAATGAGAATGCAACAAATTTGTGTTCATTTCCAAACTACCCAAAGCCACTAAGACCTTATCTTCAAATGTGGAGTTGCAAGAAAGTGCCTGAGGATGATTAAAACTACTTTGGGAATTATATGCTTGAGGATGAGAGAAATGATTCATTCTTTGATGATAAGAAGAAGATGATGAAACAGACCCTTTTGAACCTCTATTCCTTTGATGAGGAGGAATATATCAGTTTTGAAAATTTTTAGTTTGAAAAGGATTTGAGTGTTCACTCCACACCGGAACATAAGCATTCGAAAAAGGTTAAGCAAATACAGAGTTGACTTGTTCATAGCGTTTATCAAGCACATGTCCATGGGGACAATTGGAAGTAGCATGCAAAATACTTGAGCAAGTCATACATGACTCACAAGAATGATAAAGATGATTAAGAAGAGGAGATAATTACATTGCCGGTTTTTGGCTCAATAAAAATTGATCAATTTTTTGAGTGAGAGTTTTTACCTGGGCAACAATCTCCACTGGACTTTCAATTTGACATACTTTCACATTTCTCTTTTTGTTATTAGAATCATAACTCAACTAAGAAGTGTGAGACTTATGCAATGAATTTTCACTCATTTTCTTAAAAAGGTGCCAAACATCATCTTCATGTTTTCCGAAATATGAACCTCCACATGATATATCAACAATGTCCTTATGAATATCGGATAGACTTTCATAAAAATATTGAACAACTTGCTATTTAAGAATGCCATGATGTGGACATTTCCTTAGCAAGTCATTCAATTTTTCTCAAGCCTTATGTAAAAGTTCTCCTTCCCCTTGAGAAAATTCACGAATAGAAGTTTGCATAACATTGGTCAAAGTCACAGGGTAAAATTTCTTTAAAAATTCAATTTAAATTTGTACCTAAGAAGTTATTGAATTTGCCCCTAAGTTGTTGAACCAATATTTAGCCTTATTTTTTAGAGTGAAAGGGAAGAGAAGTAACCTAAGAACTTCCTCTGGGACATTCATGTATTTTACGGTGGAACATATCTCAAAAAACTCATCAAGATGTTTGTAAGGTTTCTCATCATTTAAGCCATAGAAAAGTGGACACATTTGAGTTGTCTCGGGCTTAGTTTCATAATGATTTGCCCCAGAATTAGGAACTAAGATGCAAGATGGTGAATGATATTCGTGAAGATTGTACTGATCACGAAGGATCATTGGAGGAATTGGAACTTGAACTCTGGCAGGAAATTGGTTGAAAGGTGGATGTTCCATGAAATTCGGGTCTAAATAACCAAGATGACCCTCTAGATTTTCCATTAGAATGTTGAAGGGTTGATTATGATCGCACAGAGATCAAGTAACACAACAATGAAATTAACTAAGCAAACACTTTGCCCCCACAACAAACAATCAACCAACATCCTTCACATACATTGATCCCATACTCCCATGCTTTGAGCAATATGCAAAGAAAAAGTAAATTGCCTCCATGCGGGCTCACGATTTATCTAAGAATTTAAAAACTTGTCACCACGCGGGCCAACGATTTAACTAGAGATTGAGTTAGAAAGATCTCATAAAGGGTCCTTAAGCACTTCAATTCATTTTTCAATTTTCCGCTTAGCTTTGCAAATTTTTGAATTTAGCCCTTTTTGCGCTTAGCTTTACTTTTCAATTCTCCTTTGTTTGATTTCCATGCTCAATTTACTTAGCTAAATGAGAACAAACACAATAAGTAACCAAAATAAAAATAAAGTAAAGACATAATCAAAAGAGTACTAATTCGTAATGTTCTCTAAAACACTGCGTTGCCAATTCAATCCTCGGCAGTGGCGCCAAAAAAAACTTGGTGTGTCGCCGGACTAAAGCCTAAAAATGTGCTAAGAGTGTGAATGTGCAATGTGGCCAAGTTTTAAAATTATAAAAACCACTACTACTTTTAACTACTAAATATAGCTAGGGTGAGCAGGGACTATCCCAAGGGATTGTGGGCGTGTTTGCAATGGAAACAATATATATGGTTAGTAGGTCGAGTGATCAAAATAAGGTTTGTTTGGTTGATTAAACTACAATTGAAATTAAAGCAAGCAAAATACAATAACTTTAGAAGATAGGGAAAAAGACATAGAGGAGAGGATTTGAGGTACTAGAGCTCACCACTAAGTTTGACTTCACTAGACACTAGCAATTGTATATCAATGGGGAAATTGAATTGTAACTTGTGTGTGTGTGTGTGTGTGTGTAACATTAATTGAAACTAGGCATGGTTGGAAAATAAGTATAGATTGTCTAGCCAATTCAAATGGAAAGCATAATCTATCAAATGAGACCAAAATCCATTCAATGAAACCACAATTTTTGCACACACAACTATCTAGAGGCATACACCCTTTGCATTCATAAGTATGGAACACCAAGGAACAAGAATAGATTGTCCACCTATCTATGAATCTAAAGCAACTACACTATATCTATACTAAAGACATGGAAATTAAACTAAGCAAGCTAAAGGTGTGGCACAATCCATCAAGAAACAAGTGTGAACCATCAAATAAATTACAAGAGTGTTCAATTAAGCACTATGTTTTAATCATCACTAGATTAACTTCATCAATACACATAGACATACATAAATTCCATTAAATCTAGAGAAAAGTACACTACTCATCCATTATAGCATACATAGACATATGTTTAGAAATAGATAATCAATTGAAAGCATTAATCCATATAAATCAAGTAGAAACCACAAGATATATATATAAATCTAAGATCAAAACATTTATTGCAAGTAAATCCCCAAAAATATACAAAACAAAAGGTATAGGAAACAAACTTAGGGGCTACTCTAGCCCCAAGTAGATGTTTAACCACTCATTGAAGTAGTCATTCAACCCCTCAAGGGCTATCTCCATGGTAGGAATGACCTCCTTCTTGATATAAACCCTTGAAGAATCGAAGAACTCCCAAAATGTATAGAACTCTCTAGTCTCTAGCCTTCTCTCCAAGATATGTGATATAAGATGTGTAAGTTATGATCCGCCTCTCTTCTCTTGCTTATAATGGCTCCAAATCTTTATATAGGTAGCTCAAGTGTCAAACCCAATGGTCTGGACTCGTGCACTAGGGCCCTTGTAATGATTGCATCTTGAGCCATCTTTTAATGAGCTGGACTCTGTTTTATCTTGGACCTGAGGATGTTCGATCGATCGAACTGTGGTGAGATCGATTGAACTAAAGTGAGATCCATCGAATGCTACTGAGATCGATCATCCTTGGCGGCGCCTTTTTGAATAAAGACAAATCTCTGAGATATTTTAAGATATTTTGGGAAAAAGACAAAAGTGGTAGGTGGGGTGGTAGGTGAGGATAAGATCAAACAATTTCGATCAATTTGAGAAAAGTTGGATCGATCGAAGATGGTGGAATTTTTTGGATAAGGACAAAGGCTTGGATCCATCTTGAAATGTCTAGCTCGATCACCTCCAGATCGATCGAAGAATTGTTGAGATCAATCGAACTTGCTGCTTTTCCACACTTTGCTTCCACTTTGCTCCATTCTTCCATTCAGCTTGAGATTGCTTCTTTTATACTCTAATTTGGATGAATTAACTTATTTTGGGGATAAGTGCCTGAAAAGGGCAATAACATGAAATTAGTCTAAAATGGGAAAGTAAGATTGATAAAGGTCCTAAAATACTCGAGCTTAAGGGGTTTAAATGTGCACTTTTCAGCGCTCATCAGGTGGCTAGGTCATTTATTTCTTCGAGAAAATTGAAAGGACACGAGCTTGAAAGGTTGCCTCCAGTCATTCATGCGCCGTTTGCTGCCGCTTTGATTTTGGGAGTTCCTGAGGTAAGGGAGCTGTTTAAAAGGTTGCAGCGACGGTGTGAAGGGTGATTTGTGAAAAGAGAACTAAAAGCTAATGTTAATGGCTTTGCCTCCGTTATCGCCGGCGATGAGAGAGCTTGCAAAAACTTAAAATTTTTGCTCTTGTTTACTCAGTTTGTGGGATTGCCATTATGGTTAGTAAGAAACAAGAACTAAGCAAGAAGGATTACCCTCCCCCTAAGGTGCCAGCAGATTCGGAATGGTTGCGAGCACCATTCTTTAGAAAAAATGACATGTTTTGGCATTGGGCAAGCAAGGCTATGGTCGCCAGCGAACCACTGGAAGTGGTAGAGTTGATGGAGGAGGAGGTTGAGATTAACCTAGCTTCTCGTATCCCTACTGATACCATTTTGAGATTTTGGGTCAAGCAAGGATGATACCCATGGTCCTATGTGAACTTCGCCAATCATATTAGCCCTGGTTATGGTTGGGAGGCATGGACTGATGTGATCATTACCAATCCAATGTATAAGGCCAATTTAACCGAGACTAGCCTCTTTCCTTGTATAAACTTGTTTCACCGACTATATATTCCTCGCGATGTTACAGGTTTATGGGAATTAACCTCGCGGTGGAGCTCGAGCTCACACACTTTTGTTACAATGTGGGGAGAGTTCACACCCACTATTGAAGATGTGAGTCAGCTACTGGGTTTACTTTTTCAGGGTATAGAGAATCCTGGCTCTTAGGCCTTCTCGCAAAATGAGGACACTTTAGCTCAAGATCTTAAGGCAGCTTTGGATAAAACCAAAGACTTTAAAACATTGTGGGGGCAAATAAGGTGTTCGCCATACTTCTCGAGGCAAGGGAACGCGCAAAGCCACTCTTGGTGCTTTACTTTAGGAACTTTCCTATGTCCAAGAAAGATCTCTCAGATGAGGGGAGAGAGGGGATTCCAGGTCCTTGGATTGATCACCCATTTGGTCCCATTTGGATTGTGCTGGCTATTGAGATATATATTAGAGGGCACCCCTGAAGATGCTCCTTTACCGCGACTCCTGGATCTTGCAGTGAAGTTAGTGAGCAGGGTGAAAGTGGTACTTACACCTCTATTTTTAGGGACATTATATCATTGCCTTGATATGGTAGGGGAGGACATGGTACGCTCTATGGGTCATTATGTCCATGTCTCTTATGCTTCTGCCCTCTTCTTACAGATGTTTCTGTATGAGAGGTTTCAGTCATATGCCCTAACCCTTACAGATTTGGCTGTTGACGAACAGGTTGTGCGAGGCATGAGGTGGCATGGGCGTTCCCCGTGAGGATGGCTGGAATATACCTTGGGCCAAAGCTTCCAATTTGTTGCACGCCCTTATACTGTGTTCTTACCTGGGGCATTGACTATGCTTAACAATGATGAGCACATTCCAGCTGGGGCTTATCGACTAAATGCAAGCGAGGTGCTGGTGTTTTTGCTGGTCACCACCCCGGGCTATTTGCCAGCCATCTGGGAGGGTGGCCAAATACTAATGACATACAACCCTCGCAGAGTGCCTCTACAGTTTAGTTATGATAGGGGGTGCCCTCGCCGTACATCTTTGTTAGGGGCGAGGACTACTATGACAGCAGCTTTGCGAGGTTTATAGCAGCTCACATAGGACTATTACGAGAAGGGGTTGGCGCTCTATTCCTGTCAGGGAGGGATAGAGTCCCTATGTGCATGGAGGCAGCTCGCTCATTCTGGGCTATAGAGTTAGCAAGTTGGACGGATTTTTGCTCAAGCCCTGCCCAATGAGCAAAGGTGCAGGTGATTTACGCGGGGGACTACTCATTGAGGCCCCTATGGATTACGACAGGGGTACACGATATAGTTTCGCACCTGAGCTTGCACCGGCCGAGATGCAACAAGGGGAGTCCTCACGGCCCGCCGTGGTGACCTCTATTCTTGAGGTAGAGGTGGCCCTAGTGCCTACTCGTAAGCACAAAATAAGAGCCACCTCTCGTGCAAATACTGTCCACTAGAAAGCGAGCAGCTATAAATGCTGCACAGCCAGTAACTGTTGCTACGAAGGAGGCGAGTGTAAGGCCTCCAGCATCAAGCACATCTCGACCCATGGCATCTTTTAGCAGGATTCCACTAGTGGACAAGCCCTCAGAGAGTGTGGATGCTAACACCTCTTCTGAAGATCATGGGGAATAACTTCTTACTAGAGAGCATGGTTTGATGGCTGCTGCCTTTAGGCCTAGTTGATGTGGGGTGTGTAAGCTCCAGCGTGTGCGAGATGGTGGAGTTGATGCCACCATACATGACATAAGCTCTGGCGAGGTATTAGCTTCTGATAGTGAATTTCCTAATTTACCCACCTTTGACTTTATGCAAGCTTTAGGCGATGCTGCTCTAAATTGTTGTGCTAAGGAGGATACATCCATAAGAGCAAGAGAAGAAGAAATGGAAAGTTTAGTATTGGATGTCTTACCTCTCATTACCATACGAGAAATGCCTGTTCGCGCCCACACGACTGTAGTGGTAGAAATAATGCGAGAGTATCATAGCACAATAGAATTACCTCGCGATGGTGTGGGCAATGAGGAAAGCACAGGGCCTACGAGGGAGGGACCTAATGTTGTTCAAGATAGTGCCTCGTTGACTGATGAAGATGAGGACTCTGAGTCTCCAACTCTCGAGGTGTCAGGAGACTTAGGTGAAGACTTGTCTAAGGAAAACAAGGGTGAGAATATGGTGACATCTCCTCGCGAGGTGCAGGATCGAACTGAACAACCAAAGGGGAACGAGTCATTCTCTCATAGAGAGATAGAGCCTCTGCATCCTGAGGAAATACAGGAAGTAGAAACATAAAGAGTGGGGCAAAGCTTTTCCACCCTCAAGGTTAATATTGGTGGGGAAGTGAGACAAACTTTGCCCCTACAAGCTTCGCCGAACCCTTCCGAGCTATAGACAGATATTCATGTGGGAGATAAGATTGATACGTAGAGGAGGCAAGCCTCGCCTTCTAGTGATAAGCAAAATTCTCAAGAGACTCAACTACCAGAAAGCAATGGGGAAGAGCAAGTTACTACTGTTGAGTATGGGGCCCAAGGTGGGGATGGTGCAGAGCGAGATGTCGCTCGTATAGAAGTGGAATGGATAGGCATTCTGTCATTCCCTCAGGCCTATGTGGATTTACTAGAGGCAGTTCTTGCTCATCATCTTGAGGTGCCAAAATTCTTGTCCTTGCGCCATGCACTTGTACAGCAATCCATGTATTTGTGCCTTGGGAAAATTTTGGAGATATTCATCGAGATCGAGCAAGGCTCGACTAATGAAGATCTTGTGAAGGAGGCTGCACTTCTCTTAAAAGATGTTCTCAGGCTCGGGATTCCTGTTCTATGACTGCGAAGGAGGCTAGTAGTGGCTGAAAAATGTCTACGGCAAAGGCTAGTTGCGCCACGTATTCAAGAAACTAGGGATCACATCGAACGAATGGAAGGGGAGCTCGCACGAGAGCGAGAGAGCTTAGGAGTAATGATGATTCATTCGCTGGAGCTCGATAATAACTATTCCCTGCTATCCTCCTATATAGCTTAGTGTTTTTTTTTTTTTTTTTTTTTTTATTTTTATTTTTTTTTTATGGATGTAAAAGTCGAGAAACTTACAAATGTAATTGTGGCACTTACAAATGTAATTGAAAAATATTGAATGAAAGAAGAAGTATTAGTGCATTTTGTGCTTTCTTCCTTCCCCCCCCCCCCCCCCCTCCCCCTTTGTTTAATAAAAAGAAAGGTTAAGAGGATAGCATCGTACTTGTGCAAAGAAGGGATTTTTTTTTTTTTTTTTTTTTTTTTTTTTTTTTTTTTTTTTTTTGTGGAAAATGAACAATTTGTTACAGTCTTAACAAAAGTATGGCTTTAGCCATACATTGTTAATTGGGTTGTGATCAGAGCCCTTGAGTGTGCAATAACCACTATCACTAGATGTTCTTACAATGTAAAGGCCCTCCCAATTAAGTGAAAACTTGGGAGCTAAGAGACCTCGCATGATGTATGGGGCAGTCTTAAGAATGAGCTTACCTGGTCTAAACTGTTAGGTTAGACATGTTTGTTGTACGCTCGCACTATGTTGCGCTGATACTACTGGAGATGCGGAAAGGCTGTGTAATGACCCGGTCATTTTCTTTCCTTTCCTTTCCTGAAATTTTACGGTTATTTTTTTTTGTTTTTTTTTCGTTGATCTTTTCCTTTCTGAGTTCGGTTTCTTGTCACTTAGTGTCATCTTGAGTACTCGAGAATGGTTTCTGAGACTCTTTTCCGTGGATTGACGACTTCCTTTGAGGACCGAGTCATTTTCACATTTTTACTTTGTGACACTATTCACTTTTCGTCTTTTTCTCAGTTGTCACTTTGTTAGCATAACCTCACTTTTCATGTTCGGATTTGATTTAGGTTTTGCATGCATGCACGATATTTAAATTCCATGCTATGTGTATTTTCACTTTTATAGAAAAGCATGCTAAGTGCTTACTTTTCTTGTAAAGGGTATAGACGCATAACTTTTTTGTAATTTTCCTAACTTTAGGGGTTTTTGTGTAATTACTGTAATGTAATTATTTTTCGTCTTAGGGACCATTTTACAATTTTATTTGGAAGATATTTTCAAAAAGGACCTTTTTGCAATTTTCGAAAAGTGTGACAAGTGTTACACTCTCATTGGTCCACTTGTTGACATGTGTGTGGGGACACCTTGATGCCTTGGATGATGACATGTAGAGGGTGAAGATTCACCCACTTGTTGGCCTAGGATTGGTGCACTTGTTGGCTTGGATGGTTGACAAGTGTAGGCTTAGGATTAAGCCTACAATGGATGCTTGGATGACTGGCAAGTGTAGGCTCACAATTTGATCTTGTATTAGTGTGTGTGTGTGAGGTGGTGTAAGAACACATAATGAGTGGAGGATCTCTATCCCCTCCACTCACATATCATCTTCATCATTTTCCATTTCCTCCCTCTCTTGTAAAGAAAACCCTAGCCTCCATGGATGGAGCCTAAAGCCTTAAGCTTTGACCTTGACTTTTGAGAGCCTTCCATTGATTTCCAAGCTTGAACTTGGGAATACTTTTTGTTCCCCTCATCCTCCTCTTCATAACCCTTGAAGGGTTTACCATTTTGTGTTGATTTGCCTTGGATTCTAGAGAGACACTTTTCGGAAAGTGTGACAAGTGTCACACTCTCATTGGTCTACTTGTTGACATGTGTGTGGGACACCTTGATGCCTTGGATGATGACATGTAAAGGGTGAAGATTCACCCACTTGTTGGCCTAGGATTGGTGCACTTGTTGGCTTGGATGGTTGACAAGTGTAGGCTTAGGATTAAGCCTACAATGGATGCTTAGATGAGTGGCAAGTGTAGGCTCACAATTTGATCTTGCATTAGTGTGAGTGTGTGAGGTGGTGTAAGAGCACATAGTGAGTGGAGGATCTCTATCCCCTCCATTCACATATCATCTTCATCATTTTCCATTTCCTCCCTCTCTTGTAAAGAAAACCCCAGCCTCCATGGATGGAGCCTAAAGCCTTAAGCTTTGACCTTGATTTTTGAGAGCCTTCCATTGATTTCCAAGCCTGAACTTGGGAATACTTTTTGCTCCCCTCATCCTCCTCTTCATAACCCTTGAAGGGTTTTCCATTTTGTGTTGATTTGCCTTGGATTCTAGAAAGACACTTCTCTAGTGAGGTAGGGGATGTTATAGGATTGTTTCTTGCATGCTATTGATGCTTATATAAGTTGTATACATGTCTTTTGCTAATTTGAGAAATTAGTGATTTATCATATCTTGCATATAAATCATTTTAGACTTGGTAAATGGCACGGCCATGAATTGATCTTTGATATATATTAATTTGGTATGATTTAGATGAGTTTTCAAATCTAAAGATTAAATGGGTTTAATTTGATTTAAATTCTAGTAAATTGTATTTTATTTCTATTCCATTTTAGACTTGAGATATGGTATGACCATGATTTGGTACTTAATATATATTAATTTGGAATCATTTGAATAACTTTTGAAATCTAGAGATTTGATTAATTTAAATTAATTAAATTCTATATGATGCTATCTTGCTCATTTGATACTTTTGATTTGATATATGTAATGAGCATGTTATGTTGTTTAACATATATTAATTTGAGGTTATTCGAATTTGATTTGAAATCTAGAGAATTTGATTATCTTGTTTAATTAAATTTTATCTATTGGCTCCATGGATCTATTGGTATTTTGGAAGTTGTTTCTATATTCAAATCATGGACTTGAACTTGTTATGTATTCACTTTGTTGTGTTTTGAGCATTAGACAACTTTGTTGTTATATTTATATTCATGAGAACATATTTTCTTTATGGAATATATTGTTGCCTTGTGTAATGAATTGTACACTTTGTAATTAACATTATGTATGCCATTTTAGAATTGAAACTCTAAGGCATGGATTGTATGGTTTCAACCTACTTGTGCATGGAAGGTGTTTTCATGCATTATATGAATTATGTATAAGTTGTGAACTTATTTGGTTTATTTTGGATTCTCTTGGGACATAGTTACTAGTAACATGGCTAGAGTTTGGCTCGGAATGTCAATTGTATTTAGAGCTCCAGATTCTTCTTGTAACTCAAGATATTCAAGTTTTAGTAAGGTAGTGTCTGTTTTTGGTTCGAACCGGGATAGGGTTTCCTTTCCTTCGACTTCAGAACTTGATATCTTTGTCGTCTGGACTCCGAATCAGGTGATTCTTAAGTCTAAATTCATTAATTTTTCATTCTCTTTCCAATGGTGTGCACGGTGGCACCTATTTTAGTATAGAATGACCATTTTACCCCTAGGTTCATTCTTGTCCATTTTTGAAACATTGCTTCCCCATTTGCTTCCTTTGTGTTTCGTGACCTCGTTAAGGGTCACATTAGTGTCTTAGAGGAGTGTTTTATCTCTAGAGACTGTTGTTCTATCTTTTGTTTTCGCATTTTGGATCCATTTTGGGTCATCACAGGACACACTGGGTTGAAAAATCCAGGGTCGTCACAGGTTGCCTCGCTTCTTTCATCAAGGGCTTCCAATTCACTATCTCGAGACATGTGAACCCCGCTTTACAAAGTGAGCTGTGCCATGGGGATGGCAATATCTACTAGAAAAACGGCCTTGAGTCCATAAATAAGGGAGAATGGGGTCTGACCAGTAGAGCGCTTGTTGAAGATGTGATAAGCCCAGAGTGCTAGGGGCAATTGTTCAACCCATGTGGTGGGGTTTTCTTTGAGGGTTCAACTCAGGATTCGGAGGATGTTTTTGTTTGAGGCTTAAGCCTGGCCATTATCTTGTAGGTAGCATGACGACGAGCGTTTATGCTAGACATTGTATTACACGAACAGCTTTTTGACCTTGTGATTGATAAAAGGAGTATCATTGTCGATGAGGAGGCACTGAGGAATCCCAAAGCAACAGATGATATTTTCCAGTATGAAGGTAGTGACAACTCCGCCGGTTCCATGTTTGAGGGCGATGGCCTCGATCCACTTAGTGAAAAACTCCATTGCAACACGGATCCACATGTTACCTCACACTGGTGGGTGTATTGGTCCAATGAGATCTAGTCCTTATGTATGGAATGGCCAAGGGGCTTCAATGGGATGGAGGGGCATAACTGGAGTATGATTTGATGATGGTGGTGCTGGCAAGGCCTACACTTCTGTACATAAGACTTAGAATTGCACACCATGGTGGGCCGATAAACTCCTTTACGCAACAAATGCGTAAAAAACTTTCACGCACCTTGATGCTCCAATTGGTGAGCCGTTTTGAGAACTTTCGTGGCTTCGCTTTGAGATAAGCACTGCAAATATGCGCCATTAAGGGCGATGCGAAAAAGCTCTCCGCCCTTGAGCTCAAACTTTGCGGACTTTCTTTTTATCTTTACAGCAGCTTGCTTGTCTTATGGGAGAGTGCCATGTGATAAAAAATTGATAAATGGGCCACGCCAATCTGCGATATCTAGAATACAAGACTCTATCTCGTCCACCATAGCTTGGCATTGTGGGTAGGTGCGTTGAAGGGTATTGGCCTATACTACCATGCTTGGCCAATAGTAACCTTGACGTTAGAGTCATCGATATAGTGCGGGGGGGAGAGGGTGCGGGGGGTAGCACAATGCTGCTCAAGAGTCGTTTTAAGGGTTGTTTCGGCCTCTTGGGGTCTAAACATCTAGCCAATGTTCCACAGGGTAGGCGAAAGTATAGCAACCCTTGCAAGAGTTGGAATGACTTTAATTGCGTGACAGGTAATGGTTTTGCCATTTGCTTGAACTAATTAATTATTTAGGCTCGCCAGTCGTTGTTCGGAATAGCCATGGCTGGAAAAAGCTCGGTGATGGTAGCTGGGCAAATTCGCTTAGTGATGTGGACTTGAGTCGTGTCATCTGTGATTGTTAGTTTAAAGGCCAATGTTACAAACGCGTCTGGATATCGATTACTGGAACGAGGTACATGCGTAAATCGGATGAAAGAGAATCTGGCAAGGAGCCTTTGAATAATGGCACGGTAAGATGCGAGCAAAGACTCACAATGGCATACTCACTGGTTACCTACTTAATAACTAGTTTGAGTCCCTACAGATGCTTAGCTTCAAGATGCCCTTGTATAGGGCTTGCGAGGAGGCCCAGAATTAGCGACTCATACTCAGCTTCGTTGTTCGAGCAGTGAAAATCGAGCTTAAAGGCCGCGGTGACTTATTGAGTTGGAGATGTGAGGATGATCCCTGCTCCTCCCCCCTTACTAGTGGAGGACCAATCAAAAACAAGTTGTCACTCACCATGACAGTCCTGTATGGCGGCCACCTGGAGTTCGTCAAAAGGTAGTGCGTCGTCGAGGGGTTCGTGCTTCTACTTTGGGAATTGGCTAAGTAGATCAACCAAAGCCTGGCTCTTGATACCTCATGGTGCATAGCATGTACTACAAAACTCTGAGATGGCTAGGAGCCATCATCACGCCTTTCCAGAGATGATGGGCTTGGAGAGGAAGTGTTTGTACGGGTCGCACCATGTGATTAAATGGACGGGATGGGCCATGAAATAATGTCTAAATTTCTGTGCTGCGAAGACAAGTGCTAGATAGTGGCATTCAACGGCCGAGTAGCGAGTTTTAGCCTCTCGGATGAGTTGATTAAGATAATAAATTGAGCGTTCTTGTCCCTCGACCATTTGTGCTAGAAGGGCGCCAGTAAACTTGTCAGTCGAGTTGAGGTAGAGTAGCAAGGGCTGTTCCTTGATAGGTGGGTGCATTGTGGTCGAGGAGCTAAGAATGGACTCAATCTTCTCGAAGGCTACTTGATGGGTTACTCTCCAAACAAATTTGGAATTGCCTTTGATCAGTGAGCTAAAAGGGTGGGAGACCTTTGTAAGTACTGGTATGAACCTACACAAATAGGAAACTTTGCCGAAAAAACTTTTAAGTTACTTGAAAGAACAAGGGCGGAGCATGTCTAAAATTGCGTGAGCTTTGGTGGGGTCAAGGTCGATCCCCTGATGATACACTGAGAAACCCAGTAAGTTGCCTCGACTTACCCCAAATGCACACTTAAGGGAATTCATGCATAAGTTATACATGTGGCATCTTTTGAATTCTTGGCATTAATCTAGAAGATGATCCTCTTGCTGCTTGGACTTCACCACTAAGTGATTGGCATAGTCTTCCACTGTGCGTTGCAACATATCATGGAAAATGGCAGTCGTAGCTCTCTGATATGTGGCACCGGCATTCTTCAACATAGAGGGCATGACGGTGTAATGGAAATTGCCAAGTGGTGTTCAAAATGCAGTTTTATGAGCATCCTCTTCAGCCATCCGTATCTAATTACAGCCACTGTAACCATCCAAAAAGGAAAAAAGTGAATACCCGGTCGTTGCATCAACCAGCATGTCGATGATTGGGAGAGGGAAATCATCCTTTGGGCATGCCTTGTTGAGATCACGAAAATCAGCAAAGATGTAGATTTGTCCATTCTTCTTCTTTATAGGAACAATATTTACCAGCCAAGTGGGGTGCAAGATTGGTCTAGTGAAACCTGCGAGGAGTAAGTTTTCAACTTCTGTCTTAATCTGAAGCTCGAGCTCAGATCGGTAAACTCGAGGTGCTTGTATGACAGGGCGCGAGCCTGGTATGGTGTTGAGATGATATGTCACAAGCTGGGGGTCTAATCACGGCATTTTGCTATAGGTCCAAGTGAAAAAGTCTGTAAACACTTTCAAGAGGCAGATGAGACTATCTTGAAATGATGCGTCCAGTTGGAGCAGATGAAGGTGATCCGCAGTTCTTGTCCAACAGGGGCGAGATTAACTTCCTCAAGATCTAGGAGCTGTGGCCACTCCACTTCTGTAGGTGTAGGCTCAACAACTTGGCTGGCTAAAGCTGAGCCTACGCACGGTCATAAACGGTAGATATATTGCCCATCTGGCAATCAGACCTGCTTGCATTCTTGAGGGGTAATAGACTCCGTACTGCGGCGAGATACGTATGGTTATGGAGGATAGAAGATTCCTTGTTGTACTTCCTCCCACTTGGGTAGTGGTGTGCGAATGATATTTGCCTTACCTTCTTCATCCTTATCTTCTAACTCATCAAAGAATAGTACCTCAGTGAAATGGGCATCATTCTTAACAAAGGGTTTATCTGAGCATGAGACAGTGATAACCTTATTACCCAATATGCCCCTGAAATATTGATGATAGACTTAAGCCACTATGCCAAAGCGGTGCATCCATACCCGCCTAAGGAGCATTTGATAGGAGGTGTCAGCCTTAATGACATGGAAATTGGTGGGTGTGCGAAGCTTACTGACTGCTAGATCAACATTCATATAACCGAGAGTCTGGTAGGACTCATTGTTGAAACCATATACTTCAATGGCCTCCTTGATAAGGCGATCCTGAGGCAGGCCGGCTTTCTGAAAATTTGCCCATGGCATAATGTTAATAGAGGATCCATTATCTAGAAAAGCACGTCAGAACTCCCTGCCATTGACCTGCGCAGTGACATAGAAAGGACAATTCTGAAGAGTAGACACTCTCTTATCAAATTCAGAGAAGGAAATAGTTAAAGGGGCTTGCTGGGAGGTGTGCTGACTCGACGAAGCTACTACGCAGCACTCTTCCTCACAGTGTTGCGTCTGAGTCTTTGGTTGCGGGGGATTAGTTTCTTCAATCTCATCGTAATAAGTGACCATGGCCACACCGCGGTGGCGATGATAGGGATTGCGTCGCACATCCTTTGGCGAGGTCAACTCAAGGTCACCACCCTCGAGTCATTGCTAAAAGATTCATCTCAGGGTTCTACAAGTGCTTGTTGGATGTGTGGTGGCTTGATGAAAGATGCAGAAATTGGGACTGGCACGATCTTACGCGGTTGGATCTTTGTAAGGAATAGGTAGTGCGACCACGCCGTGCTTGACCCATTGCACGAGGGTGCTAGCAACTTCCTCCATACGTACTGGGAATGGGGGAGGATCATTGGCTCGCTCAGTGCAAGGTCCCTTAGCTTTGGTATCCACTTTGCGGCACTTCTTGGCTCTGTCATTTAGAAGAGCAACCGGTGTGTCTTTGCAAGTGGCTTATCTAACGACCTCTACTTTGGGAGGTTCAAGGTACTTCCAAATATTCCGTATAGCTATGGTGAGATCGCTGAAGCTGTTGAGTCCCAAGTTGACCAAGTGTACCCTGTAAGTTTTGCTCATGCCTTGTATGCAGATGTCAACGAGATCTCGCTCGCTGCTACTTTCAAAACATTCCCTCACACAGGCTTGGAACCAGGAGATGAACTTAAGAGGCTCCTCATGGGGCTCTTGTACTTCTTTGGTGAGGGAGAGCGTAGTGACCCACTCGATGGCTTGGCCAAACTTGGCATGGAATTTTTGGGAAAATTGCTACCACGTGGTAATCGAATCTGGCTCGAGGCTCCTAAACCACCTGTAGGCGAGCCCTGTGAGGGACTTGGAGAATTCTTTGAGGCACAAGATGTAATACCCCTAGTTTTCAAAAGGATAAGATTGGAATTTAAATTCTGTTCTATGTGAAATTTTGATTTGATTTTATGGCTATGTGCTTATGTGTCAAATTGTTTAATTTGAATAGTGGTTTATTTTAATTACTTGTTTTAATTTAATGAATTGTTTTCTTTAATTATGGTTATGTGAATTAAGTAATTGTTTAATTTTATTTTTATTTCCGTTAGTTGAATTAATTTTTGTTAATTCATTAAATTAGTTTTTAATTGTGTAAGTATTTTGTTAGTTTAGTTAAATAAGTTAATTAGGTTTAAATTATTAGTGTTTTAATTGTATTATTAAAATAGGATTCTGGTCTTATATCTCACGCCAACTAGAATTAGGTTTTATCGTGGAATAGGATTTGGTTTAGGGTTTCTCGATGTATATATGTATATACATATACTGTTATACTCTCAAAAGGGTTTAGAACCCTTTACACGTATAGTTGATAGAGAGAAAACATAGAGGAACAGAGAGAGATTGGGAGAAACAAATAGAGCCACTTTGGTGAGGGTTCGGCCGTGGCTTAAAGGACGGACGTAGGAGAAGGGAAGATGGAGCAATAGGAGATTTAACAGTGAGTTGGATCGCCAGAAAAACTTAGAATGACGGCAGCGGAATTTTGAATCCAAAACTGTAAAGGCAAGTTCTATTCTCTCTCTATCCCTTTGTCCTGTGTTTTGTGCATACCTAGATGTCTCTAGGATTTTAATTGCATATTAATCAAATTTGGCATGCATATTACATGTCCAATTGATTATCTGTAGGTGTTTATGATTATTTGAAACAATTCTTGTTTGACTGGTGTTTGTCGTCTATTTTAAACTTACAGATTCGTACTATTTTCAAGGGTGATTTAATCCATACTATTATAAACAAGGGTTTAGGATGTTATTGAATATATATAAGAAGGTTAAGTTCAGTTTTGATTATCTGTATATGTTTTAGTATGGTCTGTAAATATGCTTGCAACTTTGAGTTCAAATTTTGTGTTAACGTGTAATGAATCGGTAGGGGTTTTAAGTTACTATAATAAATTCCAACTGTTGAACCAAACCATTGGGATGCTACTGGATATTTATCAGACTGCTAAGATCAGTTTTAAAGAAGAACGAAGGGCTAGGAAGAGGCTGGAAGTGAAATAGATGAAGTAGAATGAAGTAGGAAGCAAATGAGAAGGCTCAAAGGAAGAAAGAGAAGGCTCCAGAATGTGGGAGGCTGCTCTCCCTTCATAGAGCTGGCTCCAAGGGGTTAGGGATCCGGCTCTAAGGTAAAAAGAGCCTGCTCTGTGTTGTTAGAGCAGGCTCCTTTGGTTAGGTTACGTTTGGTTGCAATCTGGAGTTGTTCGAGCACTGTTTGGGCTATGTTTGGAGTTCTAAATTGTTTCAGGGACTGGACTAACAATTTTCAAAGTAATTTTAAGAGATCTTAAGCTCTCTAATTGCATAAGTTGGCCTATTATAGGAAGGAAATGATCAGTGTGAAATTTAGACAATTCACATACTGTTAACGGTTGGAAGGGAAGTAGTTGCTCAATTTTTAAATGGGCAATTTAAGAAATTATAACATGATTTTAATCTTGTTTTAAATGCACGTTAGGGTCATTTACTTAATAAATTTGATCTGTGCACACTCGGGAATATAATTACTGAATTAATAAACCCTTTCTGTAATTATGTAGATTAAGGATAGGAAATTACTTGCTTGTTCTAATACGGCAATTTAATGAATTATAACATGTTTCTAATTCTTGTGTTAGATTCACAGTAGAGTCCTTTATTTAACAGATTGGACCTATGCATGCTCTGGATTTTTATATATTGCTGAAACATTAATTTTCCTGTAATTACATGAGTAAAATATTTACTTTAAATTGCTGAATTATTAGATACACTATTCTGCAATTAATTGGATGATGGTTTTAGACTTAAATTGTTGAACTAAAACATAGGTTTTGTAATTTACATGGGAGTTAACATGGACTTAATTGAAGAATTAATTGCATATTTTCTGTCAATTATATGAATGGATTCTAGATTTTAAGTTGACGAGCGATTAAGTTTTGTCTCGTCAATTTCATGGATATTGTTATGGATATTTAGTTAATGAACTGTTCCAATTCTGTTTTATCAGCTACATGGATTTATGTGGATTGTATTTGGTGTACTGATTGAGTTAATGCATCATTTACAGATCATATGCATCGTATGTACCGGTATGGGATGGTGACATACGGAGGGATGGATTAGATCAAAACGCTAATTTTAACCCATTCATACATACGGAATGGATTAACTAAAATAATTAAATCCTACATGGTTTCATGTCCTGTCAACTAAAACAGTTGAACGACATATTAGATGGTTGTTTATATTTTCTGTTAATAGGAAGGATAGGGATTTAATCAAAACATTTAAATCCTAATTTTATGTCGTGTCATGGCAAAGAACAGTTGAACGGCACTACATTGGTTTGGATAGGAATTTATATATATAAATTATGGTATCGCGATCTGAGCTTGAGTCTCATTGTCGACGGTTTGGGAGCGTATATGCAGTAGGATGCGTAGCTAGCTATGTTGGTTGAGGTATACCCTGTTAAGCTTAGGTAGTCATGCCCACTTAAGTGCGTTTTGCATGTTGCCTTCTATTCAGGTTTAGACCCTCAACATAGTCTAGTGAGAGTCCTGTATTGTGGATATATATTTATCTATTACGGACTATATAGATATGGTTGAGACATTTAGGATGTATATGCGTATCGGGTCTCTGTTTAGATTGTATTTAGGATAGAACTTGTTCATGGGCCTGACCCACTCTTATTTTTCAGGTAACGGACAGTTCCAGGTCTTAGAGCTTGTTCGTGCTGAGTAGAGATAGCTTCTCATTCTTCCGATTACGTAGGAGTTTCTTCGGGATTTTGCATTGGAGTTCTTCAGTTGTTGATTTCAGTGTTGGAGTTTATTAGGGGTCCACCAGATGGATTCCCGAGTTGTATTAAAAATGGAGAGTTGGATGTATCAGAATATTTCTTTATTTATAAAATTTTATTCTGAGGTTTTAATACTTGGATGATCATTCTAATTTCTTTTTTGCAGTTCTATTTACTCTAGTTTTCTTAATTGTATTCTGTGTTTGTTTATTGATAATTGGTTTGATATCCTCGGGTAATCAGGCGTAAGCCTGGCCAACCCGCATCTGGAAATCCGGGGGTACCACAGTTGGTATTAGAGCACTCCAGGTTCTAGTGTCCTTAGGAGTGTTTTCATTATATGACTTCCGCGTTGCGTCTTTTAAAAACTTAGAGGCATATTAGGATTCGTTGTACTCTCTTTACGGTTCATTAGGGGGAGCTGATGTCATTTATATTCCATAGTTATGGAATAGTTGACACTAGGAGGAGGATGGGGTTCACGGTAAAAGCGATACGGACCCAAAGGAGTAATAGTGTATGTTATCGAGTTCGTTTCCAGAAGCAGAACTTGGGATCGAAGGTAGTTTTGAGGTTGGCATTACTTAGGAAGTATACGCCAAGGAAGGAGTAAGATATAGGTGTTAGGTCACCGCATATCAGGGCTAACACAACTTCAGTTGTTCTCAAAAGAGACAAGCGAAAAGTAGGAGTCTGAGGAGGATCCTAAGGGAGGAGATTTCGGCATATCCAAGGAAAGGGATATTGAAGTTTCAGAATGAAGGATCGCACGAGTGTGTTCTCATTCACTAGTAGTATAGTGAATGATACTAATAGGGTTGGGGTGAACCAATCTACATATAGTTCAAGTTTTGTATCGTCTCTCCGGGAGTTATTTGAGAAGTACTCTTCTAGAGTTTGGGGATTTGATGGAGTTTTTTTATCAGAACGTAGACATGATTTTTATATCACGTTCCGGAGGATGTGGGGATAGGGTTGCGACATTCTAAGTTGCATTGGAAAGTTGCGGTAGACGGTTTGCATTCCGCGTATAAAGAAGATGAGGTTTAAGCCTTTGGGTATTTGCTTAGGTAAGCGATTATACAATTAAGCTATGGTTAAGGATATGTTTCAAGGTTGGATGCTTACCAATGAAACTACAAAAGGAACTTAAGTGAGAAAATTTGGCAACTTGAGTTTAAAGGAGGTTTTTTTTTTTTTTTTTTTTTTTTTTTTTTTTTTTTTTTTTTTTCTCTGGAATGGAGGATGTCTTAATTAGAATCATATTTTGGTTGTTTTGTTGTATTGTGTGTATCTACGTGTTTCATTTTTTTTTTTTTGGGATTTTGTGTTGTATTTTGTTATTACGTGTTTTATTTTTTGTTAATTGGTCCAGGAGTTAGAATATGGTTTAGTTGGGGGCACAAGTATGTGACCAACCAACTATTATTTTAATGACATGGAGTAATAGTGCTATATGTGCTAGGATTTGTGGATATATGGTCATAGGATTTGGTAGAGATACGAACTTCTCGCTAATCTATTGGACCTGGATATGCATCAATAGGGTATGCTACTTGGGAAGGGATAGTTAACTACCAATACGAGTCAAATAATCTACAATGAGTAGTTTGATATGCTTTATGTTAGGTAGGGATTTGTTTTTACAACGCTATAAGAATGGTGGTTGTGAATGTTTTGGGGGATTCATGAGGTTGTGGTAAGTAAAGATCATTGTAATGCCATTATGGTTTGGACGGAGGATTTTGGGCTGGTAGGTACTTATTGGAATGACGCCAAGTGAGGATAGTGGGCTGACTAAATCTTCATCAGTCTATTCGTAATCACTATATGATTTTCCGAGGGTGTCATTTGAAGGAGTTGCTGGGGTTGCACTTGGAGGAGTCTACACTGTATAAAATGTGGGAAATTTTTTAAGGGTATCTTTTACAACAATTAGCTGTTGCTCTGATACTGATGACTATATGAAGGATGGGAAAGGTTTCATATTCAATTGAAATGAGACAATGAGTTAACTGGACACTTACCTATATTAGGGAAGTAGGGTGTGTTAAGGACAGGAAGGTGAGACCGAACAACTATATAAGGAAGCGGTGTACGGTGTGTGTAAAAAGTTATAATGAGCTGACTTTCGATGCATGGAATTACTGGTTGATTTTATTATCAGTATGTTTATCACTATTATGATCGAGCTGGACCATTCGAGATTGCTGGATCCTAGTAGACATTTTTTATATTAAAAATGGAAATGGTAGAGCATTTTCACTGATTTGGTGGAGGGATTGCTGCGTTGTCACAAGGGTTAGGATTTTGGTTAGGATGTTGGTTAAGCTTCTTTAGTAAATCAGCTCAATTTTGGTTTATTTTGGACTGGTAAGATATCAGTTCATATACATAGAGGGGATTACAAGACGACTTAGATGCATCAAAGTGGTGATTCACACTTTGCATTAAGTTTTGTCCGATGGAAAGGAATAGGGACGTGGACGTTCTTAACAACAGCGGATATTCCTATCTTGCGATTCATTGTTGAGTTCATAGTTGCAATTTCGCCTATATAATAATGACACTGGCTATTATCATGGAAATTAAGAAAGTCAACTGCACATATTGGGGTTGATCTTTGTGGAGGCGTTACCTTACTCAACTAGAGCTTAAGGTACTAATGAAGGATTAGTAGTTGTTGTTAGTGTTGTTAGAATGCATTGCGATTTAACATCGGCACTTCTTTTCAATGCACTCGGAAGCTTATAAGGTACATCAGGACGTCGAATGTCTGGTCAAGTGAACCGGATGATGTAGGACATATTTATTTGTCTATTTGGATAGGTTGGTTTTAAATTAATGAGATGCGTATAAGGTGGCATGGCTTATTTGCTAAAGGCATGGTTGAATTGTCGGCATGGTTGATTTGTCAAGTCTAACTAAATATACTTAAGACGGCATGGGTGATTTGCCACAGACATGGTTGAATTGTTGGCATGGTTGATTTGCAAAGATTTAATACAATATATATATATATATATATATATATATATATATATATATATATATATATATAAGGGCATGGTTTATTTGCCAAAGTATAAATAACTATACTTAGGGAGGCATAGGTTAGTTGCCAAGTTATGACTCAATATATTCGTACTGATAAAGCTGAGTCTACACGAGAACGTAAATGAATTTTAAAAGAAATAATTCAGAGTTTCGTAAATTTCGAGAACGGAATTCCTTTTGTTAGGGGGAAAGAATATAATACCCCTAGTTTTCAAAAGGATAAGATTGGAATTTAAATTCTGTTCCATGTGAAATTTTGATTTGATTTTATGGCTATGTGCTTGTGTCAAATTGTTTAATTTGAATAGTGGTTTATTTTAATTACTTGTTTTAATTTAATGAATTGTTTTCTTTAATTATGGTTATGTGAATTAAGTAATTATTTAATTTTATTTTTATTTCTGTTAGTTGAATTAATTTTCATTAATTGAATTAAATTAGTTTTTAATTGTGTAAGTGTTTCATTAGTTTAGTTAAATAAATTAATTAGGTTTAAATTATTAGTGTTTTAATTGTATTATTAAATTAGGATTCTAGTCTTATATCTCACGCCGACTAGAATTAGGTTTTATCGTGGAATAGGATTTGTTTAGGGTTTCTTGATGCATATATGTATATGTATATATATATATATATATATATTGTTATACTCTCAAAAGGGTTTAGAACCATTTACACGTATAGTTAGGGCTGCAAATGAGCCGAGCTTTAGGCTGTTCGGGCTCGGCTCGTTTGTTTATGGGATCAGCTCGTGCTCGGGCTCGGGCTCGGCTCGTGATGAGCTCAAAAATTTGAGCTCAGGCTAGGGCTCCTCTTGATTTTGAAAGCTCGGGCTCGGCTCGTTTAACAAAAAAATTAAATTAAAATTCAAAATTAATTAGTATTCTACAGGCCACATATACACTATCATGCAAAAAAACACAACAATAACAACAAATTGCTATATTTGTGTCATTACAATATTCATTGTGTTTGCCAGAGAGGTCTCAGGAAACCTACAGAGTACAAACTAGAAACATGCTAGGAAAGTAAAATTTCATCCAAATTGAGAATCCAACCACTAGAAACATCATAAAGAAAACTGAAAACTAATATTCTAGGCATACATAAAAAGTCATAGCCACCCAATTATCTATCAGAAAGGAAACATCAACTTTTCTTAAGCCTTTTTCTTGTCTTTTAATTGCCCTCTTGGAATCTTATCACAACTTTGGCATCAAAAACTGCATACTATTACTTGATTTCAATATTTGCCTTTTCTGCAAAGTGATCAACTTGGTCCTCAATACTCTGTATGCACCGTATGAAGCAATACGAAAGCTGTTTCATTGAAAATTATGATCATCAAAAAATAGTACAACATTTATAATAAATATTTATGTATTCAATGTAAGAAAAAAAATTCGCAAAGCAGTTGCACCAATTCCCCCGATTGACAGAACCCACAAAATGAAAAAATATGTACATCATAACTCATAAGTCAATCCAGCACCCCCTAAGAAACATTCTCCTTGGTAGTGCCAAGTTAGCCATACAAGGCAATACAAAGAAACCTCCTACAGGAAATCCAATACAAAGGCAATACAAGGAAATATAGTACAGCTTTAGTTTGCAACATTGACTGGTAATCACTAGACACAGATTCAAGGATTACATTAAAGTAACAGTCTCCTTGGTTTTTCATTTAGAAGGAAAACGACATGCCACTTAACTAAGCCCATGGTGGTCACAGGTTACTAGACACAGATTCAAGGATTACATTCAAGCAAGTGATCAACAGTATGTAATGCTAGTTATATAAATTAGTTTACAACATTGAATGGTGATCACTCATGTTCGTATGTATAGTTTGTAGCTTGCAGAAGTCAGCGGATTAAATGCTTTTCAACTTTCAGAAAGAGAGTTTAGTGGGTCACAATTTTGCTGGTTGCACTTATCAAAAATAAAATAAAATAAAATTTCTAATTGCATGAATGAAATCATGTCACAGAATTATTAAAGGACCTGCGTGGTTCCATGTGGCAAACAACAAAACACAGCATACACATTAGAAAAATCTGCATCCTTGATAGCAACCATATAGGAAGTCAAACATTGAACTTTCATCTCAAAGCTATAAAAATAGTACTAACTGTTCTAGGAATAAGCACAATTGAAACATTTCAAAAAGGCAAAATAAATAAATAAATAAATAAATGTTTACAGAACTGCAATGCCAGAAAAAGAAAAAGAATATATAAAACAAAAATGCATAAACAAAAAGAATATATAAAGCAATCAAATTCATCAATTACTAAACACCTACCACTGTATCAAATTAATGTCCAGTTTGAGTTCAATTTTTTTTACATAATTTAGCGCATCATAATATCTAAAAAAAAATGTCGGATCTAATTGTTCTGATATAATATAATAAATGTAAAATGTTATGTGTAATTATCCATATATAATATAATAACAAGAAATCATTGCGAATTCGGGAAGTAAAAAATTGAATCAATAAATTAGGAAAAAATGATCTCTCACAGTTTGCACTTGGAGGGTGAAAAATTGAAATAGATATTTCCCCACTAATTTGTAAAGAACTAATTCACGAGACAGAATAGAATGGTTGAATCCACACCCCAAAAAAATAAAGAATAATAAAATAAATAAATTAGGATTTCTTACCAAAGGCAAAGATTCAGCCTCAATTTCCTCTGATGTCTGAAACACCAAGAGATTAGCTTCTTTGATCTGTTCCAAAATTCCCAGTAACTTATCTTGCGGCAGTCTAGATCGAGACGAGATTGTCAACCTTCAGGCAAGGTAACCGGTTAGCCCCAAAGGACTTTCGAAGAAGAGGCCTCACAGTTTGCTCACTCCAGAGTCCAGAAGATGAAACTGAGGAACTGAAGAACAGGCCTCACAAGTCATAATAATTCAATAAATCATCTTCGTTGGAGAATGAATAAGGGAAGATGCCAAATGGAGATAAAATTAACCCGGTCAATAGATTCGTGAGATTTCCCAACAGTAACAGATAAGATTTAAGATTTCAAAGAGATATGGTAAGTTTTGATCAATTGACAAGTGTGCAATAGGTTATAATTTAATCTATTTTTTTTTTGGGTACTTATGCTATAAATTATAATAAAATCATATATATATATATATATATAATATATAATATATATTACGTATATAAATATAACGAGCCTTATACGAGCTTTGTTCACGAACATTAACGAGCCTAAACAAGCTCATGTTCACGAGCCTAAGCGAGCCGAGCCCAGCGTTGCTCAAGCTCGGCTCGTTTACTAAGCGAGCCTAAATATTAAGCTCGAGCTCGGCTCGTTTGCTTAATGAACGAGCCCGAGCCGAGCCCTTAACGAGCTGAGCCCGAGCTGTTCATGAACAGCTCGGCTCATTTGCAGCCCTACGTATAGTTGATAGAGAGAAAACAGAGAGGAACAAAGAGAGATTGGGAGAAACAAACTGAGCCACTTTCGTGAGGGTATGGCCGTGCCTTGAAGAACGGACGCAATAGGAGATTTAACAGTGAGTTGGATCGCCGAAAAAACTTAGAACGACGGCAACGGAGTTTTGAATCCAAAACTGTAAAGGCAAGTTCTATTCTCTTTCTATCCCTTTGTCCTATGTTCTGTGCATACCTAGATGTCTTTAGGATTTTAATTGAATATTAATTGAATCTGGCATGCGTATTATATGTCCAATTGATTATCTGTAGGTGTTTATGGTTGTCTGAAACAATTCTTGTTTGACTGGTGTTTGTCGTCTTTTTTAAACTTATAGATTCGTACTGTTTTGATGGGTGATTTAATCCATACTTTTATAAACAAGGGTTTAGGATGTTATTGAATATATATAAGATGGTTAAGTTCAGTTTTGATTATCTGTATATGTTTTAGTATGGTCTGTAATTATGCCTGCAACTTTGAGTTCAAATTTTGTGTTAACGTGTAATGAATCGGTAGGGGTTTTAAGTCACTGTAATAAATTCCAGCTGTCGAACCAAACCATTGGGATGCTACTGGATATTTATCAGACTGCTAAGATCAGTTTTAAAGAAGAACGGAGGGCTAGGAAGAGGCTGGAAGTGAAACAGATGAAGCAGAATGAAATAGGAAGCAAATGAGAAGGCTTAAAGGAAGAAAGAGAAGGCTCCAGAATGTGGGAGCCTACTCTCCCTTCATAGAGCTGGCTCCAAGGGGTTAGGGAGCCGGCTCTAAGGTAAAAAGAGCCTGCTCTGTGTTTTTAGAGCAGGCTCCTTTGGTTAGGTTATGTTTGGTTGTAATCTGGAGCTGTCCAGGCACTGTTTGGGCTATGTTTGGAGTTCTAAATTACTTCAGGGACTGGACTAACTATTTAAAAGTAATTTCAAGAGATCTTAAGGTCTCTAATTGCATAAGTTAGCCTATTATAGGAAGGGTCGATGTGAAATTTAGACAATTCACATACTGTTAACGGTTGGAAAGGAAGTAGTTGCTCAATTTTTAAATGGACGATTTAAGAAATTATAACATGATTTTAATCTTATTTTAAATGCACGTTAGGGTCATTTACTTAATAAATTTGATCTGTGCACACTCGAGAATATAATTGCTGAATTAATAAACCCTTTCTGCAATTACGTAGATTAAGGATAGGAAATTACTTGCTTGTTCTAATACGGCAATTTAATGAATTATAACATGTTTCTAATTCTTGTGTTAGATGCACAGTAAAGTCTTTTATTTAACAGATTGGACCTGTGCATGCTCTGGATTTTTATATATTGCTGAAACATTAATTTTCCTGAAATTATATGAGTAAAAGATTTGCTTTAAATTGCTGAATTATTAGATACACTATTCTGCAATTAATTGGATGATGGTTTTGGACTTAAATTGCTGAACTAAAACATAGGTTTTGTAATTTACATGGGAGTTAACCTGGACTTAATTGAAGAATTAATTGCATATTTTCTGTCAATTATATGAATGGATTCTGGATTTTAAGTTGACGAATGATTAAGTTTTGTCTCATCAATTTCATGGATATTGTTTTGGATATTTAGTTGATGAACTGTTCCAATTCTATTTTTTCAGTTACATGGATTTATGTGGATTGTATTTGGTGTACTGATTGAGTTAATGCATCATTTACGAATCATATGCATGGTATGTACTGGTATGGGACGGTGACATACGGAAGGACGGATTAGATCAAAATGCTAATTTTAACCCATTCATACATACAGAATGGATTAACTAAAACAGTTAAATCCTACATGGTTTCATGTCCTCTCAACTAAAACAGTTGAACGGCATATTGGACGGTTGTTTATATTTTCTATTAATAGGAAGGATAGGGATTTAATTAAAACATTTAGATCCTAATTTTATGTTATGTCATGGCAACGAACAGTTGAGCGGCACTACATTGGTTTGGATGGGAATTTATATATAAAAATTATGGTACCGCAATCTGAGCTTGAGTCTCATGGTCGATGGTTAGGGAGCGTATATGCAGTAAGATGCGTAGCTAGCTATGTTGGTTGAGGTATGCCCTGTTAGGCTTACGTAGTCATGCCCACTCAGGTGCATTTTGCATGTTGCCTTCTATTCAGGTTGAGACCCTCAGCATAGTCTAGTGAGAGTCCTATAGTGTGGATATAAATTTTTTTATTACCGACTATATAGATATGGTTGAGACATCTAGGATGTATCTGCGTGTCGGGTCTTTATTTGGATTGTAGTTAGGATAGAACTTGTTCGTGAGCCTGACCCACTCTTATTTTTCAGGTAGCGGACGGTTCCAGGTCTTAGAGCTTAGTCATGTTAAGCAGAGACAGCTTCTCATTCTTCCGATTACGTAGGAGTTTCTTCAAGATTTGGCATTGGAGTTCTTCAGTTGTTGATTTCAGTGTTGGAGTTTATTAGGGGTCCGCCAGTTGGATTCCCGAGTTGTATTAGAAATGGAGAGTTGGATGTATCAGAATATTTCTTTATTTATAAAATTTTATTCTGAGGTTTTAATACCTGGATGATCATTCTAATTTCTTTTCAGCAGTTTCATTTACTCATGTTTTCTTAATTGTATTCTGTGTTCATTTATTGCTAATTGGTTTGATATCCTCAGGTAATCGGGCATGGGCCTGGCCAACCCGCATCCGAAAATTCGAGGGTATCATATAGAACCTCGTTGTGGCTATGCTGGCCTAAAGACTCTATGAATCTGTGTAGGTGCTCATCAGCATCCCCTTTGACACCATCATACTTGGGAAACTTCAAGATCATATACCCCTGTGGGTACGGAGTCTGAGCGAGGCTTTTTGGGTATGGAGGCTCGATACGTAGTACTAATGCGCGCAGATGGGCCATGGTTCATAAAGAAGTCCCGTAGCATAGACTCAGTGATATATTCGGGAAAGGGGCTGACTGGAGGCACAACTTGCGCCGTGGTAGGTTTTAGGGCTCTTTGAGCTTGTGTGGGTGGGTACCACAGTGGTGGTACATGAGTGGACGAACTGGTTAGTTGGTCGTGCTCAGGCAGGGTTACCCTGGCCACTGAGGCAGTCTCGGCCCGTGCACTTTGCATGATCATGGCCTCTAGTCTGTCAAGGCACTCGTTAAGATTGTCGTTGAACTACATCAATTCTCCATGAACGGAAGGCTGTTGAACTTTTCGACAGTGTGACGTGAGGTGCACGAACGTTGGAGGCATATGACGGTGCCTAAGAGTGGAGGGGAACGTCACCATCTCCCCCAACGGAAGGTTCTGAGTGGTGAGTCGACATATCCTATGATTTCATCTGCTTGTACTGATATCCCCAGTGGAGTCGCCAAAATGTAGGTCTTTTTTATCAAACAATAAATAATTATACAACGGCGATATCAGAAATACAAATATGAAGGAAACAGAGGAGATACTCAGTGTAGGAGGAGGAGAATGTGACCAACTATCAAGATTAAGATGGTGGTAGGGCAAGTGTACAGTATCTTATGACAGCTTCCCCTTTCTGGTTAGTTATTCCTTCATGGGATAGTACTATTTATAGGCCTGGATTTCATTGGTTGTTATCCAATGGTCCCTTCCGTGCATGGTTTCTAGCATGAATTGCTCCCAATCAGGATTACGTGAGTAATCCTGGTGGTTTAGGGATTTAAAAGGTCTAATCCTTTCATCGAGCCTTACACTATGTTGCCATGTCATTTTTCCCTTAATCAAGGGCATTAAATGTTGTTTGGCCGCCGGTTAGTCAAGCCTGACACAACATTAAATGTGATTTTAAGGTTTGCTATCATAATATCTATATAATCCCATCACCTTGTTAATTGGGCCTTGCTGAAAGCGAAGGCACTTCTTGACTTCTCATCCACCAATCCAAGATTCTCCTAAGTTTCCCAAGATTAGATTCTTTATAGTTGCGAAGACCCTACCTTCGTTTCGTGCTTTGTGCGAATCTTGATAGTGAGCCTTTTAGGGCTCTGATCCTTCAAAGGGATATTGCCTAGCATAATACCAAGGCTTGGGGTACTCGAGGGTTAGTTCCTCGAGGCTTGCATGGGCCTGGAGTGATGCCAAGGTTTGAGGTGCTCGAAGGTTAGTTCCTCGAGGCTTGATGATCCTGGAGTGATACCAGGGTTTGAGATGCTCAAAGGTTAGTTCCTCGAGGCTTGATGAACCTAGGGCGATGCCAGGGCTTAAGGTGCTCAAGGGTTGGTCCCTCAAGGCTTGATGGGCCTGAAGCAATACCAGGTCTTATGGATGCTCCAAGGTTAGTTTCTCGAGGCTTGATGAGCCTAGAGCGATATCAGGGCTTAAGGTGCTCAAGAGTTGATCCCTCGAGGCTTGATGGGCCTGGAGCGATACCAGGGCTTAGGATGCTCAAGGGTTAACCCTTAAGGCATGATGGGCCTGGAACAATGCCAGGGCTTAGGATGCTCAAGGGTTGACCCTTAAGGCTTGATGGGCCTGGAACAATGCCAAGGCTTAGGGTGCTCAAGGGTTGACCCTTAAGGTTTAATGGACCTGGAACGATTCTAGGGCTTAATATGCTCGAGAGTTGGTCTTTTAAGGCTTGATGGGCCTGAAGTGATAACAGGGCTTAATATGCTCGAGAGTTGGTCTCTCGAGCCTGGAGTGATACTAGGGCTTAATATGCTCGAGAGTTGGTTCCTCAAGGCTTGATGAGTCTGGAGTGATGCCAAGGCTTAGGGTGCTCGAGGATTGGTCTCTCGAGACTTTTGACTTTTCAAATCGCCACGAGAGATTTGGTTAGAGTAGTATTGACTTGTCAACGTGCCATGTCAGCTCTAATAAGTGACACCCACACCAACCAAATTCATCTTTGATTAGGTAGCAAAGCACAAATAAATTACAATGCGTCCTTAAAATAGAACATGCAATTATATTTTACAATACATTTTTTTTTTTAATAGTATTTTACAATACATTTTTAATTCAAGTAATTCTTCATATTTCTCTTAAATGATACAATTCATGGTAAAGCGTTATAGTAATTAAATTTAGAGTACTAAAAATAATACAAATCTTTCCCAGATAAATACAAGTGCATGTACAATTATATTTAGCTATTTAACAGAGTATAGGACGCACTAGATAAATTTCATGACGGACGCATTAATGCAGAAAATTCCAGAATTAATATAACACATGTATTGATACAGTAAATCCATTAAAGCTAAATTGCTAAAGTACCACATATAGACACACACATATTAAAATAGACACTATATCCGTAAGCAAGTATTAAAAGAGTTTATGGCTAAAAATTGGAACCTGCAATGAAAACTGTTGCTTGAACTTCCTTGGCTAGCTTAATCCACTGCTCCAGTGAGAACCTCATTGGCGGTGCATCAGATATATCGAACCCTGTGAACCAACTGTGTTTCTTCAAGCCTTCCATAAGTTCATCCATCACTTGGTTCCGTAAGTGAGACGTCAATGCAGCCCGAGCAGGTTCAATTGCTTCAATGCATGCAGCAAGAACTTCTTCTGTAGTATGCCTCAGCCCAAGGGAGTAACTATACCCAAACAAAGATCATTGTTAAACAAAAACATAGATATAGGAGAAGAGCCAAACCCACAAATTTATCTATGCTCACACAATGAGTAGAACATGGTGACACAAAAAGTTTCATATAATCAAATTAATGTGATGTCAGACATCCATCATGCTTAATTTCAATCCAAAATCTTGCATTACTACAGAGATTTTATATTTAAAGAACAACACAATCTATCAAATCATGCACGAGATTAATATTGACTAGACTAGGCATGTGAAAGGCAGCACAGTTAACAGAAAACATAACATTCTGCTCTTGTACATTTTCAACATGATTCTAATTAATCAGCCACAGAATATTTCAACATAAAAAACCTACCATTTCTCTTTCACTAAACATGTAAATATATGTAAATATAAATGGCACAACAAATAATTCGGCATCAATATATCCATAAAAGAGTTGAATATGGCAGGTTATGGAACTCTATAAAACAAATAGATGATAAACACACTGTACACATATACTCATATAGGCTCTCTTTGGTTAGGTGGAAACCGTTAGAAAAAAAAAAAAGAAGGAGAAAATTTTAAAAATTGATAAACTCCTTTCATTGATAATTGTGAGGAGTCAAGCCGAAAAATAGTGGACGGTGATATGGCGAAAGATCGATTTTATTTATTTATTATTATTATTATTGTTGTTATTATTTTTTTGGCACTTTTGCCTTTGGTCTATGCATGCAATGACTTTGATCAATACTTCTGAAGTCATCATAATGAGTAAAATCAAAGTGGAAAGTTTTGAAACTAATGTCCTATTCGTATTTGTTTGTATAGAATTTGTGTCTTTGGAAATTCATACAAGAAAAGTAATTTTTTATTAGAATTAAAATGTGAAAATGATGATTATTAAAAAAAAAAAAAAAAATCACTTTACATTTTCTTCAATTTCATTTGTTCTTTCTTATAAGCTCCCAAATTCAACGAGCAAGTTTGAGAGCCGTGCTAGACTTATAGTTTAGTGAAATAATCTATTCAATGAATGAGTATTTTTTTATGAGAACAAAAATTTTTGAAAAAACCCTCGCCTTGCCTATGTTTTTAGTTATGTGGACATGACAATTTTTGTTTTATTTAAAACTTTTTTTGAAAAATTAAAAATATCCTAATATTTATTTTAACTATGAATTAATTTTTTGATTTGTATAATGTTTTCGTTTTTGATAGTTGTCATGGAAAGAAACAAAGTTGAGGCAAAAAAGAGTCATTCTGATGTTTTATACAAGATATATATGATGTAAAAAGATAATATATAGAGACAACAAAATATAAAGATTTGATGGTGAAGTCCATCATGGGTTCAAATAGCCGATACTTTTATCGGCCAACTTTATGGGAAGTTATGGAGGAACCTTGATCAGCCAGGGCTATGGAATAAAGACCATCTTAGTGGTGGTTCGAAATAAAGGAAATTGATGATTGCTCGGAGTCAGTTTATTTGCCATTTTATTTCTACTATTAGTTTTAAAAATCATATCAGCCTAGGCAACTGTAAAAAATTTAAAATTTGGGGGTCATAATGTTGACACACAAAAATGGCAGCCTAAGTGGCAGCCACTTTAACGTCAACATGGACAAATGAAAAAAAGACAAGCGGACCAAATTATGGTCCAATAGTGTGGTGACAAATGGCATTTGATAGAGGATTACACCTGATAGAATTGAAATAGGAACAAAAAGCCATTTTAATTTAGCCAGGTAACAGGCCTTGTGGGAACCCAAAGTAGGCCCATACTATGAATAATGGATAAGGTATGTGCTATAATTAAGGAGGTGGCTTTGATATATAGATAGATACAAAACCTCCCAATTAACGTTGTCATCAAATTGCTATAAAGAAAAAGGAGATTATTTGATTTGCTAAAAACTTGGAAGGAAGGGAAGTTAACGTGGCTACATTCATTATAACTGGAACACACACACACACACACACACACACACACATATATATATATATAGAGGACACATGGCATCTTCATATTCAAACTGAAAAATAGAACGTGGGACACATGGCATCGCTGGAAGAAGACAATTCGTGGGTCTGGAAGTTGAGCTTCTCAGCTGGGACAAGTGTTTTATAAAGAGATGATGAAAAGGAAGGGGCAGTCATTTGAATCTCTCTCAACGACATCAATCAAACTTCAATACATTGTATTTCAATTCATGCAATTTCAATACAAGTTTATTTCAATTTTTTTACATTCATGTACTTGTATTTTAATTCTCTAGTTAGCATTGTAGTCTCATTAAAAGTCCTTTCATAGAAGGCAAATCAAAACCTTCCACAATGGCCTTAACGTTCTAAAAGAATTTCCTTTTTGTTAGACTTCTCTGAATCTTTGGAGATTCTGGCACGGCTCCCAATTTTTTTGCAAACAACAAGCTATTCAAAATTAGTATAAGCCATTCAAAATAAGTATAGTCTTTGATGAAGATTCTTAAATGAAGAAAGTATGGGTACCCGGCAAATGAACCAACTACCATTTCGGGGAGAGATTGAATAAATCATTTTAATCAGATGTTGAAGCTGAAGGTTATAATATTGGACGTGTGGCTTAAGGACGGTTTATGTTAGCAGTGGAAGAAAGGAGAGGGAGAGAGAGCGAGAGACAGAGAGCCTCACTTCTTCTTCTTCCCCATGATGACAAAGCTGGAATGCTCTGTTCATTCCTGAAGAAATTAGCAGGATCAATCTTGGTCTTCACATGTACCAATCTCTTGAAGTTACCCTTGAAATACTTAATGCCCCAAATGCTTGCTTGTGTGTAGCTTGTGTTGCCTTCATTATTATTCACTCCTATGTCAAGATCTCTATAGTTGATTTGTGCTTCTCTGGGATCCTTGGAAACATAAGGACCGATGTACCTACGAAGCCTTCTGCTCCAACTCACATACCTCTCAGAAGCCTCTGTCCCCTCTTCATCCCAAAACACCGTTTGCAGAAAACTGTATGAATTCCCAGCTCTATGTGGGTAAGGAATTGCAGATTCAGAAATTTCATTCATTCTTCCACCACATGGGGTCATGAACAGCTGAGCCATCGCGGCTTCTTCTTCAAATAACCTTTCCCAAATTCCGTTGAGCCCATTTTCCGAAATTGGCTTCTTCACATAGTCTGATTTTCCTTTGAAGTATCCTCTTATCGGATTAGTCCTGTCTAACAGAACATCAAGGGACTCTCCACTTGAGAAACCAGCAAAGTGTAGGACTGATTCGATCCAACTCATTTCGATACAGTCTTGTTTCACCAATCCCAGCTCAGGGAAGCTTTCTTGCATCAATTGAATGAGTTCATCATCTCCACCAAGGTACAATGAGTCGAATGTAGCTTGTATTGTTGTTCTGTTTTGGCCTTGATAGGTGGTGTTCACTCTTGTTATGTGGACTTCGACGAATAGGTTTTCATCAAACTTGTGTGCAATGGATTGCCACCTATGGACAAGCTTGGTAGCATTTTGTTCCAATGTCCTGGCAACTGCGAAAACGGTCACTGTTGATGGAACAGGAACCAAATTTATTTTCCATTCAAGAATGACACCAAAACTAGCACTCCCGCCTCCTCTGATGGCCCAGAAGAGGTCCTCCCCCATCGCTTCTCTGTCGAGAATTCTGCCGTTGACATCGATTATACGAGCATCAATGACATGGTCAGCAGCCAAGCCATGTTTACGCATCATCATGCCCCACCCTCCACCACTGAAGTGTCCACCAACACCCACAGTAGGGACAATACCTGCAGGGAAGGCAAGTGTTTTGCTTTTCTCAGCAATTCTATAGTAAAGTTCGCCAAGAGTTGCACCAGCTTCAACCCATGCAGTGTTGCTCTGAATGTCCACATCGATTGATCTAAGGTTTACCAGATCAATTATGACAAATGGGATTTCAGAAACATAGGAAAGGCCCTCGAAGTCGTGTCCTCCGCTTCGGATTCTTATCTGCAAGTCATGATTTTTGGAACAATATATGGATGTTTGAATATGAGACTCATGGGTGAGGTTTAGGGGTTTCAGATGAATTGAATCGCAAGTTTTGTATAGAGCTCTGCAAAATAGATGAATATGAAGAGTTGTTTTTGGTGTAGATGACTTTGGATATAGATGAGCAGTTTTGAGAATGAAGACAGAGACATTGAAGAAAATCTTCATGGGTATGAGCTGAAACTCCCCATGAAATTGAGAATAGAGAAACAATAAGAAGTGAGAGCAACGAAACACTTGTTGTATTCATTTCTAGTTGATGATTTTGTGTAAGAGAGGAGTTGCTATTTATAATACTTTAGAGAAAGGATGTACGCAAGAAGTTTCAACGGACAAATTAAGAAGCATATGTTGGTTTTGTTTTTTCCTGGCTATTGAGAATTTTTCTTTGATCTACTTCTGAAATACATGAGTAAAATATAATATTTCATCAAGAAATCGAACCCATAATTATTGGACGTGTGGCTTAAGGATGGTTTATGTTAGCAGTGGAAGAAAGGAAATGAGGGCAGCAAAGAAAATTTAAACCAGGAATTTATTTTAACATTGATTTCTAATTAAACAAGTCGGGTTTTCATGAATCCGATGAAAATAAAAACCAGGAATTTATTTTAACATTGATTCATGAAATTTATTTTGATGAATCCGATGGTGTATGAAATCAAGGTACGTACACATGCAATTGAATTAAACAAGTCGGGTTTTCAAATGAGTTTGAAATTGCCCGCAGCATGGTAAATATGTTCCTCAAATGAATATAATGAGCTATTATGGATTCACCAATCACAACCACTTTTTGGGAGCTTCTTTATGGAAGTTCTCCTTTTTGAGTTGCAACATGGCTTGTTACTCAAATAAATACAAAGAGACATTCCTTCACTCACAACCAGTTTTGGTAGCTTCTTACTACAATTCACCTTCACTGTGGTTTCCCTACCATTTTAAAAAGAGGTTAGACACTTTGACATTTCTTTGTAATGTTGTTTTTAGGACTGCCATAATGTTGTTTCTAGGACTGTTATATTAAATTAAAAATTAAAAATAAGTTAGATTAATACCAAATTACTTATCATCCTTCAAATCATCTAATTTTAACTTTATTCCTTAACAAAAATAGTTTATAATGATTTTGTTAAATAGTTGGATGAAAAGAAATTCGTGAAATGATGGAGTTTATTTGCCTTTTCTTTTGATCAATAAGAAATATAAATTCATGCTCTTACAATCATTAATACCATCGCATAGTATTCTCACCAACTTGTCTTTAATTTCACTTAGATTGGAAAATAATACATTTAGGGTCAGTTTGGTAGAATGAAAATGAAAGGAAAAGAAAAATAATGGTAATGGAAGGAATTAAGAAAATGTATCTGGTAGGAATTAAGAAAAATAATGGTATTTGGTAGGAATTAAGAAAAATAATGGTATTTGGTAATGGTATTTTTCTTAATTCCTTCCATTACCATTATTTTTCTTAATTAATTCCTACCAAATACCATTATTTTTCTTTGATTTTGCCCTTCTTAATCATTTACCTAATTATTAATGGTACCAGGTTGAAGATGATGTTTAATACAGCTTTAAAAATTATCCCTAACAGCTCTAATTTTCTTAATTCCTTCCTATCAAATACATTTTCTTAATTCCTACTAAATACATTTTCTTAATTCCTACTAAATACATTTTAACGATTCTTCCTCACTTTTCTCTCATCAGATGAAACAAATTAGTGACTCTCAAATGTGAGATATCTATTTTGTAATTGGCTACTTTCCTTGTCAAAACAAGTCCGATCAAGTTGTAATTTTTCGGTTCAAAATTTCAAGGATTGAAGATCGGATGCGGATATGCAGAAAGTCCATTGTTCATAATATATTACACTCCGAGATAATGAGAACGATGCTCTAAGAAAGTTGAGAGGTAGTGAGAACAGTTAGGAAGGATTCTGGAAGGTTCGGAACAAGTTTAATTGCAAAAAATTGCAACATTTCAAGACTGGTCATCTTGAACTGGTTCAAGAGGGCTGAACCGGTTTAAGAGTCCGTGGGATTCCTTACTGTCCATCTTGAACCGGTTCAAGATAGCTGAACCGGTTCAAGGTTTTCTAGCAGCACTTAGATTTTAGTTACCTTTTTGCTAAAAGTTTCCTTTTCGATTCCAACTTGTTACCAAGTCTTGTGCACGAAATTTATCATATTTTTTGAGGGATTAGGACTTTCAAGACTCTATATAAACCATGTCATATACATTAGTTGAGGTACGGCTTTAGGGAAAATCAATTCTTTATTTTGAGAAAGCCTTCTAGAGACAGAAAATTCAGAAAATCAAATCTGATTATTCTGAATTTATTTATGAGAGCATACACATATATTCATGAGTGATTTAGTGGTGTTGTACGTTCTCTATTTCACCGGAATTGGAGCTGTATTGAAGATTCAGATATTCTTCCAGATGATCAGCAAGATTTAATTTGTCTACAATCACATTCAGATCTTGAAGAACAGAAGTAAAACGCAGTCACACTTTGAAAGGGTTGGAGCATTAGTGGAGTGTTGTCTGATCTACCTACTACTCTTCTATGAATATCAAGTGTAAGTCTTAGGTCGAATTGCTGTTGGATAGGGAGTCGCAAAGCCAGAGGATCGTCAGCGATTGGTGTGGTGTAGAACGATAGGGTGTGAGCGAGAGTCAAAGTTTGGTATACTTTGTTTTAAACATAATGGATTGGTTTATTTTAGACTGCATAGTCCACGAAGTTTTTCCCATACAAACTGTAATACCCCGTAATTTTAAAGAGTGTATTTAAATTTATTTTGTGTTAGGTTAATTTTTTTAATGTGTAGATTTAATCACCTTGTAATGATATATGTTAGATTAGTTAACTAATTTTATTTATTTGTGCATGTAATATTGATTTATGTTCTATATAGTATAATGATTAGTTTTGAAATTTTTATTGGTTATGTTTTAGATTAATTATTATTATTTAATTAAAGTATTTAATTTGTATATAATATAATAATAATAATAATAATATAATAATAATATAATAATAATAATTATAATTATAAAAGTTTATTAATAATAATAATAATAAAATAATAATATAATAATGATAATAGTGATAAATTAAATCATAATAGTAATAATAAGAATAGTATTATTAAAACAAGTTATGATGCCAACTTAGTCTTAAGATAGAATTTCCACTATCTTGGTTGAATGAGATGATTTCAAAGAGGACTTAGGGGCATGGCATTAAAGGAATGTGGTTAGGGAAGTTTAGGATTATTAATAAAAATAATACTAATAATGATAGTAATAATCATAATAATAATCAAATGATCAAATGTCATGATGGGAACTTGACAAAATGGTAGCATTTTGGTTAAGTCAATGTACTTGACTTGGATTGCATGCTTTAAGTAAATATAGGTGGGAAGTTAGATGGTTAGTAAAAAGATATTTGCAATATTTAAATTATATAAGTTATTTATATATAGAAGTTAGCTCTTTGGGTTGAGGATTCACGGAGGAAGAAGAGAAATAAGTAAATGTGAGTTACTTGATAAGAGTGAAAGGAAGAGAGAGAAAGAAGGGAGCTTGGACCGGCGTAGGCAATTTACCCGATTACGCGCAACCGGCGGATTTATTTTAAATCCAAAAAGGCAAGTTATTATCTATTTTTCCCCTTTAAATTAATAAATTAATTGTTTAGTTTATTTATATTATTTTAGAGCATAGAGACCATGTAAGGAGTTTAATAAATTAGGAATTTTAGTTTATTAAATTTGTGAAATTTTAATTATATAGGATGGTATATATTTATTTAATGACCTATGAAATTAATAATGGCTAAAAATAATTAAATAAGGCTTTAGGGATTTTTCTAGAATTTTCTAGAATTTTTCGGGATTTTTCTGTAATTTCCGGCGAGACTCCGGCGAGATTTCCGGCCATCGGCAACGAGGAAGGTGACCGGAGTGATCCCATGTGGTGCGGCGCACAAGGCTTACTATGCGCGCGCATCAGTAGCGGTTAGATTGGATTTTAAATCACAGATCGATTCAGTGTAGCGTAGCACACAATAGCATGGTGCACGCAAGTCAGGAGCCGTTGGATTAAAGGAGGAGCCTTGGATCAATTCCATACAGCGCACCCACAACAAAGTCCATGCAACCACCGAATCAGGAGCCGCCGCGTCAGCAAGGTACCATTAGTGCGCACGTGGCAGCGCGTGCGCGCGCGTGGAACGCTCCAGACGCGCGTGGGAGCGCGTGCGCGCGCGTGGCTGATGCCAGACGCGCGTGGAGGCGCGTGGGAGAGTGGGAAAGCTTGGCGGCTCGTGTGGGGAGCTCTGGGAGGCGCGTGGGGGCGCATGAAGGGCCTCTGCAGCTGCTGGAAAAGTCCAGAATACCCCTAGGGACTGTTTTGTCATTACCAGGACCTTCACTATACATTTTGGGGCCTCGGGTTGGCATTTTTAGAATTAACGGGACATTATATTATTATTTTATTTCTCGTTAACTATTATAATTGTCCGATTAATATTTCTAAATATTAATTGTATCAGTTAAAGTGCGAATCGCTAGTAAACATATGTAATTAATTTAACGACTATTAATGGTATTATTTTATTATACTGTAATAACCATTAATGTTAAATTAATTAGTGCTTGGTTTTATTCATATAAATAACCCATTATATATTATGGAATATTTATACTGTTAATCGTATATAAACCATGATTATTATGCTGTGTGCATTTCAGGGAATAAATGGACTATTTATTATGTCGCATTTATATTATATGGATGTGTTGCCATATAGAACCATGTGAGCTGACTAATAAGTTTAGACTCATTTATACCTTATGCATTCGTTGCTATAGACAGATGTGTGGCTGTCGGGGTATGTGGTTTAATATTATTGGCATGTGTTGCCTAATGGACATGCTCAGTCTATTTAGTAATATTATTGGCATGTGTTGCCTAATTTGTATGCTCAGTATATTCATCAGTACTTTGAGAGGTGTTATCACTGTGTAGTTTGTTATAGTCTGTGTTGTCAGTATCGTGCACCATGTATAATAGCTGATTTCCCGGGTAGGGAAAGGCGACACTTAACCACCTAGTGTGAGTCTAAGTGATTACCGTCTATTCTAGTTGAGGTCATGTTATACATTGGATGGTTCCCTTAGGATGTATACAGATATAGTACTCATCCGGATATAAATGATTAATTTATTTGATTCTCTGATTTGGGTCATAGTAGAGAGGACTTGCTCGTGGGGTTGACCCACCATTGTTGTTATTTCAGGATACGGTCAGTACCCGTTCCAAGGTTGAGGTTAGCAGTGAGGGACCACCATCCGAACTCATCTACTCTTACGATCCAGTTCAGGGTAGAAGTTTTATGTATTACTTCAGTTTCAGTTTTTATTTACTTTTGACGTTGAACTCTTAGGTTTATATTTAGGGATCCTTGATATAGGATTTCCAAGTTGTAATGGAGTACTGTATTTAAATAAAGGATGGATAGATGTTGTATTATTTAATGTTTCTTTCCTGTCTAAATTCTTTTATTTCCATCACTTTGTATTCCATGCTTGTATATTGCCAATTGTTTTTGATATCCCTCGTTTTTCGTGTATAAGCCTGATCAACTTATGCGTGGAAAATGTGGGGGTGTTACACAAACAGTTGACGCATTTTATTAACTGGGGTTTCCTCGCTAAAATACTGGTGCAATCTCTCTAACTCTAACTTGCTTTACTTTTCATATATTTGTGATTGTGGATGTTTAAATTAATCAGATAATTTAATCAATGATAAATTGAGCAAGTTAACCTAATAATCAGATCTGAAAGGAGTTAATCATAATTAAATTAGCTGACTATTTCTATATCCCGCATAACTTTTGTTTCAAAATTTGGTATCAGAGCGGGTTACTCAATATACAGAGTAGATCATATTTATTGATTTATTGATTTTTGCATCATATCTGAAAATTCATATGTTGATGTGGTGCCTTTACCTCCTGTTTTTTATTCTGTCACAAGCATGCAAATTGAGTGGTCAAAGTTTGAAAAGGATTTTGAAAATCTGTTAGAGAAATTGAATCTTGCAGAACTTAATAGAGATATTTATAAGTTGGAAGTTTCAATCTCTAATAAGAATTTGGAAGAAATTGGCCATAAGAATTTGAATCTTCTTCATAAAATTGATTTTCTGGAAAAGGAACTTAAGAAAGTAATTTTGTTAAATAAATCACTGGAACTTAAAATTGATAATTTGAGTAGTGAATTTGTTAAATCAAAACAGTCTATTCAGAAAGTTGATGTTGACACTTGCAAAATTGATAAGTTGAAAGAAGTTGTTGAGAATATTAGTCATAACAAAGAGTTTGCTTCAACTTCAAATGATTTGTATTTTCAGAAATCGAAAGATGTTTTTGTGGACGTTGAACCCAAACCTTGTGTTATTTCTAATTCTCCTAAACTTATTTCAATATGTCATTTTTGTGGTGAAAAAGGATATATCAAATATAAGTGTTAGAAAAGAAAATTTGAACTAGGAAAGAAAGTAAAAAATTTGGAGAGTTTGAATTTGAGGAAGAAGAGATTTAGGACTGTTGAGCCTTGTGACACTTTGCCTAGAACAATAGGAAAATCATTGCATAATGAATCTAAAATTGTTTGGGTAAAGAAAGAGACTTTTTAATGCCTTGCCATACACACAGCACTTAGAGCACTTGGTCTATGTGGTTGATACTTTGATAGTGGTTGCTCTAGGCATATGACAGGGGATATAACATTATTTACCACTTTTAAGGAATGTTCAGTTGGTACTGTTACTTTTGGTGATGGTAAAGCTTCTATAGTAAGTGGTAAAGGTAAGATCAAATTTTTAGGAATTGGAGAGTTAAAAAATGTTCTATATGTTAAAGGTTTAGCTACTAATCTGTTGAGTATTAGTCAAATCTGTTGTTGATGGTAAAATTCACACTGTCCGATACGACACCGTTTACCTGCAGGGGGAAGAGGAGAAGATCGATGAACCTTGACAGCACCAATGTGGTGCCTGCCAAGAGCTCTCCGATGATCAAGTTAGTCACCGGAGGTCTAAAAAGAAGGCAAGGATTTAATAATAGTTTTTTCGTCGTACCTTATTCCCGAGTCATCGTCCTATTTATCGTCGCTTCCCTTATTCTCGATAAGGGAATTTCAACATCCTCATCCCATGAAAATCTTATCCTGCATAAGATTTGTCATCATTCTTATCCTTAGAAATCGTTACCTCTAATAATAAAATATTATCGTTGATCATCGAAAAGATCTTGGCGGCTGGTTAATACTTGGTTGCCTCTATCGTTAGGTTAAGATAGATTTATTTTTCCCTATCAGTTGCCCCCCATTCCCAAGCTTGCTCGTCTAGCTTTGGGAATGTAAGATTTTTTTTTTTTTTTTTTTTTTTTTTTTTTTTTTTTTGTGCCCCTGGGCACTGCTTCCTAGGGAACAATACCCGCGGGTACTGTTCATTGAACAGTAGAATAATTTTTTGTTTTTTTTTTCCTACCCTAGGAACAGTACCCATGGGTACTATTCAAATGAACAGTAGAATAAATTTTTTTTTTTCCTACCTTGGGAACAGTACCCGCAGGTACTATTTATATGAACAGTAACATTTTTTTTTTTTTTTTTTATCTGGGTACTCTGCCCTGGGTAGTACCCTTGGGTACTATTTTTAGTACCTTTAGGTAATCTTCCCCTAGGGTGCTCTGCCCCTGGGTACTATTTTTAGTACCCTTGAGTACTTTACCCCTGGGTACTAGTTTTCCTCAGGTCGTCACTCCTTTAATAAGGGAATTGAACTTTACTAGCTTTACTCAGCTCACCCCTTTAGTAAGGGATTTTTATTTACTATCCCTTATTGTAAGTGGATATTAATTACGGGATTCATTCAGCCCGGGTCCTTGTAGTATAGGACACTCATTTATTATCCCTTATATTACGGGGATATGGATTACGGGATTCATTCAGCCCGGGTCCTTGTAATACAGGACACTCATTTACTATCCCTTATTGTACAGGGATACGGATTACGGGATTCACTCAGCCCGGGTCCTTCTAATACAGGACTCATTTACCACCCCTTATAGTACGGGGATACAGATTACGGGATTCACTCAGCCCGGATCCTTGTAATACAGGACACTCATTTACTATCCTTTATATTACGGGGATACGGATTACGGGATTCACTCAGCCTTGGTCCTTATAATACAGGACACTCATTTACTACCCCTTATAGTACAGGGATACTGCACGTATAAAGATAATTGACTAAGAGTCAAGGCAACTAAAAAGAATTTTATTAAAAACCATCATTGCCTCAAGGCTTATTAAAAACAAGATAACACATGGGGGAGCTACCCTCCATTTAAAATGATTAACTAAGATGCCCCCAGTCTTTATTGTGAATGCCCTTTTTTTTTTTTTTTTTTCCTAAATGGAGGAAATTTTTTCATAGATATGAACAATAATGTACATAAAACTCATAGGGGCATACCCCTATTCAAAACAACCTAAAGCAACAGCTAAACAATTCTGACTTCACCTATGCTAGGAAAACATCAAAATTGTATCATGTAAACTTAAGCCTAAAATATCTTGAACCTCCCAAATTATACTTTTAGTAGTCTCATTTGCATTAGAAAACTTATCAGAATGAAATCTTTTATTCCTCTCCTTCCAAATGAAGTAAAGGATAGATGTGAACAACAACTTGCAAAACTTATTCCTAACATTCTTCACACTAAATTTCTGAGTGAAATCTGTAGCCATTCCTTGAATTGTATTATACTTCTGAAACTGCCCTTGACATACAGCAGCAATCTCGATCCAAACCTGTAAGGTGAAGTCACAATAACAAGAAAGATGATCCACATCTTCAATATGTCTATAACACAACCAGCATCTCGAAACCATGCTAAAACCCCTTTGCTGTAAATAATCACCTGTTAAAATACCACTCTGCATCTCAAGAACTGCATGAGCAGACCACCTTGGCCGTCCCCCATTCCAACAAAGGTCAGCCCAAAACACTTCATTTCTTCTAATTCTACATGCATTCCATGCAGCCTTAAAAGAAAACTCCTTCGCCTGCCACTCAAGTCTATCTGATCCACCCCTAATTTGAAACTGCACCAGGAACTAATACAGCTCATTAGTAATGTCATCAAACTGATTTGCATCCCACTCACCTGCTATAAGAAAGTCTCCAATCCAGCTTATTCTATTTCTACTAAAATGAGACAAGATCCTATGATTAAATACCTCTGATGTCAGCTATCCATTACACCATGAATGACTTGATAAGGCTAATTCCAGCCATGAGACAATTTCTAGTTGGTATATTCATTTGAGTCCTTCTCATGATATGTGTTATCGCTCTGGCTGAAGAACGATCTCTTATATTTGGTATTATTTTCATCCCTGGCGAGAGGGGCTGGCCTCTTCTTGTCCTCTTCTTCCTTCCGTGCACTCATGGTGTCTTCAGCGTTGATGTGTTTTTGCGCTTTGATCAGCAACTTTATCATGCTGGTGGGAGGTTCTTTTGATAAGGAGAACAAGAATCTGGAGGTTTGGAGTCCTCCTATGAAAGCGGTCAAAGCTACCTTGTCATCCACCTCTTTTACCTACAACATCTCTGCGTTGAATCGGGTGATGTATTCCCGAATCAAGTCTTCCTTTTGTTGCTTCACGGTAAACAGGTAGGTAGTGGTGTGGCCTGGGGCGTCAACCCAAACCCACAGTTTGTGCACCAAAAGATAATGGTATAGAGTTATGATGAATGTGGCCAAGTTTTATATTTAGAAATTGCCACTACTACATTTCACTAAAAGTATAGTTAGGGCAAGTAGGGATCGTCCCAAGGGATTGGTGGGTCATACTAGGTTGAGGAATCAATATTAGGGTTAGTAGGTCGAGTGATCAAAAGATTGGTTGGTGGTTGAATTACACTAAGATGCAATTTAAACTAAAGTAGGCAATTAAATGTAATGGAGAGAAAATAAGAGAGATATCTTGGGGTTTAGAGATCACCACTAAGCATAGCTTTTCGACACCCTTAATAAATTATTAATGAGGGGAAAAACATGTATTACAACATAGTGTGTGTGTGTGTGGTTGTTTCAACAAGCATAGATGACAAATTAAGCATATATTGTCTAAGCAACATGGTGGATAGCACAATATATCAAATTAAGCCATTAATCCTTTCTTTAAGCTCACAATCCAAACACATCACAAGGTTAGAGATATATATTACTTGTTTTCATAAGTATGGAACATCAAACAATAAGCATGGATTGTCCTCCCATTTAACACCTAAACTATAACTACACTACAATTAAGCTAATAACATGAAATTAAACTAATTAATCTAAGGGAGAGGTACAATCCATCAAGAAATGAGTATGAACCATCAAAAAAACCACAAGAACATTCCATTAAGCACTATGTCTTGACAATCTCTAGATCTATAGCATTAATACACATAGACATGCATCAATAACACAAGAAATAGAGACAAACACATGAACATCTATTCTAGCATACATAGACATATGGATAGAATGAAATGATCAATTGGAAGCATTAAACTACACAAATTGTTGAATAGACAAGATCTATATATATAAAAGTGTCAAAACATGTATCATAATACAAATTCCCTCAAAAATACATAAATCAAGATGTAGAAAGCATGCTTAGGGCTAACTCTAGCCCCAAGAGGATGTCTAGCCACTCATGGATGGTGTCCTCCAACCCTCAAGGGCTAACTCCATGGTAGAGATTGTTCATCTTCTTGGTTGATGGAAGAACTCCAAGCTTGTGTCTCTAGCCTCCTCCTTTCTTTTCTTCCTTACTAAGAATATGAAAAATTGTGCCTCTATCTACTCTCAAGCATATCAAGTATCTCCTCTCAAAAAGTGGCTCATATTCCTTATGTAGGTAGGTTAAATATCACCCCAAATGAGCTGGGCTCGTATACCAATATTCCTCCCAATGATTGGATATGAGACAACTTTTAATGAGCTAGAATTTGGATTTTCTTGAGATTTGTGGAGTTTGATTGATCGAACTTGTGGTGAGATCGATCGAACATGGCTAAGATCTATCGAATTTAAGCTTAATCAATCCTCTATAGCGGCGCCTTTTTGGATAAAAAAAAAATTTGAGATATTTTGAAGATATTTTTGGGAAAGAGACAAATGTGGTAGGTAGGGTGGTACAAGTGGATAAGATGGAATCTTTTCGATTGATCGGAAGAAAGTTGGATCGATTAAACTTTGTGGGATCTTTGGATAAGGACAAAAGAGTTTTGGATCCATCTTGGAATACTGAGATCGATGAACTTTTGATCGATCAAATATTTTATGAGATCGATCGAACTTGCTGAATTTCCACCACTTGCTTCCTTTTGCTCCTTTCTTCGATTCATCTCAAGATTGCTTCAATTATGCTCTTATTTAGCTGAGTTAGCTTATTTTGGAGATAAGTACCTGAAAATGGAAATAATACAAAATCAATCTAAAGCGGAAAAATAAGATAGATAAAGGTTCTAGAATACCTAAGCTTAAGGGGTTTAAATGCGCACTTTTCAGCGCTCATCAGGTAATCGACCTCCTATGCCTCTGACCTACAATGAGTGGCTCACAAACTGCTTACTCAGTTCTTCGAAGGTGTTGATAGTTCTTGGCTTTAGCTTGTTAAACCAAACTCTTGCTAATCCCTTAAGTGTAGTGGGAAAAGCTCGGCACATGATTTTGTCTGGCATAGCGTGTAAATGCATAAGAGCTTAAAAAGTTTCCAGGTGATCGAGGGGATCTTTGGTCCCATCGAAGCTTTCGAACGAGGGCATCCTAAACTTGCTAGGTAGTGGACATTTCATAATGGCGGGGCTGAACGGCAAGTTGGTCCTTTGTACCAGGTCATCTACGGCGGCAGGACCTTTCCCTTTTAGAGCCTACATTACATATTTCATTTTCCCCTTGAGATCCTCGATCTGTAGGTTGAGATAAGTAACTTTCTTTGTCTTTTCCTTAAGACAGAAGGCTGTGCTCTTAGGACGTCGGGAACTCCATGGGAGAGATGGGTGGACCACCTCTCTATGTCAGGTTCCCACCTGGCTTTGTTCTACTTCAGTTTCATTTTAGAGGGGGATGATTATCCTGCTCTTCAAGATTCCCATTACCTCCATTTGGATTTGAGAGATCTTGTCGTGGCAAGTTTTGTTGAACCGGTGGAACAAGATGTTGCAAGAGTGCTGCATTTTGCTGGATCAACTGGTCCATACCCTGACTCAGAGTTTGGACATGCAGTTCCAACGCTGCAAGCCGTGTCTGGTCATTTGGGACGTCCAGGTTTTCACCCTGTTGACCTTGAATCTAATGTGGTCAAGGCTTTTAACGATCATAATTCATTAATGATGTTCTTTGTGTACTAGAATCTATGTTGAGTAAATTACAGATTAAAAGCACTCATCAACACAAGTCAGTACACATTAAAGCTCAAAGGATAAAGTATTGTCAAGACATGACAAAGAAGATTCAAGATTCAAAGAAGTTATCTAGATGCCATCAATGGGGTAGCTAGGATGGTGAGCTACTTAGGAATCTTTGTTAAAGTTTGTATGAACACTTTGAAGCTCACATCTCTCAAATCATGCATAATCAACTCATTCATAATCCCTAAGGACCAAAGAACCAAACTTGACACATCATCATAACAAGTTTCCTGAAACATAAACCAATTCGGTCGACCGAATTAGAAGGGCACATTAAATCAGTCGACCGATATGAATAGTGACCTTGGATCAAAACCCCTAAGCTATTTCACTCTACCGAACCTCATGACCTTGCTAAATCGGTCGACCAAACCTGGCATATTAAAAGTCTCACTTAAGTTTCAAGCGACCAAAAGGTGAATGAGTCAACAGAGCCGATTCTCACAAAAGGTTTTAGAGCTTTTGAGAAAGGAGTTTTGATCGACTAAAAAAGATAGAAGTTTTCATCGGTCTACCGAAACATGGTTAGTAATTAACCTCAAATCAAATCGGTCAACTGAACCAAAGAGGACTTTTTCATCGGTCTACCGAACCAAGGCTGATGGCCATCCTTAGACTAAATCGGTCAACCAATCCTCAAGAGCAATTTATTTCGGTTTACCGAACCTGCAAGAATTCAAATTTCAAACGGGTTCATTCCTCGAAGTGTGTGTCAAACAGCTAGAATTTATATCAGATAGTTCTAAAAGTTTATATAATGACTGGTAGCCTTCATAAAAGCTTGTTTCATTTATTGAGAAAGATTTTCTAGCAATCAAAAAGCCTTTCATCATCATTTACACACATCTCATATCATAAAAGAGTGTTGAGCTTTAATTTATTCATACATACTCTAGAGTGAGCTATATCTTGTACTTCAGATCTAAGAGAGATCATATTGTACTTCTTCAATCTTCAAAACTTGTAAGGGCTGGTGTGGCCCAAGAAAGACTAAGAGAATGTGTTTCTCTTAGCACCTAAAAGCAAGGAAGAGCTTTTTGGAAAAGGTTTGCTCTCTACCCGTAAAGAGAAGCCATAGTGAATTGGGAAGTCTCAAGAGGGGTCTTGAGCAGAGGAGTAGGAATTTCCGAACCTCGCTAAAAATCGCTGAGTATATGTTTGTAATTTCTATCTCTATCTCTTACTTTTATTGCTTCATATCTTGTTTGATAAATAGTGTCTTTTAAAGTGTAAAATTCAGTTTACCTTCTTCAATATTTGTCAAAGAAGTTAAGTCTTGGTATAGTTAGTGAGTTAAAATTAAAAATTGACCTTAGTTTGCTTAGACTCTATTCACCCCCCCTCTAGAGTCTATACTTGGGCAACAATTGGTATCAGAGCTAGAACTCTATTGAAAAAGCTTAAGTGTATTAGAGAACGATCATGGCAAACTTAAATGGTCATCTTCATTCAAAAGGCCAATCTAATACTAGACCTCCTTGGTTCGATGGAACAAACTACAGTTATTAGAAAAACAGAATGATAGACTTTCTTCAATCCATAGACTATCAAATTTGGCTAGTTATAGTCAATGGACCTTTTGTTCCAATGAAAATTGTTGACACAGGAAGAATCCCTAAAACTGAAGCTGAATAGGACACCGAGGATTATAGACTTATCTCTTTAAATGCTAAAGCCAAAGTTAATCTAAATTGTGCTATAAGTTTGAATGAATATAATAGAGTCTCTACTTGCACCACAGCTAAAGAAATCTAGGATAAACTTCAGGTTACTTATGAAGGAACTTCACAAGTCAAGGAATCCAAAATTGACATTCTTATGCATTAATATGAATTGTTTCGTATGAATGAAAATGAGTCTATTAGTGCAATGTTTGTGAGATTTACTGACATTATTAATGGGTTGAAGCATCTTGGCCGAACTATGACTAACTCTGATCTTGCAAGGAAAATTCTGAGAAACTTACCCGAAAAATGGGATGCAAAAGCAACGGTAATTAAGGAAGCTCACAATCTTAACACACTTGAGTTAGATGAACTTTTTGGCTCTCTTCTCACATGGGAGATCACTCTAAAAGATAGAGAAGGAGATCATCATCGAAAGAAAGAAATTGCTCTTAAAGTCTCTCAAATAGAAAAGGAAGTTACCGGCAATGAAAGTGAAGATGATGACTTGGCTCTTATCACTCAATCCTTTAAAAGATTTCTTCATAGGAATAAATTCAACAAGGGAAGGTTCAAAAAGGGTGAATCATCTAATGAACAGAGCAAACGAGACACCTCTACCTGTTTTCATTGTGGAAAGCTGTGACACTTCAAAGCTGATTGTCATGTTTACAAATTAGAAAAGAAAAAGAGAAGAGCAATGCAAGCCACTTGGGAAGATGATGACTCAAATGGCTCCGAAAGCGATAATGAAAAGGCAATAATCTGTCTTATGGCAAATAGGGATGAGGTAAACTCTAATTATGACTTTTCCACTGAATGTAAAATGTCCTATGATGATTTAGTTGATGCATGTAATGGATTACTTGATGGTTTTAAAGAATTGCATAATGAACTAGGAAAAATGGTCAAAAAATGTGCCTCTCAAAGAAAAGAAAAACTTGTCATTGAAAGCAAATTTCAAACTCTTCTAAATGAAAATGAGGGCTTGAAAAAGGAATACACTTTGCTTAAAGAAACAGGATCACCTGAACTCATCTCTGAAAATGCTTCCTTAAAGTTAATCATTGAAGACCAAATTGATGGTCTAGCAAAGTTTACTCAAGGCACCAAAAATCTAGAACTCATACTAGGTGCTCAAACAAGTGTCTTTTATAAAAATGGATTACGATATGATCCTTTTGACAAGAAAGCATGTCTATTGAAAAAGAGAAAGCCTTTGGCTAACTACTTTGTTAAAAGTAAGAACAAAAATTCTAGATGCAATTATTGTAAAAGGATGGGTCATCTTATTCAAGAATGCTCAAAGAGAAAGCCTAAGTTCATAAAGAAGTGGGTTCTTAAAGGAACATATGTACTCTTAGCTAACTCCCATGGACCCAACAAGATTTTGGTACCAAGTGAAAATACTTGAAATCTCTTTTGTAAGATGGTTTCAAAATCTCCACATCTTCCAAGGACAAATGGTTTCTAGATAGCGGATGTTCAAGACACATGATGGGTGACCGCACAAAATTCTCCTTTCTAGAAGCATACAAAGGAGGAAGCGTAACATTTGGAGACAACTCTAAAGGCAAGGTAATTGGCATTGGGATCATAGGTATTTCTCCTTCTTTATCAATTGAACATGTCTTACTGTTGAAGGTTTAAAGTATAATCTATTTAGTGTTAGTCAACTTTGTGGTAATGGATTTGATATCATTTTTAAATCGAATAAATGCATTGTTAAAAGAAATGAATCTCAAATATTTTGTGCTCCTAGACATGGTAATGTATACAGCTTGCTCTTAGGTGAACTTCAAGAACAAGATGTTAAGTGTTTCATGTCATCTAATGAACATAGTTGGTTGTGGCATAGGAGGTTAGGTCATGCTAGCATGGATTTAATCTCAAGATTGTCTAAAAATGAACTTGTCAAAGGTCTCCCCAAGACAAATTTTTCAAAAGACAAACCGTGTAATGCTTGCCAAATTGGTAAGCAAATTAAGTCCTCCTTCAAAAGGAAAAAGGATATAACCATTTCAAAACCACTTGAATTGATTCACATGGATCTTTTTAGTCTGGAGAAAATTACTAGTCTTGGTGGTAAACTATATGCCTTTGTAATCGTAGATGACTACTCTAGATTCACTTGGGTATTCTTCCTTGCACACAAAAATGAGGCTCATTTAATTCTTTCAAAATTTTGCAAAAGAGTTAAAAACGAAAAGGAATGTAAAATTAAAACCATTATAAGTGATAGAGGTAGAGAGTGTGACAATCAAGACGTTGAAAGATTTTGCGATGAAAATGGCTACAATCATAATTTTTCAGCACCTAGGACTCCCCAACAAAACGGTGTTGTTGAAAGGAAAAATAGATATCTTCAAGAAATGGCTAGAACCATGCTAAATGATCACAATTCACCTAGATCTCTATGGGCGGAAGCTATAAATACTTCATGCTATGTTATAAATAGAGTTATTATTAGAAAGATTCTTAATAAAACACCCTATGAGTTATGGAACAAAAGAAAACCTAATATAGACTATTTCAAAGTTTTTGGGTGCAAATGCTTTGTCCTCAATGACAAGGATAATCTAGGAAAGTTTGATGCTAAATCCGATGAAGGGATTTTTCTTCGATATTCCTCTAAAAGTAAAGCATATAGAGTTTATAACAAGAGGACCTTAGTTGTGGTTGAATCCATACATGTTATGTTTAATGAATCTCCAACCTCTCCTACAAAAAGTGTGATGGACAATGATGAAAAAGTTGAACTTGAAAAGGGTACCAATGAACTTAATACAAATAGGTGCTCTATAGAGCTTGAAAAGAGTATCAATGATCTTAACATAACTGAGTCTCCTATTGATATCTATCAAAGTTCTAACTCAAGTGATGATACCTCTCAAAATAAAACTACTCCAAATGAATGGAAGTTAGTTCATAATCATCCCATTGACCAAGTTATTGGTGATCCATCCAAAGGTGTAAGTACACGGTCACAATTAAGAAATATATGCAATTTTGTGGCATTTGTTTCTCAATTTGAACCTAAAAATATACATTAGGCTGAAAATGATGAATCTTGGCTCTTGGCAATGCAAGAAGAACTCATTCAATTCAAAAGAAACAAGGTTTGACATCTTATCCCTAGGCCTCAAAATAAAACAATTATTGGCACAAAATGGGTTTTTAGAAACAAAAAGGATGAGTCAGGAACTATTGTTAGGAACAAGGCTAGACTTGTTGTAAAAGGGTATAACCAAGAAGAAGGTATAGATTATGAAGAGACTTTTGCTCCCGTTGTTAGACTTGAGGCTATAAGAATGTTACTTGCATTTGCATCTCACAAAAATTTCAAATTATTTCAAATGGATGCAAAGAGTGCCTTCTTAAATGGTTTTATAGATGAAGAAGTATTTGTAGAACAACCACCGGGCTTTGAAAGCTATGACAATCCAAACCATGTTTATAAATTGACCAAAGCTTTATATGGTTTAAAACAAGCTCCTAGAGCTTGGAATGAAAGACTTAGTGGGTTTCTACTTTCAAATGGTTTTAGTAGAGGAAAAATTGATAATACACTGTTTACCAAAACCATTGATGGCAATTTGTTGATCATTCAAATTTACATTGATGACATTATTTTTGGATCAACAAATGACTCTCTAAGTAAAGAGTTTGCTACCTCCATGCAAAACGAGTTTGGAATGAGTATGATGGGCGAACTCAACTTCTTCTTAGGCTTGCAAATCAAACAAACTCTTGATGGAATTTTTATTTCCCAATCAAAGTATACAAAAGATTTGCTAAAGAAATTTGGCTCGGATGACGCCAAACATGCTAAAACTCCCATGAGTCCTTCCTTAAATCTTGATAAGGATGAGAAGGGCAAGGATGTTGACATTAAGAAATATAGGGGGATTATTGGAAGTCTTCTATATTTAAGGGCTAGTAGGTCGGACATTATGTTTAGTGTATATTTATATGCTAGATTTCAATCTTGTCCCAAAGAATCTCACTTAAATGCTGTCAAGCGAATTTTTAAGTATTTAAATCGCACTATCAACTTAGGATTATGGTACCCTAGGCACACATCATTTGAACTTGTAGGATTCACGGATGCTAATTTTGCCGGTTGTAAAGTTGATAGAAAAAGTACAAGTGGCACATGTCACTTTATTGGTCAATCTCTTGTATCTTGGTATTGTAAGAAACAAAACTCAGTAGCTCGCTCCACTACTGAAGCTGAATATGTTGCTGCTGGAAGTTGTTGTGCACAAATCTTGTATATCAAACAACAACTTAAAGACTTTGGTTTATTCTTCGACAAAATCCCTATTAAATGTGACAATACCAGCGCCATATGCATATCAAAGAACCCTATTCAGCATTCCAAAACAAAACATATTGAAATCAGGTATCACTTCCTAAGGGATCATGTTTCTAAAGGAGATATTGAATTAATGTTTATCAACACCGAGAATCAATTGGCTGACATTCTCACGAAGCCACTTTAAGAAGATAGGTTTTGCACACTTCGTCGAGAAATCGGAATGGCTATAGAAAGAGAGATTCATAACCACTAATGTATCCCTCAAGAAATAAAAGATGTGGTTTTATTCCCAGTTCGGCAAACCCAAACTAAGTTTCGGTCGACCGATTTAAATTTCGGCAGACTGAAACTGAAGCCTCATCTAGTTCGGTCGACCGATTTAAGGAAATCACTTTTTCTTTAAAAAGCCATTTCGGTCGACCGATGTAGACATTCGGTCGACAGATTCTCCGGGGGCCCAGGTACGAATGGGATCAAATCAGATTTAAATGACCCACAAACCGTTCTTTTCTCACAAAACACTTATCTCTCTCTTTCTCTCACCATCTAAAGGCGATCGCGAACCCTGATAGCATATCTCTTCTCCTCGTTTTCAAGGTAAGTCTTACATCTCCCTTCTTGAGTAAAACCCTTTGACGTCAGTTCTTTTGAGTTCTTTGAGTTCCTTAATCCTTATTGCATCATACTAAGTTAGATCTGTTGCACTCATTATCATCTTGCCATCTATCCCATCAAATCTTCAATCTCAAAAATGAACTCATGGCTTCTCGAAAGAATCCCTCTAGACCTGATAGGCAACTAGAAAAATGCACCAAGATTTCCCATGACTTAGATGCCGGAGGGTCTAACCCCCCAAACCCTGAGCAATCGGATCCCTATCCTACTCCCAATATGTGTCTCTTCCGTGAACCTCAGTTCAAGGAAGTCTATGAAACAAGATTTCTCCATAAGGTAGAAGGTAGTTGAAAAAGGAAAATTTTTCGATAATCATGAAAATGATGAAATGATTCAACATACCTTCTCATTGTTTGATGCTATAGGCTTAGGTGACTTTGTATTGCTCAAAGTCCCTTTCTATCCCAAACTTGTTAGACTATTTTACACCCATCTCGAGAAAGAACTAGGGAACACCGCTTACAATTCCTTTGTGGTAGGCACTAACATAAACCTTACCGAGTCCAGTTTGCGACGTATTCTCAAACTTCCTCACAGTGATATCACCTACTTTACCTCTTACAATTGGTATCATGGAGAAGAATTTGATCCTCTCTAAGCAGTCCAACAAATGAGTCAATTCCCTACTGAAAACACTGACAAGATTTTTGCAAGTTAGTTAAACGTCCAAGCCCGTCGCATCTATCATGTCATCATCCATACCATTCTACCAAAATCCGGCGGACGTTCGGATGTGTCGTTTATGGAAGCCTTTCTCATATGGTGTGTCCTAAACGGAAAGCGGTTTGATCTCTCCTTCATCATCTTTCACCATATGCAAGATTGCATTAAAAATGAGAAAATACACCTCTTTTATGCCATGCCTCTTACTATCATCTTCAGAGCATACAAGGTTCGCATAGAAGGAGAGGACAAAAAGGAACTTACAAATCTCTATAGATTTGACAGTGACCTGCTAATTCGGATGGGTTTAAAAAAATCCGAAGCCAACGTCTGGTACAACCCTAAGTTTGGGGTTCCTCAAAATGAAGACCAAGACTTGGTCATGGATGAGCAACAAGTGGAAGCTACTGAAGAGGGTGGTAATGAAGATAGAGGAGAGAATGTAGAGGCTGAAGAAGAAGTAGAGGTAGAAGGAGAAGAAGATGAAGAACAACACCAAGCCCCTACTGTTCATCCCTCAGAAAAGCAATCTCTACGTGCGCTGCTCTTAGAAAGTATTGCTCTCTCTAAAGAGCAAATCGCCCTTGGCAAGGAAAACAGGGACCACATTCTTGAAATGCGCGAATGACTTGAAGAAGTCACCAATGAAGTCGATCTTGTGAAGCGCGATCTTGCCAACCTCTGAGTCACGGGACTTCCTCACTTCTTATGCTTTCACACCCCTCCCCTACCTTTTTGATGTATGACAAAGGGGGAGAAATTAATGATGTTGATGTAGGTTGATTGGTTTGACTGATGTTGATGTAGGTCTAAGTTGGTTGTTAATTTGTTAACTGTTGTGGTCAAAATGTAGTTCAAATATGAAGTTGAATGTACTTGGAAACTTTGAAACTCTTGGAATGTAAATACATTTTTGGTTACACTGTTTTGTTTTTTTATTTTTTTATTTTTTATTTTATGCTGATTTGTCTTAAGAATATCTTGCTAACAATGTTTAGATAAATGCACATAGAAAGGGGGAACTTTGTACATCTCTTATGTTTTTCCTCGTTTTTAAATCTGTGCACATTGAGAAGGGGAGAAATGCACACATTTTTCTTTATATATTTATTCTCATTTGACGAACACATCAATGAATTGTCATCATCAAAAAGGGGGAGATTGTTGACCTTGAATCTAATGTGCTCAAGGCTTTTGATGATCATAATTCATTAATGATGTTCTTTGTGTACTAATGTCTACCTTGAGCAAATTACAGATTAAAAGCACTCATCAACACAAGTCAGTACACATTAAAGCTCAAAGGATAAATGAAATACCCCTAATTCTCAAAAGGATAAAATGGGAATTTAATTTTAAATTTTGATTTTGATTTCATTTTTTTTTTTATTTTTATTTAATTATATGACTTAGTTGTTTAAATTATTTGTTTTATTTGGTGAATTTGCTTATGTGTTTGCTTAATTGATTTAATTAATATTTGGGCGTATTTATTTACATGTTACTTGAATTTATTTAAGTTAAACTTTATTTGATTATTTAAGTGATGCATTTTTGGTAACTTGTATTTGGTAGCTTATAGTATTTATTTATGTTGTAGGGTTTTATTGTTTGTATAATTTGGGACGCCGACTTATATTAGGTTTTAATTAAAAACTTGTAGAGATAAGTTTAAGCAGACTTAGGATTTGGGATGGATATATATATATATTCTTAGATGTCTGCTAGGGTTGTGAAAAAACCCTATTCACGGGATATTTGTGAGAAGGAAAACAGAGGCTCTGGAATATGAAGAGAGATACATGGTGAGGGTCTTGAGAGACTAATTAAAGGGGTTGCTTCGGGATGGAATTAAGAAGCAACAGTGGAATGAAACTGTGATCAGAGGAGAAACAGTCTTGGTGAATTCTGAAACTTAGAGATGGCGTTGAAGGTTTCAAACCAGAATCTTAAGGCAAGTTTCATTCTCTCCTTCCTGTAAACTTATGTTCTGTGCATTCTTTATAGTCTCCAGGGATTAATTCAACTGTTAAAATTAATGGTTGACGCATAATGTATCAGACTAAAACTGTGTTGATTATGGTTTTATACTTCTGTAAATTAATTTGTAAGGGAATCCAAGGAGTTTCTAGGATGGTTTGGACTATAATTTAACACTGGAAACTTAAAAATAGAAATTTGATGCAAGATTATCAGACTGTAAGTTTTGTTGTGTCTAAAGAACTAAAACCTATTTCTTGCATAAACTATTTTGTGTTTGGTTTCGATTTTTGTCAATTGGTTTACACTGGAATATGAGGGGTTCCTATGGCTGTTTAGACTCTGATTGAACCATGAAACTTTAAAAAAAAAAAAAAAACAAAAACAATTCAGAACTGAAGCTTGGAGTTCACCGGATGAAGTAGAGATGAGTTGGAGCAAAGGAGAAGGCTCAAAGGAAGAAAGAGAAGGCTCTAGAATGTGGGAGCCTACTCTAGGTGGTTTAGAGCGTTCTCTAGTTTTTTTTAGAGAAGGCTCTGTGGTTTTGTGGATTACAGTAACTTAAATTACGCCTTGTTTGGTTAATTGGGTTATTTTTCCACTATGGTTAGGATATTATGATGGTTTTAAATATTAATGCATGGAGTATTAAAGCCCTAGGATGCATTAATATATTTATATGTTAATGTTTTAAACCGTAGGAAAATCTAAAGTGAGTCGCAGGCTGTTTACGGATTTAATGGACCGGAAGGATTTAATTGTGCAAACTGTGTCTAGAAATTAAAAAGCGTTGGAATGTGGATTCTAAATAATATTACCATGCTATATTAGAGCCACACATAATAAATTAAGGTCTTAGCACCCATGGATTTAACCGTAGGAAAGTATACAACGGTACAGGCGGTTAACGGATGGAAGGAGTTTAATTGCCTAATTTAATTTTAGCAATTTAACGGGATATGTATATATTTATAAATCTTATTTTTGTTGCATGCTAGGGTCATTTATATATTATGTTTGATCTGTGCATACCTCGGATGGTAACTGTTGAAATATTAAATTCTTTTCTACAATACATGGATTTGAGCTTGGGTTTTAATTGTTGTAATATTACGCACTACCCTGAAGTTATTGGATTTTGGTTTAGACTTAAATTGCTGAACTAATACTTAAGTTCTGTCAATCTAGTTGGATGTTGGCCTGGAATTAATTGCAGAATTAATTATATATTTTCTACCAAATTATCTGGATGGATGCTAGTATTTAACTTGATGAACTATTAAACTTTGTCACGTTAGTTACGTGGATGGATTCTAGATTGCTAGTTGGTTAACTGGTTAAATTCTGTATATCAACTATTGCGATTATATGGATTTGATTTGATGAACTGCTTAAAATGTTGTATCATTTATGGATCATTTGCATAATATGCACCGGTATGGGACGGTGGCATACGGAGGGACGGATTAGATCAAAACGCTAATCCCTACCCATTTATACATAAAGAATGGATTAACTAAAATAGTTAAATCCTACATGGATACATGTCCTGTCAACTAAGACAGTTGAACGACATAACGGATGTTTGCTTTACTTTTCAGTATTATGAAGGAATTTATATATATACTTATGGTACCGTGGTACGAGCTTGAGTCTCCTGATCATGGTTAGGGTGCGTATATCGCATGGATGGATAACTGGACCTAATGACGTTCCCTGGTAGGTTTGGGTGTGCGTGACGACGCTACGACGTTTTGCATGTTACCTTCTACTCAGGTGTGATGACTATAGGTTAGTGAGTATCCTATAGTGTGTATTTATATATATGGATTATTAATAGATATTGCCGAGCTATCTAGGATGTATTTGCGTATCGGGTTTATGTACGGATTGTAGTAGATTGGAACTTGCATGTGGGCCTGACCCACTCTTATTTTTCAGGTGTTCGTCAATACCAGGCTTAGAGCTTGATCATGTTAATGTAGATACAGACTCTCACTCTTCCGACTACATAGGATTTTCTTTCTTATTTTGGTTTTTGATTTTAATTCTGTAAATGTTTTACCAGTTGGAATTATTAAGGGTCCACTAGATGGATTCCCAAGTTGTATGGATTTGAAGGATTTAAATGATATTAATTTATTATTTAAAGTTTGAGGATTCTTATTTTAGATTTCTTTCAGCGTATTATTAATGTATTCTTAATTCAGTTTTTTTTTTATTCCTGCTTGTTTACATATTGACAGTTGGTATCCCTCGGATCTGTACTTGGACTTGATCACTCGTGGCTCTAGAATAAGAGGGGTATCACAATAAAGCATTGTTAAGACATGACAAAGAAGACTCAAGATTCAAAGAAGTTATCTAGATGTCATCAATGGGATAGCTAGGATGGTGAGCTACTTAGGAATCTTTGTTAAAGTTTGTATGAACACTTTGAAGATCACATCTCTCAAATCATGCATAATCAACTCATTCATAATCCCTAAGGACCAAAGAACAAAACTTGACACATCATCATAACAAGTTTCCTGAAACATAAACCAATTCGGTCGACCGAATTGGAAGGTCACATTAAATCAATCAACCGATATGAATAGAGACCTTAGATCAAAACCCCTAAGCTATTTCAGTCTACCGAACCTCAGGACCTTGCTAAGTCAGTCGACCGAACCTGGCATATTGAAAGATTCACTTAAGTTTCAGGCGACCGAATCTCAAGAGGTGAATGAGTCAGCAGAGCTGATTCTCACAGAAGGTTTTAGAGCTTTTGAGAAAGGAGTTTCAGTCGACCGAAAAAGATAGAAGTTTTCATCAGTCTACTGAAACTTGGTTAGTAATCAACCTCAAATCAAATCGGTTGACCAAACCAAAGAGGACTCTTTCATCGGTCTACTGAACCAAGGCTGATGGCCATCCTTTGACTAAATCGGTCGACTGATCCTCAGGAGCAATTTATTTCGGTCTATTAAACCTGCGAGAATTCAAATTTCAAACGGGCTTTATTCCTTGAAGTGTGTGTCCAACAGTTAGAATTTATATCAGACAGTTCTGAAAGTCTATATAATGACTGGTAGCCTTCATAAAAGCTTGTTGCATTTATTGAGAAAGATTTTCTAGCAATCAAAAAGCCTTTCATCATCATTTACACACATCTCATATCATAAAAGAGAGTTGAGCTTCAATTTATTCATACATACTCTAGAGTGAGCTATATCTTGTACTTCAGATCTAAGAGAGATCATATTATACTTCTTCAATCTTATTCAAAACTTGTAAGGGCTGGTGTGGGGCAAGAAAGACTAAGAGAAGGTGTTTCTCTTAGCACCTAGAAGTAAGGAAGAGCTTCTTGTAAAAGGTTTACTCTCCACCCGTAAGGAGAAGCCATAGTGAATTAGGAAGTCTCAAGAGGAGTCTTGAGCCGAGGAGTAGGAGTTTCCAAACCTCGCTAAAAATCGCTGAGTATATGTCTGCAATTTCTATCTCTATCTCTTACTTTTATTACTTCATATCTTGTGTTGATAAATAGTGTCTTTTGAAGTTTAAAATTCAGTTTTCCTTCTTCAATATTTGTCAAGGAAGTTAAGTCTTGTTATAGTTAGTGAGTTAAAATTAAAAATTGACCTTAGTTTGCTTAGACTCTATTCACCCCCCTCTAAAGTATATACTTGGGCAACACACCTGACTCTACCCTTTGACCAGATCCCTATGATGGTGTTCCTTCGGTAACCATATCGGACTGCAAACGTATATACCCAACAGAGTAATTAATTTATTCAAGGGAATCGTCATTCCCACAGACGATGCTAACTATTGAGGGTGAAATTCACACGGTCCGATACGACACCGTTTACCTGCAGGGGGAAGAGAAGAAGATCGATGAACCTTGATAGCACCGGTGTGGTGCCTGCCAAGAGCTCTCCAACGATCAAGTTAGTCACCGAAGGTCTAAAAAGAAGGCAGGGATTTAATAATAGTTTTTTCGTCGTACCTTATTCCCGAGTCGTCGTTCTATTTATCGTCGCTTCCCTTATTCTCGATAAGGGAATTTCATCATCCTCATCACATGGGACTTATCCCATGGAAACCTTATCCTTGATAAGATTTGTCATCATCCCCATGGAAATCTTATCCTGCATAAAATTTGTCATCATTCTTATCCTTGGAAATCGTTACCTCTAATAATAAAATATTATCGTTGATTACTGAAAAGATATTGGCAACTGGTCAACACTTGGTTGCCTTTATCGTTAAGTCAAGATAGGTTTATTTTTCCCTATCATCTGTGATGAGGAGTTTCAAGTCAATTTTACTCAACAAGGGTGCTTTGTAACTAATGAAAAAGGTGAATGCATCTTGAAATGAACTAGAACTTCTGATAATTGCTATGTTATGTTTTCAGATCCTTCACTAATGTGTTTTTATGTAGTTACTGATGAGGCAATTTTATAGCATAAAAGACTTGGACATGTGAATTTTAATGATCTAGTGAATTTTTCTAATAATGATCTTGTTCGAGGTTTGCCTAAATTAAAGATGCCTAAGAATGAAATATGTGGTCCATGTCAATTAAAAAAAAACAAACTAGAGTGTCACATAAGAGACTTATTCATAAAGTCACTTCTCAACCTTTAGAATTGATTCATATGGATTTGATGGGTCGCATAACACTTGATAGCATTGGAAGAAAAAGATATATGCTTATTCTAGTTGATAATTTTTCTAAATTTACTTTTGTTGCATATTTTAGAGAAAAATCTGATACTTTTGTGAATTTCAGGTTTATTTGCCAACTTATTCAAAATGAGAAAGGATATCGAATTAATCGAATTAGGAGTGACAATGGAGGTGAATTCAAACCAAAGGAGTTTATTGAATATTGTGATAAGAATGGCATTAAGCATGAATTTTCAGCACCTAAAACACCACAATAGAGTGGTGTAGTGGAAAGGAAAAATAAGACAATTGCAAGTATGGCTCGTACTATTCTTCAGGAGGATAAGATTGCTAGTCATTTTTGGGTTGAATTGGTACGTATTGCTTGTCATATCCTAAATAGAGTTTATCTTAGGCCTGGAACTAACAAGACTTCATATGAATTGTGGTATGATAGGAAGCCCACTGTTAAATACTTTAGAGTCTTTGAAAGTAAATGTTATATCCTTAGAGATAGGGAACACTTGGGAAAATTTGACTATAGAAGTGATGAAGGTGTGTTTTTAGGTTATTCACAAACCAATCGGGCTTATAGGGTTTTTAATCTTAGAACCAAAGTGGTTATGGAGTTTATAAATGTTGTATTTGATGATACAAAATCTAAGATATCCTCTTATCAATGTGATGGAGAAGAAACTAATTTTAAAATTGCAGGAGAGAGGAAATAACCTACAATTCAAGAGGCAGAAAGAGTTGAGGAGTTAGGTAGAGAAGGTGAAGAGGTTGAAGAAGATGAGGATGAGGAATTAGAGGTCACCATGATGAACTTATAGGAATTCCTGCACCATCACTAGATATTCCTACATCTAGCAGTTCTAGAGTTAGATTAAGTCATCAAAATAACAATGTGATTGGTCCATGGGATAAGCATAGTACTAGAAGTACAGTCCGTGATGATGTAGGATACTCATGCATTGTAGATGATATAGTTCACTCACGTCACATGGCTCAGTTTGAACCTAAAATGTTGATGAAGCTCATCAAAGTTCTGATTGGCTTATAGCTATGCAAGACGAATTGCTTCAATTTGTGAAGAATGATGTTTGGGAATTAGTGCCTCGACCTAGTGATGTTAATATCATAGGGACCAAATGAATCTTTAAAAATAAACTTGATGAACATGGTCTTGTGATGAGAAATAAAGCTAGAATAGTTACACAAGGATACACTCAAGTTAAAGGAATTGATTTTGATGAGACTTTTGCACCTGTTGCTAGACTTGATTCTATTCGACTTCTTTTTACTCTTGCATGTCACTTTAAATTCAAATTATTTCAAATGGATGTGAAAAGTGCTTTTCTTAATGGTATTTTGCAGGAAGAAGTTTATGTAGCACAACCAAAAGGTTTTATTGATCCACATAATCCTGATTTTGTTTTTCATCTTAAAAAGGCTCTTTATGATTTAAAGCAAGCACCTAAAACATGGTATGAGAAGTTGACTTCTTATCTATTGCACAAGAGCTTCAGAAAAGGAAGAGCAGATAAAACATTGTTTATTTTCAGAAAAGGAAAATATTTTCTTGTTGCTCAAATTTATGTGGATGATATTGTTTTTGGTGCTACATGTGATAACTTTGTTCATACTTTTTCTAAATAATATGAGTAAAACTTTTGAAATAAGCATGGTTGGTGAACTAACTTTTTTTCTAGGTCTCCAAGTGAAACAACTTGAGGATGGGATTTTCATATCTCAATCAAAGTATGCGAATGAACTAATTAAGAAGTTTGGTATGAAAGATTCAAAGCATATTCAAACTCCTATGAGTACTTCATCCAAATTAGATAGAGACTCTGATCCTAACAAGGTTGATCATTTCTTGTATAGGAGTATGATTAGTAGCTTGTTATATTTGGTAGCAACTAGGCCAGATATTTCATTTAGTGTAGGTGTTGGTGCTAGGTATCAAGCTGATCCTAGAGAATAACACATTCTTGATATCAATAGTACATTGAATTATGAATTGCATTATTCTTCTAAGTCTAACTCTGAGATTGCAGGCTATACTAATGCTGATTGGGCTGGAAACAAGGATGATATAAAGAGTATTTCAGGTGGTTGTTTCTATATTGGTACTAATCTTGTTTCATGGTACAGCAAAAAGCAAAATTACATATCTTTGTCATCTTGTGAGGCTGAATACATTGCTGTTGGGAATTGTTGCACACAATTGCTCTGGATGAAACAGATGTTTCTGGATTATGGAGTTGATCAAGGTACTATTTCTATCTTTTGTGATAATACTAGTACAATAAATATTTCAAAGAATCTAGTTTTGCATTCTAGGACTAAACACATTGACATTCGCCATCACTTTCTTAGGGAACTTGTTGAGCAAAATGTCGTGTCGTTGGAAAAAGTGCATACTGACCAAAATTTGGATGATATTCTCACTAAACAATTAGATGCTCCTAAGCTTTCTCATTTTAGGAAATCTATTGGTGTTTGTTATTTTGATTAGATGCATTATAGAGACATAGTCTAGAAAGGATTTTCATACATACCTCGAAAGTCTAGATTATGTTTTTGAGAAGTTAAGCAAACCATATTGATTGAGTGTGTTGAACACAAAGAGGTTAATGACACATAGATTATCTGTGGAAAGCATACAATGGCTATGATTTGATGAAATTGGTTTTACTTACTTAGTTCATATAGTAAATGAATCATTGATAGTACATTTACTTGAGATGTCATTGTTTTGGTCAAAGATAATGTTGATATGATTACTCATTGTCTTGGAATTTAAACTTGATTTATGTGTTTTAGACCAAAAGAGTGAAAAGAAAAAGGAAATTGAAAAACAGCTTGGAATGAAAATGTTTTTGACAAAGAAAGAAAAATATTTGCTGTTTAAAAAAAATTATAAAAATAAAAAAGTGAGATGGAAAAGGCTACCTATGAGAATTGTCTGAAAGCTACCTTGACTCGAAACAAATGGGAATAAGGGAAAGAGCTGGCTGCTCATAAGTGTGAAAGCCGCCAATGTGCAAAAAAAAAAAAAAAAAAATAGAGCATAAAGAGATAAAAATAAAAAATAAAAAAAAAAATGTGTCTTTTGCACATGTTGATAGCTTGATTTCTAAAAAGATGTGATATCATTGATTCATTATCTGAAATTTGAACAATTGACATATCATATGTTTTTGGAACTTGGTGGTGATTTTACTACACTTACTAAGTTTGTGGAACTTAAAAGAATTGATCTTGATTATTTCTGTGGATACATGTAATCTTGTGGAGTCTACATTCTCATTGATTTCCATTTACAAGATTGATGTGGTTGGTTGCTTTCTTGCTAGGATATGTCTGCCTTGAGACCCCTGTTAAATTGTGACAAAAAGGGGGAGAAAGTTGAGCTACTTATTATTCAGGGAGATATACTTTTTGCTTTAAGGGGGAGAATTTTTTACATTGAGGGGGAGAACCATTGTTCATTGCATGACATTGTATTGACATTCAGGCATTCTTAGCTTTGTTATTTTATGCTTGTGTTTAAGCTTCACGGGTAGTTGTGTTTGAGCTAATGTGCAGATTACAAATTACTACATGTGTTGAAGCTTCATGAGGTTCAAGAAAATTTCCGCAGTTTTATTTCCTTTAAAAATTAATGTAATTTATTTTCCTGCTTGGATAGATTGCTGAATTGTTTTTTAGGGTTTTGTCATGAAATTGCCAAAGGGGGAAATTATGAGACATCTATTTTGTAATTGACATTGCATTAACATTCAGGCATTCTTAGCTTTACTATTTTGTGCTTGTGTTTAAGCTTCACGGGTAATTGTGTTTGAGCTAATGTGCAGATTATAGGTTACTACATGTGTTGAAGCTTCATGAAGTTCAAGAAAATTTCTGCAATTTTATTTCCTTTAACAATCAATGTAATCTACTTTCCTGCTTGGGTAGATTGCTGAATTGTTTTTAGGGTTTTGTCACAAAATTGCCAAAGGGGGAGATTGTGAGATATCTATTTTGTAATTGACTGCTTTCGTTGTCAAAAAAAGTCCGATCGAGTTGTAATTTTTCAGTTCAAAATTACAAGGATTGAAGATCGGATGCAGATATGAAGAAAGTTAAGTGTTCCTAATATACTACACTCTAAGATAATGCAAACGATGCTCTAAGAAGGTTGAAAGGTAGTGAGAACAGTTAGGAAGGGTTCTGGAAGGTTCGGAACAAGTTTAATTGCAAAAAATTGTAGCATTTCAAGACTAGTCATCTTCAACCGGTTCAAGAGGGCTGAACCGGTTCAAGAATCCGTGGGATTCCTTACTGTCCATCTTGAACCGGTTCAAGATGGCTGAACTGGTTTAAGGTCTTCTAGCAGCACTTGGATTTTAGTTACCTTTTTGCTAAAAGTTTCATTTTCGATTCCAACTAGTTACCAAGTCTTGTGCACGAAATTTATCATATTTTCTGAGGGATTAGGACTTTCAAGACACTATATAAACCATGTCATATACATTGGTTGAGGTACGGCTTTAGGGAAAATCAATTCTTTATTTTGAGAAAGCCTTTTAGAGAGAGAAAATTCAGAAAATCAAATCTGATTATTCTAAATTTATTTATAAGAACATACACATATATTCATGAGTGATTTAGTGGTGGTGTTCTCTATTTCATTGGAATTGGAGCTATATTGAAGATTCAGATATTCTAGATGATCAACAGGATTTAATTCGTCTACAATTGCATGCAGATCTTGAAGAACAGGAGTAAAACGCAGTCACACTTTGAAAGGGTTGGAGCATTCGTGGAGTGCTGTCTGATCTACCTGCTACTCTTCTACGAATATCAAGTGTAAGTCTGAGGTTGAATTGCTATTGGACGGGGAGTCGCAAAGCTAGAGGATCGTCAGCGATTGGTGTGGTGTAAAACAATAGGGTGTGAGCTAGAGTCAAAGTTCGGTATACTTTGTTCCAAACATAGTGGATTAGTTTACTTTGGACTGCATAGTCCATAAGGTTTTTCCCATGCAAACAGTTGACATATTTTATCAACTGGTATTTCCTCGCGAAAATACTGATGCAATCTCTCTAACTCTAACTTGCTTTACTTTTCATATATTTGTGATTGTGGATGTTTAAATTAATCAGATAATTTAGTCAATCATATATTGAGCAAGTTGACCTAATAATCAGATCTAGGTCATTAAAGGAGTTAATCATAATTAAATCAACTGGCAGTTGGAGAGGGTGGCGAGGAGTGAATCCAATCTGCCGGATTGAAGAGTTCACCATTAAAAAGAATAATAGCATTGCAATATACATAAATAATAACTGCTACTTTTTATAGTATTAATTCAAATTCGTTGGCCATAATAACTTACCATACAAAAATCATACTAATTATTCTTATATAAAGCAACCAAATTCATCTTGCTTGAGAGACAAAAAACCTCCATTAGAGTTGTTAGAAAATTGCCAACTCAGCAAAGTTTTTCATCACCCATGACTTCACCATCAACTTGGGCTTCAAGTATGTGTATTCACCAAGTTTCATGCGTGGTCGCCAAGCAACCCCATGTGTAATCAGCAAGGCTTATGCTTGATCATCAAGCATAAGTTGGCTTTCTTTGGCTATAAATAGCCATGTCTCTCATGCATTCCAGATCATCTAAAATCATCAATTGTGAGTTAGTAATATCAATTATAGAGTGAGAGTGTGTGGGTGTATTTGGGTTTTAGGTGTGAGCCACTTTGCCTGTATCTCTTTATTTCTATAGTGAAATATTGTTCTGTCTTCTCCCCGTGGACGTAGGCATAGCCGAACCACGTAAATCATTATCTCGTATGTGTGTGTGCCATTTTATTTTCTTGTCATTTATTTTTCTCTTGTTCTCATAAACTAATATTTGATCTTTATTTCATAACAAGAGCTCCCTTAACCTGTTGCCCCTGCCATCGCCACCATAACCCAAACCACCTCAAACTACCATTCCAACTGCTCGTCTGCGTCCCCCATAATGATTACCATCCTGTACATAAGAAAGCCCCCTCTGCAAAACCCAATAAACGTTCTATCCTCAAAAAATGTCTTTCTTACCATTTTGATCCACAACCTTGTCCCACCTCTATCCTTAAGAAACCACACTCACAACCTTTCACAGCCTACCCTCTTCCAAGCACTCACACCCACAAGCCAAAAAAGTCTCCTTCTATGACTCAAAAAACTGTAATGAACCTTCTAAACCAGCCTCCAAGTTCATTGATGATCATAACAATATCATGAGTGACATTGATCCTAAGAACATCCAAGCATTGATTGATGAGATTTTCAGACTGCGGGTTGACTTAATGGAATATAAGAGCAATTAAAAATATGTTCGTCTGTTGGAGGAGGTGGACTGGCTTAGGGAGATCATTGGTGATGGTCTACGTTATCAAGCCAAATTGAGGAACAGAATCAACGTCCTCAGTGATCAAATTATTGCATCCAACAATGATCTTCCCTCGGAGGATGAGGATGAGGCTCATTGCACGGAGAATACGCTCCATTTCTAGAGTGTTTCAGTACAAGCTACCACTGCTGTAGATCCTAACACCATGTCTCAACTAGTTCAGAGGTGCACCTCCGCCACTCATCTTTCCCATGGTTATCACATCAGCTGCCATGAGGCTGATGTAAGCTCAGATTCAAACTTGAATTTGAATTTGAATCTAACAGCCCCTTCTTACCCCCCAGCAAATGACTTCACTAAAAGAGAATCATTATGGGATGATATAATTTCTCACTCAACCATTTTCTCATCCTCACCTTGGATTTTAAGAGGTGATTTCAACATTATCAGGTCAACAGCTGAGAATCATGGAAGTTCAAAGAAAACGACAAAGCAATGTTGGACTTTAGGAATTGCCTTTACAAATCTAATCAAAAAGATCTGAATTTCTCTGGGATGTTTCATTCATAGTCCAATAAAAGTCCAGGAGTTGCTAATATTTCTAAGAAATCAGATAGGGTCTTGATCAATGATATTTGGACCCAAACTTTTCCCTTATCTCACTGCCATTTCGATGCCCCAGGTATTTCTGACCATTGTCCCATGCTTATCAATCTTGGTAATCCTTCACCCCCAAGGAGAGTTCCATTTAGGTTTCTCAACTTATAGGCCAATAGTGATGATTTTCTACCACTTGTCCAATCAACTTGGGCATCACAGGTGGAAGGATTTACCATGTTCCAAATTGTTTCCAAGCTCAAATCCTTTAAAAAACCACTGAGATTGAAGTTAAGGGCCAAACTGAGTAAAATTCAAACTGAAGTTCAAGCTGCCAAGGATTTGTTTTCAGACTGTCAACTTGCACTTGATAAATCTCCAGATGACAGCACTCTTAGAACTCAAGAAAAACAACTGCTAACCCTTATACCAACCTTAGGAACTCAGAGGAGCTCACCTGTAGACAAAAGTCGAGAATATAATGGCTTAAAGAGGGTGATTCCAATTCTGCCTTTTTCTTTAAGTGCATCAAATCCAGATGCAACAGGAACAAAATTTCAACCATCAAAGTAGCCAATGGGGTCCTTCTTGATACTGATTATGCAATCAAAGAGGAGTTTGTTTCCCATTTTCACTCCATCCTAGGGATGAATGCTCATCACTATCCAGGTACTAACTCTCTTACTTCCCTCATTCAAGGTTCATTACCCTCACACTTTTTACCATCATTGTGTGTTGTTCCATCTAAGGAGGAGATCCAACACTGCATGTTCTCACTTAATAGTGACAAAGCTCCAAGCCCTGATGGCTATAATTCCTATTTTTTCAAGAAGACATGGTCTATTGTTGGACATGCATGATGTTACTAAGGCAATTACTGAATTTTTCACCACAGAAAAACTCCTTAAGGAGATCAATTCAACCTTTATCACACTTGTGCCTAAAATAGCTAACCCCACCTCCCCCAATGATTATAGGCCTATTTCTTGTTACTCTACTATATACAAGTGCATTTCTAAACTTCTTGCAAATAAACTCAAGCCTACCTTGCCCCATATCATTGGACCAGCCCAGTTAGCCTTTATCTGTGGAAGATAAATTGATGATAATATACTTCTAGCTCAAGAGCTGTTGAATGGTTACCATAGACAGACCAATTCACCTCGATGTGCACTCAAGATTGACATTAAAAAGGGTTTTGACTCAGTATCTTGGGAGTTTTTACTGGACTCACTCAAGTTACTTGGCTTTCCTCAAACTTTCATACATTGGATCCATGACAATATTACCACCCCAACCTTTTCCATTTCAATCAATGGAGAGCTCATTGGCCACTTCAAAAGTGTAAAGGGTCTAAGGTAAGGAGACCCACTATCATCCTTCCTGTTTGTGATTGTTATGCAAGTGTTCTCACTCATCATTGACAAATCAATAAAAGAGAAGCCTTTCAAGTTTCACTGTAGGTGCAAGAAACTATCATTATCTCATCTCATTTTTACAAATGATTTAATGCTTTTCTCTTATGGCAACCTAGACTCAGCCCAAACACTAAAGCATGCCCTTGATTCCTTTTCTACCATCTCTGGACTACAAATCAATCATGCCAAGAGTCAAGTCTATTTTTGAGATGTCAATGAAGCTATGGAGCAAAGCATCCTTGACCTTTTGGGATTTGAAAAAGGGGTACTTCCTATAAGATATTTGAGAGTATCATTGCTTACTTCCATGTTGAAAGCTGGGGATTGCAGGAATTTGATTGTCAAAATCACATTTAGGATGCCTTTGAATGAAAAATTATTATTATTATTATTATTATTATTTGGCAGTTTTGCCTTTGGTCTATGCATGCAATGACTTTGATCAATACTTCTAAGTCATAATAATGAGTAAAATCAAAGTGGAAAATTTTGAAACTAATGTCATATTCATATTCGTTTGTATAGAATTTGTGTCTTTTGAATTTCATACAAGAAAAGTAATTTTTTTATTGCAATTAAAATGTGAAAATTATGATTATTAATTTATTTTTTATATTTTTTTTTCCAGAGAATTACGTTTTCTTTGATTTCCTTTGTTTTTTCTTATAAGCTCCCAAATTTTGCGAGCAAGTTTGACAGCCGTGGTAAGACTTATAGTTTAGTGAAATAATCTATTCAATGCATGAGTATTTTTTTTTTATGAGAATAAAATTTTTAAAGGAACCCTCGCCTTGTATATGTTTTTAGTTATGTCGATATGACAATTTTTTGTTTTATTTAAAATTTCTTTTGAAAAATTAAAAATATCCTAATATTTATTTTAATTATGAATTAACTTTTTGGTTTGTATAATGTTTTCGTTTATGATATTTGTGATCGAAAGAAACAAAGTTGAGGCAAAAAAGAGTTATTCTGTTGATGTTTTATACAAGATATATATGATGAAAAAGATAATATATAGACACAACAAAGAAGTTGTATATATTATTAACACGCACCAACTTTTATTTATAAACAAAATCAGAGACAACATACCACACAGGGTTCATCATGGCCTAGTATGAACTGCAAGAGTTAAGATAATTGACAAAACAGGTTAAACAATTAATGCTGTTGGTATCGATCAAGATCTGCATAAGAGCATGTGTATATAAAATATGAATAAGCATCAAATTAATTACTACTTTCGATACAGAAATTAATGTATGTATGTATGTAGATTGTAACATAAATTGTAATATATCTAGAGACAGACTAACCAGGGTTTTGGTACAGTCTTCGCTTTCACCATGTTTCTTAAACCACTTGGAGATTCCAAATTCATCATATTCAATTTGGATGGAGTTAATTACCAAGTTATCTGAATATCTGAACACCACCATAACATATTTTAATTTTCCTTATGTCGTCGTGTTTTTCATCATCCCATGCATTTCCTACATGGCCCCCAAAGGGACCGAAAGTTTTATGATTATGCGTCATGATTTTCCTGCAGTCCACCAAACTTTGCTTGATCTATATAGAAGTTTTATATACATATATACACACACACACACACACATATAATTAAGTTCACAATATATGATAACTTTGAATCTAAAGTTGATAAGAATTGAAAAACAATATGAAATATTATTAATCAAAAGTTATATTAGGTTTTTCATTAGATGTATATTTATTTATAATAGAGAAAACCTAAAACACTAGAAGGAACTAAAAACATAAAAAAAATTAATAGCAAAATAAATAAATAAATAACACTAAAATTAAACCTAAAAATAAAGTTTCTTTAAAAATTCTGAAATAATAGAGAATAAACCTAATAAAATAAAACTACTAAATACAAAATATGAGTGCAACATTCCGAGTTCATTTAGACAACGAATAAAAATTTTGAAATATTTGACAAACTTCTTATAGAATAAAAAATTTTCATTTTGAAACTCTAAATGATAATATTTTACCAAAAAACGAATTACATCACAGCATAGCTGTGAGTCATTCTCGTTGGCCGTTTCTAGTCAAAAATATTCTCTTGCTAAAAAAAAGGACAATTCAGGATCAATACAGAAAATTTGTCTCCATTCTCGTTTGACCCACGTGCAGTCTAAAGAGGCCATAAAAGTTTTGACAATCAATTTTACATCATAGAGACACACATACTTTTAAGATGACTTCCCCATCAAGTATTCTCACGTCTATGTGTTACACTGAAACAATCTATTAATAATTTTAACCCATAATCACACCTCTCTTAGATGTGAACGTACTAACCCACTGTGCCCACTAATGACACGCGCACATATAATTAAGTGTATTACTGTAAAAATTATGGGATTTCATTTACATACATATAAATATATATATACATATACAGTAGTACTATTCAATTGCTCCTTGGAACAAGAAATTATATACTCACTTTTAATACTAACTTTAGGATCAATCATACGGTAATTAGTTAATTAACTTTTATTTTATTTATTTTAAGAAACTTACATTTTATTTCCATATTATTAAATCTCGTTAAAAAAAAAATGACAAAACTAAGAATAAAATAATCTGGCTACTTTTTTGATTGGGCTTCTCTATCCAGTAAAAAAACCCTTCCCCGTCACTACTAATTGTTTATTTAACAAATTTGCAAAGCAGCAACGAAAACTAAATAAAATTAATCAAAAAAGATAAATAAAGTGACCATTAAATAAAGATATTGATAATAATCAAAACTCAAATTTCAAGATTGATCCATGTTTTATACTCAGCTTAATAAAAATATTTTGAATTTGTTCAGCAAATTGTTTTATTCTTATTTCCTTTAATAAATTGTCTAGTTCTCTTATTTTTCTTTAACGATATTTAATAGTATGGAAATAAAATGTAAGTTTCTTAAAATAAAGAAAATAAACTAATTGCCATATGATTAGATCTTAAGGCTACAATTAAAAGTGAGTATATAATTTATTGCTTTTAAGGAGCAATTGAATACTATATATAAATATATATATATATATATATGCATGCAAGCATGGATTTGGGAAGCCTTAAATTTATACTTTTTTTGATTTTTACCTATAAAATTTTGAAATTGTCCCCACTGAAATTATGAAAAAATCACTCTATATAAATTTGGCCTCCCTCATATGAATTCCTAGATCCGTCCCTGCATGCATGGAAGAGCTCATTATCAACAAAAGATGACACCCAACAATTAATAGTTAAAAAGAATGCCATCAATATATTTAAATGAGTTGCGCTATTTCGGGGAGAGATTGAATAAACTATTTGTCATGAAAAAAGGATCGAATAGGAGTTTATTGGCACAGGAGAAAAATAAATGGCAAGAAGATAAAATAACACATACAAAACGAGACAAGGATTTACGTAGTTCGTCTATGCCTATGTCCACGGGAAGAAGACAGTACAATATTTCACTATAAAAATAAAGAGATACAATACAAAGTGGCTCACACCCAAAACCCAAATACACCCAAGCTCTCACCCACTAACTGATATTACAAACTCAATTGATGATTTCGATGATCAACAAGATGGATATATATAGCCCCAATGAGGGGTAACTGAGCTTGCCTTTCAAGCACCAAACAACAGTCATACAAAAGGATTAGCTTGCATACAGCTAGGTAGCCGAAATTGTTGACCACAGGAGTAACGTAACAAAAATCAACTGAGCAAGAGCTGTTGGTTGTGCTCTACCTTTGGAGCATCATGCCAACAAGTCTATTCATTTGAACACTCGATCACCAAGTTAGTTTTGGCGAGGGTATAAATAGAAAACCTAGGACTTAGACTCGTTAATCGATCGGGAGACTTGTCACACATCGAATTCGGACGGGATGTGAAATGAGTATAAATGAAGTAAGTATTAACCCCACCTAATAACTTAATCTTTTATATCAGATTATGAAGCATCCACCAGTTATAATTAGACATAATGAAATCCCAAAATTTTAAAAAATTCAATTGTTTCCATGTGCTAAACCCTGCCTAGATGTAGGAGTGTGTAAGTCTAAGAAGCGTTTTCCTTTTATATTTGTTCAAACATTGAAGTGTCATTGCGGATGAGGCAGCTATTTTGCCTGGGAGCGAGAATTCAATATCCTCCATAGGGAAGCATCATGCCAACAAGTACAATCCCTTTTGTTTGCATCATTCGGAAGGTAATGTGGTAAAAGAGTTGTACATAATTAAGTTCATTTTGGATGATTTTTTATGCTGAAAGTTCTAAGTCACACAGAGCAGAGCTGGAGTGCGAAAGTAATAAAATTTAATTGACACAACGTAAGGGTGGCATCCAATAAAAAGAATTGTTCTTAATGGACGAAAGCAACAAACCATCAAATATTTGTATCCACTTATTCCAAAATAATAATAATAATAAATAAATAAATAAAAACATTCTCAAGTTGAGAAAGATACGATTCAATTTGATTCAAGTGAACAATTGAAAATATAAGCGTAATGTATTATATGGGATGCATCCAAATTTCTTAGCCAAAGAGTACTCATTTTAGATTAAAGGAACTTGATTCATGTGATAGATGAAAAAATATAACCTAGTTATTGCATACATCCAAATTAATTTATTAACGAGCAAAGACAACTGGGCAATCAGGGTTGCCTTATTCAAGCTAAGGCTTAGACAAAGACTCTCTACATAAGGCCTTGATTTTTTAAATAAACTAAATGACATAATTACTTCTAAAGAGAGCAATAATATCTCTCACAAGCAGGTATCATAACTAAACAAAGGAACAGAGGGAGTTCCACAATCATGGTGATCTGGTGGCTTAGGGGGAGGCCGCAAAACAGTGGAAGGTAGATCCGCGATTCCATTCATGGATAATACGCCTGGAGGAAGGCGAGTCAATAAAGGAACATGAAATCAACTTTAAGGTGTGATGTACATCTTCTGTTGAGAGTGGGAATTAAGTCTGTACTGTTGTATGGCTATCCATAAGGTGAATGAGTGCTTAGGAATTGACGGGGAAGACCAAATTATATATATGGGGCCATGCCTGGTAGGACTAGTGATGGTTTATGGCGGTTTAGTAGCTTGATGGTGTTTACAATTGAGAACTCACTATTTGGAGAAGGTCCCCATTCCATTTGAATTTGTCATTTGCTAAATTTTAAAAATGTAGTGGGCTATTTGAACACCATGGGGTATTTGCACACTCCATGTATAGTGATTTTTTTTTTAAAAAAAAAAAAAACACTTACCAAACTCATCGGTGTAAGTATCATTACTCTTATTTTTACTCTTGAAATGTAAGAGATTGCACAATTATGGCACCACCTTGCTTGTTATATACAATAAATAGTGTCCTAATTAATATTGAAAAGAGATACACTGAAAGATAGATTTACCTCCCAAATTATTCGGGTTTATTACACTTACCAGTGTTTTGGACAATTACATCTACCTCCCTTCTAGTTTCATCCGTGTGACAAACTCCACTAATGTGTCTAGCTTAATCATATGACAAATATGTCCTCAAATTGCTATGAAGACACTTTTACTAATCCAGTTGTGAAAAAAGACAATTATACCCCCAACTAATAGCATTTTCGTCAATTAATATAATTTTCTTTAGTTGTCTTTTTTAATAACAAGAATTGAACAAAAGTGTTTTTACATCAATTTGAAGGACATATTTGTCATATAAAGCAAAAAAACTTAGCACATCAGCGATGAACATCTAAAACTATTTGTGAAATTGACGTCATAGGTCGATTTGTTACACACATGTATGATGTAACTAGAAGGAAGGTAATTGTTATGGCTCAAAACTTACGGGAGGTTAGGGCAATCAATCCTTACTATAAGGGATGTAAGTGTAACTTATCATTCAACTATTATATTGGTAGTTATTAATCTAGTTCGTGACACAAATTCAACCTCATGCAATATATACTTGATGCATCTACTTTAGTGTGTGTGTACACAATAATACCCATGATAAAACTATCATGTTGTCACCGGCGGGCACACGACACAGTACTCACCACGACACAATACTCACCATCGTTGCCAGAATTTCTCATCATCGATCTTCGGATATGGTAGCACAAAACATCCTCGCCATCATCGCCCGAGTTTCATGGACCACCATTTAGAACCTTGCTCATCAAAAACATCCTCTTCGTACAGTTCCTCTTCCTCTTCGCCAGTGTAGTTCAGTCATCCTTTTTCACCACCATTCAGTCCAGACCCAGAGTCCTTGTTTCACCACCGGTAAGTTCAGTTCTATCATCACCGAGCATTTCCATCCGTGTCATCGCTGCTTGTCGCTGCCGTTTTAACTCACTGCCAGACCTTACTCGTCAATGTAAAACGTCGTCATCCCGAGCACATCCATAAATCTGCTCGCCTCTTGCTTGTCGTTCAGTCCTTGCACGTGTGAGTTATATATTTTATAATTGGCTAATTTCGGTGTCAAACTAAGTCCAATCAAGTTGTATTTTCAAGTTTCAAATTCAAGATCAAGATCAGTTGTGGAATTGAAGAGTTATTCGTGTTTGATATACTGAGATTTAGGAAAAATGTATGAACATCACTTTAGGAAGTTGATTTAGAAGGTTAGAACACTTTTTATACATGGTATGTTTTTCAAAATTTTCAAATCAGAAAATTTTCTAAGTGTTTATTCCTTCCTATCGAAACTGACCATTGGGAACCGGTTCCAACATCTCCTACCAATTCTTGAACCTTCTGTAGATTAAGTAACTTCTTTCCTGTTTTTTTTAAACTTCCTACTTAGTATAGATTTCTTTCCAAAAGAACTATGCACGAAATTTAATTATTTATTTTCTATGTATATCTAAGTTTTTGAAAGTCTATATAAACCATGGTTTACATCTAGGTTGATATGGCTTTTTGCATTAAAACTTTTGATTCTTTAAAAGCCTATTTGAGACATATATTTTGCAGAAAATCAAATCAGATTTTTCTATTTTTATTTCTTGACCACGCACATAAACACAAGAGTGATTTTAGGGTGTCATTCAATTTCTGATCATGTTCAAAGTTTATTAAATATTGTATCGACAACAATTAGAGAAAAGCAGATCTATTTCTTCTATATCAAATTCAGATCTTGAAGGAAAGGGGTGAAGCAATCACACTTTGGAAGAGCCAAAGCATTCGAGGAGTATGTGTTGCTTGATCTACTAGCAATCCTTAATTCTACAGAGATCAAGAGTAAACCTGGAGTCAAGAACTGTTAGATGGGACATCACAAAGCCAGATGATTGGCAACAATTGATTTTTGGTAGAATGATAGGGTGTGAGGCTAAGTCAAAGTCCATTATATTTTATTTCAAACATAGTGGATTGTTTTGCTTTAGACTACATAGTTCACAAGGTTTTTCCCACAACAATTGGTCTATTTTACCAATTGGAGTTTCCTCGCTAAAAATCCTGCTGTCATCTTTCAAACTCTAGTTACTTTACTTGCTTTTATTTTGCATGTGATTAATTAATTATTTGCTAAATTAAGTAAAGCTAATTAAAATCGAAAGACACGTATTTAATATTTTCTATACAAAAATTTAAACTTTCCATAATATCTTCCGCTGCACAAACTCATAGCACGCCGTTCAGATCGTACGCCATGGGCCTTGTTCAGACCTTGATCACCTGTAATACGTCATTCTTGCTCGCCGACCACAGACCTGACCTCCTGTTCACCGTTGATCAGTCATTGCTCACCAGTCTAGCAATCCTCCTTGCTTCCCGTGGAGCAGTTCATCTTTACTCACCATCGTTCTTCGTCCTCCCCAATAAGAGCAGTCCGGTGAGCAGTCCGTTCATCTTTGAGCTTATTAAGTCTCTCCACAAGTTCCCTCGCCAAGCAAACAAGCACCAGTGAAGCAAAAGAAAACTCTATCTGTGTTAGCTACCAAGGCATGTAACTTCATCATCAAGCCATATGTGAAATGGGTTTGAACGCTGCTAGTTTTCCTATTGGGTCTTTAATGCGCAAATGACAATATGGTAATGAAGCTTACTGGTTTAGACAATGAATCCCATTGGAGTTAATGGAGTTGATGAAACTTTGTGTTGATATAGTTTTGGATTGAGAATATGGTGAAGGGCAATTACAAAATATGCAATTTTGAATTTTAAGGTTTTAAATTAGTCATGTGCATAGCACATGACCAACTAATGGCCATTCTTTATCGGAAGTCTGACGGAGGTGTTAGCTGCAACATTTTAATATTTAGTAAGGATTTATATACACCAAAACTACGAGAATCAATTTTTCTTCGTCAATATTTTCAATTCTTTTCAAAGCTAATTTTTGGAAGAAATATATTGAATACTTTGATTCTATTTGGGAAACATATAGATTAGATGAAATATTAAATATATAGATATAAACTTTTTCATTTAGTAAGTGATAATTAATTAAAAGTATTAGCATATATGATATTATTGTTGTTATTGACAGTCTCACAAAACTTTATTATATCTTCATTATATCTTCCTTCCCAATATTCCTAGGTCTTGCCAATAATGATTGTTATATAATTCTAGATATTTTTATTGCAAACACTATTTTATAATATTTTTAGGTGTGTGATAAGCACTGAAAAGTGCGCATTTAAACCCTTTAAGCTTGAACGTTCTAGTACCTTATCATATCTTATTTTTCTGTTTTAGTCTAATTTCATGTTATTTCCCTTTTCAGGCACTTATCCCCAAAATAAGTTAATCCAGCTGAATTAGAGCATAAAAGATGCAATCTCAAGCTCAATAGAAGAAATGAGCAAAGTGGAAGCAAGTTGGTAAAAGGAAGCCCATTCGATCGATCGAACAGATCTCAGATCAATCTCACATTGATCGTTCCAACAATGCCAAGATGGATCGAGCCTTTTGTCCTTATCCTCAGCAAAATGCCTTCTTCGATCGATCCAACAATTCTTCGATCGATCGAGCATCTTTGATCTTATTCGCAGTTACCACTTTTGTCCTCTTTCCAAAAATATCTCAGCCTTGTCTTTATTCCAAAAAGGCGCCACCATGGTTCGATCGATCTAACCAACCTTGAGATCGATCGAACTGCCTCGAGTTACATGAAAAATTGATTTCAAGCCAAATTAAATATGTGCTCACAGTGCAATCATTGGGAGGTCCTAATGCACGAGGTCTAACCATTGGGTGTGATATTTGAGTTACCTATATAAGGATTTTGGCTATTTTGAGTAAAAAGGGGGTGGGATTAAAGAAACTTGGTTAGAGATTAGAGAGAGAATACTCAAACTAGGAAAATTCTTCATCTCTTCTAGAGTTTCCACCAAGGAAGAAGAAGAAGATTTTTAGCATGGAGATTGCCTAATGACAACATCAATGAGTGGCTAAACATCTTCTTGGAGCTAGAGCTAGCCCTAAGCATGCCTCATAGACTTTGATGTTTTGTAATTAATGGGGATTAGTGTTGTAATTCTTGTCTTGACCTTTGACATATATATAAATCTTGTTTCTACCATGATTTGTGTAGTTTAATACTTCCAATTGATCATTTCATTCTATTCATATGTCTATATATAATAGAATAAATGTTCATGTGTTTATCTCTAGGTTTTATGATATTGATGCATGTCTATGTGTGTTGATACTATGAATCTAGTGATGGTCAAGGCATGGTGCTTAATGGAATACTCTTGTAGTTTATTTGATGGTTCATACACATTTCTTGTTGGATTGTGCCTCTTTCTTAGTTTAATTAGTTTAATTTTCATGTCCCTAGCTTAGTTGTAGTGTAGTTGCTTTACTTTTTTAGATGGGAGGACAATCTATGCTTATTGTTTGATATTCCATACTTATGAATGCAAGTAGTATATTTCTCTAATTTAATGATGTATGTTGGTTGTTGACGTAAAGGAATGAATAATGGCTCAATTTGATATGTTGTGTTATTCACTAGTTTGTCTAGACAATATATACTTATCTAGTCATCCATGCTTGTTGATTCAATCAATGACACACACACTAGTATTGCAATACATAATTCCCCTCATCCATCAAACATTGAATGCTTAGGAAGGTAATGTTTAGTGGTGACCTCTAAGTCTCAAGACCTCTCTCTCATTCTCTACACTTTACTCAATTTAGTTGTTCTGTATTGCATTTGTCTAGTTTAATTTGTAGTTTAACTCAACCAACAACCCATCTTTTAATCACTCGACCTACAATCCAATATTGTTTCCGCACAAATACTACCCTCTTTCCCTCGGGACGATTCCTACGCACCCTAGCTATATTAGTAGTTAGAATTAGTAGTGACATTTTCTAAATTTAAACTTAGCCACACTATACACTTCTGCAAGCAATTGCGTGCTTTGGTCCTGACCACACCAAGTTTTAGCGCCGTTGACGGGGATAAAGGTAACGCCGTATTTTGGAAATAATTAGGAATTAGTACTCTTATGATCGTATCTTTATTTTATTTTATTTTGGCTACTTATTGTGTTTATTCTTAATTGGCTAGGTGCATTGAGCCAAGGAAAGTGAAGTAACGAAAAATTCTAAAGCAAGAAACAAGCAAATCTAAGCAAAAGCATAAAAAGCTCAAAAATCTAAAAAAATTTGCAAAGCAAAGCAAAAAAATTGAAAACAATTTGAAGTTGCTTAAAGACCCTTTGTAAGCCTTTCTAAACTCTTTCTCTAGTTAAATCGTGAACCCGCGTAGAGGCAATTTACTTTCATTGTATATTGTTCAAAGCATGGGAGTATGGGATAAATATATGTGGAGGTTTGTTGATTGATTTGTTATGGAGGTGAAGTGATTATTATTTGCTACGTGCTTGTTGTTAGTTGTTGCTTTGTTTGTGCATAAATGGTCGTAGGTCGTTAAATCCTACTCTTATCTCACTTGATTTTCATGTCGGATTAGTTGTTTGTAATCCTAGGGGAAGGGGTAGCTCTTATCACTCCATTTCATCAATGGAGGACATCAATAAGGACCATGTGGAGAACCTTGGTCACATAGACCAACAAAGTATCCTCCACCCTAATGTACATTATGACAACATCCAAGTATCATTAGGCATGCCAAGGCGTTTCATTCCACCATAACAACAAGGCCAAGTTCTATTAAGAATGCCTCGGCCAATTTTTGTTCCACCCCCACCTCCCGTTGCTCAAGTGAATCATAGTGCTCGTGTAGAGCCACCAATTGTGAATCATTCTCTTGCTTTAAGAGATCGATATGTGCCAAATGAATATAATGCACCTACATGCATTCAATTGCCCCCATTTAGAGCACACCACTATGAAATTAAACCACAAACCATTCAAATGCTTCCCAACTATCATGGACTTTCAAGTGAAGAACCTTATAAGCATTTGGATGAGTTTCTTGAAGTGTGTTCCACCATGAAATATACGGGTATGCCAGAAGAAGTTTTGAGACTTAAACTTTTTCCTTTCACCCTTAAAGATAAGGCAAAATATTGGTTCAACAATCTTAGACCTTTTTCGATAACTTCTTGGGCAGAGTAACAAGAGTTCTTGAAGAAATATTATCCAGTTTCAAAAACCAATGCAATGAGAACCTCAATTAGAGAATTTTCTCAAGGTGATGGGGAATTTTTTCACGAGGCATGGGATCGCCTCAATGACTTGCTTAGGAAGTATCCACATCACGACATTCCTAAATGGCAATTGGTGCAAATTTTTTTGAAAGTTTGTCAAATAATTTTAAAGGAATGGCAGATGCTTCCATGGGTGGTTCATATCTTGATAGGCATAAGGATGATGTCTGGCGATTATATGAAAGCATGAGTGAGAATTCAATGCATAAATCTTTGTTATCTAAAAATGGTAGAAATCTAGGTAGAAGGAAGAATGTCGGCTTATATCAAGTTGACAATTCCAATGACATAGCCGTCGAAGTCAAGTCTTTATCTCAAAGGTTTGATCAATTTTTTATCAACCAAAATTCGATGAATCAAGTGTCTTCCTCTCCTAACCATTCTAATCACAATTCTAATGAAACTTGCATGACTTGTTCTAGTGTCTTACATTCTACTTCCAATTGTCCCCATGGACATGTGCAAAGTGAGCACCATGAGCAACTGAATGTTGCATTTTTCAACCAAGGGAATAATCCCTATGGCACACATTACAATCCCGGGTGGAGGAACCATCCAAACTTCTCTTGGAAAAGCCAAGGGAAAGGGTCAAACCCTCCCCAAGGTGGTTTTCAAGGCAAGTATGTTTCACCCCCAATGCAAAGCCAAGGTTCCCAAGGTTTTATATCTTTTCAATCATCACATGGAAATCAATTTTCTAACTGTCATTTTCCTAATCAATCATCTTATTCTTAAGGAAATTCTAGGAGTCCCGTTTTTGCGGAAAAAGTGTTGACCGCTTTGGGTACTTTAAAGGCAAATACCCAATTGCTTCATTCTCATTCCCAATCCATTACAAAGCTAGAAACCTAAGAAGGGCAAATAGCTAGCACGTTGAATGCTAGGGAAAAAGAGAAAATACATTTGAATCCACTAAAGCAACAATTCGTTGTGGAGACCAATTCCTCATCGGAAGGTCACACGATTGAGCATGTTAATGCAGTGTCAACCCTGAGGAGTGGAAGAGTGATTAACAATCAAGTTGGAGTTCACAATGAAGAGAGTGAACCGGTGCAACCAAAAATTGAAACTCGTCCCGTTTCACATCCTATTCCTTCTTCGTTGCATGTGCATGAAACAATTGTTGAGAAAGCTTTGAAAAATGATTTGAAAAATTCCTGTATAGAAAGTGATTCTCAAAAGAATTTTGAAAAAGATTTTGAGCCAAAAACTCCATTTTTAGATGCCTTAAAAAGATCCATTTCTCTTGAAAAGCAAAAGACCAAGGCCAATGAAATAATTGAAATGTTTAGGCAAGTGAAGATTAATCTTCCTCTCTTGGATGCAATTAAACAAATTCCAGCTTACGCTAAGTTCTTGAAAGATCTTTGCACCCAAAAGAGGAAGAACAAAAGCCAAGCACCAAAGAAAGTTCTCTTGACCGAGCAAGTGAACTCAATATTGCAACATAACACACTTCCAAAATTCAAAGACCCCGGTTCACTTACCACTTCTTGCATCATTGGTGACCATGTCATTAACCGGGCTCTTCTAGATTTAGAAGCAAGTGTTAACCTTCTTCTATATTCGGTATATGTCAAATTGGGCTTAGGTGATTTAAAATTGACGTCGGTGGTTTTGCAACTAGCCGACTGATCCATCAAAAACCCCCGAGGTATTATTGAGGATGCTTTGATCAAAATTGACAAGTTCTTTTTCCCGGTCGATTTCGTTGTCATTGATACGGAACCGATCCCAAATCCCAAGAGCCAAATTCCTGTTATCCTTGGACGTCCCTTCTTGGCAACCTCTAATGCCAACATCAATTGTAGGACGAGGATAATGAAAATTTCATTTAGGCATATGAAGGTGAAATTGAACATATTCAATCCAACCCCGAATTCAATGGACAATCATAAAGAGGTGTGTGTTATGGTAAAGTGTCTTGAGAATGAAATTAAAAAATTTGAGTCTTTGCTTCAGGTTGAAAACTTCAATGATTTGCCTTCCAGAATGTTTTCAAAGAAAAAAAATTTAAAACCAAGTGTTGTAAGGACATAGAAGCCCAAAGATTTGTTTGACAAAGGACCATTACCTCCATTTGAATCCAATCCAACAAGTTTCCTAGGGAATAGTTTGTTAGGTGGGGTTCAAAAATCATTTCACCCTATCAAGGAGGGGATACACAACAAGATATTTGATCTAAGCTAAAAGAGCCCAACGTCTTGCTAGAGACATTAAACACTAGTGATTCGTAGGGTTTACGACCCTATTCCTCCCTCATTTTTATTTTACTTTCATTTCTTGCGTCGTCTAGATATGTTGTGGGATCATAAACATTGTTTGGGACTTTAATAAAGAATGCTTGTACTTTTATTTTCAAATTAGGCATTTAGTGCCTGTTCGATCGATCACAAAAGGAAGTTCGATTGATCGAACATCATCTCTGCATACTTCCATCTCTCTGTTCCATCGTGCAAAATTTTTTAACATATTTCACCTCTCTGTGTATCATGCGAATTTTCCTCTCAGATCGATCTAAGCATTATTCGATCGATCCAACTTTCCCTTGGATCGATCTCAGTTCTATACTTGGAAATTTTTTTGAAACTTTGAAAAATGCCTCTCTGTGTATCGGTCGAAGATCCCTGCAGGTTTAAACCTGTTCGATCGAAGTTCGATCGATCAATGTTTGATCGATCTGTGTTCTCCTGTTTGACTTTGACTTTTTCAATTTCAAATTTCAAAAATCCAAAAATATTTTTCAAAAACAAAAACATTTGCCAAAAAAAAAAAAAAAAAATCAATCAATCAATCTTTCAATGCAACATTCCGTCTTGCTAGAGACGTTAAACTTAGCACTTATCTTACATACCTTTTACATTTTTGTTTTTCTCAGTTTCTAAAAAAAAATAAAAAAAATAAAAAAAAAAAAACATAAAAACTTTTTACCATTGTGCCATTGTATGCATTCATGCTTCTATGCTTGGTGTAGGGCTTACTCTCTTATCTCTTCCACCTTGTGTTATTTTGCTTTAGAGTATATCATTTCATTTACCTCTTATTCCATTTGATATTTGATATGAGTTTGCTAGTGTGGTTATTCAAGTAAGTTGTTGATTCCAAGTTTGGGGTTGCACTTTTTCCTCATGGATCATTGCCGGGCTTCATGTCTTTACCACCACTGTATACTCTTTTCATCTTTTTCATTGTTCTCATTACACATTAAGGATAATGTGTGATTTAAGTTTGGGGCTAAGGTGACTTTGTTGCATTCTATTTAAGTTGAGCTTTAAATACATAATTGAGATTTGAGAATATTGCTTAGAATTTAAAAATTGCTTGACTTGAGAGCCCAGTACTCCTTGTATGCCTTGTGGATGCCATTTAGGAGTAAATTTTTTGAAAGATTGATTTCATTCTTGCATTTATGGTTCACATCATCCTGATTTTGTGATTGTTTTGAGATTCAGTCTAAGATTCTACACTAGTACAGGTGCACACTAGTATTCATTTATGAGGTACATGCTTTGTTGATTATTGATTTGGTTATATCCCAATTGAGCTAGTAGTGCATTGAAAGCTTTCATCTTAACAAAAGTGGATAAAAAACCCTTTTCATTGAATAGCCAGGATTCTAGCCTTATCAAACACTGAACTTCTCACGCCAAAAGGTGGAGGGCCCAAACTCTAGGTTAATAATTTAACTTGCTAAAAAAATAAATAAATAAATTTGGAAGAAGAAAAAGAAGTTGCAAAAGTAACAAAAAAGGTGAGGACTTCTTCCAAAAGTTGGGAAGTGGGAAATAATTAGATAGAAGTTGTTTTGATTTGTAGCCTAGTTAATTTGAGTTTGTAAGTCCTTAGGGGTGTTTTAACACCTAATGCCCTAAAGCCGTCTGGTTTGGGAATCATTGACCTAACGATCAACCTCATGGATCGCTAAAAAGCTTAATAGATCACTACATTGCACCATGCTTCCATCTTTGATCCTTAGGGATAGAAAAAATAAATAAATAAATAAAAATAAAAATAAGCCTACCTAGTTGAATAAAGCTTTAATAAAAGGTTCACTCTTTGTTTTGATGATCGGTACTAGATTTGTGTGCTAGTTTGAGGGTAAGGATGTGATCATTTCTTTAGTTGGCTTAGATAATAACATATTTGATGCCAGTTCACTCAAAAAGGATTCTAGAGTTGTTTTCATTTGCATGATAATTTTCTTGATGTGTGGAGGACCATGTTTGTTTGCTTGATGTTAAGATTTTAAGAAATTGCTTGGAAATGGTTGAAAAATTGCATACTTGAGGTAGTTTTCTCCCAATGCTTGTTTGAAATATTGGTGCCTCTTTTGTGAGAATGAGCTTAATGTTTGTGGGTATCATTTTTAGAAATCCTCACGAGACTTCACTCTTCCACTAGGGGTTTAAAAGGCATATTGTATGCACTAAATGCAATCGTGTCCCCTACAAAAGTGGCGTTATCCATTTATTGCTTTCTGAATCATAGTTGTATAGTTAGTTATTTCATTCATTTACTTTATAGTTCATTACTAGGGACTAGCAATATTTAAGTTTGGGGGTGTGATGAGCACTGAAAAGTACGGATTTAAACCCCTTAAGCTTGAACATTCTAGTACCTTATCCTATCTTATTTTCCCGTTTTAGTCTAATTTCATATTATTTCCCTTTTCAGGCACTTATCCCCAAAATAAGTTAATTTAGCTGAATTAGAGCATAAAAGATGCAATCTCAAGCTCAGTGGAAGAAAGGAGCAAAGTAGAAGCAAGTTGATGAAAGGAAGCCCCTTCGATCGATTGAACAAATCTCAGAACGATCTCACATTCATCGTTCCAACAATGCCAAGATGGATCGAACCTTTTGTCCTTATCCTCAGTAAAATGCCTTTTTCGATCGATTTAATAATTCTTCGATTGATCGAACATCTTTGATCTTATCCATACTACCACTCTTGTCCTCTTCCCAAAAATATCTCAGCCTTGTCTTTATTCCAAAAGACGCCGCCATGGTTCAATCGATCGAACCAACCTTGAGATCGATCGAACTACTTCGAGTTGCGTGAAAAGTTAATTTTAAGCCAAATTAAATGTGTGTTCGTAGTGCAATCATTGGAAGGTCCTAGTACACGAGGTTTAACCATTGGGTGTGACATTTGAGCTACCTATATAAGGATTTTGGCTATTTTGAGTAAAAAGGGGGGGGGGGGGGGTGAGATTAGAGAGACTTGGTTAAAGATTAGAGAAAGAATACTCAAATTGGGAAAGTTCTTCATCTCTTCTAGGGTTTCCACCAAGGAGGAAGAAGAAGATTTCTAGCATGGAGATAGACCTTGAGGGTTGGATGACAACATCAATGAGTGGCTAAACATTTTCTTGGGACTATAACTAGCCCTAAGCATGCCTCTTAGACTTTGATATTTTGTAATTAATGGGGATTAGTGTTGTAATTCTTGTCTTGACCTTTGACATATATATAAATCTTGTTTCTACCATAATTTGTATAGTTTAATACTTCCAATTGATCATTTCATTCTATTCATATGTCTATGTATGCTAGAATAGATGTCCATGTGTTTATCTCTAGGTTTTGTGATATTGATGCATGTCGTTGTGTATTGATGCTATGAATCTAGTGATGGTCAAGGCATAGTGCTTAAATGGAATACTCTTGTGGTTTGTTTGATGGTTCATACTCATTTCTTGATGGATTGTGCCTCTTCCTTAGTTTAATTAGTTTAATTTTCATGTTCCTAACTTAGTTGTAGTGTAGTTGCTTTACTTTTTTAGATGGGAGGACAATCCATGCTTGTTGTTTGATGTTCCATACTTATGAATGCAAGTAGTATATTTCTCTAATTTAATGATGTGTGTTGATTGTGGACTTAAAGGAAGGAATAATGGCTCAATTTGATATGTTGTGTTATTCAGTAGTTTGTCTAAACAATATATACTTATCTAGTCGTCCATGCTTGTTGATTCAATCAATGACAGATACACTAGTATTGCAACATATAATTCCCCTCATCCATCAAACATTGAATGTCTAGGTTGGTAATATTTAGTGGTGACCTCAAAGTCCTAAGACTTCTTTCTCATTCTCCACACTTTACTCAATTTAATTGTTCTATATTGCATTTGTCTAGTTTAATTTGTAGTTTAACTCAACCAATAACCCATATTTTGATCACTCGACCTACTAATCCAACATTGTTTCCACACAAATACTGCCCTCTTTCCCTTGGGACGATCCCTACTCACCCTAGCTATATTAGTCGTTAGAGGTAGTAGTGGCATTTTCTAAATTTAAACTTGGCCACACTACACACTTTTGCAAGCAATTGCGTGCTTTGGTCCTGACCACACCTATGCGTGCAGTTGAATTTACTTGTGGCCTGAAAAGTTCGACCGACCACACTTTTTCTAATAGTAGTACAATTTCATGTTTTAGTAAGTTTTTCTTCCTTTTTGAACCTAACCTCTTAGAGACAACATTGCAAATAAGAAGTCCTGCTTTTAGCCCGATAAATAAAAACCTATTACTTCACCAAGTCTGTGTAGGTATTTATGTGTCAAATATAATGGGACCCATATTAAAATATAAGGTAATTAACTATTTAAAATGTTGTATCCTTTTTTTAGGTTTCATCTTAATCTATTGTCTTTGTTGGTAATAAAGTTTCAATCATACACCATGTATATCAAATTATGTATCTATTATATATATACATCACATTGCATCTCTGTAAGAACTCTTAAAATACTTAAGACATTCGATTGTGTATCCCTAGTTATATATAAAATATTTTATCTTTGATCATTAATATACATCATTATTTTGATAAGAATTTGTTAATTGCTATAATGATCAATGATTCCTAAAAACAAAAATATGGGGAGGAATTTTTTTAAAAAAATTGCAAAGTATTGAAAAATTGTAAAAAAACATTGTAATTTTTGTTGTAGATTTGTACAAATCAAATTCTTATATTTGAGTATCATGAAACTTACTTGACGTGAAAACAAAAAAAAAAAAATAAATAAAAATAAAGAAGAAGGTGATACAACCATAAATAGAAAACTAAAAAGATAAGAAAATGGGCTATGAAAAACTGAAAAATAAGGAAGGGAAAAGAGATTTTATGGAAACAAACAAGAGTAGTAATGATGCCTATTTATTGAAATATATATTATATATATGTATAATATATATATATATGTTTTCCCTTCTTTCCTCCTTGATTTACTCTATTATATATGTTTCCCTTCTTTCCTTATATATATGTATAATATATTATATATATATTATATATATATATTATATTCGCTTTCCTTTCTTTCCTCATTGATTTATTCCTTTTGTCAACTTTATTTCCTATATATTGTGTATCAATACAATGTGAACATATCAAAAAAGTAATAAGAGAAATGTAGCCTCAGTGGCTCTTGATACATGGATGTAGGCCTTAGTGTTGAACCATGTATATATTGTATTCTTAATCTTTCTCTATTTCATCTTCTTATTTTACATCTTATATTTTCGCATCATAAAGTTAACATGGTATCAGAGCAACAATCCTAGATCATTTGCACCAAAGTTGCCATTTTTTTCCCCCCTTTCCTTTACTGATTTGCAGAGAGGAGAAGACCAGCAAAATCTAATCCGTTTCTGGTTCAGATCTCTCTGTGTTTTCCTTTTTCGATCAACTACGCGCTTCCAAGCATCGTCTCGCACCGTCACGCTCCGACGCTCTTGCGAAGTAGATCTGACTCGCGTATTACTGCCCACGCGCCTATGCGCTCTTCCTTCACCGACGGTAATCAACCCTCCGAAGCGGTGACAGACTCACCATCGTTTCAGTTCCTGGTCAGAGAAAGGCTGTTTATGTTCTTTCCAGCCTATTATTGATTACCAGCTTAGTTCCAGCCTTTTACCGACTTTGTTCCGGATCTTTTTCATTTCTCAGATGGATTACCCGGATGTCTCCCAGTGTTGCTCTGACCCATTTCTCGGCGTTGTTCTGACTATTTCCCTACATTGTTCCGATTATTTTCCGTCATTGTTTCGGCCATTTCCCCCTCGTTGTTCCGGCTATTTCCCTGGCGTTGGTCCGGCCTTTCGGATGCTTTTTGCTCCACCACCGTTTTCAAGATTTCATCTCCAAACTCAAGTTGGGTTCAAGAAATTCATGGCCATCTTGAGTTTACGGGAGAATATTGAAATATATATTATATTCGTTTTCCCTTCTTCCTCCTTGATTTACTCGATTATATATATGTTTCCCTTCTTTCCTTATATATATGTATAATATATTATATATATTCTACATATATATTATATTCGCTTTCCTTTCTTTCCTCCTTGATTTATTCCTTTTGTCAACTTTATTTCCTATATATTGTGTATCAATACAATGTAAACATATCAAGAAAGCAATAACAGAAATGTAGCCTCAGTGGCTCTTGATCCATGGATGTAGGCCTTAGTGTTGAACCATGTATATACTGTGTTCTTTGTCTTTCTCTATTTCATCTTCTTATTTTACATCTTATATTTTCGCATCATAAAGTTAACACTATTTAAGTTAAAATTTTAGAATAACCACATCATATTTTATCTCTGTCGATTTTAAGTCTGGATATTAAAGCCGTCAATAATATGATTTTCCATAACAAAGTCTTCGTAGCAATTTGAAAGACATATAGGTAACCAAGTGCAACTGGTCGCATAGTAGCTGATTTGTTTTTACTTGCCTGGAAATATATCATAGTACTCATGGACCAAATAAATTGAAAGAACACTTATAATTAGGGGCAGACTAGCAGGAGATATGGCCCTCCAAACTTTCTTAAAAAATTTCATTTATATCCTTAAATATTAATTACTTTGTAGGTATTATCCTTAAAATTCATTAAAAATTTCAATTGGCCCCCATTTTTTTTCAAAACACTTATCTATCGACCCAAAATAGAGAATTTGAAATAAATTTAGTTTATGTCTCCTTGAAATTTAGTAATTTTTCAATTTGAACTCTTTTAACTATATTTTTAAAAGCTCAAATTTAAGAATTTTACAATTGATGTATAAAATTTTCTAACTTTACTTACATAGTACAAACCTGACCCCCCAACCTCAAATTTCTAGCTCCGCCCCTACTTATAATTAAGTTAGACTTTCACCTATATTTACATAATCTTCTGGTGCTTGACCATTAGTTGAATTCAATAATTATCTTGAAGGGTTATAATTTAAGTTCATAGAAGAAGGGATTAAACTTTATTAAATCAAATGATCTTGACTATACTTTAATAGTTATTATATTATTTCAATTCATAAAATACATTGTTGTTATAAAATGAAATGGACGGTTGGACACACAATAAATATTTGTAACGAGCATTTTGAAAAGAAAAAAAAAGAAAAAAGAAAAAGAAATGATAGATCCTTAGACCTAATTTGCCGATTTATCCTTCGAATCATTCAGAATCCAAAAAACACACCTTTTTCTCTCTTTTCGATTCTCTCACCACAATCTATACCATCGTTGTCGTCAACTGTACCTTACCTGTAAACCCAAACGAGACGTGAATGCTATGAGAATCAGGGAATGAATGGCGTACCACGCCTGGTTCTTCAAACCGTGTCTGTTCAACCATCAATCGAAGTTACGACGGCGGGAGTGGCTGCAAACCAAAGAGATAAAAAAAAGCCATCAGATCTGAGTACACCAGGTCTAAACTCGGCTCTCCGTCGACTGCGAACCGCTCCAATGACTTCAAAGCTTAGAGCACGTGGTCCAATAACTTGTTTGGGCCATCATCAGCGGTGATAACTAGCTTCTCCATCAACTTCTTCTTAACGAAGCTCTGATCCAGTGCAAGGTTGTTAAAATCGGGATTCTACGCAGTATCGTTTTGGACTTCGTAGAATCAGAATTGTAGAATCGGATCGTGAATCGTAAGATTCTACCAAATTGTAAAAAAATAATTGAAACTAACTTCTTAAACAATAAGATCTGTAAAATATAACAAAAATGAGGCCAAAACACACAATATTAGATATCCATGAGTTCACAAATCTCAAATCCTAACAATATTTCAAAGTTCGAATATAAATAAAAGAGAATGTAGCTCAAAATAACACGAGTTTATAAATCTCAAATCTTAACTCATCCATCTCCAAAGTTAGAAACTAAAATTACATATCAAAAGGAATTTTTTTTATTTTTTTTAACTCTATGCAATTTCCTTTCTTTTTTTTTTTTTTTCGAAAAGTGAAGAAATAAAAAGACCTTTTTGTCCACCAATCCAAGTGTTACAGTGTATGTGACCTTATTAGTCACAAGTATAAAATTAATCAAGAGTTAGCACAACAAAATTAATGAACCACATGTTAACTCGATCTCATTATATTATCAGTTTAGACTACAAGGTTATACCTTGGCTAGCATATCTGGCAAGTCTTTTAAGCTTTTAAATTATTTTTAATTTTTAATATATATGATAAACCTTCAAAAAAAAAAAAAAAAAAATAGTCAAATGAAAATATTGATCATGAAACCAAAATTTGCCTAAACCTGTTAGTCACGAGTATGCATCCTTGAGATATAATTGATCATTTTAATTTTTTATAATTAAACACAAAAATATATTATGGAACATCGACATGCATGGTAAAAATAATTGATATATATACATATATATATTTCTTTTTCTGCCACTAATGAAAAATAATTTATATTTTATAGAATAAATATTTAACTTTGTATATTATACTTGGGTCAGGCCTCTTTTATTTTGTAGCCTAGAAGAAACCAACCAAAAAATGAAAAAAAGCCCAAAAATAAAGGCCCAAACAACCAATTTTGTAGAATCGGTAGAATTGTGTAGAATCGTATGATCCTACCCCGATTCTACGATTCTACTCCCGATTCTACCGATTCTACTCTCGATTCTACTAAATGAGCGATTCTATTACGATTTGACTCGATTTTGAGTTCTGAGTCGTAGAATCGTGCTATTCTACGACTCAGAATCATGATTTTGATAACCATGATCCAGTGAAAGCTTAGCTAATGAAGTCGACTGCAAAGGCAAATGAGATCACTTGGGACTGACACTGTGGTCTTGGGGTTTAAAGCTTCGGATTGAGAAGAACTGGTTGGATATGTTGTGCGGTGTTGTCATCATAGTCAATTTTTTTTTTTTTTTTTTTTTTAAGTATTATAATGTAAGCATAGTCTATTTACTTTAAGAGTGAAGTGGTGAACTGGACCATTTTGGGAAAGTAAAAAATATCTCTCAATGTTGATTTTAGCAATAAAGTTAGAAAGACAATACTTAGGTTCTCCTCTTGGAGGATAAGGTTCATCCTCCGTGTTGATGTGGCCCATATATATATATAAAAAGGTAAAAAGGGTTACAAGCTAGATTAGTAAATTCAGAGAGTCGAAGGCTGGCACTCCAAAATTCACCGGAGACAATTGAGGCATCTATTGTCCAATATAATTTAGACACATATTTAATATTCTAAAATTTCTGAAAATAATTATTACCCATTTTCTTACGGGTTTAAATAGAATCCTAAAGTTTTTTTTTTCTTTTTTTCTTTTTCCATTCAAAAAGAATCACAATTGTTTTTGTACCCAACCTCCATTTGAAATTGAAAATTTACTAAATTAATTTTAAAAATGTACTATATGCAGTGTGGAATAGGGAATGAATAAGAACTTAAAATATTATATGGAAATATGATGTTAACCTATATTTGGTGGAAAATATGAAAAAGAAAGATTAAAAGTTTGTGAATATTATAAATTTCGATTGGTGTAGTTCTGTAGGTTTGTATATTGTTTTACATATTGAATAAATGTTGACTATTTGATTGATGCAGATAGACTCGGGTTTGAGATGGAGGTTGGGTATGGATATTTGCGAGGAGAGAGAGGATGGAGGTTGGGTATGGAGATTTGTGGGGAAAGAGTGGGGGGGAAGGTAGAGAAGAGAGTTGTGCTAAAAGATGGATTCTAAAAAATTTTAATAGGGAAAGAAAAAACCAAATTGGGTTTGAGTTTAACCTATAAGAAGTTGGATAATAACCATTATTAAAAAATTTAAAAATTTGGATATGTATCTAAATTGTATTAGACCACATCAATTGGAATGATAAAGTTTATCCTCCCAAGGAAGGACCCAAGTATTGTAAGTTAGCCTAGTTTTCATGGTCGGAGAGGATCCAGATTCTATTTTCATTAGGTCAAATTCTAGGCTTGTTTACTCTGTTTAAGTGGGTCGGGTGCTTCGCGGTCCGATTTAAAAGTTTAAACTATTAGGTGGGACTAACTCCTAATCCATATATACACATTCACTTTTTTCATCCGGATCCAATCACAACGCCCTCGTTGCGGTCAGGCCACCCTGCCTACCCAGGGTGGCACAACCGGACACATTCGGGCTAGGTGCTTGGCGTGGCATCGTATCAATGACGGGTTTGGCTATGATACCAACTGAAACGAGCTGAGTGCTTCGCGATCCAACCCAAAAGTTTAAATTTTTAGGTGAACCCAACACCCAACCTAGATATACCCATCCATTTTTCAATTCGAGTCCGTTGTGGGACAAGTCCCCCTTGTAACATCTTGTGGACTATGGTAGTTAGTTTTTCATGTTATTTGCAAGTTTCTGGAGGAAGTTCTATTTATAACGTTATCAAAATAACATGAATTATTTAAAAATTTTGTAATATTAAATATATATATATATATATGTATGTATACATATATATTTTCTTCTTTGAGAACTTAACATGTTCACAACCAACCAATTTATTATAAGGAACACAAGAGGTGACACAATTACATAACTAACCCAAAGTTTGAGGCTTAGCACACAAAACAACATAAAAATTATTCGAAATCACACACACATAGACACAAGTTTGTGTTACTTTAACACTTACACCAAGCTTTAAGGACATCGTAGAGCATCCATTATTGTAGTTGCATCGAATGCAAATGCAGTTAAATTATTATAAATATTAAAAGACTAGTAAAGGGTGGACAACGATTTTGATCATTGTCTAAATTTTATCTTCACTTGCCAAGGATGGTACCAAATTGGGGAATGGTGCAACATGAGCTCCAATTGAAGTAAGATAGTCGTGAGACCTTCCATGAAATCCGATGATCATGCCACCAATGGATGGGAATTGAAATTTCTCTCCATCCTCCACGCCAAACGGTCCATACGTTTTTTTGTTGCTTTGAAATCCAAGCGACTGGAACACAACCATGTTTCCTACTTGGCCGTAGTACCCCCAAACTGAAAGCAAAAATTCATCCGAGTCTAGTTTGACCTACATAAGTTACATTGGTAAAAAAGGGGGGATAAGTATATATGCATACCACTCATATTTGCATAAATGAAAGCTTGAGTATTAAAATCTTCAACAAAGAAGAGGAAAATTTTGTTATCATCAAAATGTATCAAATAGCAAATTATAACTAACCAAGTCATTTGTGTCAGATTGATCAAAACCATGCTTGGCATGACAAATATAGTTATGAGTCGTAAATTTGAAATTCAAAATATTACCATGTTTGTTGTTCCGTTGTCGCCACCATGCTTTGTTCCCAATATTGGGTTTCCTTGAATATCATGATTATAGACAACTTGGATGGATTGAATTTCCTCTCCTGAGTATATAGTTAATTCTCTTACCATGTCGTAGGTTCCATCATCCCATTACTGTCCACGAGTAGTTCCAAATGGACCAACACTAATTTGGAATGGCTTAATGTATGCTCTAATCGAATCCAAACGAGCACCATCTCTTCCAAAGAATCCAACAATCTTGCCGGCAGCTAATGGGGTTATAAAATGAGTTCCATTTTCAGTACCATATGGTCCATATTGCTTTATATTGCTTTGCAATGTAAGAGATCTTAGAACAAGAGTGTTATTATCATTATACCCATAGTGCCCTGATATCGAAAGGAGGTACTCAATAGGATAGTCTAATTTTACCTATAAGGTTTCAATGAACAAGGATAAACTTAGGTAATACGACAAATACCAGCAAACCAAAAACACAATAAAAAATAACGAAAGAAAAATATAGCGTTCACATTAAAGATCAGCAAAAAGATTTCACTATGCCAACAAAATAGAGATTACAAGTTTTCAAGCCACCAATCTTGTCTCTCTTACACTATATTTCGTCTTTAATGTTTTCTCTGAACATATTACAAAACTTGACTACAATAGAGACCAGAATAATAATAAAAAATGGGGTCGCAATGGGACTGAATTGGGTTGAAACAATATTTGAATAAAAAATTTACTGGTTTGTATATTAAGATATGTATATATAGTTCTACGCTTCATAATTTGGATTGTGGAGTTCTAAGATGCGTGTATATCATTTATGTGTAGTGACGTGGTTAGGATTTTATTTCAGGCCCCGGCAGAGTGTTGTTTACTTGAAGAAAGTATAAAACTCCTCATGGGGTACTTACATGTGATATTCTCTCCCAGTGAACAACCATGAAAGCCCTCAATATGGCTTTATACACTATAAATATGGAATTTTCAAGGAAAAAAATATATATATAACTGTGCAATCGACGGGAATACCAATGTGTAAAATACCCATGGAATATTATATACTTTCCCGTGTACTTAATAAAAAAAAAATTCAACTAACATGACAAACGAATAAGAATAGTGATAGATTTGATTTCAGTGATGGAGAAATGAAGGGGATTTTTTATAGGGTGGGGGAGCTTCGCGCCCTATTCTTTTTCATTCATTTAATTAGTCTTAATTAATTTAGTGATGCGTTACAGTCTTAATAAAAATAATAACAGAGACAAATCTATTTCAGGGGGGAAGCATATTGGACATGAAAAAGTAATTTTTCTTCAATTAACAGTGGAACAAGAAAGTAATATGAAAAATAAAAGTGCAGTAATGGTGCATTAGTCAACATTAAAATAATATCTCTATTCGTAAAACAAATATAGTAAAGAAAATTTTAAAAATATATACATGTTGAATTCATAAAATTACAGTAATAAATTTATGGGTAAAGCGCAAAAAATCCCTACTATATACAAAATATGCAAAAAACATCCATGCCATTTAGTATGAGCATATAAGTACTTATAATTTGAAATTTTGCAGTAAATTGCCCCCATTGTCAATTATGACCATTTTTTTTATTTATAAAAACTCCAAAATATTCTTGAGTGCATTTGAGATATTCCAGTATTCAATTTTTTATAAACATTTCAAAACCTTTGTAAGAACCCCAAAATACCCCCAAACCCCATTTTTTTCTTTTTCTTCTTTTATAAAAATCCAAAATTTTGAAATCATAGATTTTTTTTTTTATTTTTTTTAGGGCATTTAGATATTTTAGTCTTCAAATTGAAAAATTGTCCTTATTTGCTCAATTTTTAAAAATGTAGAGGTTCTTTGAACACTAGAAGGTATTTGCACATTATGCATATAGTCGAGTTTTTTTTTGGCACCTGCTTTACCCAATATATATTTTTGAGATGTTATGCCGTTTAAGCTAGATAGATTTCATGAAAAATTAGAGGCATGACAAATATAGAATTAAATAAATTTGTACAACAATCACAAATTTGAAAATCAAATTGTATATATATATATATATATATATATATATATATATATAGATATATATATTACCGTGTTTGGTTGTCCACTGTCACCACCATGCTTTTTCCTGGATACTGGCTTTCCTTCAATATCATCGTTGACAACTTGAATGAAATTAATATCATATCCAGAGTATATAGTTAGTTCCCTTACTGTGTTGTAGGTTTCGTCATCCCACTGCTGTCCACCGGCACCTCCAAATGGACCAAGAGGTGTTGTGGAGTCAATTTTCGTTGAATGGCTTAATGTATACTCCAATGGAATCCAAACAAGTACCATACCTTTCAAAGAATCCAACAATCTTGCCAGCACCTAACAGGGTTCTAAAATAAGGTCCTTCTTCCTTGCCATATGGTCCATATTTCTTCATATTACTTTCTATTTTAAGAGATTTCACAACAAGATATTATACTCCCTGTTTTGACACCCAAATACTGCTATACCCTGATATTGAAATGAGGTACTCTGTAGGATAATTTAATTTCACCTATAACATTTTAATTAACCACGATAAACTTAAGTATTACGAAAAATACTGACAAACCACAAACAGAATAAAATAATGGCAAAATTAAAACAAAATTTTAAAACTTACATGAAATATATTGAGTTGTTCAAATAAAAAAGACAAAAATAAAAATTAATTAATTATAAAATTAAAGTCATTGTAAAATAATATTCTAATCAAAGAGTTGTATAAGAAAGATAAATATTTGACAAATGTAAAAACCAAAGTATTGATTTGTAATACTTCCTTGAGCCAACATTAGTTCTGTCTCTGTTCATATATGATGTGATTTGGATCTTGTCTTTACGACAGTACATATAATCATGTATGTTAAACAATTAGAATTTCCAAACGTGGTGTAGTCCTTATTTATTTATATTTTTTTTAGATGTTATGTTGTCAAGCTAGCTAGTTTTCACAAAATATTAGAGGCACGACAAATACAGAATCATATAAATTTTTGCCTGAGTCGCAAATTACAAATCTATATATATATATATATACTAGATAGAACCACGTGCGATGCACGTGATTATAACTTAATCATATTTTGAGATATAATAAAATAGTAGAAAAATCTATAATGGAATTAAAATAATTGAATAAAAGTAGTAAATTAATTTGGTTAATTCAAAATTTTAAGTTATCATTCAATCATTCGTTCGAGTACTATTTGACTATTAATCTCAAAGATAAATAAGGGTTTAAAACTCACTAATTCAATCCTCTTCATACTTTTCATCATCTTCAAAATCTCTTTATGCAAAATTTTATGGAAAACCCAATGTTCTTGCGGTATTTATTATCGAACAATTAAAGAATATAATTTTATTTCGCAAAGCAATGAAAAAAACTATTGAATCAGCTCTACAAGAAATTTATTATATAAAATCATATGATGTATTAGAATATAACAATAACGTTTATAAACACTACATTATGACCAAACATTACTTGCAATAAAAATTTAATAATTATACCTATATGTCATATATCTATTTTGTTTTTTTAATATATGACTGAATATACATGATAACATATTATGTATATAGAGACCTATAAAGTTGTTCAAACAAAGTTGAAATTTATTTTTCAAACCGTTGAAATTCATTGAGAGTACGTATGTAAGAGGGTAGTAGATTTATGTCAAAATATATATATATATATGAAAGATAAATGAAAGGTTAAAAATAAATGAAAGATATTATATAAAGTAAGTATTACAATTTATTCATATATAGAATCTATAACTGTCAACCATCTCGTTTCTCTAAAAATGTTTGCTATTAAAAGTGTTTCTAAATTCATAAAAGGTATAAGATGCACTTATTTATTTCACTTAGTGTAATGAAAAATAAAACTCCATGTTTCACTTTCACAACACTTTTCTTTTTATCCAATATCTTTTTCCAACGCTCTAAATAAACACTTTTAATAAGTTTTTCTAAACACCTCTGCATTCTTATCCTAAATCTCCAACGAACGTACTTCCAAAAATCTTTTCCAAATATAAAGACATTATATAACAGAATCATAAATATTTTGGAAAGAATTAGGCAAAGTAGAGAACTATATAACATAATCATAAATATTTTGGAAAGAATTAGGCAAAGTAGAGAACGTATATGAAAGAATAATATTTCCTAGAGAATTAAACAAAAAAGGAGTACAGAATTAGACAGAAAATCAACATGAAAAAATAAACACATTGTTATAACATAATATAAATAGTATAAATAAAACATTATAAAATAATAATAATCCAGTAAAATATCAATTAATAAAAGCATATTAGAATGAGACAGTAAGAAACTTATTTTGGCCTCTTGGAGAGTCAGGAGACTGAGGACAATTGTGACGTTGAATGACATTTATCAACTCTTTCATTTACATGTTGATCATAAATTCAAGATATATATACATATATGTATCATGATATAGTATATTGGATGGACAAAAGAAGAAAGATTAGGAAAGAAACAAAGAGGAACGTGTAAAACATATATTGTTTTTATTGGACTACTATTTTATTTATAGGCTACAACACACCTATTCATGAAATGATAGATCTGTTCAGCTATAAAAAGTTTTTTACCATTAACTTTCTTCATAACCATTCATGTTTATTTTTTTCCTAAATAACCATTCATATTTCAGTACACAAAGAGTAAATTAGGTAATTGAAATATTTCACATATCTTTTTAATTAAAAAAAATATATTATACATAGAGAGGTGATATGTTTTAACTGGACAGAAAGTCTTTATGAAAAAAAAAAGTGTTTAATAGGAATAAGTGTGTGAATTTAAAAGAAACTATTTTCTAAAAGAAAATAACTTGATAGGCAAAATATATAAAATAGAAAAGGTGTCTGGAGAGAGAGAGTGTGTGTGTGTTTTTTTTCCGCTTTACAAACAGGTGCCAGTAGTCAAGGTAACTTTTCAAAAAAATTATTTTTCATATTAAAAATCTATCTAAAGGTGTAAAAGTCTATTGGCATGAATTATTATTTTTTATTAAAAAAAATAAATAGAGAGGTGATATATTTTAACCGCACAGAAACTCTTTGATCATGAAAAAAAAGGTGTTTAATATGAATAAGTGTGTGAATTTAAAAGAAACTCTTTTCTAAAAGAAGACAACTTGATAATCAAAATATATAAAATAGAATATTATCTAGAGAGTGTGTATTTTATTTTTATTTTTCGCTTTGCAAAGAGGTGCTAGTAGTTAAGTAACTTTCCAAAAAAAAAAAATCATATTAAAAATCTAGCTAAAGGTGTAAAAGTGTATTGGCATGAAATATCAAAAAGCGTTAAAATCCTAAAGGTACAACGTTTAAGAATCAAAAGGTGTGTAACAACGAAAATTAGAAACTTGAAAAACACAATGTAAATTGAAAACTTGAAAAGTCACGTAATAATATTTTTTAACTAATTAGTTAAGAGTTTTAAAATGTATATATAGACCTTTTGATTGGGTGAGTTAAAATCGAAAGAGGATTTTTTGGTAACCCTTATTTTTTTTTATTTTTCTTTATATCAATAACTTAAACAAAATGCAATTATCTCCAAAAACAAAACCTCTGTTTTGCTTAATATTTTTAGTTTAATCTGTATGTGTAAGAGTGTATTGATAAATAATATAAAAAAGGTTGAAATCCTATACGGTGCAACTTTTAGGAATTAAAAAGTGTATAATGTAAATTGCAAAGTTGAAAAGTCAAGTCATAATATTTTTTACATTAAATTAAGTGTTTTAAAATGTATATAAATATTATAAATTGAATACACTTTTATAGGGTATATATATATATATATATATATTACCGTGTCTTGTGTTCCGGTGCCATCACCTTCACCATGCTTTTCTCTGGATACTTGTTTTCCTTTCATATCATAGACAATTTCGAGGGAATAAATTGTCTCTCCGGAGTTTATACTTAATTCCCACTGTGCTATAGGTTCCTTCATCCCATTGACGTTCATAAAAGCCATATGGCCCGAAAGCAATTGTCAGCCCATTTGCCATGGAGTCCTTAAAGCTCTAGAAACGTACAGTACTTCAAGTTTGCATGAGAAAGTAATTAGATCAAAAAGTGTTATATATATATATGTGTGTGTGTGTGTGTATTATATGTGTGCAAGTATGCAATTCAAATTACCCAAAACAAAGAGAGTATGCAATTCAAGAAAAAGTAGAAAGGAAAAATTCTTTGTTGCGGAATATTAAACCTTTAATTAATTAACGAACTATTGAAAGTATTTAAGCAATTGTCAGCCCATTGTGAGACGGGGTGCGGACACTAACTCACATTCGGCATTTGGACTTTAGTCAGTATATCATTGTTGGTACTAAAAGGAATTTTCCGTGCGTCGTGTGTGTGTGTATATATATATATATTTGGAAAGTTTAACCAACCACATACTCAGTACCCACGACATGTTCCTAGTAAAACTCGAATTCTCAGCTTCCCCTCTAAAGAGGAAATCGAAATCATACCATTGGACTGAAGGTCCTTTTGTAACCTTTTACTCCATATGTGTGTGTGTGTATATATATATACGCATATACATACATCTATTCATGTATGTATATTTCAAAAGTATAATTCAGAGGCCATTACTTAAAAACTCAGTGAAGATGATTAGAGGCGAACCCAGAAAATTAGGCAGTGGGATTTTTTGGTAATTTCAATGGGGACAATTTCAAAATCTTATGGGTATATATATATATATATATATATATATATATATATATATATATATAATTCAGAGCCATAATACAAAAGAAATAAATAAATAAATAAATAAAAATCAGTGGGGCTGATGCTCCCACTGACACTGAGCCCTCGATAAATCCGTGAAGATGATGTTAGTTAACTTGTCTTTTTTTTTTTTTTTAAACAAACAATACATCTGAACCCTTTACCTTATAATTTCTTTTGTCACATTGAACGCACACAATTATATATGATACAATTGTGTTAGTAGGTCATTAGACTCCATACTTATTTATTGGAGGGTTGTCTCCATAAGTTTAATCAAATAATAATCCTTGGGAGCTTTACGCTAACATTTTCGAGAATGACACTTAAGAATAGTATAAATTATGTTATGGGATACATGTTAATGACGACAACAACTCAAGAATAGCAAAGAAGGAGAAATTATTATTATTATTTTATTGATAATTGAATATGAAGAACAGTTGTTTTCTTATTTCTGGCTATAAAATTGCGGTTGATATGTAAATTTTTGAGGATCAATAGAGAAAAATAAAGAAAAAATAGAAAAGAAAAAGGTTGGAGAGAAATGATGGAAATACTTACATACCAAAACAGGAGAGATGGGAATGGCTGTCAGCTACTAGGAAGAGAAGGAAGCGTTGTCTTGAAATAAAAAGGAGATGGCATGGGTATATATATATATATATATATAGCCCAATGTATGTAATTTTTAAATATTTTTATAAAAATAGAAAAACTTTCGTTGTCACTCTATATAAGAAAAAATTCATTGAAAATATATCTCTATTGTCTTGGGAGTATCGGAAAGTATGGAAAATTAAATTCAGTCTTAAAATATTTGTCTCTTTTTAGACTTTGCAATGGCGAAAGCATCAGGCATTTGGACTGGTTCTTTTATTTATTTATTTATTTATTATTATTATTATTAAGAATGAAGCATCCATGATATATCAATCTCCAGCTGATTTAGGCACACAATACTAAAATAGGGTAAAAAAAGTTGGAAGCTGGCTTATAGATTTTTTTTGGTTAAAACTGGCTTATAGATTTTGTTAATTTGCTTACTGATGATTTTTCTTCTTTCCATTTAAAATATTGTTGTAATATTTGTTTGGTAAATTTTTTTTGTTGGCAATTTGTGTATTTAAAATGGGGTCTGGTACCGCTAGGCCACTTGTTGGTTGTTACATTTAAAATGGTAGGTAAATCACAATGAATCTTTAGTTGCGTGAATTAAAAAAAATTTGTGGTATCACACTCTTCTACAGGATTTATAATTCATGAATTTAAAATAGTAGGTAAACCACAATAAAGCTGAATTGTGATTTCAGGCCCTTAACCAAAAAAAATTGTGATATCACACTCTTCTACAGTATTTACAATTCATGATTTTAAAATGTTAGGTAAACTACAATGAAGGTGAATTGTGATTTCAGGCACTTAACTAAAAAAAAATTGTGATATCACACTCTTCTGCAGTATTTACAATTCATGATCTTAATAATGGTGAATAAAGTATACTATTCCTTTTGGGTGCAAACAATTCTTTGATGGAGTTCTATCATTGTCTCCATCAAAATTGGCTAATTTGATTGCTGGAGGGGGAGCTCTGCTTATACACAGTTGATCGTTTCTCTTTGTGGTGAATTAGCAGATGTTTGTTTTGGTTAGCTGGCCCTAACCGGTTTCATTTCTTTTATCCCATTTATGGGCTGTATATTTACTTACTCTTATATATGAAATTGAATTTTGAAAGCCGAATCTCAACACTGATTTATATCTCCCTTTAATGTCATACACAACGACCACAATCTATGAAGTAAAAAGAAAACTTGTCTCAACACAACACATACCGACATACGGCAGTAACAAGGCCAACAAGTACAATCCCTATTGTAGCATTCAAAAAGTGGTGTTTGTGGGGCAAAAGAGTTGTACATGTTAGACAATCTGATATGAGTTCCCTCAATAAGCCAAACTCATGTGACAGTTATGATTTATCCTCAAATGATCATAGGCCATGGTCTGACAATTCTTCTTATTTATGTTGATGACATTATTATCACAGGCCTGCTTCATCCATTATCATAGTATCAGAGCTAATCATTTTTATTCATTAAAATTTTCTCATCTTGTTCTACTCATGGCTACACCAACATCGTCACAAGTTACTCTTATCATTTTCTGGAGTACCAAACCTCTCACAAGTTGCAATTAAACTAGATCGATCGAACTATCTACTATGGAGAAGTCAGTTACTTCCCATTCTTTATAGCACTGATATGCTGCATATGGTTGATGGTAGCACTTCAACACCAGAGCAAACTATTATGGAGAACTCCAAAGAAGTTCCAAATCCATAATATTTGACCTGGTAAAAGAAGGATCAAATTCTTCTTTGTTGGTTACACGCCACTCTCACGCCTCCTATGTTTGCACAAGTAGTGGGATACCAAACAGTTCGTGAAACTTGGGAAGCTCTTGCTCGTTCTTACACATCCCAAACCGGTGCTCAATATTATCAAATCAAACATGACCTTGCAAATATGCGCAAGGGATCATCAACCATTACTGAATACATGAATAAGATTAAACAACTCACAGATGAGTTGTCTGTAATTCATTGTCCGATGTCTATGAAAGATGTTGTGCTCTCTGACGGCTTGGATCTTGACTATGGTGTGGTGGTTAATTCTGTCCAGTCTATGATAGAGACACCGTCCTTTTAAGAACTATACAGTATGTTGCTGAATCGAAAAAAACGCCTTGAAATTTATCATCAATCAGCTGCTGATCTCACCAACACCGCCTTCGTTGCCTTCCAAAGTGTTAACGCTAAAATCAGCTGGCTAGAGCCAATTCTAAATCTGATATGTGCGGGTGTGCCAGAACCAATTATATGGTTCGAGTGTGTTTAGTCAACAATAGTTTCTTTGAGAATTTTGGCTTTCAGGCGATGCAAATAGAAAGAGAACAAATATACTCCTCTGTTAGTTCATGATTGCCTTAATTAAAAGGACTTTTATCCGTGAATAAATATAGTAACAATTTGATAATAGAAAGGGGAGAAATTATAGATATAGAAAGTGATAGGGAGAAGAGATAGAGAGAGAAAGATAAGGGGGAAAGATAGAACGAGACTGAAATAGAGGGGGAGCGAGATGGAGATAGCAAGGATGCTATATAGGGAAAGGAGCTTGAGAAAGCAACAATAATAATAAAAGATTCTGAGGGTACTGGACCTCTTACAATGAATACTTCTACAATTATTTATAGAAATAATAAAGAGTCCTAAAATGAATAACTTCCTAAATATAAGCTACTGGATTACAATTGACTACCAAATTTATTACACTTAATAAGCTTTATTCTCTATAAATTCACCGTAGTTGAAAAATATGATGATAAATCTCCTCCTTTATCTCCCACATAATTAAGGGTAGTAACACTTCTATTTGATCCAAAACTCTTATCTCTCCACATAATAAATCCTTAATTATCCCCTTTAACAATTCCAATTATCCCTTTATAACCCAAATCACGTATGTAGCTGCCACATCATCATTCAAATATATGCCACCCCACTGCCACGTAATTTACCAAAATGGGTGTCAACAATGCCCCCAATTTTAAATGTCTTATCGGCTGTCGGCCACCCAAGCCGATAAGGTATTTGAAATTTAAAATATATTGGAAGGAAATTATTGGTAGAACTAATCACTTGGAATAAGATGTCAAATCAATGAGCTCCAAAACTTTATTTATTATGGGTTAACCCTAAGATGATCTTTATTTCATACCAGCCAAATCTACCGATCCTGGTTCTTCCTAACTTCTCAGAAATTCAGCCGATATCACCAGCCCATAAACCCATGAAGGACTTACCCGCCATGCGTTTTTTAACTCTACTAACAAATTATGATCACAATCGGCATGAATCAATGTAATGACCCAGTCATTTTTCTTCCTTTCCTTTTTCTCAGATTTTTACGGATATTTTTTTCTCGTTGTCTTTTCCTTTCTGTGTTCGGTTTTTTGTCGCTTGATATCTTCACGAGTGCTCTAGACTGATTTCCGAGACTCTTTTCCTTGAATTGACTACTTCTTTTGAGGATTGTGTCATTTCCACATTTGTTATTTTTCTGGACACTATTTACTTTTCGTCTTTTTCTCGTTTATCATTTTTCCTTACACAACCTCACTTTTTGTGTTCGTATTTGATTCCAGTTTTGCATGCATCCATGATATTTAAATTCCATGCCATGTGTATTTTTACTTTCTTAGAAAAACATGTTAAGTGTTTACTTTTCTTGTAAAGGGTATGGATGCATAACCTTTTTGTAATATTCTTAACTTGTGAGGTTTTAGTGTAATTAAATAAAGTAATTATTTTTTATCTTAGGGACCATTTTGTAATTTAATTTGGAAGATATTTTAGAAAAGGACTTTTTTTCAATTTTCAAAAAGTGTGACAAGTGTCACACTCTCATTGGTCCACTTGTTGATATTTGTGTAGAAACACTTTGATGCCTTGGATGATGACACGTGGAGGGTGGAGATTCACCCACTTGTTGGCCTAGGATTGGTGCACTTGTTGGCTTAGATGGTTGACAAGTGTAGGCTTAGGATTAAGCCTAGGAAGGAGTCTTGGATTTGTGACAAGTGTAGGTTCACATTTTAGTCTTGCAATTATTTTTGGGCTACTTTGGGATTACAGTGTTCAAGAAAGGTTTTTGTGCAATTGACCAAATATGTATGTGTTGACCATGGTGTAGGATCATATAGTGAGTGGAGGATTTTTATTTCATCCACTCACACTTTTTCACATTATGTCATTACCTTCCTCACCATAAACCCTAGCCTCCATGGATGAAGCTTAAAGCTTTAAGCTTTAACTTTGATTTTTGAGAGCCTTCCATTGATTTCCAAGCTTAACCTTGGGAATACTTTTTATTCCCCTCATCCTCCTCTTCTTAACCCTTGAAGGGTTTTCCATTTTGTATTTATTTGCCTTAGATTCAAGAGGAACAATCCTCTTATGAGGTAGAGGGTGTTTTAATTTATTTTCCAAGTATTTTAATTATTTTTGTATGAAATATAAGTTGTATGCATGTCTTTTGTTAAATTGAGAAATTAATGATGTATCATTGCTTGCATATAACTCACTTTAGTCTTGGTATATGGCATGGCTATGACATGATCTTTGTTATATATTAAATTGGGATGATTTAAATGAGTTTTCAAATCTACAGATTAAATGAATTTAATTTGATTTAAATTCTAGTTAATTGTGTTTTGCTTGTATTCCATTTTTAACTTGATATATGGTATGACCATGACTTAGTGCTTGACATATATTAATTTGAGATCATTTGAACAACTTTTAAAATCTAGATATTTAATTGATTTAAAATAGTTAAATTACATTTGATGATATCTTGCTCATTTTACACTTTTGATTTGATATATGTAATGAGCATACTATGTTGTTTAACATATATTAATTAGAGGTTATTTGAATTCATGAGAACATGTTTTCTTTATGGAATATATCGTTGCCTTGTGTAATGAATTGCACACTTTGTAATTAACATCATGTATGCCATTTTAGAACTGAAACTCTAAAGCATGGATTGTGTGGTTTCAACCTACTTGCGCATGGAAGGCGTTTTCATGCATTATATAAATTATGTATAAATTATTTGGTTTATTTTGGAGTCTTGGGACATTGTTGTTACAAGTGACATGGCTAGAGTTTGGCTCTAGTGCTGGAGGTATGAGTTCTCCCCAATTGAGATAGTGCGCACTAGGGTGGTCTTCCCAGCAGGTTAATACTCAGAATAACCATTTAGGTCTTGGCTTTATCCAAGGCATGATATTCAAGTCTTCCACTATTTGATTTCGCATTCAATTCCAAGTTGACAATCATATTTAATTGTGACTTGTGGTTTTGGTTATTGGTGATTTTGATGTTGTTAAGTACATCTATGCTAAATTGTTATATTTAGTTGTTTTCGCATTTTAGATTTCAAGTTGATAACTTTGATAATCTATACCTTATTGCTTTGTATAGCATACCCTTATGTTATTTGGGATTGCATACATGATGTGATTTATGCTAGAAATGTTTTAAGGTAGCTTAGGATGCTCCTTGAGTCTAACCTTTGACGTAGACATTTGGTGGCATGACCCTTTTGAATTGTTTCAAGTCAATCTAAAAATCTCAAAAGAAATCGAGTCATGCATGCTCATTCTCTACGAGTAAACTTGTTTACTCACCCCGAAGTTATTGGGCGGCTGTTTCAGGTATGAAGACTTGGTTCATCATGTTCATCATTGCTTGGATGATTGTAGACTTGAAGGTTTTTAGTTCTTGTAAAGGTCGGCTTGAAATGCCACTTGTAGCCTTATATGTCAAAATGTGTATAGTTGATTCCATATATGTAATGTGTACATGAGTACACTCTTTACAATGTATTTGGCATGTACGAGATGAGGCCGGAGGCCAATGACATGTAATTTGTATCCTATGCAATTTTTGACTTCATGGAATATTATGAAAATATTGAAAAATATTGAGTTATTACTTCACCATGTTTGCATCGGGTGTGGGAATTCCATTTTGATTTTTCCATAGGGTTTCACTAATCATGTATGAAGTGTGGCCATGGGCCAAATGGTATTTTGAAACCATTTCATAATTTTGAATTCCGAGTTTCCATTCCAAGTCTCATTTTTGTCATTTTGGCTGTCGAGGGGTCATATTTTGCATCAGCGATATCTTTAAGCCGTAGATCATTGTAGCACATCTTATTAGGTAAGCTACGTTTGTGTATATGATCATTTTCAAGAAAAACCCCATCATTGGTGATTTGAGCCTCATATGGACTCATTTTGCGTTTTTATTACATAATCTGATTTAGGGGCATTCTTAACTTGTCATAGTGGTTTTATTTTCTTCTTTCAACATGGTCTCTTAGAAAACATGATTTTAGGAGGGGTTTATTCTTCATGTTTTTCCAGAAAATGTCGTCTTGGTATCGAAAATCCATTCCAAAGTTCAGCCTTTTGTTTTTCATTTAGCAGCTTTTTGGACCTCCATGACCTGATTTCATAGAGAGGCATTTTGGGCATCTTACAGTGAGGTTTTTTCAATTTCTTTCGTAATGTCACATAGAAAGCTCGATTTTGAAGGGGGTTTTTTCTTTGTATTTTTTCAGAAAATGTCATCTTGGCCCTCAAAATTCCAATTCTTACCGAAAAACCCTTGCTGCCAGGTTTCCTTGTTGACCCTTCTATTTTTTGCTTCGTAACCGGTTAGAAGGGGTCTCCTAGATGTGCTTGGGCAGTGTAGTGGTCTTGATTTTTGGCCTCCTAACCGGTTAGGAAGGCGTGGTAACCGGTTAGATGTTCTAGGGTTTGCTCATTTTGACCTTTTTGCCCCTTCTTCTTCCGTTAGTCATATCTTCTTCATCCAAACTTCGAATCAAGTGATTCTTAAGTCTAAGTTCATTAATTTTTCATTGTATTGCCAATGGTGTGCTCAGTAGCACCCACTTTCATGTTGTAAATGACCATTTTGCCCCTAGGTTCATTCTTGTCCGTTTTTGAAACGCCGCTTCTGTATTTGTTTCTTTTGGGTTCCGTGACCTCGTTGAGGGTCACATTGGTGTCTTAGAGACGTGTTGTATCCCTTGAGACCATTGTTTCATCTTTTGCTTCTGCATTCTGGATCCAGTTCGGGTCATCACAGGACACACTAGGTTAAAAAATCCAGGGTTATCACAATCAAATTATTGTGAAGCGTTATTCTAGCCGATCTGCTTATTATCTATACTAGATGAGTGACATTGTGCCAGCAAGGAGTTTTCTTAGCTGATTTCCTTTCAGCCAATTTCATCTCAGCTGATTGTCTTTCAGTCGATTTTGCCTCAGCTGATTTTCTCAACTGAGCTCTAAGTAACCTTTTGAAATTAACATCGGTTGGTCTTTTTTTTCTTTTCTTGAAATTGGGATAAGGACAGCGAGCTAAAACAATTCTTTCACTGATGATTATTTGTACCGATTATTAGATGTCACAATCGACGAAAAATTCTAGTACATAGGCCGCTTTGTTTTCAGCCGATTTGTACCCTTCCATTCATGGCAGCAACCATGTTGAATGGGAACAAGTTAGGTTTCTCTTAGCTGCTCTATCTTTTCATCTTGATTTACAAGAGCAACCAGTTGATTTACCAACTACTGATATTCGACTATTAGAGCTTGCCGATAATCGGTAGTCGGTGACTGATAAATTTCTGGTAAACTTTACTGCCAATTTTTTGGTAAAATTTCCTGCTGAGATCAGCAAGGCTAGTCGATTTCAATACCAGGCTAATAGTTTATCCAACTTTGTCATTGATAAGTCACTTGTTGAGACTGATTTACCACTTGCTGATAATTTGCTGCTCGAACTTATCGATAATGTAATGCTGGTGGCTGAAATTTTACTGGTGATCGATAATAATCGTACCGATTATACGGCTGATATTCTCTACCATTGAGAGTCGCAAAATCATTGTTAGGCTGAAGTGGAGCATACAGGTCAACCCATTCTCGTTGTGAATTTGTAATTATATGCCCCCCGGCAGTTGTCGGTGGTACTAGTTGAATTAATGGATTGACCCTTCCTTGGTTTTGATTACCCCCTTCTTGTTGATCTCTCAAAGGAGGAATCGGCTATAATGGTGGGCGTTGTGGATTTTGATTTTGCCGGTGATTTACTGACAGCTGATATACCGGCACAGTAGTAATCACTGGTGGATTTGATAGTATCGGCGGATTACCGATCGGCATTCCGATAGTAAGATTTGGTAGGACAATTCCTGCAGAAGTTTTCTATAGCCCTTGAGAAATAATTGTTGGTGGTGAAGAAATGCGTTGAAAGAATAACTCATGAGCATTTGAAGCCTCGGATTAGGCAACCGAAGTTATCTAGGGCTTTAGGCAGCTGATATTTGACTCGCTATTTCCACCTTTAGACTTACTTCTCCTACTTTGGAGTTTATTTGGGAATTCATTCCATCCATTCGAGCCTCCAAACGGGTCTCCTGGCGTTCCATTCTTTGCTTAACAGCCTCAAACATTTGCATAATAGAAGTATTAGATGGAATGGATGATTCTGCCACATTAGATCCACCTGGGCCAATTGGCAGGTTCTCCTCTTCATTTTCCTCAACTAATTGAACTTGCTCTGCGTACACTGGCAGCTGATCAGCCACTAGTGGTTAGTAATATTTTGGCCAACTTTGCTGCTAATTTTCAGCTAAACTTTCCTGTCGAGATCGACAAGGCTGATTGATTTCTATATGTGGCTGATTTACTGTCGAGCACGATAGATGATAATCTAGTAAGCCATATGTCTGATTAGTCATCGGTTGCCCCCTGTGTATTGAAAGTAGCTGATATACATGAGCAACCAGCTAATTTACCATATGCCAATAATCGACTGCTAAAACTTACTGATAATCGGCTGCTGGAACTTGCTGGTTATCGACTTTTGGCATCTGCCGATAATCGACTATTGGCATTTGCTGATAATCAGCGACTGTTAGATTCTGCCGATAATCAACAAATGTTGGCGTCTGCCAATAATCAGTGACTGGTTGCTGATAATTATCTGGTCAACTATATGGCCTATTAGAATACTGATACATCAGCTAATATAACTGATCAGAATATTCGTACTTCGGTTGAAAAGCCGACTACGTATTTTTACTATTAATCACTCACCTAGTGGGGTCCTACCTGGTGTGCCAAGAATGTTGACGCTAAAATTGGCTGGCTAGAGCCAATTCTAAATCTGATGTGTGCGGGCGTGCCAGAACCAATTATATGGTTCGAGTGTGTTTAGTCAACAATAGACTTTTTGAGAATTTTGACTTTCAAGCGATGCGAAGAGAAAGAGAACAAATATACTCCTCTGTGATTTTAGGATTGCGAAGGACTTTTATCAGTGAATAAATATAGTAACAATTTGAGAATAGAAAGGAGAGAAATTATAGATATAAAAAGTGATAGGGAGGAGATAGAGAGAGATAGGGAAAAAGATAGAACAAGACTGAAATAGAGAGGGAGAGAGATAGAGATAACATGGATGTTATATAGAGAAAGGAGCTTGAGAAAGCAACAATAATAATAAAAGATTCTGAGGGTGTTGGACCTCTTATAATGAATACTTCTACAATTATTTATAGAAATAATAAATAGTCCTAAAATGAATAACTTCCTAAATATAAGCTACTGGATTACAATTGATTATCAAATTTATTCCACTTAATAAGCTTTCTTCTCCACAAATTCACCGTAGTTGAAAAATATGATGATAAATCTCCTCCTTTATCTCCCACAAGATAAGGATAATAACATTTCTATTTGATCCAAAACTCTTATCTCTCACATACTAAATCCTAAATTATCCCCTTTAACAATTCCAATTATTCCTTCATAACCCAAATCACGTATGTAGCTACCACATCATCATTCAAATATATGCCACCTCACTGCCACGTAATTTACTAAAATGGGTGTCAATACAAAGTCGAGGTAATGGACGAGGCAGAGGCTACCGTGGTCGTAGTTGTGGAAATAATTCTGGTGGAAGCTATGAACATTTGAGGATAAGCCATAACTTTCATATGAGTTTGGCTTATTGAGGGAAATTATATCAGATTGTCTAACAGTACATAAACCCATTTCTATGTACAACTAGCTGAGATGATAAACATATAAAATATATTAATGTTGAAAACACACAAAACAAAACCCGGTCTTGCTGCTTTATAAAGAGTACGATCCAATTTAAAATTTTGAAAGAAAATACTCAACATAACTTAGTCACAAAAATTAAAATTCAACTTCATATCAAAGTAAATATGATCGTCTTGCATTTTGAGTTGCAAAATCATCAAGTCAATTTCACAAATGGTTTTAGATGGTCAACACTGATATGCTTAGTTTTTTTTGCTTTATACGACAAATGTATTAGGCCACAAAATCCATACATCCTTAAAGCATTTTTAGTGAGCTAAACATTATTGTAATACCCCTAATTTTAAAAAGATAGTCTCGGCATTTTAATAATTATTTTATTGCATTTTTATTTGTTTATTTGTTTTATTTGCCAGTTTATTTTAATTAATGGATTAATTGTTTTATTTAATTGTATTGCCTGTTTAATTGTTTATTTAATTGTATTTTTATTTTCTTTAATTGATTGTTTAAATGGTTTATTAGTTTATTTAAATGAATTAATTGGTTTAAATTGAGTAAAATATAATTAGGGTTTTTATGTATGTTTAGGTGTAGGGTTTTATTTTATTTTAGTTAGTCACGTATTGAGTAACCGACTTGGATTGTAAATTTGATTATTTTCTTTTTCTTCTGGGATGATAATTAGAATTAGGGTTATGTTTTTCTAAGCCTATAAATACAACATTATGTCGGCTTAGGGTTTTAAAAGAAACACAAATTTTGTTCACATAAAGAAAGGGTTGAGAGAACAGAGGCACCAATTAGGGCTACCAAGGAGGAAAGAAAGGTTTTGCTTATGGATTTAAACCAGAGCAGTAGGAGGTTGACAGTGAACGGACGTCGTCAGAAAAATTAGAAAGATGGCGACGAGGTTTTGATTAAAAACCACACAGGCAAGTTCTATTCTGTCTCTCTCCCCTTGACCTGTGTTCTATGCATGCCTAGATGATCTCTAGGGTTTTAATCAAACTTTAAATAAATCTTACATGCTTAGTATATGTTAATTTAATTTCCTGTATGTGTTTAATGTGATCTGGAATAGTTCCTGCAATTTTGGGTTCATTGTCTGATATTAAAGCCTAATGAATCGGTAATTATTTTAGTTGTTCTTTTTAATGCAAACTGTTTGGAATAAATGACTAGGATGATACTAGGTATAAATTAGACTCTTAAGTTCAATTTTAATGCAGAACAAAAGAGTTGAAAGTGGTTGGAGACGAAGCAGAAGGCCAGAAAAGGTTCACGGCTCTCAGAAAGGGAGGGAGCCGGCTCCATGGAAGAGGGAGCCTGCTCCCCCAAGTGAAGAGCCAACTCTAGGGGTTAGAAAGCCGACTCCTACCCCTCTAGAGTCAGCTCCAAGGAGCATGGAGCAGGCTCCATGCATGGTTGGAGCCTGTTCTCAAGTTTTGAGATCAAACTCTCCTATGTTATCACTTTTTGGAAAATTTTTGGCTCGGTTTGGATGCTTTGTTCTTCCAGAATTGTTTTGGGACTTTACTGGAAGGTTCTAAATACTAGTTTTGAGTAATATTAAAACCTCTTATGGCATAGTTTATACCTTTAAGCTAATGGATGGAACAATAGGAAAGTAATCAACCTTGCATGCTGTTAACGGATGGAAAGAATTAAATTATTTAATTTTGTTTTAACAATTTAATGGACTGTAGCATATTTATAAATCTTGTTTTGGATGCACAATAGGGTCATTTATTTAACAGACTTGATCTGCGCTTACTCTGGATGCTAATTGCTAAAATAATAAACTCTGTGCTGCAATTACATTGATTTATGTTTTGGTTACTAATTGCTGAACTATTAAACTATGTTTTGTCAATTACATGGATCAATGTGTTGGACTTTAATTGCTGAATTATTATATTAAATTATGTCAATTACCTGGATGTTATGGATTATATGCATTGGTATGGGACGGTGGCATACTAGGGATGGTTTAGCTCAAAACGCTAAGACCTACCTTATTGGAATAAGGGAATGTATTGTAAGATATTGAACACTACTTATATTTAAGTCAGATCAACTGAGTAAGTTAAGTGACTACCTGGATTAATTGTTATTTGTGGTTAAGTCAGATCAACTTAATAAGTTGAGTGACTAACTGAATTATAAATCGTATGTCAGATCAATGAACAATTGAATGACATACTTTGGTTTTGGACGGACTTTAAATATATGACTATGGTACCACGATATGAGCTTGAGTCTCAGGATCATTGGCTAGGGAGCGTATATACATCGGGATGCATAGCTGGCCATGACGGTTGAGGTGTACCCTGTTAGGTTTAGGTACTCATGCCCACCACTGGTGCGTTTTGCATGTTGCCTTCTTTTCAGGTTGAGACCCCTTTATAGTCCAGTAAGAGTCCCTTAGTGTGGATATATATTTATGTATGGACTAGATAGATATTGTTAAGTTATCTAGGATGTATCTGCATATTAAGTCTCTGTTTGGATTGTAGTTAGAATAGAACTTGTTCGTGGGCCTGACCCATTATCATTTTTTAGGTATCGGACGGTTCCAGTCTTAGGGCTTGTTCGGGCTAAGCAGAGACAGTCATTCTCTCTATCGACGACGTAGGATTTCATTTCATGTTTTAGATTTGGATTTTATCTGCAATTGTTTATTTTCAGTTGGGATTTTATTTAGGGGTCCACTAGATGGATTCCCAAGTTATACTCTTGGAGATTTTGGAAGTTTGGGATTATATTAATCTTTAACGTTTGAGGATTTTATATTTAGAATTCTTTCAGCTTTATTATTTATTTCTTAAGTCTTTTCGTATTCCTACTTATTTATATATTAATTGTTTGGTATCCCCTCGGGTTTGGGCTTGGGCCTGATCAACCCGTGTCTCGGAGTCGAGGAGTATCACAGTTGTATCAGAGCACTCCAGGTTCAAATGTCTCTAGGATTGTTCGTATTAAGACTTTCGCGTAACGTTATCTCTTGATTAGAGCTTAAATTTAGGATTCATTGTATTCCTTTACGGTTTGCTTAGAACGTACAGATGTCAATCTTATTCTGTAATTTCAAAATCTTTGGCACTAGGAAAAGGATGTGATCCGCGATAAAAGCAAAGAAAGACCAAAGGAGGAAAAAGATTACTCCGACGATTCCCCTGCGAAGGCCGACCAAGAAGGCAGAATTGGAGACCAAGGAATTGGTTCCAATAAGTGTTATTTCGAGGTTTAAGTCAAGGAAGGTTTCTAGTGTGCGAGAGTGGCCACCATACTGTGGACCTAACACAACTTCGATGGTGCTCGAAGCTGAGCTAAGTGGAGAGGAAGACCTTGTAGAAGGCCATGATGGAGGAGATACCGGATCATCCAGGATGGGGAGTACTGAAGTTTAAAGATGACTGCTCTTTTAAAAAGTAATTTTAATTACTAGTAGTAGAGGAGGTATTAGTAAAAGTGTAGTACGAATTCAATCACATACACTAGTACTATGTTAAAGAATATTTTACGATTATTCTTTTGACAGTTTATGGTTTAAAGAAGTTCTAAATAAAGTGAACTGGTGGTTTTGGTTTTTCTCTTGTGTTTCATGAGAGCATTTTGGTGATAGTTACATTAATGGTTTTATTAAACTATTTTGGAATATGATTGTCGCAATAAGTAATGATTATCATAGTGGAGTGATTGGTTTCTGAATAGGCAAACAAATATTTGATTGTAAGTACGTTGTGATGAGACAGGACGATTACCAAGGAGTTTATAAAAGAACTTATGTAAATCAGTATGGTAAGTTTGGTTTCGAAGGAAGAATTTCCAAGATACAGCAATAATCTAAAAGTGAGTAGATTACGGAGCATTTTGGATTACCTTACGTGTTTTTGCTCTACGGAGTATTCAAAAATTTTGGGTTTTTATAGTTTGGTTGGTGACACAGGTATGTGATAGACCTAATGGTATTTCTTCACCTATAGGCGATGTTGCCATTTTACTTGGGAGTGATGTGCCTGTGACATTACATATTGGTAGACTCAGATTTCTAGCCAAACTAATGGTCTTGGACATGCACACTTATGCAGTGTCACTTAGGATGGATTGCTTATCGCACTACCATGCCCAAGTTAATTGTTATGATAGATTTATTGTGTTCACCATACCTGGTCAGGATATGTAAGTCGTCGCTATGCCACATTCTAACGGAGTCACTAGCACTTATTTGTTCCATATGGAGAAGGAAATTTGATAAGCGCCAAATATTGCATATTCAAGCACCCTTATTTGCATTAGTTAAGTCCATTTGTAGTTCAATTGTTTATATTTTCTCCAGTTCTATGTTTCTGTGCAACTTTCAGGTTTTTCTATAAAAAGGGAATAAAATGGATGTTTTCGAAGGTTTGTTGAAAGAGCAAATCAATCTGGACTTTTGCATCCGGAGATTTCCAAGAAGAATCTGCTAAAATAGGTCTATGAAGTCCTTTTACAATGAAAAAGGGGCAAATGATTCTCAATAGGCCAATGCTAAAATCAAATGAAGGATGTCCATAGCAAGAAGAGAAGAAAATGCATTCTGATGCATTTTCGAGTGCTCGAAGCCCCACCTTCAAGTGCTCGTGCGGCATATGAGAGAACCCCCAAGTGCCTCCATGACATTCGAGCGCTCGAAATGGAGTCTTCGAGCGCTCGAAATCAAAGCAGAATGGTCCAAGTAAGCTTCGAGCGCTCGTCCATGTTCTCGAGCCAACATTTTTGTACCAAGGAAGCTTCGAGCGCTCGTGCTGCAATCTTCGAGCGCTCGAAGGAACATCCCAGCCCACTTGTTCCTTGATTCCCTCAATTCTTGGTTTCCCTCTTTTATGGAGTGGTTGGAAATGTTTATTTTGCGGGAGAGGAAGCTCAGTTTTTGAGGTTTTAGTAGACTTCTTGTCTACATAACAAAAGGAGAGGAGAACCAAGGGGACATATACATATTATCTTGCAAGATTTTTGGAGAGAAAAAAAGGGAGAAGAGGATAGAGTTCTTGTGGCTAGAAAGGTGGAGCTCGAAAATGGAGGGAGCTCTGAAGTTTCTTCCTTCTTTTAGGGCATCCATGGGTAACTAACTCCTCCTCTAGGGAGGTGATGGAACCCTTCATTGTAAGCATGTTCTAATTTTGAATCTATTGTGGGGAAAATAATGTACTCTTGTGGTGATTCCATAATCTAGAACTTTTACTTGATGTAATGAACTGATTTTGATTTAATGATCATGTTGAATCTACTTTCTTGTCTTAGAATGTATGTTTTCATGGTTGTATGGTTTACCTTTTCATGGTGACAATGAAGATAAGATTTTTGGAATGGTTTTAATGGCATGTTGTTGAGAGATTTGATAGGCCATAGCTTAGGTCCTTCCTTTGAAGGCTTATTCTTAATTTTTAGCTTCATGTGCTCTTATCATGTGATTGATGACTTGACAATTTCTAGCTTAGTGAACATGTCCAAAATTACACTTTAGTTTAGGTAGTTAAGCATGTAAAATCTTTGAAAAATTGTTCTTGTTTATTGATTTCATGAATCCTTTGAAGGTAATGTAGTAACCTTGAGTAACTACTTATCATAGCCATATATTTATGTTGTTTTCCCCCGAATGAATCATAGTCTAGCATGTTTATATTGTAGGTGGTGAAATTGCTTCCCTAGCCTTCTCTATCTAGATCTCCTTCCTTTACATTCCTTGCAATTTACTATTTTATACATTCCTAAATTCATAGTTTAAGTGACAACCCAACAAATCCTCTATAAACCCCCTTATCATTCTAAAAGATGATTCTAGATACCCAGGTTGCCATAGACTAGCAGTCCCAGTGGTTCAACTTACCCGACCAATAGCCCTATTTTACAATGATTTATGTTATTGCAAATGGGTTGATTTAAAATTGATAATCGATCCGCCGATCAATTTTTGGTGCCGTTACCGGGGAACTGCAAACGGTTTGCAACCGAAGTTATAGGGTTAACTTTGGTTTGATTGTTAATATTGTGATCTGTGAATATTTCTTGTGCGGTTTTGACTGTCTTTGTGTCTTAAGTTGTTTATGAGATTCTAGGGACTTGATGCTCGCCGAAGGAACGCTAGCAAATTTGTAAGTCTATAAGACTCCAGGTAAGTCTCTCGACCTTCTAATTTCGAAATTGTTAATATCGTGCATGTGTTAAATTTAGCGATAGTTAAGTTGTGAAGCCCTTGTCAAGGCTATTGTCTTGTTTATTTTCAATTGCAAGCATCGGTCCTTGTCGTGGCCATTTACATTTCTGTCTTGATAATTGAGGAGAAAGGGAGCATCGTATGTAGAGTTGATAATGATAAATTGCTGTGATGATTGTGTTGTGTGTTGTTGATGTTTGGCCGTAGATCACTCTCCCTACCAACTCTAGAATCACCAGTTGATATAAATTCACTAGAAAGAACTCTTAGAAGAAACCTTAAGGAATCTACTAGCATAAGAGAACTTGAAATTGAATTTAACGTAATGGCTGATAATGTTGGAGATGTCGGAAATGAGGGAATTAATAATGATAGGGCCGAAATTCCAAATGTGGTTCCCATGACTCTTCGGGACCACTTCATCCCTACCACTTATGCTTCTCCCTCTTTCATAGTGATGTCAAACATTGAGGCTGCTCAATATGAAATTAAATCTAGCACCATCCAAATGCTTCTATCTTTTCATGGCTTTGAAAATGAGGACCCCTATAAGCACCTTGATGAATTCCTTGAAATATACTCTGCCATCAAGCTTAGGGGCTTCCCTGACAATGCTATTCATTTGCATCTCTTCCCATTCTCATTAAAAGAACGGGCAAAGTATTGGTTGAACTCCCTTGCTGCAGGTTCCATTACTACATGGGCCCAATTGCAGCAAGAATTCCTAAAAAAGTATTATCCAGTGAGTAAAACCAATTTAATGAGGCGTTTCATTCTTAAGTTTTGTCAAATTAATGGAGAACAACTCCATGAGACTTGGGAAAGGTTACAAGACCTCCTTAAGAAATGTCCGCATCATCTAATTCCAAAATGGCAATTGGTGCAAGCTTTCTATGCTGGGTTAACTGACCCACATAGATTCATGGTTGACTCGTCTTGTGGGGGGATGTTTATGTCTAAAAGTCCGGATGAGGCATGGACCCAGCTTGAGAATTTGAGTGAAAACTCGTTACAGCATAATTCTCATAGTGGTCCAACCTCAACCAATACAAAGAACCCCACTCCATGTCAACCGAAGACAATGAGGGAAGAATCATCTCAAGTGGATGCCATAGCTCATAAATTCTATCAATTGATGGCACCACATCTCTCCCCCTCTTTGTCACAAAATTCATCTAGCTCGGTGTGTGCATCATGTACTAGTCTATTCCATCTCTCAGAAGATTGCCCCACACCGGAGCAATTTTCCAACCCCAATCAAGAGCAAGCTAATGCCATGTTCTCAAGGCCCGGGAATAATCCATATTCCAATACTTCCAATCCGGGATGGAGAGATCATCCGAATTTCTCGTGGAGTCAACAAGCCCCACAGAATTTGCAATTCCAAAAATCGGGGCATCAAAATCAACCCCCTCCTCAATTTCAAAATAGGCAATTTCCAACCTCTTCAAGTTACCGTCCTCCGTATAATCCAAATGTCTCTAATCAACCACCTGTGTTCCCAAAGGATGAGATTTTGGCTGCAAATAAACAAATGATGGAATCTCTAAATCAGCAAATGATGGAATCCAACAAGCAACTCTTGTCATCTTTGCAGCCCACTCTCCAAATGGTTCATTCCCAAACTCAGTCTATTGCTAAACTTGAGAATCAAGTGAGGCATATAGCCACTTCAATGAACCAGCTCCTTCAAAGAGATAAAGGGAAGCTTCCCACTTAACCTTTTGAGAATCCTAGAGGGATGCATGTGATTGATGAAACCCCTCCTCCAAGTGGGCCGAATTGTGAACATGTTCAAGTAATCACCACCCTTAGGAGTGGTCGAGTTGTTGATAACAAGGTTGATGGAAACAAGGATGACAAAAATTCTCATTCAAAAAATCCAAATCCTAGCTCCTCCAATCCAAAAGTCACTCCTAAAAATCGAAATTCTACTCATGAAAATCTCAAGCTTGTCACCCCAAATGTGGAAACTTCTTATGAGCCTAAAGCTCCGTTTCCTCAACGTCTCCAAGAGTTGACACATTTTGGGAATAAGAATTTCAAAATTCAAGACATGTGGGAAGTTTTCAAGCAAGTAAAGATTAACTTGCCTCTCTTGGATGCTATCAAGCAAATCCGTCCCTATGCAAAATTTCTTAAGGATTTGTGTGCTCAAAAGCGCACGTCCAGAAATCATTTGCCAAAGAAAGTAAGGTTAACTGAAAATGTGAGTGCAATTATTCAACACAGTGCTCCTCCAATGTATAAGGATCCAGGCGCCCCAACTATCTCGTGTGTCATTGGCGACAACAAGATAGAAAGGGCTCTCCTTGACTTAGAAGCTAGTGTAAATTTCATTCCATATTCAGTTTACTTACAGCTAGGGTTGGGAGATCTAAAGCTAACTTCCGTGGTATTGCAGCTTGCCGATAAATCGGTAAAGCACCCACGAGGCATTCTTGAGGATGTCATTATCAAAGTGGACAAATTCTACTTCCCGGTAGACTTTGTGGTTCTTGACACGGAACCGGTCCATGATCCAAAAAAGCAAATTCCCGTGATCCTTCGTCGGCTCTTCTTAGCCACGGCTAACGCTTCCATTAATTGCCGAACCGGGGTGATGGACATTGCTTTTGGAAACATGCAAGTAAAACTTCATATCTTCCATGCAACTCAACATCCTTCGGATGAGGATGATTGTTTTCTTATCGATGTGGTAGATGAAGTGGTCGAAGAATCTCTCCCCTTCATTCTAAGCAAAAATCCTTTGGAAACTTGCATGTCTCACTTTGACTTCTCAAACTTTGATATTGACCAATCAATCCAAGAAATAAACTCCTTGCTTGACATCAATGCTATCATGGATACTCCTCCTTGGAAAATTTCAAAAGAACCGCTTCCTCAACTTTCTTCTACTCCTCCGGTCCCTTCCTTGAAATCTCCTCCACAACTTGAGCTAAAGCCGCTCCCCGCCCATCTCAAGTATTTGTTTCTGGGTGCGAATCAAACTCTTCTGGTCATCATTGCATCGGACCTTCAAAAGGACCAAGAAACTAGCCTTTTAGCAATGCTACAAGAGCACATAGAAGCTATTGGCTGGGCATTGGCTGATTTGAAAAGAATTGACCCCTCTATTTGTATGCATCGCATTCATATAGAGGATGACGCAAAGCCTTCTAGAGAGGTGCAGCGCAGGTTGAATCCGAATATAAAGGAAGTAGTCATGAAAGAAGTGATCAAATTGCTAGATGCGGGAATCATCTACCCCATCTCTGATAGCAAGTGGGTAAGCCCCACGCAGGTTATTCCAAAAAAATCTGGCCTCACTGTTGTTAAAAATTAAGCGGGTGAGCTCATGCCTCAACGAACCACCACCAGGTGGCGTGTGTGCATAGACTACCGGAAACTCAACTCTTCAACTAGGAAGGATCATTTTCCACTCCCATTCATTGATCAAATCCTAGAAAGGCTAGCCGATCAGAGCTATTATAATTTTCTTGATGGTTATTTCGGCTATAACCAAGTGGCAATTGCCTCACAAGATCAAGAGAAAACAACTTTCACATGTCCCTTTGGAACTTTTGCTTATCGGCGCATGCCTTTTGGGCTATGCAATGCTCCGGCTACGTTTCAAAGGTACATGATGTCCATATTTTCTGATATGGTTGAAAAATTCTTGGAAGTTTTCATGGACGATTTTTCCATCTTTGGCTCCTCCTTTGATTCATGTCTCCACAATCTATCTCTTGTACTCCAAAGATGTAAGGAGACAAATCTAATTCTAAGTTGGGAGAAAAGCCACTTCATGGTCCAAGAAGGCATTGTTCTAGGCCATGTCATTTCTAAATGGGGAATTGAGGTAGACAAGGAAAAAGTTGAGTTAATCTCTAATCTTCCTCCTCCAAATTCTATCCGTTAAATCCGTTCCTTCCTTGGCCATGCCGGATTCTATCGTCGCTTCATCAAAGAGTTTAGCAAAATCTCTCGGCCCTTGTGCAATCTTCTCGCCAAGGATGCTCCATTCAATTTTGATGAAGCTTACATGGAAGCTTTCATTAAACTTCGCACTCTTCTCTCATCCGCCCCAATCATGAAACCGCCAAATTAGTCTCTTCCTTTTGAGATCATGTGTGATGCATCCGATTATGCATTAGGCGCGGTTTTGGGCCAACATGTGGACAAGCTTCCACATGCCATCTATTATGCGAGCAAAACTCTCTCTGATGCTCAGTTAAATTACACCACCACTGAAAAAGAATTGCTAGCTGTGGTGTATGCCTTGGATAAATTCCGTTCCTATCTTCTTGGATCCAAGGTTATTGTCTTTCCGGATCATGCCGCTCTTAGTCATTTGCTAGCCAAAAAGGAGACCAAACCCCACTTGATTCGATGGATACTCTTACTTCAAGAGTTTGACATTGAAATCTGGGACAAAAAAGGACTGATAATAGTGTCACAGACCATCTCTCTCGGTTACTCATTGAGAAATCTTCTGAATTTGCTGCTGTCCGTGATTCTTTTCCGGATGAGCAACTTTTTCAGATTTCCCATTCCAGTCTCCTTTGGTATGCGGATATTGTCAATTATCTAGCGTTAGGCAAAATTCCATCCAATTGGTCCAAACAAGAAAGAGACCGTTTCTTCTCCCAAGTTAAGCATTTCTTTTGGGAAAATCCGAAACTATTCAAGTATTGCCTGGATCAAATCATCCAACGATGCATTCCCGAAACTGAGACCACAATCATTCTAAATTTCTATCATACTCTTGCTTATGGAGGCCATTTCAGTGCCAAAAAGACAGCCGACAAAGTCCTTCAAAGCGGATTTTATTGACCATCCTTGTTTCGGGATGCTTACAACTTCTGCAAATCTTATAAGCGCTGCCAAAAGCTCGGATCCATGTCTACAAGAGACATGATGCCCCTCACTCCCATCCTAATTATTGAAATTTTTGATGTGTGGGGGATCGACTTCATGGGACCATTTCCATCTTCTTATGGCTATGAGTACATCCTTGTAGCGGTGGATTATGTTTCCAAATGGGTTAAAGCCGAGGCTACCTGAACCGATGATTATAAAGTTATGATGCAATTCATTCAATCAAACATCTTTAGTCGTTTTGGTATGCCCCGTGCAATCATCAATGACGGTGGATCTCATTTTCGAAATCGTTACCTTAAATCCATCCTCTCCAAGTACTCCGTCCTTCACAAGGTTGCCACACCTTACCATCCTCAAATGAGTGGTCAAGTGGAAGTATCTAATCGGGAGATTAAGCACATCTTGGAAAAAACGGTTCGACCGGACCGCAAAGATTGGTCATTAAAACTAAATGATGCGCTTTGGGCTTTCCAGACAGCTTATAAGATGCCCATTGACATGTCTCCATATCGGCTTGTCTTTGAAAAAGCTTACCATCTCCCAGTAAAACTAGAGCACCGTGCATATTGGGCTATAAAAAGGCTCAACTTTAATCTCAAACAAGTCGGCTCTACTCGCAAATTGCAGCTCAATGAGCTTGAGGAACTTCGCAATGATGCGTATGAAAGCGCTAAAATCTATAAGGCAAAGACTAAAGCATTTCATGACAAACACATTGTCAAAAAATCTTTTGCCCCCGGACAGAAAGCTTGGCTTTTCAATTCTAGATTGAGACTCTTTCCTGGTAAACTCCGTTCACGGTAGGATGGTCCATATGTCATCACTGCTGTCTTTCCTCATGGTGCAGTTGAACTCTAAGATCTTACCAATGGATCTCTCTTCAAGGTTAACGGCTAATGGCTTAAGCCTTACATTGATGGCATAGTCCCAATCCGTAAGGTTGAGAAAGTCCTCTTGACGGACCCAATTTATGAGGACTAATGCGCCTTGCAAAGCCTGGTTCGTCTAGCTATCGACTTTAAATTTAGCAATCAAGGGAAGAAATTCTTTCTATTTCCATGCTTCCCTAATTTTCCATTGCTCGTGCCTTAAAATTTTCTGGGAAATCATTAAGACAAGCCAAAATTTAATTATTCTGGAACTTTCTTAAATTGTGTTCCCGCAATTCAGACTGGTTTTCTTAGAACTTCTCAGCTCTTATCTTCATTCCCTGAAGTTTTTAGCTCTATCCAGCAATCTCATTGAACCTTCAGAATGGAACTCTTGTGCATGGCATCCTATTTTCAATACACCAGTTGCTTATGGTTCCCCAATTCCATCCGAGCATTTAAGTCCTACATTGGCACACTCTCTGCCCTCATTGCCATCACCGTGCAACAAGGATTTCAATCCAAGTACTCATAGGACTTAGAAAGATTGTTGCACTGCAGTTAAAGCACTAGAAAACATACTGCCAAGTTTTCGAGCGTTCGAAACCTTCCTTCGAGCGCTCGAAGTTTGCAAAATGGTCACTATCCATTCGTCAAGTGCTCGAAGGTTGCAAAACGCTCGAAGAGAAGATTTTTGCCTTTACTGAATTTTAGAGCACTCGAAGAAAGACCTTCGAGCGCTCGAAGCCTGAATACCACAGCCCAAAGCCCACTACCCAATCTTCAAGCGCTCGAAGAGCCTCTTCGAGAGCTCAAATTGACCCCCACCTTTTTAAAACTGCCTTTCCCTCTCCCATTTGTTTCGGCTACCTCATTCACTTCACCCATCACCCCCACGACCTCCTACCTTAACTTCCCCTCTATAACTTCCCTAACTTTCCCTCTCCCCCATTCATGCACTAAACTCCTATAAATACCCATCACCTCCATCCTCCTTCCCCATCCATCCATCCTTCTCCCCATCCTCCTCTTAAGGTATGCTTCTTCCTTCTTTTCCTTTCATTTTATTTGTTTTCATTTTGAGGAGTGTGGGCATGGACATTTTGGAGGTTTAAGTGTTTATTGATGTTGTTCTTGATGTTGGTGTATAGCTAGAGCCATTCTAGCATAAAAATTCCGGGTTCTCTCCTCCATTGTTGCACCTCTAACCTTCACTCTTTCTTTTTGCCCGCCAGGTGTTCGCTGAAATTCCCCATCCACGTCCACTTCTCCAAATGTCTCGTGCTGGACCTTCTCGCCATCTTAGACCCTCTGCGGATGCCCCTGCTATTGATCGTAAGCAACCCCGCGAACCTTGGCTCACGAAAAAGATCAACTATGAGCTTCTCTTTCCGCTCACGGATGTCTTTGCCACTCTTCCCACCACTTCGTGGGCTGCCACAGAATTAGTTTACCGGCGCATTCAGCATATTTGCCAGCCCGTTGCAAAGATTGCCTACCCCCGTGTAGTGCGACTCTTTTACCAGAATCTCACTTGTCCTTAAGAGCCACCGATCTCTCTCACCACTTCAATTGACAGCACTTTATATTCCTTCACTCTTGCTGACATTGTGGCTGTATCCGGCTGCCCTTTGGAGTGCCCTGCTGATATGATGAATCGTAAGGGTCTTCCTTTTTATCAGGAAGTTGATAATTTGACTGTAGAGTAGGTAATGGCTGCCATTTGCAACGTTGATGACCCTCATCGGCCCCAGAGCTATACACTCAAATCCATTCTCCCGAAGTGCGTGTGGTTCCTTGACTCCGTGCTTAAGCATAATGTTTACCCCTTGGGGCACAGCACCGAGCGTCGAGGCCTGATGTTGCAAACCTTGTATGCCATGGACTAAAGCCAATGGTTCTTTGTCCCGGAGCTCATTTGGAACACATTTATTCAGTTCTAGGACGACTGTATTAATGCACGCCATCAACGTGCTCAGGCTTGGGCTTTGCCGTTGCCTTTCTTCATCACCAAGCTTCTGAAGCACAAAGGCTTCATTGTCCCTCCCCATGAAGCCAAAGGAAAAAAGATTCAGACTTTTACCCTCCAACGTTGGAACAATGTTCTTGGACATTCTCGGCCCCCTCAGCTTGCTGCTCCTCAGCCCCCCCACTCTCCATCTCCTCCTTTTTCCGAGGATGATCCTATGGCTGAGGCTGTTGAATGGGAGGAGCCCTCTGTTGACTCTCAACCAGACCATGCTTTTCTACGCGCTAGCATCGCTGGTATCCATACTCGGTTGGACCACTTTGAGACTACTCTTGCTGACTACAATCGGACCGTGCGTGAGGACTACTACCGTGCGGAAGAAGATTGTCGTATTACAGCGGAAAAATGTCGCCTGGCTCAAGAAGAACGGCGTGAAACACAATCCCTCCTCAATGCCATCCTTGCCCGTTTTCCCCCTAGCCCTTAGCTATTTGCCCGTTTGTGCTTAGTCTTTTGTTTCACATGTTTTCTGTTTTTAATTTCTGTTATTGTTTTACTGTTAGAACTTGGGAATTTATTTTTGTAATAGTTGATCCGGTTGGGCCAGGATAGCACTTGAATTTCCGTTCCTTTTGTAATCATGTCCACCACCCCTTTTGAATGAAAATTCCCCCTTTTATTTTATTGTCTGTTAATTATTTTCTTTTACTGTTTCATTGTTAATTATTTTAGTTCCCCAGCTATTTTTAATCCCTTGCAGGTTGCACATATCAAGTTTGGGGGCCTCTTTGTGTTGGACTTTGCCTGGGAGCTTTTTATCACCACGCATGCACTTTCCTCCTATTCTGGGTAATTTTGTTCTTATTATCCTCTCTAATCTTTCGTAGATGTTAATTGTCCCACATTGAGGACAATGTGTTATTCAAGTTTAAGGGTGCAATATTGCATTTTTGGTAACACATTTTTGTAAAGCAATGATAGTGTAATTTGAAACTTGTTGGAGATGAAGCATATGTTTAATACCTTGTATATAGAAGCAATTGTTAGGTTTTGAAAATAAAGAAAAAAAATTTGAATTTGAAATGATCATGTGGATGCAATTTAGTCTGTATAAATGTTTTAATTAAATTCTCGCTGGATCTTATACTCTTTTATGCTTCACAATGCACTGATGCACACCGGAAACTTAACTGTGAGGCATGCAACTTGATTAACCCTGATCTTGACCTAGTTGATCTGAATTGATGAACCTAATGAATGCATACCTTTGGCATGATTTTTCAAAAAAAAAAAAAAAAATGATGACCGGTTTGAGTTTGTAGCCTTTCCAACTTAAGTTATTAAGTCCTAGGAGTGTCTCTACACTTAACACCCTAAAGCCATCTAGTTTGGGAGTTGTTGGCCTAACGCTTGTTACATGGGTTGTTTAGAAAGCTTAAGAGACTTAGACATTGCACGGTCATTAAAAAAAAATATTAACTTAGTAATAAACATGGTCCGTTGGAGTTCATAGCCTTGCCAATTCGAGCTATTAAGCCCAAGGAATGTCTCTACACTAAGCACCCTAAAGCCATCTGGTTTAGGTGTTGTTGGCCTAACGCTTGTTACATGGGTTGGTTAGAAAGCTTAAAGGACTTCAGCATTGTACAACCATTTTATGTATCATTTTTGAGTTATAATAAATTGTCAGCAAGAAATAAAAGTTGTTTTGTAAATAAATTCATGCCTTAGGGACTTCATTTAAAAGGGAATCCAATTATTTGAAGACTTGTGTCTTGGAATTGGAAAAGAAAGTAAAAGCCGCATGTAGAGAATCCAATCCACTTTCACTGAAGTTAGAGTTGATTTCCATTCAAGAGATGACAATTGAGTTATTTATATAGACTTAGATGCTGATGCATGTATGTTGAAATGTGTTTAGTAAACTTTTGTATTAGTGCTTCATATATGCATGGTAGTCTGCTTAATGACCCCGTCTTCAGTCCTTTGTTTGTTTCAAGTTGTATTTGAGCTATGTATGTATTTCATTTTACCATGGTTGATATTTTTTTGGTAGCATTCCCATGGTTGTCATTTCATTGAGTTTTCATTTTGATTTTTGCTATAGGACTAGCAAAATGAAAGTTTGGGAGTGTGATAAGCACCTAATATTGCATATTCAAGTGCCCTTATTTGCATTAGTTAAGTCCATTTGTAGTTCAATTGTATATATTTTCTCCAGTTCTATGTTTCTGTGCAACTTTCAGGTTTTTCTACAAAAAGGGAATAAAATGGATGTTTTCGAAGGCTTGTTGAAAGAGCAAATCAATCTGGGCTTTTGCATTCGGAGATTTCCAAGAAGAATCTGCTAAAATAGGTCCATGAAGTCCTTCTACAATGAAAAAGGGGCAAATGATTCTCAATAGGCCAATGCTAAAATCAAGTGAAGGATGTCCATAGCAAGAAGAGAAGAAAATGCATTCTGATGCATTTTCGAGCGCTCGAAGCCCCACCTTCGAGCACTCGTACGGCATATAAGAGAACCCCCAAGAGCCTCCATGTCATTCAAGTGCTCGAAATGGAGTCTTCGAGCGCTCGAAATCAGAGCAGAATGGTCCAAGCAAGCTTCGAGCGCTCGAAGACCATTCTTCGAGCGCTCGTCCATGTTCTCGAGCCAACATTTTTGTACGAAGGAAGCTTCGAGCGCTTGTGCTGCAATCTTCGAGCGCTCGAAGGAACATCCCAGCCCACTTGTTCCTTGATTCCCTCAATTCTTGGTTTCCCTCTTTTATGGAGTGGTTGGAAATGTTTATTTTGGGGGAGAAGAAGCTCAATTTTTGAGGTTTTGGTAGACTTCTTGTCTACATAACAAAAGGAGAGGAGAACCAAGGGGACATATACATATTATCTTATAAGATTTTTGGAGAGAAAAAAAGGGAGAAGAGGATAGAGTTCTTGTGGCTAGAAAGGTGGAGCTCAAAAATGGAGGGAGCTCTGAAGTTTCTTCCTTCTTTTAGGGCATCCATGGGTAACTAACTCCTCCTCTAAGGAGGTGATGGAACCCCTCATTGTAAGTATGTTCTAATTTTGAATCTATTGTGGGGAAAATAATGTACTCTTGTGGTGATTCCATAATCTAGAACTTTTACTTGATGTAATGAACTGATTTTCATTTAATGATCATGCTGAATCTACTTTCTTGTCTTAGAATGTATGTTTTCATGGTTGTATGGTTTACATTTTCATGGTGACAATGAAGATGAGATTTTTGAAATGGTTTAAATGGCATGTTGTTGAGAGATTTGATAGGCCATAGCTTAGGTCCTTCCTTTGATGGCTTATTCTTAATTTTTAGCTTTATGTGCTCTTATCATGTGATTGATGACTTGACAATTTCTAGCTTAGTGAATATGTCCAAAATTACACTTTAGTTTAGGTAGTTGAGCATGTAAAATCTTTGAAAAATTGTTCTTGTTTATTGATTTCATGAATCCTTTGAAGGTATTGTAGTAACCTCGAGTAACAACTTATCATAGCCATATATTTATGTTATTTTCCCCCGAATGAATCATAGTCTAGCTTATTTATATTGTAGGTGGTGAAGTTGCTTCCCTAGCCTTCTCTATCTAGATCTCCTTCCTTTACATTCCTTCCTTTACATTCCTTGGTACCGCTAGGCCACGCCTGTTGGTAATTAGGGTTTTTATGTATGCTTAAGTGTAGGGTTCTATTTTATTTTAGTTAGTCACGTATTGGGTAGCCGACTTGGATTGTAATTTGATTGTTTTCTTTTCCTTCTGGGATGATAATTAGAATTAAGGTTATGTTTTCCTAAGCCTATAAATACAACATTACGTCGGCTTAGGGTTTTAAAAGACACAAAAATTCTGTTCACGTAAAAAGAGCGTTAAGAGAACAGAGGCACCAGTTAGGGCTACCAAGGAGGAAGGAAAGGTTTTACTTATGGATTTAAACTAGAGCAGTAGGAGGTTGACAGTGAACGGACGTCGTCGAAAAACTTAGGAAGACGGCGATGTGGTTTTGATTAAAAACCACACAGGCAAATTCTATTCTGTCTCTTTCCCCTTGACCTGTGTTCTGTGCATGTCTAGATGATCTCTAGGGTTTTAATCGGACTTTAAATAAATCTTGCATGCTTAGTATATGTTAATTTAATTGCCTATATGTGTGTAATATGATTTGGAATAGTTCCTGCAATTTTGGATTCATTGTCTGATATTAAAGCCTAATGAATTGGTAATTATTTTAATTGTTCTTTTTAATGCAAATTGTTTGGAATAAATGACTGGGATGATACTGGGTATAAATTAGACTCTTAAGTTCAATTTTAATGAAGAACATAAGAGTTGGAAGTGGCCGGAGACGAAGTAGAAGGCCAGAGAAGGTTCAGGGCTCTCAGAAAGGGAGATAGCCGGCTCCATAAAAGAGGGAGCCAGCTCCCCCAAGTGAAGAGCCGGCTCTAGGGGTTAGAGAGCCAGCTCCCACCCCTCTAAAGCCAACTCCAAGGAGCATGGAGCCGACTCCATGCATGGTTGGAGCCTGCTCTCAAGTTTTGAGAGCAAGTTCTCTTATGTTATCACTTTCTGGAAATTGTTTGGCTCAGTTTGGACAGTTTGTTCTTCCCGAATTATTTTGGGACTTTACTGGGAAGTTCTAAATACTAGTTTCGAGTAATATTAAAAACCCTTATGGCATAGTCTATACCTTTAAGCTAATGGCTGGAACAATAGGAAAGTAATCAACCTTGCATAATATTAACGGATGGAAAGGATTAAATTGTTTAATTTTATTTTAACAATTTAACGGACTGTAGCATGTTTATAAATCTTATTTTGGATGCACAATAGGGTAATTTATTTAACAGACTTGCTCTACGCTTACTCTGGATGCTAATTGCTGAAATAATAAACTCTGTGCTACAATTACTTGGATTTATGTTTTGGTTACTAATTGCTAAACTATTAAACTATGTTCTGTCAATTATTTGGATTAATGTGTTGGACTTTAATTACTGAATTATTATATTAAATTCTATCAATTATCTAGATGTTATGGATTGTATGCACCAGTATGGGACGGTGGCATATTAAGGATGGTTTAGCTCAAAACGCTAAGACCTACCTTATTGGAATAAGGGAATGTATTGTAAGATGTTGAATCCTAATTATATTTAAGTCAGATCAACTGAGTAAGTTGAGTGACTACCTGGATTAATTATTAGTTATGGTTAAGTCAGATCAACTGAATAAGTTGAGTGACTAACTGAATTATAAATCGTATATCAGATCAATGAACAATTGAATGACATACTCTGGTTTTGGACGGACTTTAAATATATGACTATGGTACCACGATATGAGCTTGAGTCTCAGGATCATTGGTTAAAGCATATATGCATTGGGATACATAGCTGGCTATGACGGTTGAGGTGTACCTTGTTAAGTCTAGGTACTCATGCCCACCACTGGTGCATTTTGCATGTTGCCTTCTTTTCAGGTTGAGACCCCTTTGAAGTCCAGTGAGAGTCCCTTAGTGTGGATATATATTTATGTATGGACTAGATAGATATTTTTGAGTTATCTAGGATGTATATGCGTATCGGGTCTCTGTTTGGATTGTAGTTAGAATAGAACTTGTTCGTGGGCCTGACCCAGTATCATTTTTCAGGTATCGGACGGTTCCAGTCTTAGGGCTTGTTCGAGCTGAGTAGAGACGGTCATTCACTCTACTGACGACGTAAGATTCATTTCATATTTTAGATTTGGATTTTATCTACAGTTGTTTATTTTCTATTGGGATTTTATTTAGGGGTCCACTAGAAGGATTCCCGAGTTGTACTCTTAGAGGTTTTGGAAGTTTGGGATTATATTAATCTTTAACGTTTGAGGATTTTATATTTAAAATTTTTTCAGCTTTATTATTTATTTCTTAAGTCTTTTCGTATTCCTACTTATTTATATATTAATTGTTTGGTATCCCCTCGGGTTTGGGCTCGGGCTTGATCAACCCATGTCTCGAAGTCGAGGGGTATCATAATTACCTTCAGATCCTTTATGTGGTCAGGTCCTGAGCTCAAGAAATCAAATGTCAATATTGTGAGATATAATTTTTGTAATTGGCAAATTTTGGTGTCAAAACAAGTCTGATCGAGTTGTAATTTCAAATTCAAATTTTAAGATCAAGATTGACTGCAAAAATGAAAAGTTTATTCAGGTGTGATATATTGAGATCTACGAAAAAGGAATGAACAACACTTTAGGAAGATGAGTTTAGGGTTTGGACACTTTTAGTAGTTGGTATATTTGCAAAATTACCAAAATAATATTTTCCCAAGTGTCATTGTTTAATACTGGCAATCTTAAACCGGTTCAAGCTTTTTAGAACCTGTTCAAGAATCAAGGAATCCTTGGACAATTTCACTGGCCATCATGAACCGGTTCAGCTTTCCTTGAACCGGTTCAAGGCTTTCAGGCAGTTTAGGTAACTTTGTTTCCTATTCTAATTTTTCTTCCTAATTGTTTAGAATTCTTCCAAAAGTCCTATGCATGAAAATTACCTTTTCCTACGCATATCTAGGTCTTTGAAAATTCTATATAAACCTTGATTTTCATCTAGGTTGATACGGCTTTTGCATTACATCTTTTGATTCTTAAAAAGCCTGTCTGAGAGATATTTTGCAGAAAATCAAATTTGATTTTTTTGTCTTTCTTTCTAGAACACACACATAAACACAAAAGTGATTTTAGGGTGTTGCTCAAAATCCTGATCATGATCAAAGCATTATTGAAAATTACATCTACAGCGATTAGAGACAGCAGATCTACTTCTTCTACATCAAATTCAGATGTGAGTAACAAATAGTCCTCCCAATTGCCCTTAAAGTCAAGGATATAAGCTCGCTGCATATCCTCCATAATCTGATTGACCCTCTTGGTCTGTCCATCTATCTGAAGATGGTAAGCAATACTCAGATGTAACTCTATACCCAAAGCCTGCTGAAAGCTCTCCTAAAATCCTGATATAAAGTGATGAGTGCTCAAATGTGACGCATTTTAGCACCTAAGCTAGGGTATTTTAGTCCATTCATCTATCTTACTTTCATGTCTTAGACACTTATTTGTGTTTTTGCCTATTTCAGGTTCATAAAGTTCAAACAGGCTAACAAGAGCCATTTAGCTCAATTTTGGAGCTAAGGAGCAAAGTTTGAAAGAAGCCAAAAAAATTCACCAGGGGAACTTCGATCGATCGAAGAGGAATCCCAATCGATCGAAGAAGTCTACAATCGATCGAAATGAGGCGGTGCCAGCTCAGCCAATCGGATAAGGCCAAAGAAGATATTTTCAAGCCACGTTAGCTTTGATCGATCGAAGTTAAGTGTTTGATCGATCGAACATCTTCGGTCAATTGAAATGCCTGCTGGTAGTGAGCTGTATAATTCCCGAGCATGCCGATTTTTACCTAACTTGTGTAGTTGCGAATTTCCTCCAATTAGTGATTGTAATTCTGACTTGGTCCTTACTCAAAGGAGTATGTAATTGATTTATAGAACAATTATTGAAAGAGAGAAGAGAGATAGAGATATTACCAATTATAGAAATTTTCTTCTCTCTAGAACTAAGGTTTTAGAGAAATAGTAAGGATGAAGATGATGATGCCAACCTCCAAGCTAGCCCTTGAGGGTTCCATGTCCACTACAACGAGTGGCTAAATCCTTCTCTTGTGGCTAGAGATAGCCCCTAGGCTTGCTTCTCAAACCTAGCTTTTGTGTATTTTTGTGGATTTTAGTTATAATAAATGTTTTGACCATGAATAAATATATATCTTGTAATTTCTACTTGATTTGTATGGATTAATGCTTTCAATTGATCATTTGGCTCTACTCATATGTTTATGTATACTAGAATTGATGTTCATATTTTTATATCTAGATTTAATGAAGTTGATCATGTCTATGTGTGTTGATGATGTTGATCTAGTGATGGTCAAGGCATGGTACTTAATGGAACACTTTTGTGATTTATTTGATGGTTCACACTTGTTTCTTGATGAATTGTACCACATCTCTAGTTTAATTAACTTAATTTCATCTCTCTAACCTAGTTGTAGTGTAATTGCTTTAATTTCTTAGGTATGTGAACAATCCATTCTTGTTTCTTAATGTTCCATACTTGTGAATGCAAAGAGTGCATGTCTCTAGATATTTGTGTATGCATTAATTATGGTTTAATTGAATGGATATTGGTCTTATTTGATAGGTTTTGCTACAAATTAAAATTGGCTAGACAATCTATACTTATTTGCCATCCATGCTTAGTTTCATTTGATGTCACACACACACAAGTTACAATTTAAATTTCCCCATTGATGTTCAATTGCTAGTGTTTGATGAAGTGAAGCTTAATGGTGACTCTAAGCCCCAAGACCTCTCTCCTATATTTTTTCCCTACTTTTTAGATTGCTCTTTTTACTTGCATTAATTTTTAATTGCATTGTAGTTTAATTAAACAATCACCAATCAATCTTTGATCATTCGACCTACTAATCCGACATTAGTTTCCATCACAAATACACCTCATTTCCCTTGAGATGATCTTTACTCACTCTAGCTATATTTTTAGTTGGAAGTGGTAGTGGCATTTTCTAATTTTAAACTTAGCCACACTACACACTTTTGCATGCAATTTGGTCGACACACCAAGTTTTGGCGTCGTTGCCGGGATTGGCACCGTTATATTTGGAAATTAATTAGGAATTAGTACTCTTCTGATCTTATTTTTATTTTTATTTTATTTTGGTTACTTATTGTGTTTGTTCTTCATTGACTAGGTAAGTTTAGTAAAAAGGGGTGAAGCAAAAGGACTTAGAGTAAAGAAGCAAAAGAAGCCAAGCAAAGCTAAGCAAGAGCATAGAAAGCTCAAAAATAAAATAAAAATTGCAAAGCAAAGCAAGACAAAGAAAAAATTGAAAAATCATTTGAAGTTGCTTAAGGACCTTTTGTGAGCTTCTCTAAACTTTATCTCTAGTTAAATTATGAGCCCGCGTGGAGGCAAGTTTTTACTTTCATAGATAAATCGTGAGCCCGTGTGGAGGTACTTTAATTTTTATTGCATATTGTTCAAAGCATGGGAGCATGGGATCATCGTATGTAAAGGTTTATTGATTGATTTGTTGCGAAGGAGAAGTGCTTGCTTTTATTGTTTTTGTTGGTGTTTTACATGAAGTGTTATGCGGTCTTTTCCTTATCCTTCATCTTAGGCATTCTAATGGAAAATCTAGAGGGTAATCTCGGTTACCTAAATCCGCATTTCATGGAACATCTCCCTCACAACCAATTTCCTCCTGGAGTTCAAGCTCCAATTCCTCCAATGATCCTTCATGATCATTACAGTTTCTATGAATACCATGCACCGACTTGTATCATGCTTCCCAACTTTGGGGCCAATCAATATGAAATTAAGCCCAAGACTATTCAAATGTGCCCATTTTTCTATGGCTTAAATGATGAGGAACCATATAAACATCTTGAGGAATTTCTCAAGATATGCTCCACCGTGAAATACATGAATGTTCCGGAGGAAGTCCTTAGGTTACTCCTTTTCCCCTCCACTCTTAAAAATAAAGCGAAACTTTAGTTCAACAACTTAGGGGCGAATTCAATAACTTCTTGGATACAAATGCAAACTAAATTTCTAAAAAAAAATTACCCCGTAAGTTTGACCAATTTAATAAGAACCGCAAATAGAAAATTTTCTCACGGGGAAGGAAAACTTTTGCATGAGGCTTAGGAAAGATTGAATAACTTACTAAGGAAATGTCCACACCATGGTATTCCAAAATGGCAAGTGGTTCAATATTTCTATGAAAGCTTATTTGATACTCATAAGTACATAGTTGATACATTATATGGAGGTTCATATTTTAGAAAACATGAAGATGATGTTTGGCACCTTTTTGAAAAAATGAGTGAAAATTCTTTGCATAAATATCACACTTCTCGGTTGGAGCATGATTCTAATGAAAAGAAGGAAAATTTGAAAATGGGTCAAATTGAAAGTCCAATGGAAATTGTAGCCGAGGTTAAAACTCCTTCTTAAAAACTTGATAAATTCTTATTGAGTCAAAAATCGATTATCAAATCATCTTCTTTTCATCACTCTCATCATTTTTGTGAGCATTGCATGATATATTCCAGTGTTTTACATTCTACTTCCAATTGTCCCCATAGACATGTATTTGATGAACAATTTGAACAAGTCAATGCTACATTTGGCCATCCTCATTCAAATATATATGTCCCAAGGTGAGATGAAAATTCAAGTTCCTTTCAAGTTCAAAATTTTCAAAATGGATATGTTCCTCCTCATAAAAGAAATGAAGGTCCTCAAAGATTTGTTTCATTTTCTTCTCACCATCAAAGAATGAACCACTTTTCACATCCTCAAGTCTATGAATCTCAAAATGGTTTTCATCATTTTCATGCACTTCCTAGTGATTCTACATTTGAATATAAGGATTTGATGGCTTTAGATAGTTTAGAAATGAACACTAATTTGTTGGATTCTCATTCTTAATCGATATCAAAGCTTGAATCTCAAATCGGGATGATAGCTAATGCATTAAATGCGAGAGAGATTGTTAAATTACCTAGTCAACCTGAAAGAAACCCAAAGTCCAATATTTTGTGGAAGCAAACTCGACATTGGGATGTCCTTCCCAAGAACAAGTGTAAGCCATCACTACTTTGAGAAGTGGCAAGAAAATTGACAATAGGGTTGAAAAACCAAGTGAAGATAGTAAACCAGTGCAACCTAAGGTTAGCACCCGTCCTGTTTCCAATCCTACTCCTACTTCTTTGGATGAAATTGGTCTTAATAAGAATTCTCAAGCTTTTCCATCATCTCCTCAAATTACAAAGTCTTATGAGCCAAAAGCTCCATTTCTATATATTTTGAGAGAGACTTCACCTTTTGGGAGACAATAAGGGAAAATTTATGACATGATAGAGGTGTTTAAACAAGTCAATATAAATCTCTCCCTCTTGGATGCAATTAGGTAAATTCTGCCTTATGCAAAAATTTTGAAAGATCTTTGCACACAAAAGAGAAAGAACAAGGGATAAGGCCCTAAAAAAGTGTTCCTCACGGAGCAAGTGAATTCTATCATTCAACATAACACTCCACCTAAGTTTAAAGATCCCGGTGCTCTAACCATCTCATGTGTGATTGAAACCATGAAGTTCGTAGAGCTCTTCTTGACTTATAAGCGAGTGTTAATTTGATTCCTTATTCCATGTATGTCTAATTAGGGTTGAATGAATTGAAGCCAACATCGGTGGTGCTTCAATTAGTTGATAGGTCTATTAAAACACCTAGGTTCATGGTTGAGGACATACTTATTAAAGTTGACAAATTCTACTTCCCAATTGATTTTATGATACCGAACCGGTTGTTAATTCTACCAACTACATCCCAATCATCTTAGGAAGGCCATTTCTTGCTACCGTAAATGCTACCATTAATTGTAAATCCGGGGTTATAGACCTTTTTTTTGGTAACATGATGGTTAAGCTTAATGTTTTCAATACAAGTCGACATCCCATAGATGAGACGATTGTTGTCTCACAGATGTCTTGGATAAGGTTGTTGAGGAGTCCATTCCTTCCATGATTATAAAAAAGTTAACCGAGGACAATCTATCATCTCTTCTCTCCGAGGATCCTCTTGCATCTTGTCTCCTTGAAATGTATGAGAATTGTGGGTTTAATAATGAAGGATCAATGAATGAAGTAATTGATTTAATGGAATCCGTTGCAAGTTTGGATTTTCCACCTTGGAAAGCTCCAAAAGAATCTCTTCCTCCATTTTCTAGCACTCCACCGGTCCTATCTTTAGCATCTTTACCCACTTTTGAGCTTAAAACTCTTCCTTTTAATCTTTAGTATGCCCTCTTGGGCCCAAAAGAGACTCTTCCGGTCATCATTTCTTCAAGTCTTGAAAAAGACCAAGAGAATAATCTTTTAAATGTGCTTAAAGAAAATAAGGAAGCTATTGGATGGAGTGTGGATCTAAAAGGAATTGACCCTTGTATTTGCATGCATCGCATTCTTATAGAAGAAGATGCAAAAATCTTTAGGGATGCCCAAAGGAGATTGAATCCAAACATAAAAGAGGTGATTAAAAAAGAAGTTGTTAAACTTTTGGATGTCGGTATAATTTATCCAATCTCTGATAGCAAATGGGTGAGTCCAACTCAAGTAGTTTTCAAGAAATTGGGGATTACGACGGTTGAAAATTCAAAAGGTGAGGCAATTTCTAAGTGTACCACCAATTCATAGCGAGTATGCATTGATTACCGAAAATTAAATGCCGCCACTAGAAAAGATCACTTTTCTTTGCCATTTATTGATTAAATTCTAGAGAGATTGGCTGGGCAACAATATTATTGCTTTCTTGATGGCTATTCGGAGTACAATCAAGTAGCCTTAGACCCTTTAGACCAAGAGAAAACCATCTTTACTTGTCCTTTTGGCACATTTGCTTATAGATGGATGCATTTTGGTTTGTGCAATGCTCCTACAACATTCCAAAGGTGTATGATGTTAATTTTCTCAGACATGGTGGAAGAGTATCTAGAGGTCTTTATAGATGATCTTTCTATCTTTGGGTCTTCTTTTGATGCATGCCTTAAAAATCTATCTTTGGTACTTAAAAGATATCGTGAAACAAACCTTGTTTTTAGTTGGAAAAAGAGCCATTTCATGGTTCAAGAGGGTATTGTGTTGGGTCATGTCATCTCAAAAAGGGGTATCGAGGTGGATAAAGCAAAGGTTGAGCTCATTTTTGAATTGCCTTCACCTTCCACGGTGAGAGAAGTTCGCTCATTTCTAGGCCATGCCGGCTTCTATCACTGTTTCATCAAAGACTTTAGCAAAATTGCTAGACCCTTGTGCAATCTTCTCGCCAAGGGGACTCCTTTTGTCTTTGATCAAGCATACCTTGATATTTTCCATACACTTCATGGTTCATTATCATTTGCTCTTATTATGCAACCTCCCAATTGGTCATTACCGTTTGAAATCATGTGTGATGCCTCTGATTATGCCATAGGAGCAATTTTGGGGCAAAGGGTAGGAAAACTTCCATGCGCTGTATACTATGCAAGTAAGACTTTCTCAGAATCTCAATTGAATTACTCCACTATCGAGAAAGAATTACTTGCCGTAGTGTATGCTATTAATAAATTTCAGTCCTATCTCTTAGGGTCAAAAGTTATTGTCTATTCTGATCATGCTGCTTTGAGGCATCTTTTGACTAAGAATGAAACAAAGCCTCATTTGATAAGATGGATTTTGCTTCTTCGATAATTTGATTTTGAAATCAAAGATAAGAAAAGCACCGAAAATGTGGTTGCCGACCATCTTTCAAGGTTAATGGTAGAATCTTCTCCAAGCCCACCAATTCATGATTCTTTTTTGGATGAACAACTCTTCCAAATTTCCAATGAAAAGATACCTTGGTTTACCGACATTGTGAATTATCTCGCAATTGGCAAACTTCCCACTAATTGGTCAAAGCAAGAAAAGAATCGATTCTTTGCCAACATCCGAAAATATTATTGGGAAGATCCCATTTTTTTTCAATATTGCCCGGATCAAATTGTGAGGAGATGTATTTTGGAGAGTGAGGTTCCTAGTGTCCTTGCATTTTGTCATACTCTTGCATTTGGTGGGCATTTTAGTGCAAAGAAAATTACCTTAAAAGTTCTTCAATGTGGGCTATTTTGGCCTACCATTCATAGAGATGCCTATAATTTTCGCAAGGAGTGTGAGAGATGTCAAAAAATGGGATCAATGTCAAGAAGAGATATAATGCCCTTAACAAATATTCTTGTTAAAGAGGTTTTTAATATTTGGGGCATTGATTTTATGGGTCCATTTCCTATGTCTTATGGCTTTCAATATATTCTGCTTGCCGTTGATTATGCTTCTAAGTGGGTGGAAGCTTGTACTATCAAAACAAATGATCATTCCGTGGTTGTTCAATTCATTAAATCCAACATCTTCGCTTGTTTTGGTATGCCAAGAGCCATGATTAGTGATGGAGGAAAGTATTTTTGTAATCAATTCTTAAGGCACTTATTTCTTAAGTACTTCTTTACTCATAAGGTGGCCACCCCATACCATCCTCAAACAAGTGGGCAAGTAGAAGTGTCAAATCAGGAGATAAAGCAAATTCTTGAGAAAACAGTAAACACAACCCAGAAAGATTGATCGCGCAAATTGAATAATGCTTTGTGGGCTTACCGAACCGCATATAAGACTCCCATTGGCATATCTCCTTATAAACTTGTATATGGAAAGCCTCACCATCTCTTGGTTGAGATAGAACACAAGGCTATGTGGGCGGTTAAAAAGCTTAATTTTGATCTTAACAGAGCCGAATAGAATCGGTTGCTACAATTGAATGAATTGGAAGAGTTAAGACAAACTTTACAAAGAAAGAACTAAAACTTTTCATGACAAACATATTGTGAAGAAATCTTTGGAACACGGTCAAAAGCATGGCTTTATAACTCTAGGCTAAAACTATTTCCTGGAAAGTTGTGAACCAAATGGGAAGGCCCATATGAAATCATTTCTGTTGCGCCTTATGGGGCAGTTGAAATATGATCGGTTGAGTCGATTATAATTATAAATCAACCTTCACAATAGCACGAATCATTGTAAAATAGGGCTATTGGTCGGGTAAGTTGAACCACTGGGACTGCGCTAATCTATGGCAACCTAAGTGTCTAGAGTCTTTTTAGAATGATAGGGGTGTTCATAGAGGATTTGTTGATTGTCACTTAAGCTATGAAATTAAGGTGCATAAATTAAAAGCTTGCAAGAATTTAAAGGAGATGAAATACAAGTAAAGAAGACTAGGGAAGTGAATCCGTCTCTACCCTTATACACATGCTAGATTAGTGCTAAATTGGGGGAAAAATAATATATATTATGGTCATGATACATAGCAACACTTGGTTGCTATAATATCCTCAAGAAGTTCATTAAATCTGAAGCAAGCATAATCCATCAAAGGTTAACATGTTTAGACTACCTAACTAAGGTGTAGCTTAACCACATTTACTTGAATAAAAGACTATCAAGCCCTAGATAAAATGATGAAGCACATGAAGGTAAGAAATAAGCATAAATCATCAAAGGTTTCACCTAAGCAATGATCTATCAAAGTCCTTATCAACATACCATTAAACCATTTCATGATCTCACTACCATTGTCACCATGAGAGTGCAAGCAACATGATTAAAAGAATAAACCATCAAAGATAGATAATTGACTCAACATTAATCATTTAAATACATGAAGATCCATTACAAAAGGCAAGATGCTCTAGACCATGAAAAGACCAAAGATTATACATTGCAATCCCCAAAATAGAACTATACTAGGACATGCTTACAAGGGAGGGGCTTCATCACCTCCCTAGATGGAGGTTTAGTTACCCATGGGAGCCTTAGAAGAAGGAAGAAGCTTGGTTGCAACCTCCATTTTCGAGCTCCCTTTCCTTGGCTTCAAGAACTCTATCTTTTTCCTCCTCTTTCTCTCTCCACATATCTTACTAAGATGAGATATGATGTTATGTGTGGTCCTCTTCCTTTTGTAGACATTCCTCTCCACCAAACAAGGCTCAAAACCCCACCAAAAGACATCTCCAACCAACCCATAAAGATGGAAATCAGAGATGAGGGAAACAAGGTGCAAGTGGGCTGAAGTGATGGTTCCCGGAGAGTAGTCTGCCCATAGTTCGAGCGCTCGAACTAAGCACTTCGAGCGCTCGAAGTTAGACCAGTATACTCCTTCCTCTTGACCTGCTTTGTACTACTTTGGTAGAATAGCCATAACTTTCTGCTCCGAACTCCAAATGAAAAACCGGTTAAAGATTTGGAAAGTTAATTCAAAGCTCTAAATATGTCATGTTTTAATGGAAGTCCAGTTCTCGAGTTTGATCGGTCAAAAATGGCAAGCAAATTCAGATTCCACTGCTGCCAGAACTTAGCCTTGAGCACATTGCTATTCAAAGATTGAATAAAACACCATTTTTGCTCCTTTTTGGCCAATGAACCTGAAAATATATAAAACGTGCAAATAAAGATAATTTATAAAGAATAATCAAATAATGGATTTAACTAATGCAGCTAAAGGCGCTTGAATATGTAATATTCGGCGCTTATCAAAATACAAAGCTTGAAAGATGGAACTACATTCAAAGTGAATGGACAAAGGTTGAAGCCCTACATTAAAGGGCAAATGTTCCAAAGACATATGGAGTCTGCCCTCTTGGTGGATCCAGTCTATGTTGATATTTGAGATTGTTTGAACGTCGACTAGAAACGTTAAACCTAGCTCTAATAGAGTTGCCAAACTTTATTTCTCATTTTCTATCTCATCTTTCATTTTTACAGCATCTGAATAATGATATTTCATGGTCTTATTGAAGTTTTCCAGGTATGTTGTAAGTTTTCCAAAAATCTGCATTCTTAAAGTTTTTCAGTCTGTGAGACTTCGATCGATCGAACTTCATTTCAATCCATCGAGTAGAGGGTTCAATCGATTGAAATTAATTTCGATCGATCATTTTGATCCCAAGGCATCATTCTATAGGCTTTTTGATCAATCGAAGCCCATTTTGATCGATCGAGCACTGTTCTTAAAAAAAAAAAAAAAAAAAAAGAATTGCATTCTTTATTTCCTTGCATTTTCATTCATTGCATGTTTATTTATTTTATTTTTGTGTATATATACATACTTGTTATGTCTAAAAATAAAAAATAAAAATTATTTTCATTATTTTGTTCTTGCATCCTTTCTTACTTTTTGTTTTTCATTTCTTGCATTGTTCATATTCTTTCATTGTATTTTACCTTCTTTACTTTTCCTTTTCATTTTGTTTATACATCTTTGCATTTTATTTCTTGCATTTTGTCTATACTTGCTTTCATAAAATGAAAAAAAAAAAAAAATTACCATTGTGCCCTTATGTGTAGTCATGCTTCTTTCATGTTTTATCTAGGACTTGATCTCATATTTCCCTTTCATCTAATGCTATATTGACTTAGATTGCATGCCTTGGTTATTCTTATCCCATTTGATATTTGATGTGAGTTTGCTAGTGTGGTTATTCAAGTAGGTTGTTGATTCCAAGTTTGGGGGAGACGTCTTTCGAATTGGATCATTGCCGGGCTTTATGTCTTTTCCACCACGGTATATTCTTTCCATATTTTCCATTGTTCTCATTGTACATTGAGGATAATGTGCAGTTTAAGTTTGGGAGTAAGGTGACTTTGTTGCATTCTACTTAAGTTTAAGACTTAATTGCATGATTGAGATTTGGGATCCATTTGAGCTATGACTTTGATCTTTTGAGGACCATAAAACTTAAAATTTGAAAATTGTTTGACTTGAGAGTCCAATACTCCTTGTATGCCTTATGGATGCCATTGGAGTAAATTTTTTGAAAGATTGATATCTTGCTTGCATTTGTGGTCCACAACATCTTGATTTTGTGATTGTTTTAAGATTCACTCTAGGATTCTACACTAGCACAGGCGCATACTAGCATTCATTTGTGGGGTACATGCTTTGTTGATTATTGAATTGGTTATATCCCAGTTAGGCTAGTAGTGCATTGAAAGCTTTCATCTTGACAAAAGTGGATAACAATCCATTTTCATTAAGTAGCCGGGATTCTAGCCTCATCAAGTACTGAATTTCTCACACCGAAAGGTGGAAGGCCCAAACTCTAGGTTAATAATTGAAAAAAAAAAAAAAAAAAAATTTGTTACAAAAGCAAATAAAAAAAGTGAGGATTTCTCCCAAAAGGTGAGAGTGGGAAATAATTAGATGGAGGTTGTTTTGATTTGTAGCCTAGTTGATTTGAGCTTGTAAGTCTTTAGGGGTGTTTAAATACCTAATGCCCTAAAGCGGTCTAGTTTGGGAGTCATTGACCTCACGCTCGAACTCATGGATCGCTAGAAAGCTTAATAGATCAACACATTGCACCATGCTTCCATCTTTGATCCTTAGGATAGTAAAAAAAAAATCGAGCGAAAAGAATAAGTGCATCTAGATGAATAAAGTTTTAATAAAAGATCCACTCTTTGTTTTGATGATCGGGACTAGATTTGTGTGCTAGTTTGAGGGTAAGGATGTGATCATTTCTTTAGTTGGCTTAGATAATAATATATTTGATGCCGGTTCACTTAAAAAGATTATAGAGTTGTTTTGATTTGCGGATCATTTTCTTGATGTGTAGAGGACCATACTTGCTTGCTTGATGTTGAGATTTTGGGAGATTACTTAGAAATGGTTGAAAAATTACATACTTAAGGTAGTTTTCTCCTAATGCTTATTTTGTATATTGGTGCCTCTTTAGTGAGAAAGAGCTCAATGTTTGTGGGTATTATTTTTGGAAACCCTCACAAGACTTCACTCATCCACTAGGGGTTTAAAAGGCTTGTTGTATATGCTAAATACAATCGTGTTCCTTACAAAAGTGGCTTTATCCTTTTATTGCTTTCTAGTTTATAGCTGTATAGTTATTTATTTCTTTTCTTTCCTTGTAGTCCATTGCTAGGAACTAGCAATATTTAAGTTTGGGGGTGTGATGAGTACTCAAATGTGACGCATTTTATCACCTAAGCTAGGGTATTTTAGTCCATTCATCTATCTTATTGTCATATCTTAGATACTTATTTGTGTTTTTGCCTATTTCAGGTTAATAAAGTTCAAACAAGCTAACAAGAGCCATTTAACTCAATTTTGGAGCTAAGGAGCAAAGTTGGAAAGAAGCCAAGAAAAATGCACCAGGGGAAGTTCGATCGATCGAAGAGGAATCCCGATCGATCGAAGAGGAATCCCGATCGATCGAAGAAGTCTACAATCGATCGAAATGAGGCGGTGCTAGCTTAACCAATCGGATAAGGCCAAAGAAGATATTTTCAAGCCACGTCAGCTTTGATCGATCGAAGTTAAGTGTTTGATCGATCGAACATCTTCGATCAATCAAAAGGCCTGTTAGCAGTGGGCTGTCTAATTCCCGAGCGCGCCGATTTCTACCTAACTTGTGTAGTAGCGAATTTCCTCCAATCAAAGGCTATAATTCTGACTTGGTCCTTACTCAAAGGAGTATGTAATTGATTTATTGAACAATTATTGAAAGAGAGAAGAGAAATAGAGATATTACCAATTATAGAAATTTTGTTCTCTTTAGAACTAGGGTTTTGGAGAAGAAAGTAGGGATGAAAATGATGATGCCAACCTCCAAGCTAGCCTTTGAAGGTTCCAATTCCACTATAATGATTGGCTAAATCCTTCTCTTGGGGCTAGAGATAGCCCCTAGGCTTGCTTCTCAAACCTAGCTTTTGTGTATTTTTAGGGATTTTAGTTGTAATAGATGTTTTGACTATGAATAAATATCGATCTTGTAATTTTTACTTGATTTGTATCGATTAATGCTTTCAATTGATCATTTGGCTCTAGTCATATGTCTATTTATGCTAGATTGATGTTCATGTTTTTATCTCTAGATTTAATGAAGTTGATGTATGTCTATGTGTGTTGATGATGTTGATCTAGTGATTGTCAAGGCATTGTGCTTAATGGAACACTTTCGTGATTTATTTGATGGTTCACACTTGTTTCTTGATGAATTGTATCATATCTCTAGTTTAATTAGTTTAATTTCATGTCTTTAGCCTAGTTGTAGTGTAATTACTTTAATTTCTTAGGTAGGTGAACAATCCATTCTTGTTTCTTGATGTTCCATACTTGTGAATTCAAAGAGGGCATGTCTCTAGATATTTGTGTATGCATTAATTGTGGTTTAATTGAACGGATATTGGTCTCATTTGATAGGTTGTGCTACTCATTAATTTTGGCTAGACAATCTATACTTATTTGACATCCATGCTTAGTTTCAATTGATGTCACATACACACAAGTTACAATTTAAATTTCCCCATTGATGTACAATTGTTAGTGTTTGATGAAGTGAAACTTAGTGGTGACTCTAAGCCCCAAAACCACTCTCCTATATCTTTTTCCTACTTTCTAGATTGCTCTTTTTACATGCATTAATTTTTAATTGCATTGTAGTTTAATTAAACAATCACCAATCAATCTTTGATCATTCAACCTACTAATCTGTAATAACCCTAATTTTCAAAAGGGATTAAATGGGAATTTAATTTTGTTTTTATAGTATTTTGATTTAATTATGTGACTTATGTGGTTTATTTGCTTAGTTGATTTAGTGTGACTTTATTTTAAATTAATTGGTTAATTGTTATTTTTTTTATTTAATTGGTTAATTGTTATTTTTTTATTTAATTAGTTAATTGTTATTTTTTTATTTGTTTTATTTAATTGGTTAATTGTAATTATGTATTTGTTTAATTTAATTAGTTACGTGTGATTATTTGTGGGTTTTAGTTAGTCGTTTAATTGTGATTAAATTTACTTATTTGATTTATTAGTTTTAATTGGCGTGTTTTATCTAGAAGCTTAGGTAGGTTATTTGTTTTAAATATGTATGCTAGGGTTTTAGTTTCATATAGTTTTGGGATGCCGACTTATATTAGGTTTTAATTAACAACTTGTAGATACAAGTTTAAGCCGACTTAGGATGTGGGATGCATATATATATATATTCTTAGACGGCTGCAAAGGTTGTGGGAAAACCCTATTCACGTGATAGGGTCTTGAGAGGAAAAACCAGAGAGTGGTCAGGAGAGGAAAACACAGAAAGAGAATCACAAGTGTCTTGAGAGATTAATTAAAGGGATTGCTTCGGGATGGAATTAAGAAGCAACAGTGGAATGAAACTGTGATCAGAGGAGAAACGCTCTTGGTGAATTTTGGAATTTAGCAATGGCATTGAAAGGTTTCAAACCGGAATCTTAAGGCAAGTTTCAGTCTATTCCTTTCCTATAAACTTGTGTTCTGTGCATTCTAAATAGACTCCAGGGATGTAATAAAACTTTAAAACAAGTGTTTATGCATAAGGAATTAAATTGAAATCTGTTCTATGTTTTGTGTATAACTGTGTTTGCTTTCTTGTATAGACTACTTCGATTTGGATTTAAACCTCTGTAAATCAATTTATAATGGAATTCAAAGAATTTCTAAGGCTGTTTAGACATTGTTTGAACTCTGAAAATTTTAGAAAAAAAACTGAGAACAGAAGGTTGAAGTTCGCAGTGGAAGAAGAAGATGAACAGAGGAGTAGAGAAGGCTCAAAGTAGGAGAGGAGAAGGCTCCAGATTGTAGGAGCCGTCTCCCCCTTCAAAGAGCCGGTTCCAAGGGGCTATGGAGCCAGCTCTAGGTGGCAAAGAGCCTGCTCCAGTTTTTTTAGAGCAGGCTCACTTGTGTGTATGCGTTCTGAAATTCTTTGTGCACTATTTGGAGAAGTTTCATTTTTCAGAAGGGTTTGGAAGTTTGCAAGGGTTTCTAAATATGGTTTTCATGAACCTTTAAATCCTCATATGGCATAAATTATATCTGCAGATGTAATGGATGCAACGGTAAGAAAGTAAACAACAGAGCAAGTTCTGTGGTTGGGTGTTACAGCATGTGTTACAGAAGCTTAAACTTAGAGAAGGCTCCAGTTTTTAGAGAAGGCTCAATCTACTTAGAGAAGGCTCCAGATTTTTAGAGAAGGCTCAATCCACTTAAAGAAGGCTCTTGAAAACTTGGAGAAGGCTCTCCCTTAGTTGGAGACGTCTCTAGGTGTTTAGAGCCTTCTCCAGTTTTTTTAGAGAAGGCTCTGTGGCTTTGTGGATTACAGTAGCTTAAATTACGCCTTGTTTGGTTAACTGGTGTTTTTTTCCACTATGGTTGGGTTATTGTGATGGTTTTAAATATTAATTCATGGAATATTAAAGCCCTAGGATGCAAGTCACAGGCTATTTACGGACTTGACGGACCGGAAGGATTTAATTGTGTAAACGGTGTCTAAAAATTTAAAAGTGTTAGAACATGGATTCTAATCATTGTACCATGCTACATTAGAGCCACACTTGACAAATCAATGTCTCTGAACTTATGGGTTTAATCGTAGGAATGTATACAACGGTACAGGCAGTTAACGGTTGGAAGAAGTTTAATTGCCTAATTCAGGTTTAGCAATTTAACGGAGTATGTATGCATTTGCAAATCTTGTTTTGGTTGCATGCTAGGATCATTTAATTAACAAGTTTGATCTATGCATATCCTGGATGTTAATTGTTGAAATACTAATTACTTTTCTGCAATACATAGATTTAAGCTTGGAATCTTAATTGCTGTAACATTAAGCATTTCGCTGCAATTATTTGGGTTAGGGTTTGGATTTAAGTTGCTGAACTAGTACTTAGGTTCTGTTAGTCTAATTGGACGTTGGCCTGGAATTAATTGAAGAATTAAATGTATATTTTCTGTCAATTATTTGGATGGATGCTGGAATTTAACTTGACGAATTAGTAAGCTTTGTCTCGTTTGATGCTAGATTTTTAGTTGATAACTTGTTTAAATTCTGTGTTTATCAACTATATGGATAATGTGAACTTTATTTGATGTACTGTATAAAATGTTGCATTATTTGCATGTATGCACCGGTATGGGACGATGGCATATGGAAGGACGGATTAGGTCACAACGCTAATCCCTACCCATTCATACATAAGGAATGGATTAATTAAAACAGTTAAATCCTACATGGATACATGTCCTGTCAACTAAAACAGTTGAACACATAATGGATATTTGTTTTATCTTTCTGCACTAGGAAGGAATTTATATATATACTTATGGTACCGTGGTACGAGCTTGAGTCTCTTGATCATGGTTAGGGTGCGTATATTGCAAAGGTTGAGTAGCTAGATATAGCAAAAGTTCCCTGGTAAGTCTAGGTACTTGATCGCTGAAAAGCGTGTTTTATATGTCACCTTCTACCCAGGCTGAACTATGTTGTAGGCTAGTGAGCATCCTATAGTGTGTATATATATATATATATGGACTATTGTAGCTATTGTCGAGCTATCTAGGATGTGTCTGCATATCGGGTTTATATACGGATTGTAGTAGATTGGAACTTGCATGTGGGCCTGACCCACTCCTATTTTTCAGGTGTTCGCCAGTACCAGGCTTAGAGCTTGATCGTGTTGATGCAGATACAGATACTCACTCTTCCGACTACATAGGATTTTCTTTTTCTTTTTTAGTTTTTGATTTTAATTCTGTAATATTAATTATCGTTTGGGATTATTAGGGGTTTACTAGATGGATTCCCGAGTTGTACGGATTGGAAGGATTTAAATGATATTGATTTATTATTTAAAGTTTAAAGGTTTTTATTTTAGATTTCTTTCAGCGTATTGTTATTTTATTCTTAATTCAGTTTTTATTCTTGCTTGTTTATATATTGATTGTTTGGTATCCCTCGGATCTGTGCTCGGACTTGATCACCCGTGGCTCTAGAAACGAGGGGTATCACAGTTGGTATCAGAGCACTCCAGGTTCTAATGTCCTTCGGAGTGTCTTTCGTTAAAAGTCTTCCGCGTTGTGTCTCTTAAAAACTTAGAGCCATATTAGGATTCGTTGTACTCTTTTGCGGTCCGTTAGGAGGAGCTGATGTCAATTATATTTCATCCTTATGGAATGGTTGACACTAGAAGGAGGATGGGGTCTAAGGCGACAGCGAATCAAACCCGATAGAGTGGAGGAGTACGTTATCGAGTTCTCTATCAGAAGCAAAATTTGGGATAGAAGGTTTAGTTCCGGTTGGCGCTACTTTTAGAAGTATAAGCCAAGGAGGGAGATAGGAGTGTGTTTAGGTTACCGCATAACAGGACCAACACGGTTTCAGTTGTTCTCGTAAAGGAGGTAACCGAGGAATAGGAGTCCGAAGAGGTTTCTAGTGGAGGAGATTTCAACATACCCAAGAAGGAGGGTATTGAATCTTGGAAATTCAAGATCACGCGAAAGTGATCGTGTTCGCTAATGGAATAGTGAACGATACTTGTAGGGTTGGATGGATAGTTAACTTTTCCTGTTTACCTTTCAAAGAGGTAGATAAAGGAACTCTTCAGGGGTTTAGGAATTGGATGGAGTTCTTCTTAGGACGAAGCAATGATTATAAATTACATTCTGAGGAGTATGGGGATTAGGTTGTGGCGGTCTAAGTTGCTTTATATAGCTACATTAGACGGTTGGCATTCTGCGTATAAAGAGGATGAAGATAAAGCCTTTGGACTTTGCTAAGGCAAATGGATTTTGTTTTAAGCTATGGTTTGAGCTTATATTTTGAGGTTGGATGATTACCCCTGGGAAACTGGAAAAGAAGATTGTGAACCAATCAGGTAAAGTTGATTTCTAAAAGAGATTTTACTTGTCTAGGAGGAACGATGTGCTACGTAGGATTAAAATGTGTTTTTATTATTTGTGTGTGTATTATGTGTTCCATTTTTGTCAATTATTCAGGATCGGGAATACGATTTAGTTGGGGACACAAGGGAGTGCACAATCAACTACCGTCTTGGAGGGATAGCATTAATTACGCTAGGATTTTGGGCATTTGGTCATGAGATTTGGTAGATATACCAACTTTTAGCTAACCTGATGAACCTAGACATGTGGGGTTATAGTACGCTTTCAGGATGGGGTAAGTAAACCAACAATTCGAGTCAAATGATATAGATTCATTTGATAAACTGTAGCGTCACGATGGTTTATCGGAGGAACTGACTTGGCTGAATATTTTCTCAAAAATTTTAAACAGGTGTTCCCAAGTCAGTAAAAGAATTTTGTACTGCTTTAAGTACTGGTTTGAACGACAACGACTGAGGATAATAGACGAATTAACTATTCACCAGACTATCTTTAATCAGGAAGTTGATTCACGAGGGTGTGTCATTAGAAGGAGTTGCCGGAATTACATCTCGAGGAGGAAGCAAGTCATTTCATTTGCACAAATAATATGAATTTTTTTTTTTTTAGGTCACAGTTCGTAACAAATAGTTGTTGCTCGGGAATTGTTAACTGTTTGGGGGATGGAAGGATTCCATACCCTTGTGCGGTGCGACAGTAAGTTTAACAGACACTTACTTGGGTTAGGAAAGTAGGATGTCAAAGCCTTGACGGTAAGATTAAACATTTAAATATGGAAGCTGGTGTTACAAGACTAATGATATTGTCGTTAGACAAATTGGAAGGAGGATATAAGGACTGAGGTTCACAACTCTTTGTTCTTTAATTGGTCTCGAAGGAAACATGATACTTCACAATAGGAAGCAGATGTTTGGGAGGAGGCTGATCTTATCAGCTAATAAGGTAATTAGGGTTTAGCGTGTGGAAATAATAACACTTGCTATTACCGGGGAAATGGAGGCGGTCAACTTAGAATGTTTGAGCTGACCCCACGGGAGGTTGTACTTTACTCCGATGCATTTTGGGTACTGAAGGAGGATTAATAGTTGTCGTTCTGATTCTAGGAAGGTCGGAGTGACTAAGGTGTCACATTCATACCTTTGATCATGGCCAATATGCTTAGGATATATATCTTAGGATGGCAAGGATAATTGACAGCGTTCCTTAGCTTTTCAGTATTATCTGTGCTATTGTTGGCACAGGGAGGTTCGTACGACAGTGTTTGGGGTTTTAGATAGTCGAGTTGTGCCGATCTCTCAGTGGTTGGTCCGGCATGGAAGCGAGGTTATCTGATAAGACCTTGACTTTATGTAAGGATACATCGGAGAAACATACTCTCTTTTGGTAATGATTGCGCACGGTTTGGAGGCGACAGTCGGATTTTATAGATAGTTGAACTCGTACATAGGAGTTTTCTATCAGGAAATGGTTGTTTTGGAGAAAGGTCAGTTTTATGTATTACACCGACTTTTCACAGATTTTGTTAATCCAGATAGGCAGTTGCCTATACTATAGTGTTACCAACTTGTTAAGCCCTGGATGCATAAGAATTTTATGCATTTGTTCTATGGAACTTGGAGGAATAAGGATTGTACCCTTCTTTACATAGTGAGTAAGATTGGATCGTTGATAGATACAATCTAGGAGTAGTCTAATTGTGGTATGTCTTATATATGGAAACTTTGTATATTGTTGGATATGTTGGAATTGGGTGGAGCTCATCTAACGGAGCTGTGCCACATGCTAACGGAAATGAATTTTGTAAATACTATAATTCAGAGTTTTGTGAATTTTGAGGACGGAATTCCTTTTGTTAGGAGGGAAGAATGTAATAACCCTAATTTTCAAAAGGGATAAAATGGGAATTTAATTTTGTTTTTATAGCATTTTGATTTAATTATGTGACTTATGTGGTTTATTTGCTTAGTTGATTTAGTGTGACTTTCTTTTAAATTAATTGGTTAATTGTTATTTTTTTTTATTTAATTGGTTAATTGTTATCTTTTTTATTTAATTGGTTAATTGTTATTTTTTTATTTGTTTTATTTAATTGGTTAATTGTAATTATGTATTTGTTTTATTTAATTGGTTATGTGTGATTATTTGTTGGTTTTAGTTAGTCGTTTAATTGTGATTAAATTTACTTATTTGATTTATTGGTTTTAAGTGACGTGTTTTATCTAGAAGCTTAGGTGGGTTATTTGTTTTAAATATGTATGCTAGGGTTTTAGTTTCATATAGTTTTGGGACACCGACTTATATTAGGTTTTAATTAAAAACTTGTAGATATAAGTTTAAGCTGACTTAGGATGTTGGATGCATATATATATATTCTTAGACGGCTGCTAAGGTTGTGGGAAAACCCTATTCACATGATAGAGTCTTGAGAGGAAAAACCAGAGAGTGGTCAGGAGAGGAAAACACAGAAAGAGAATCACAAGTGTCTTGAGAGATTAATTAAAGGGGTTGCTTCGGGATGGAATTAAGAAGCAACAGTGTAATGAAACTGTGATCAGAAGAGAAACGCTCTTGGTGAATTCTGGAATTTAGCAACGGCATTGAAAGGTTTCAAATCGGAATCTTAAGGCAAGTTTCAGTCTATTCCTTTCCTATAAACTTGTGTTCTGTGCATTCTAAATAGACTCCAGGGATGTAATAAAACTTTAAAACAAGTGTTTATGCATAAGGAATTAAATTGAAATCTGCTCTATGTTTTGTGTATAACTGTGTTTGCTTTCTTGTATAGACTGCTTCGATTCGGATTTAAACCTCTGTAAATCAATTTATAATGGAATTCAAAGAATTTCTAGGGCTGTTTAGACCTTGTTTGAACTCTGAAAACTTTAGAAAAAAAACTGAGAACAGAAGGTTGAAGTTCGCCGTGGAAGAAGAAGACGTACAGAGGAGTAGAGAAGGCTCAAAGTAGGAAAGGAGAAGGCTCCAAATTGTGGGAGCCGTCTCCCCCTTCAAAGAGCTAGCTCCAAGGGGCTAGGGAGCTGGCTCTAGGTGGTAAAGAGCCTACTCTTGTTTTTTTAGAGCAGGCTCACTTGTGTGTGTGCGTTCTGAAATTCTTTATGCATTGTTTGGAGAAGTTTCATTTTTCAGAAGGGTTTGGAAGTTTGCAAGGGTTTCTAAATATGGTTTTCATGAACCTTTAAATCCTCATATGGCATAAATTATATCTATAGACGTAATGGATGCAACGGTAAGAAAGTAAACAACAGAGCAGGTTCTGTGGTTGGGTGTTACAGCGTGTGTTACAGAAGCTTAAACTTAGAGAAGGCTCCAGTTTTTAGAGAAGGCTCAATCTACTTAGAGAAGGCTCCAGTTTTTTAAAGAAGGCTCAATCCACTTAGAGAAGGCTCTTAAAAACTTGGAGAAGGCTCTCCCTTGGTTGGAGACGTCTCTAGGTGTTTAGAGCCTTCTCCAGTTTTTTTAGAGAAGGCTCTGTGGCTTTGTGGATTACAGTAGCTTAAATTACGCCTTGTTTGGTTAACTGGGGTTTTTTTCCACTATGGTTGGGTTATTGTGATGGTTTTAAATGTTAATTCATGGAATATTAAAGCTCTAGGATGCAAGTCACAGGCTGTTTACGGACTTGACGGACCGGAAGGATTTAATTGTGTAAACGGTGTCTAAAAATTTAAAAGTGTTAGAACATGGATTCTAATCATTGTACCATGCTACATTAGAGCCACACTTGATAAATCAATGTCTCTGAACTTATGAATTTTATCGTAGGAATGTATACAACGGTGCAGGCAGTTAACGGTTGGAAGAAGTTTAATTGCCTAATTCAGGTTTAGCAATTTAACGGAGTATGTATGCATTTGTAAATCTTGTTTTGGTTGCACGCTAGGATCATTTAATTAACAAGTTTGATCTATGCATATCCTGGATGTTAATTGTTGAAATACTAATTACTTTTCTGCAATACATAGATTTAAGCTTGGAATCTTAATTGCTGTAACATTAAGCATTTCGCTGCAATTATTTGGGTTAGTGTTTGGATTTAAGTTGCTGAACTAGTACTTAGGTTCTGTCAGTCTAATTAGACGTTGGCCTGGAATTAATTGAAGAATTAAATGTATATTTTCTATCAATTATTTGGATGGATGCTGGAATTTAACTTGACGAATTAGTAAGCTTTGTCTCGTTTGATGCTGGATTTTTTGTTGATAACTTGTTTAAATTCTGTGTTTATCAACTATATGGATAATATGGACTTTATTTGATGTACTGTATAAAATGTTGCATCATTTGCATGTATGCACCGGTATGGGACGGTGGCATACAGAGGGACGGATTAGGTCACAATGCTAATCCCTACCCATTCATACATAAGGAATAGATTAACTAAAACAGTTAAATCCTACATGGATACATGTCCTGTCAACTAAAACAGTTGAACAACATAATGGATATTTGTTTTATCTTTCTGCACTAGGAAGGAATTTATATATATATTTATGGTACCGTGGTATGAGCTTGAGTCTCCTGATCATGGTTAGGGTGCGTATATTGCAAAGGTTGAGTAGCTAGATATAGCTAAAGTTCCCTGGTAAGTCTAGGTACTTGGCCGCTGAAAAGCGTGTTTTGTATGTCACCTTCTACCCAGGCTAAACTATGTTATAGGCTAGTGAGCATCCTATAGTGTGTGTATATATATATATATATAGACTATTGTAGATATTGCCGAGCTATCTAGGATGTATCTGCGTATCGGGTTTATATACGGATTGTAGTAGATTGGAACTTGCATGTGGGCCTGACCCACTCCTATTTTTCAGGTGTTCGCCGGTACCAGGCTCAGAGCTTGATCGTGTTGATGCAGATATAGACACTCACTCTTCTGACTACATAGGATTTTCTTTTTCTTTTTTAGTTTTGGATTTTAATTCTGTAATATTAATTATCGTTTGGGATTATTAGGGGTCCACTAGATGGATTCCCGAGTTGGACAGATTCGAAGGATTTAAATGATATTGATTTATTATTTAAAGTTTAAGGGTTTTTATTTTAGATTTCTTTCAACGTATTATTATGTTATTCTTAATTCAGTTTTTATTCTTGCTTGTTTATATATTGATTGTTTGGTATCCCTCGGATCTGTGCTCGGACTTGATCACCTGTGGCTCTAGAAACGAGGGGTATCACATAATCTGACATTAGTTTCCATCACAAATACACCTCATTTCCCTTGGGACGATCCCTACTCACTCTAGCTATATTTTTAGTTGGAAGTGGTAGTGGCATTTTCTAAATTTACACTTGGCCACACTACACACTTTTGCATGCAATTTGGTCGACACACCATAAAGCTCGAATCCCTATCCGAAATGATGGATAATAGTATGTTATATAACTTCATAATCTCTGCAATGTAAAGTCTCGCCAACTGTTCTGAGGTGAAATCAATGCGAATATGCAAGAAATGAGCTAATTTAGTTGACCTATCAAGAATGGCCCAAATAGAATTGTGACTCAAATTGGAATTTGGAAATCAATCTATAAAGTCCATAGAAATACTCTCCCATTTTCACTCTGATATAGGAAGTGGCTGCAAAGAACCAAGCTGTCTACGATGATCAATCTTGACTATCTGGCATGTACTACACTGGGAAACAAAAATAACTGTCCCTCTTCATGCCTGCCCACCAAAACTATCTCTTCATGTCCTGATACATCTTATCTTCACCTAGATGAAATGGAGAAGTCAGATTTGTGAACTTCTATCATCACATCCATTATCAAATCATCAGCAAAAGGTACTACCAAGCGCCCCTTGTACCTCAAGCCTCCATTTATCCCAACAGAGTAAAATGAAACATCACTAGAAGCTAACTCTGTGACTCTATCAGTGCACTGTTGATCTATAAGTTATGCCTTAATTATTTTGTGGTTAGTAATAGGTGAAATTACTCTTCACACCATAAGAGCATCAGACAACTCATCAATAGTCTTCAAAGCGTTCCATTCTATAGCAAACATCGCAGAAAGACCAACACAAGGTCGACAACTAAGTGCATATGCCACTACATTTGCTTTCCCTGGGTGATACTGTATAGAAAAATGGTAATCTTTCGCAAACTCCAACACCCGCGCTGTCTCATATTCAGCTCCCTCTACGTGAAGAAATACTGCAAACTGTTGTGGTCACTAAATAGTCTAAAGGACTCTTCCAACAGATAATGCCTCCAAATACGTAAGGCAAAGACCACAGCTGTTAACTCCAAATCATAAACCGGATAGTTAAGCTTATGAGGCTTAAGCTTACGAGACCCATAAGAAACTGGTCGCTTCTCCTACATCAAAACGCAACCTAGACCTACAAAGAAGCATCTGTGTAGACAACATACTCTATCCCGCTCTCTAGTATAGCTAGAACAGGTGCAGAAGTCAACTTGCTCTTTAACTTGTCAAACGCAGTTTGACAATGTTTATCATACACAAACGGTACACCCTTCTTCGTCAGATGGGTGAGTGGTCCTGCTATCTTCAAGAAACCCTAAATGAATCTGCGTTAATATACTACCAATCCTAGAAAACTATGAATCTCTATAGGTGAGGTAGGTTGTCCCCACTTTAAAATCATTTTGACCTTGGCTAGATCCACCACTATCCCCTTCTCTGACACTATGTGACCTAAAAACTTCACTTCTCGCTGCTAAAAGTCACACTTCTCAAACTTGGCATACAACTGGTGCTCATGAAGCATCTGTAACACCGTATGAAGATATCTAGCATGACCATCCTCTGACTTAGAATAAACTAGGATATCATAGATGAAAACAATGACAAACTGATATAACTAAGCCCTGAAGACCTTATTTATCAAGTCCATAAAGATAGCTGGCACATTAATCAACCCAAAAGATATGATTTGAAACTTATAAAATCCATATCTAGTGAGAAATGTTATCTTAGGAACATCTTGCTCACTAACTTTTAGCTGACGATAACCAGAACACAAATTAATCTTGGAGAAGTAGGTAGCTCCCCTCAACTAATCAAATAGGTCGTTGATCCTGCGCAAAGGATACTTGTTACGAATACTAACCTTGTTCAACTCTTTGTAATTGATGGTCGTCAATTATAATCAACCCTTGCAATAGCACAAATCATTGTAAAATAGGGCTATCGTAAGGGTAAGTCGAACCACAAGAATTACTAGTTTATGGCAACCAAGGTCTTTAAAATCACTTTTAGTTTGATGAAAGAGGTGTAGAGTTTGGTTTGTTTGTCACTTACAATTAGGAATTAAAATGTGCGTAGAACAAAAAATTGAAAGAGATTAAAAGGAAAGAAACTTAGTTAGAGAGGATTAGGGAAATGAATCCACCACCAATCCTATAAACATACTAGCTTATGATTAATTTGGGAAACAACCTGGATACATGGCAATGATAAGTAGCAATTCAAGATTACTACATTATCTTCAAGAAATTCATAGAATCAAGAATTAAGCATAATCCCTCAAAGTTCCACATGCATGGACTACCTAAATTAGAGTGTAGCTATGACATGCTCACTAAGCTAGGGACTATCAAACCCCTCAATAACTATGGTGATAGCATATGGAGTCAAGAATCAAGATCAATCCATCGAAAGGAGGGCCTAACCTATGGACTAACAAGTTTCTTCTACAACATGCCAATAAAACCCATTTCACAATCTCATTTCCATTCTCACTATGAAAATGCAAGCCATACAACTATAAAAAAATACAATCTAAGATAAGATGATAGATTCAACATAGTCATTTATAAAGTTTAAGATCCATTACAACATGTAAAATACTCTAGATTGTGAAACCACCACATATACATTTCATTCCCTAAATTTAACAAAACTAAAGCATGCTTACAAGATAGGGCTTCATCACCTCCCTAAAAAGAGAGTTAGTTACCCATAAAAGCAAAGGGGGAAGCAGAATAGGTGATCTTACCCTCCATTTTTGCACCTAGGAGCTTCAATACACACAAACCCTCAAGAACTCAATATTTCTCTCTCTACAAAATCCTTACAATGTGAGATATCTCTTTTTTACAACCATACAAGCCTTCTATATATCTAAGATAGCCTCCCAACCACTCTAATTTTGTGGCTCACCATCCCTAGAAGATTACAGAACCATACATTTAGTCAAAGGGGACAACTTGAGCAAAATCATAGAGTTGGTGGCCTGCACTCTGTAGATTGGCGGGTGCCCGCGCGGTGTCAAGAGTGTATGGCCGCGGCACATGGCGGGGGCCCGCAGATTATGGTGGGGCCCTGCATTTTTGTAATGTGTCTGGATGATTTAGCGGGCACCCGCAAGTGTGTGGCGGGCGCCCACAATGCTCCTGAGGACTTCTTTGCATCTTTAACTGCTTTTGACTCAAACCGATGACGCGCTCATCGTGGCTAGTACTTTTTGCAGGGATAACCAGGAGTTTAATGGATTACTGGCTTGGCCAAAATGAAGGTCCTCGGCAATGGCATGCTTCAATTCTTCAAGAACTCAACAAAATCGCACTTTTAACTATCTTTGGGGAGCCAACCTGAAAGTAAACAAAAACATGCAAATGAAACTAATATATACAATCTGATCAACTAATGGACTTAACTAATGCAAGTAACGGTGCTTGAATATGCAATATTCGACGCTTATCACACCCCCAAACTTACATTTTGCTAGTCTCATAGCAAAATAAAAAATGAAGCTCTTAACAAAATGACAACATTTGAAATGCTATCCACATACATATACCATGGTGCAAGAAAATACACACAGCTCATTTGCAACTTGGAACAAACAGAATATTGGAGACGGAATCATTTTGTAAACTACCTTGTGTATATGAAGCCTTGATATAACACAATCGCTAAACATAATTCAATTCTTATGCATCAACATCATAGTTTATATAAATACTTCAATTGTCATCTCTTTAATAGAAATCAACTCTAACTTTAATGAAAGTGAACCGGATTCCCAATATGTGGTTTTTACTTTCTTTTTCCAATTTCAAAACACAAGTCTTCAAATTATTAAATTTCCCTTTTATAAGCTAAGGCATGATTTATTCAAAGTACACATTTTTATTGCTTTTTTTTTTTTTTTTACATACATACTATGGTCGTGCAATGTCGAAGTCCATTAAGCTTTCTAACCGACCCATGTAGCAAGTGTTAGGCCAGCAACTCCCAAACCGGATGGCTTTATGGTGCTAAGTGTAAAGACACTCCAAGGGCTTAATAACTCGAGTTGGCAAGGCTGCAAACTCCAACAAACCATATTTATTTATTTTTATTTCGTGAATGACCGTGCAATGCCTAAGTCCCTTAAGCTTTTTAACTAACCCATGTAGCAAGTGTTAGGCCAGCAACTCCCAAACCAGATGGCTTTAGGGTGCTAAGTGTAAAGACACTCCAAATGCTTAATAACTCGAGTTAGCAAGGCTACGAACTTAAACTAGTCATTAATATTCGTATATATATATATATATATATATATATATATAGTTAGATCAATGCCAAAGATATCCATTCATTAGGGTTATCACTTCAAATCAACTAAGTCATGGTCAAGGTAAATCAGGTTACATGCCTCACAATTAAGTTTCTGGTGTGCATCTGTGAAGTATGAAGCATAGAAAAGCATGAAATCCGACGAAAATCTAATTGAAGCATTTATACAAACCAATTTGACTCAACATGATCATTTCAAATTTTTCTTTATTTTCAAAACCTCTATACAACAAGTTCCAAGGTTACAAGATCATCGCTTTCCAAAAAAATAATTTTATTAATTTACATGAACAATTTAGCACATGCAGTCAAAAATGTAATACCAAAAATGCAATAATGTACCCCCAAACTTGAATGTCACATTGTCCTCAATGTAAGAAGACAAATAATGGAAATGGAATTGAAAAAGGAGGGTACAAAGAGCAATAATATTAAGTGGAGGAAAAATCAATGGCGGTATAAACAGACCACCATGCGAATTCCAAAAGTAACGCCCCCAAACTTGATTCTAAAAACCTATCAAAACACATCTATGCACAACAAGCATCATATAAATCCAGACAGAAAGAAAAATAAACAACTGCAATTTTATTTAACTAAAAACTGAGTAGTTATGCAAAATAGCAAAAAGGGTTGCAGTTAGAAGTTCAAAATAAGAGCTGAAAATAAATGCCAAATGCGACCCAAAATAAATCCAAGTAGTACGACTGAAAAGCAAAATAGATACAAAAAAGCATAAAATCACTCTATCATCAGAGTAGAGGATAAGCCACCGGCACCGCCTGAGGGTCAGTCAATCAAGGAATACAATATGGTCTGCAATATCTACTGGCCCTCCTGAGTCTCCCTACGAAAGTCTGTAAGGGTGCCCTCCATGGTCTCAACTCGCAGTTGAAGGGTATTAAGATGAGTGCTGAGAGAGTCGTAATCTACACAGGACATAGCATGTGGTGGCGGCGCAACAGGCGCGAGAGCAGCTGGCGCAAGAGCAACAAGGACAGCGGGACCTCCCCAATTAAATACACTACCAATGCGGGCTTGACGAGAAGTCTTAAGCTGGATGGTGCTTGACTTCCATGCACCAATGTCAAAAAGGAATACCTCAGTGATCTTCTCTTCTCTTTGGGGAACCTTAAACTTCTTATTCTTAAGTAGCTTAGTGACCAAGTACGGAAAAGAAAGTGCCCAAGTGAGGGCATTATCTGACTGCGTCACAAAAAGATCATTGTAGACCTTAAGAAGCTGGTCCAGATAAGCTATGGGACACAAAACCAATGGTCCTTCGGAGGAGCGAGCACGCTTGGAGGAGGTTTTGGGCGCCATTTGGAAGAAGAAGTTGGCTTAGGCAATTTATTGAACACTTGGTGTGCAAGAACAAATTGCAAAAGGCAAGAATTGATTAAAATGGTGAAAACCCCATAAAAATTTACCTACAATGGATACTAAATAACCCCAAACAAATGCCACACCTCCACATAATAAAATAAAGAGAGAGTAGAGGAAACTTACCCAATTTGATGGAGAAACCCACAAAATTCCTTTTGATTGGTGGAAGATGGATGGATTGATGAGGGTGAGAGATGTGGGTGTGATAGAAGGATAATGGAGATGGGAGAAGAAGGGTGGAAGTGAGAAAAATAGGGGAAATAAAGAGGCTGGGTCGAAAGAGAGAGAAGAGAGAGAGTTGTAACATTTGAAATGGGTCTAGGCTTTGGGGCTTTTAATGAAACTCGGAGCATGGCGGGCTCCCGCATCACTGGGCGGGCGCCCACAGGTTGCCAAGGGCGCTCCCCATAGTTCTAATGAAGACACATGGTGGGGGCCCGCAAGGCTTGGCGGGGCCCCGCAAAATTCAAAACTAACTGCCTAAAATGGCGGGCGTCCGCCATGCTTCTGGGCAGAAACCTCCTTCTTGAAGTGATTTTTGGCCAAACGAAAGCCGGGCTGGGGCTAAAAAATTCCCCAATTAGAACATTAAGCTCCTATAGACCCTAGACACCTTATAAAACCTTTGGAACGAGAATCGGAGCTCATTTGCAAAAGCGCTATTTTTTAGGCCTGAATTTCCTATGATTTTTTTTTTGGATTTTGGAATAAATTGCCGAAATGACCTTGAAAAATTCCAAAAATGGTACCGAGACCTTAAAATGACTAAATAAGTCTAGAGTGACTTTTGGAACGTAATTCAAGACAGTTCCAGAAAAGTTCACATGTTGGCTACACTTAGCTAATTTCCAGAAAAATTTTGCTAAGGCAACTTAAAAGAGGGAAGCTTAGAAGTTGAAAGAATTACTTCCCATGAGTGCTAAATTTAATGTCGATAGCTAGACGAACCATGATGCTGCATCAGTCCTCGTAAATTGGGTCCGTCAATAGGACTTTCTCTACTTTTCGGATCGGAATGATGCCATCAACATAAGGCTTAAGCCGTTGGTCATTAACCTTAAAGAGAGATCCATCGGTAGGATCTTGAAGTTCAATTGCACCATGAGGAAAGACGGATGAGATAATATATGGACCATCCCACCGTGAACGGAGTTTACCGGGAAAGAGTCTCAAGCGAGAATTGAAAAGCCAAACTTTCTGTCCAGGGGCAAAAGACTTATTGACAATATGCTTACCATGAAATGCTTTAGTCTTTGCCTTATAGATTTTGGCACTCTCATACGCATCATTTTGGATTTCTTCAAGCTCATTAAGCTGTAATTTGCGAGTAGAGCTGGCTTACTTAAGATCAAAGTTGAGCCGTTTTATGGCCCAAAAAGCGCGGTACTCTAACTCGACCGAGAGATGACAAGCTTTGCCAAAGACAAGTCGATGTGGTGACATGCCAATGGGCATCTTATACGCTGTCTAGTAGGCCCAGAGTGCATCATTTAGTCTTAATGACCAATCTTTGCAGTCCGGTCGAACCATTTTTTCCAGAATATGCTTGATCTCATGATTAGATACTTCCACTTGACCGCTCGTTTGAGGGTGGTAAGGTGTGGCAACCTTATGAGTAATAGAATATTTAAGAAAGACGGATTTTAGATAACAATTACAGAAATGAGAACCTCCATTACTAATGATGGCCCTAGGCGTACTAAATTGACTGAAGATATTCAATTGAACAAACTTGACCACAACTTTATGATCATTGGTTTTGGTAGCCTTTGCCTCAACCCATTTAGACACATAATCCACCGCTACAAGAATATGCTCATAGCCATAAGAGGATGGAAACGGTCCCATGAAGTTAATTCTTCACACATCGAAAATTTTTATTATTAAGATGGGGGTAAGGGGCATCATGTCTTTTCTTAACATAGATCCGAGCTTTTGGCAACGCTCACAAGACTTGCAGAAAATGTAAACATCCCGAAATAAGGAGGGCCAATAAAATCCACTTTAAAGAACCTTGTTAGCAGTTTTCTTGGCACTAAAGTGTCCTCCACATGTAAGAATGTGACAGAAATTTAGGACACTTAAGAATTTGGTTTCGGGGATGCATCACCAGATGATTTGGTTCAGGCAATACTTAAATAATTCTGGATCTTCCCAAAAGAAATTTTTAACTTGGGAGTAGAACCGGTCCTTCTCTTGTTTGGACCAATTGGACGAAATTTTTCTTACCGCAAGATAGTTGACAATATCCGCAAACCAAGGAAGACTTGAATGAGAAATCTAAAACAGTTACTCATCCGGAAAAGAATCACAAACTGCAGCAAATTCAGAAGATTTCTTAATGAGTAGGCGAGAGAAATGGTCAGTGACAACATTGTCTGTCCCTTTTTTATCCCAAATTTCAATGTCAAACTCTTGGAGTAAGAGTATCCATCGAATTAATCGGGGTTTGGTCTCTTTTTTAGCGAGCAAATGCCTTAGAGCGGCATGGTCTAAAAAGACAATGACCTTGGATCCGAGAAGGTAAGAACGGAATTTATCCAAGGCATACACCACGGCTAGCAACTCTTTTTCAGTGGTGGTGTAGTTCAACTGAGCATCAAATAGAGTTTTGCTAGCATAATAAATAGCATGTGGTAGCTTGTCCACACGCTAGCCTAAAATCGCACCCAATGCATAATTGGAGGCATCACACATGATCTTAAATGGAAGAGACCAGTTAGGCGGTTTCATAATTGGGGCTGAAGAGAGGAGAGTACAGAGCCTCTTGAAAGCTTCCAAACAAGCTTCATCAAAATTGAAGGGAATATCCTTAGCAAGAAGATTACACAAGGGCCGGGATATTTTGCTAAAATCTTTGATGAAGCGGCGATAAAAGCTGGTATGACCAAGGATGGAACGGATTTGTTGGACAGAATTTGGAGGAGGAAGATGGGAGGTCAATTTGACTTTAGCCTTGTCGACCTCAATCCCCTTTTGGAAATAACATACCCCAAGACAATGCTTTCTTGGACCATGAAATGACTCTTTTCCCAACTTAGAATAAGATTTGTCTCCTTGCATCTTTGAAGCACAAGGGATAGATTTTGGAGACAAGAGTCAAATGAAGACCCAAAGACAAAAAAATCATCCATGAATACTTCCAAAAACTTCTCAACCATATCAAAAAATATGGACATCATGCACCTTTGGAAAGTTGTCGGTGCATTGCATAGCCCAAAGGGCATGCGTCTATAGGCAAATGTTCCAAAGAGATATGTGAATGTGGTCTTCTCTTGATCTCGAAGATCAATTGCCACTTGGTTATACCGGAATAACCATCAAGAAAGCAGTAGTAGTTTTGGCCAGCTAGCCTCTCTAGGATTTGATCAATGAATGGAAATGGAAAATGATCCTTCCTAGTGGTGGAGTTGAGTTTCCGGTAATCATTACACACACGCCACCCAGGGGTGGTACGTTGTAGCACGAGCTCTTCAGCTGAATTTTCAACAACGGTAAGGCCGAATTTCTTGGGAACAACTTGAGTGGGGCTAACTCACTTGCTATCAGATATGGGGTAGATGATTCCCGTATCTAGTAGCTTGATCACTTCTTTTATAACCACTTCTTTCATGTTTGGTTTCAACCGACGCTGTACCTCTCTAGAAGGTTTTGCATCGTCCTCCATATAAATGCAATGCATACAAATAGAAGGGTCGATTCCTTTCAAATCAGCCACTGCCCAGTCAATAGCTTCTTTGTGCTCTTGTAGCACTGCTAAGAGGCTATTTTCTTGGTCCTTTAAATGGTTCGATGCAATGATGACCGGAAGAGTTTTATTTGCACCAAGAAATACATACTTGAGGTGGACCAGGAGCGACTTTAACTCAAGTTATGGTGGAGATTTTAAGGAAGGGACCGGAAAAGTAGTTGAAAGTTGGGGAAGTGGTTCTCTTGGCATTTTCCAAGGAGAATAATCCATGATAGCACTAACTTCGAGCAAAGAATTCACTTCTTGGATGGATTAATTGATATCAAAGTTTGCGAAGTCAAAGTGAGACATGCAAGTTTCAAGAGGATCCTTGCTTAGAATGAAGAGGAGAGATTCTTTGACCACTTCATCTACCACATCAATGAGAAAACAATCATCCTCTTCGAAAGGATGTTGAGTTGCTTGGAAAATGTGGAGTTTAACTTACATATTTTCAAAGGCAATATCCATCACCCCGGTTCGGCAATTTATTAAAGCATTAGCCGTAACTAATAAAGGCCTACCGAGGATCACGGGAATATGTTTCTTTGAATCATGGACCGGTTCCGTGTCAAGAACCACAAAGTCTACCGGGAAGTAAAATTTGTCCACTTTGATGATGACATCTTCAAGAATGCCCCGTAGGTGCTTGACCGATCTATCGGCAAGCTGCAAGACCATGGAGGTTGGCTTTAGATCTTCCAATCTAAGTTATAAGCAAACTGAATATGGAATCAGGTTCACACTAGCTCCTAAGTCGAGGAGGGCCCTCTCTATCTTGTTGTCACCAATGACACATGAGACTGTCGGGGTGCCTGGATCCTTATACTTTAGAGGAATACTGTGCTGAATGATCGCACTCACATTGTCAGTTAGTCTTACCTTCTTCGGTAAATGATTTATGGATGTACGTTTTTGAGTACACAAATCCTTGAGAAATTTTGCATAGGGAGGAATTTGCTTGATAACGTTCAAGAGAGGTAGGTTGATCTTTACTTGCCTAAAGACCTCCCATATGTCCTGAATTTTACAAATTTTGTTCCCAAAGTGTGGTGACTCTTGGAGACATTCAGGAAACGAAGCCTTAGGCTCATAAGAGGTCTCCACATTTGGGGTGACAAGCTTGGAATTTTCAGTGCTGGACTTTGGATTTCCAGGAGTGAAATTTGGATTAGATAAGATAGGATTTGGATTTTTGGGAGTAAGAAGTTGTTCATCTTTTCCTCCATTAACCTTGTTGTCCACAATTCGACCACTCCGAAAGGTGGTGATTGCTTGAACTTGTTCATGAGTAGGCCTACTCGGAGGAGGGGCTTTGTCAATCACATGAATCCCTCTAGGATTTTCAAATGGTTGGGCGAGAATTTTTCCCTTATCTCTTTGAAGAAGTTGGTTCATTGAAGTAGCTATTTATCCCACTTGATTCTTAAGTTTAGCTATGGACTGAGTATGTGAATAAACCATTTGGAGAGTGGGCTGCAATGATGTCAAGAGTTGCTTGTTGGATTCCAATATTTGCTTGTTAAGGGATTCCATCATTTGCTTGTTTGCAGCCAAAATCTCATCAGTTGGAAACACAGGAGGTGGAGTAGAAACATTTGGATTATAAGGTGGATAGTAACTTGAAGAGGCCTGAAATTGCCTATTTGGAAATTAAGAAAAGGGCTGATTTTGATGCTTTTGATTTTGAAAATTCAAATTTTGTGAGGTGGGTTGCCTCCACAAAAAATTTAGATGATCTCCATCCCAGATTGTAGGTATTGGAGTAAGGATTATTTCCGGGCCTAGAAAATATAACATTTGTTTACTTTTGATTATTACTAGGAAATTGCTCCAGTGTAGGGCAATCTTTCGAGAGGCAGAATGGGCTAGTGCATGATACACAAACTGCATTTGTTGAATTTTGAGACAAGGAAGGAGAGAGATGTGGTGCCATTAATTGATAGAATTTGTGAGCTATGGCATCTACTTGAGAAGATTCTTCTCTTATTGTCTTTGGTTGACAGAGATTGGTGTTCTTTGCAGTGGTTGAGGTTGGAGCCCTACGAGAATTATATTGCAATGAGTTTTCACTCAAATTCTCGAGTAAGGTCCAAGCCTCATCCGCATTCTTAGACATAAACATCCCTCCACATGATGAGTCAACCATGAGCCTATGTGGTTCAGTTAAACCATCATAGAAAGCTTGCACCAATTGCCATTTTGGAATTAGGTGGTGCGGACATTTCCCAAGGAGGTCTTGAAGTCTTTCCCAAGTCTCATAGAGTTGTTCCCCATCAATTTGAGAAAAGCTAAGAATGGAACGCCTCATTTGATTGGTTTTACTCACCGGATAATATTTTTTTAGGAATTCTTGTTGTAATTGTGCCCATGTAGAGATGGAATTTGCAGCATCTTGTTGTAATTGTGCCCATGTAGAGATGGAATTTACAACAAGGGAGTTCAACCAATATTTTGCCCTATCTTTTAAAGCGAATGGAAAGAGACGCAAATGGAGTGCATTTTCAAGGAAGCCCCTAAGCTTGATGGTCAAACAGATTTCAAGAAACTCATCAAGATGCTTATAAGGTCCTCATTTTCAAAGCCATGAAAGGATGGAATCATTTGAATGGTGTTAGATTTGATTTCATATTGGGCTGCATCGATGTTTGGCATCACAATGCAAGAAGGAGAGGCATAAGTGGCAGGGATGAAATGGTCCCTAAAAGTCATAGGTACCACATTTGGACTTTTACCCTTTCAATATTGATTTTCTCGTTCCCTACATTCTCTTTATTTCCTGTCATTGTATTAAATTCAAGTTCAATTCCTCTTATATTTTTAGATTCCCTAAGGTTTCTTCTAAGAGTCCTTTTAAGCGAATTTATGTCATTGGGAGATTCAAGAGTTGGTAAAGATAATGACCTACGGCCAAACATTAACAACACACTTCACAACAAGCATAACACTTTTTTACTATAACATCCACATACAATGTTCCCTTTCTCCTCAATTATCAACAAGACAGACAATAAATGGTCACGACAAGGACCGATGCTTTGTAAAATAGTAAAACAGGAATAGCCTCAACAAGGGCTTCACAAGTAAAAATCACTAAGTTACACACATGCAAGATATTCACAATTTTGAAACTAAAACCTTAAAAAACTTACCTGGAGTCCTCTAGACTTACGATATTTTTAGTTTTCTCTCGGCAAGCCTTGAGTCCCAAGAATCTCACAAGAATGCTTAAAACACAATGTTACCGAAACCAAACAAGAAAATATCCACAAGAACACAATATTCACAATCAAACGAAAGTTAATCTTTGAACCTTGGTTACAAAACCATTTGCAATCCCCGATAACGACGCCACAAATTGATGGTCGTCAATTATAATCAACCCTTGCAATAGCACAAATCATTGTAAAATAGGGCTATTGTAGGGGTAAGTCGAACCACAAGGATTGCTAGTTTCTGGCAACCAAGGTCTTTAAATCACTTTTAGTTTGAAAAAAGAGGTGTAGAGTTTGGTTTGTTTGTCACTTACAATTAGGAATTAAAATGTGCATAGAACAAGAAATTGAAGGAGATTAAAAGGAAAGAAACTTAGATAGAGAGGATTAAGGAAGTGAATGCACCCCCAATCCTATAAACATACTAGCTTATGATTAATTTGGGAAACAACCTGGATACATGGGAATGATAAGTAGCAATTCAAGATTACTACATTATCTTCAAGAAATTCATAGAATCAAGAATTAAGCATAATCCCTCAAAGTTCCACATGCATGGAGTACCTAAATTAGAGTATAGCTATGACATGCTCACTAAGCTAGGGACTATCAAACCCCTCAATAACTATGGTGATAGCATATGGAGTCAAGAATCAAGATCAATCCATCAAAAGGAGGGCCTAAGCTATGGACTAACAAGTTTCTTCTACAACATGCCAATAAAACCCATTTCACAATCTCATTTCCATTCTCACTATGAAAATACAAGCCATGCAACCATAAGAAAATATAATCTAAGATAAGATGATAGATTCAACATAGTCATTTATAGAGTTTAAGATCCATTACAACGTGTAAAATGTTCTAGATTGTGAAACCACCACATACAAATTTCATTCCCTAAATTTAACAAAACTAAAGCATGCTTACAAGATAGGGCTTCATCACCTCCCTAAAAAAAGAGTTAGTTACCCATAGAAGCAAAGGAAGAAGGAGAATAGGTGATCTTACCCTCCATTTTCGCACCTAGGAGCTTTAATACACACAAACCCTCAAGAACTCAATATTTCTCTCTCTACAAAATCCTTATAATGTGAGATATATCTTTTTTACAACCATACAAGCCTTCTATATATCCAAGATAGCCTCCCAACCACTCTAATTTTGTGGGTCACCATCCCTAGAAGATTGCAGAACCACACATTTAGTCAAAGGGGACAACTTGAGCAAAATCATGGAGTTGGTGGCCTGTACTCTGTAGATTGGCGAGCGCCTGCGCAGTGTCAAGAGTGTATGGCCTCGGCATATAGCAGGGGCCCGCAGATCATGGTGGGGCCCTGCATTTTTGTAATGTTTCTAGATGATTTGGCTGGCACCCGCAAGTGTATGGCGGGAGCCCGCAATGCTCCTGAGGACTTCTTTACATCTTGAACTGCTTTTGGCTCAAACCGATGACGTGCTCATCGTGGCTAGTGCTTTTTGCAGGGATAACCAGGAGTTCAATGGATTACTAGCTTGGCCAAAATGAAGGTCCTCAGTAATGGCATGCTTCAATTCTTTAAGAACTCAACAAAATTGCACTTTTAACTATCTTTGGGGAGCCAACCTGAAAGTTAACAAAAACCTGCAAATGAAGCTAATATATACAATCTGATCAACTAATGGACTTAACTAATGCAAATAAGGGTTCTTCAATATGCAATATTCGGCGCTTATCAGTAATCTATATACAGGCGCAGTGAACATCCTTCTTCTTCACGAACAAAACTGGCGCTCCACGGGGTGAAGTACTCCTGCGAATGAAGCCCTGACTAAGAAATTGCTAAATTTGATCCTCCATCTCTCGCATCTCCATTGGTGCCATCCTGTATGGTGCCTTAGCAATAGGTATAGTGCATAAAGCTTCAATCATAAAGTTTATCTCTTGACTTAGTGGCAACCCTGGAATTTCTTGAAATACGTCCAAAAATTCATGTACGATTGGTATATTATCCAGTGCTATAGTAACCTCCTCCTCAGACTCCTCCTCTATATACAATAATGTGTGATAGATCCCCTATTAGAATATGGCATAGCAATGACACACATATCTTGACCCGGTATAGCAAATACAATAGACTTATCATAACAATTAACCTGGGCATGGTAGTTAGATAACCAATCCATCCTAAGTATCACATCATAAGAATGGATGTTCAGGACCAATAAATTGACTAGAAATCTATATCTACCAATATCTAGTGTCACAGGCCCATCACTCTCATGCAAAATAGAAGTAGAATCTATAGGTATAGCTATGCTATATGGTCAAGTATATAACTATATAGTTATCTCAGATAATGCAAAAAATGAATTATACACGAATGAATGAGTAGCACCCGTATCAAACAAAACACGACCATATCTACCGTGTATAGGAAACATACCCTTAATAGCATAAGGTGTCTGAACATCTTGTGGCATGTTATTATACACACTGCCATAATGCAACTGCTATTGTGCTTGTCCTGTAGTGGCGATGGCACCGGTAATGCTGGGAATGTCTGTCCCTGAATGCGCAGCATCTGTAAAGTAAGTAAATGAAAGGATGGTTGCAGCCCCTACTACACATGTTGTCCCCGCAAAGCCTTGGGACATCTCCTAGTTGTGTGCCTAAGCTCTCCACAACCTTAGCAAGTTCCTTTAAAAATGCCAAATTGCTTCTTCTACTAGTTAGCTTGAGGCTGTATTATACTATTGGTAGTGCTCCATTCTGTTGTATCTGAGTAGAAGCCACATCTCTCTGAGCATCTAAATTGCCCTTGTGCTTCTTCCAAAACTGTTATCCTTGAAATATGCCCATGTTATTATGTCTATGACCATTATTATTGCCCTTCTTAATGGTCTGATTAGAAAAGTCTTTGTCACCCCGCTTTTCACCCCTGAGCTACTTGTACTCTCTCCTTATCTGGCATTGTTGTAGTGTTGTGTCAATTACCTGAGACTAAATAGTGTAGGTTGGACTACCCATGATGACTTGCTTAATGGGCCAGATCAACCCATTAAAAAAGAAAGTTCACTTTTTCTCTTCAGTATCCACCTTCTCTGGAGCAAAAAGAGATAAACTGGTAAACTGATACTTATACTTTGCCATAGTATTGTCCCCCTGCTGTAAATCGAGGAACTCTATCTTCTTTGTAGCTTTAACTGTATAAGAAAAATACTTCTTGTCAAAGTGAGTCTGGAACTGATTATGTGTCAAAGAAGTGCTTTTATCTGTAGTGGTAACAAACTCCTACCACTGAATAGCATCTCCTATAAGTTTAAATGTAGCAAGTATCTGCTTCTAGACATCGGTCCCTTCAACCATATGAAAATGACGCTCTATGTCCTTCTTCCACTGATACGCTGTCTTCACATCGGTGGAGCCCAAGAACTCTAGTGGACTCCCCTTTGTGAAAGTACTCCTGACCATATCCCAAATGTTAGGTTAAACCACTGGTAAAGGTACAGGTGCCTGCTAGATAGGTGGCTGATTCTGAAGTGCAGCTGCTACCCCTGCAGCTACTACCTGAGTGATAATATTAGTCATCTAAGGAGGATACTTTGGATCCCTACCATGGTTATGGTGCTGATCCTGAGGCTCCTGATGTTCTTGGTCCTCCTCCTGAAACAAAGGTAATCGTTGCTCCCCTGCAACCTGCTGACGTAGTATGAGATTCTACTGCATACGTGCCACTCTCCTTTGTTGCCTTGTTCTCCTAATCTACTCTCTTTCCCATTTTCTTCCAGCGTTAACCATTTTGTTGACATAGAAAAATAAACGTCAATACAATTTTAACGGACCGTAAAGGAATACAATGAATCCTAAACTTAAGCTCTAAATAAAAGAGTACACAACGCAGAAGTCTTATAACAAAAACCCTACAGACACTTGAACCTGGAGTTCTCTGATATCAATTGTGATACCCCCTCAATTCCGAAACACGAGTTGATCAAGTCCACGCACGAGACCTTTATATACACCTTCCAAGGCTTCCCATGCACCCCCACAAAAGTCCCATGCGTTGGCACACGCCAGGAGTACCACTAGAGGCTTAGCACGCGCCAGATTCCAATTTTCGCGTGTGTTGGCCCATGCTGATTGGCTATGCTCCATGCGTTACCGTGAGCGCGTTTACACTGGATTGGAGCGCTAAGCTCACTGCGGTAGCATGCTCACTTCTGCACTTGATCCAATGCCCTGATCATCACTCCGTATCAGTGGTTTTGATCCGCGCAGACCATAGCTTCGTACATCGCGCCACACTAGATCCCATTCCCAGCCACTGTGACCATCACTGAAAAGCCGCCGGAAGTCTACCGAAACTTCCAGAAGCTTGAACCCAGCCCAGAAAATTCAATAAAATTGATTAAAAAAATTCCATAAATTCTAGAAAAATCCCAAAAACATAGATTAACATCCTTGGGCCGTGATTTAAATATATATGCTGACTTCCATCAATTTTACATCGATTAATCATGTTAGGGTTCAAATCTAAATTCCAAATTTTAGAAAAATTAAACTAAAATACCATAGCAACACAATATATATATATATATATATATATATATATATATATATACACACACACACACACATATATAAATCTACAAATCTGTAAAGAATATATACATGCTCATAAATTCTGATTAATAATAATTTCCATGCTTTTAAAATTCCAAAACAATGATTTAATCAACAAATTATAACTTAATGTTTTGATACCTAATGTGAAATTTTTATGGGTTCAAATGGGTATAGAAGAGTATGAACTTGCCTTTGATTCATGTATGGAGATTGTCGCTGCAAGTCTTACCCCAATACCATCGTTTGTTCTCTTCCTCCCTCTCCCACATTGTCTAGCCATCTCTCTCCTTCTATTTCTCACTTTCTAAAATCCTCTCCTATAACTTACAATATAAATATATACCGTAATCCTAACCCTATTATGATAGTACACGTATATACATAATACTAATATTTAACATATTAATTAATATATATATATACCCATGGGCCTTATACCTACATACTTCAACAAGGCCTCTACTTCATGGCCCAATATCAAATCAATTTAGTCCAACATCTTTTAAATCCAGTCCTTTGCAATTTAAATAAATAAATAAAATACTTAAACAAAACAATTGACACATAATTCAAATTAGCAAATACAATTAATTTAATCTAACCAATAAATACATAATAAATGCACACAAACATATAAATCAAATAAATCCACACATTTAAATAAACATGAGTCAATTTAACAATTGAACAATCTAAACAACCAATTAAATTCAAATAATCTATTAAATCAAATTTAAAAATAAATCACTCAATTTAAAATAATTAATGTAAATAAATAAATCCCTTAAAATATATAGGTATTACAGATAGAAACTATAAATCGGTAGTGGTGGTGGAGAGAAAAAGAGGGAGAATGAGAGGAATATGGTGGCAGGGAGAGGGAGTGAGATAGTATGTAAGGGACAATTAATCAAGGGTACATTGATTATTTAAGTGTTAATTAGTATTTTGAAATATAATGAATAGAGTATATTATGTTAATTGTACGATTGACGACATTAGTTGTCACATCCTGGATCTAAATGACCAGGTGCATAAATGATATGAAGGAAATGTGGACTGAAACCTGAGTCCCAGTGTGAAAACTAACCTAAAAACCCGTCAACCTACGTGGTCCACCATGTTATAATGTCAAAAGGGATGTAACGATCCATAAATGAAATGGTAGAGTGCCCTGAAGTAGACCTTTGTGGGTCGAGTTGACTACTGACCTGAGTGAACAGGTTTAGTCGATTGGTAGGAGTATCAGTCGGCCAAAACTACCGCATTGGTCAACCGAAGCCCACTCTCGATTAGTCGAAACATGGTTCCAGGATATCACACTTACTGCCTGAATAAAAATGAGATACCGGCTGGCCGATAGACTTGACCAACCTCCATAAATGTCCAGATCTCTCTTTCAAGGTTTCCAAAGAATATTTTCTTATGGTAGTATGTAGTAATATTTTGAAATAGTAAATGGAGTATATTATGTTAGTTGCCCAATAGGCGACATTTGCCATATATGGCAGCTTCTTTCTATTTTACATTGATTTATTTAGTCCCAGGCGGTATAGCGATACTTGATAATAGGTCTGTCAATGGATCGGATTCGGATCGGATCAATCAAATCCATATCTGATTTGTTAAACAAACGGATTATCAAATTCGGATCACTAACGGGTTCTCGGACTGAATGTCCCAACCCACATCATATTTAGCTCAGACTCGGATCGGATCGGATTCGAAATCGAAATCGAAATCGAATTAAAATAATGTTTACTAACATATATAATTATAAAGAGTGTGATTTTATTAGTACGTGTACTAAGAGATTTATTAGCATATGGATGAGAACACCACAATATTTATATATAACATTATTATTATTATTATTATTTTGGATTTTTGGTTACCTTTAATACAATTCTAATAAGAGTATTGATATATATATATGTAAAATTATTGATAAATAATTATATGTATAATTTCAATCGGATCAGATCAGATTTTTATCGAATCGGATCAGTATAATTCATATCTGATTTGTTAAGCTAACGGATTATCGGATTCGGAACGTAACCGGGTTATCGGATTTTTTGTTCAATCCATATCTGACTAATCGGATCGGATCCAGATCAGGATCCGCTTCATTGACAGGTCTACTTGATAGTCTTGTGATACCCCCTAATTTTGGAACACGGGTTGATCAAGTTCGCACACAAAACCAGGGGATATCAAAACAATTAAAGTATTTAAAGAAATACAGATTACAAAATAAAATAAATAATAAATAATACGCTGAAGAAAACTAATAAATAATAAATCCATTGATAACTCTCCAATGGTTACAACTCAGGAATTCTGTAAATCAATGACCCCTTAACCAAAAGTCACTATCCAGAATTTCAGAAATAAATACTAATGTCAAATAAAGAAATAATATCCTACTTTGAAATAAACCGAAAGAATAGATAAGTCCTCCAGCTGCGGATCCTCAACCTTAAAACTTAGACCACTAGTAACCTGAAAGATAAAAATAAAGTGGGACAAACCCATGAGCAAGCTCTCTCTACCAAGCCTCAAAAAACCAATAAACAAATCATTTCTACCAAAACCAACCCTAATAAAGTTTTAACTTTAATATACGATGATCAACATATATAAATACTTATATATAATACAATAATCCGATCCATTAATAGGTTTATTAAAGGGTTTAAATCTAAAAAGCCTCACTACTTTAAGAAAATGATCATTAAACCCCCACTAGTTTAAAAAAACCCCAACAATATTTCAACATTGTCATTTTACCCCAATTCTGTCAAATGGGGCTGTTAACTCAACGCGTGTTTAACAATTGCTTTGCCAATGTAAATTTGTGATGAAAATACCCCAGTAATAACATATATTTATATGCGTTATTTCGAAAATACCCCCACCCATAATTGTAGTTATTTTTGGCATGTGGATTTAGATTTTGTCTATTACTATAATTTATATCTAGTAATTAATTAATAATAAGACATAATTTCACTTTGTTCTTTATGGAAATTATCGCCTGTTTGTATGGTAATTAAAAATTGCACTTCTGTAATTTTAAAAAAGAAAAAGAAAAAGAAAAAAGAACTTGTCATTTTACTATTTTGTTCTTAATTTATTGCCCTGTTTTTTAAGGAAGAATTAAAATAAAAATAAGTATTAAAAGAATAAAATTAATATTTTGAAATTTTAGATTAACTGGTGTTAAGTTGTTAACGATTAAAAAAGGAGAAATTTGCTAAAAAAATAAAGGAGAGATTAGTATAAATTTTCAAATAATAAAGTATATATAATTATGATTAATCTAATTGCCTTAATTTTTAATATGATGAAATTTTTGTGAGATATTACATATTCTTTTTAGTTCTTTTTTTTCGAACGGTATATTCTTTTTAGTTGTAAAGCCAAACATATATATATATATATATATATATATATATGAGCCACAAGAAAATAAGTTGTTTAGGCAACTTAATTAGTAATTTAGAGAGAGAAAGTGAAAGAAAGAGAGAGAAGAAACAGGGACCTGTGTGACCTTGTGGGCGGGTGTGCCGTGGGCGGGTACGAGACACTGTCAGGCTACCATACTAGCGAGCTACGGGTGCACAGTCCCACATCGCCTAGGTAAAGGAAAGGTGAAGTACTTTTATGTAGGTGTGTCACTCCAATTGGTATGAAGTTTTTTGGGGTAAAGCCCAATAGCAAAACTGTACGGGCTCAGGCCTAAAGTGGATAATATCATACCATGTGGTGGAGTGGGTCGTTACAGGACCGCAGCCAACCACGATGACTACGAATTCCTCCATCTCCAAAACCCACTTTCCAAACTTAAATATTATTCCATGGGAGAAGAGAATTCCAAGAATTCGAGGTCATTTTCCCGGAAAATGCTGCAGCCAACCACGATGACTACCACTTCCCAGCTCCTTCAAATTCACCCAATACCAAGAAGAAGAAGAATAGTTCACTTCCGGTCAATATCAGGCAAAATGTTCCCGGGGATTCATGGTTTCAATGCGTGCAATCTGATTCCTTCGACAACAAAGGAGAGATGGTGCCCCCTCATGTGATCATTGGCCATCGAATTGTCAGGAAAATGGAGTTCTCAATTTGCACTGGGAAAGGGAGGACTCTCAAAGGATGAGACTTGAGCCAAGTCAGATACATATAGTGTTATATATATAGTGTTATATATATATATATATATATATATATATATATAGAGAGAGAGAGAGAGAGAGTGTGTGTGTGTGTGTGTGTTTGTGTGTTGTTTTAGAGAGAGGGAAGGATTGAGGGTGGGGGCAGAGGAGGCAATGAACAAGATGGACAGAGAAAATAAAGAATTAAGATGGTGAGGAAGAAACCTAAACGTCAAAGAGGATAATATTGTAATTTGTAAAATATAAATTTTTATTTTTTTAAATAAAGTGAAATATCAAAAGGGTAATTTAGTCATTTCACAAATTCTTTACGGATCATGACAGAATTGGGATAAAATGACAACGTTATAATATTGTTGGGGTTTTTTCAAACTGATGGGGGTTAAATGATCATTTTTTTAAAGTAGTGTGGGTTTTTAGATTTAAACCCTTTATTAAATTGTCAAAACCATTAACTAATGATTAATTAATAATCATAACTAAACCAATCTACAATATATTTTTCTTTTAAAAAAAAAATTCCTCTAAACTTAATTCCATCATAGATAGTAATTTAATCTTTTAAGCAATAAATTAATATGAAAGGAATCTTACATTGAATCCAAAACCAACAATAATTTTTAATTATTTAAATCACACATCCAAAATTTAGGCTTTGACAAATCGTCCATGTCTCCACCAATATTATTTTATTAATATATATAAAATAATACACTAACATGTAAATATTAGATTATTTTAATTTAAAAATTTTAATCCTAATCCACCCTATACATACCATAACCATAGATAGAATTTTAATCATCTAGCACTTAACAATTTAATTATGCATTAGCAATTCAACCATGCCATTATAAATATATTTATTTATATATTGGCAGTCCAACCATGCCTCCTCAAGTATATATATTTATGCTTTTAATTAACAACTCATTCATGCTTCCTATATATGAAATTTATTCATAAAAATAATAAGGCAATATATTTAAGCCTTTGGCAACTCATCCATACCTACAATTTAACCATGTACCAAACCTTAAAACTAATTTAACCATAAATCAAATCATACATAGGCATTACATACATACTATAAGCATACCATTAATTTAACAACCAGCCTATCACTATATATCAAATAAGAATAATAATTTAATCATCTTAAATACTATATACATATACACATATATTATTTAATATAAATATATGTATAATACTTTCCATAATAATCCTTGATTATTAAAATAATAAATATATATATACGTATATATCAATACATATATATATATTTACTTTATATATATATATGTATATATATATATATGAATATATGATTAGTATGAACGGAAGTATAAATATATATATGTATATATATATATATGAATATATGATTAGTATGAAAGGAAGTATATATATATATATACACACACATTTCTTTCCATCCCCAATTATTAATTAAATATATATACGCACATTAAATACCGTAGTGATGCTCTATGGCTCTCAAAACACCACGAACGCATTCTCTAATGGTTGTTTTCAACCCTAACAGCTTAAAAATCAATTCTGGGAATTCACTAGACCCCACATGAGCTTTCTGGGACCTCAAACACCTCTGTACGTGCCCCCACGCGCCTAGACCCACTCCACGCACCTCTACAAGAAGCCACGTGTCTTCACGCGCCTATACGCTGCCCACGCGCTTCATGACTCCTCTAGCTGACGTGGCATCCTCTGGTTGGCTGGTACTCTATGTTTTGTTGAGTTGCGCCGCATAGGATCATTTTTATGTTGACTAGACCATCTTTACGGTCCAGATGCATGCACACACTAGATCTCCTTCGTCGCGATGCACTAAATCAATCCGCCATACATCCATTTCACCTAACGGTCCAGATCAGCGTGTGTACCGCTCCCCAAGCACACGCCTACACTGGATCGATCATTACCCATCAGGAATATCTAATGGTCCTGATTTAGGGCGCACCGCAGCTCTATGAGCCGCGCCGCGCAGGATCCCCCCCCCCCCCCCCCTCCCCCCTTCTTACAATGACATCGATTTTCTATTTAGCCTCCAGAAGTATTAGTTAATTAAATTTAGCCCAAATTAATCATAAGACAATTTCTAAAAATTTCAGAAAAATATAAAACAAATCTAGAAAATTACAAAAAAAATTCAGAAATTCTAGAAACCCTAATTATCCGTCTTGGGTCATAAATCAAGCCTAACAGTTGATTTTAATCCATTTATAATAATTAATCATGCTAAAAATAATTAAGTCAACCTTAAAAAAAATTACAAAAAATAAAATTTAATTAACATAATCTCACAACAAAACTAAATTATCATAACAATACATATATGTATTCACATATTTAAATTTATAATTTTGCAAAGAATAAACATGCTTACATAATCCAATTAATAAATTATTTTAATCAACAAAACAAAAATAAACTATAATTTTGATAATCAAGGTGATAGGTTTTTGAGTTCTAAGAGGAGAAGTAAAGAAGAACTCGCATGTCTCTTCCAAATCCGATGTCCTATTTCTCTAATCCGGCCTCCTCTTTGTCAGTCATTCTTCACCTTCTTTTTCTGCCTCTCTTATTTTTCTAACATGAAAACCTTTTAACTTTAAAGTCTTATGTGTATAGTTAAACACAATAAAATCCAAATCGTTTTCCTATTATGACTACCAAATAAAATAATAAAAATAATAATTTTTAAATAATAAATATACACACACACGCGCGCGCGCGCACACACACACACACACATATATATATATATATATTCCTTCTATAAATAATCATTAGTTAAATAAATCATATATACCTATATATATCAATAAATATATAAATATGTATATATATATATATATATTCTTCCATAATGATTATTAATTAATTATATTTATATACATATAATTATATATATATATATATAAAATTATGCAAAGATAATTATTTAAATATTTTCATAACCATGGGTTTTTATTAATTAACCCAACAAGGCTTCATTCAAGCCCAAAACCACATCCATTGGTCCCACTCCTCTTAAGCCCAATCCAATTAAAATAAAATAATTAAATTAAATCTATTAATTACCAATAATTAAAAATAAAGTTACACAAGCATAAAATCACACATAATCAAATAACAACTCAACCACGACATTCTCATAAAGCAAACCAATATACTAATTCATCAAATATAATCACGAAATATAATTTAAGAAAAATAAGACAATTAATCATAACACTTAATTAAATAAAAAAAATCATTTAAAATAAAATAAAATAAAATAATTCCCATTTAAACCAAATAAATCATTTTAAATAAAAATAAAATAAATAAATCCCAATAAATAATTCCTTTAAAATATAGGGGTGTTACAAGTCTCAATAAGAACAGTGCAACCAAGAATCTATTTGAGGAGAGGCAAAATGGCTAATAAGCTCAACAACAAACAATATGTCTGATTTTGTGCAATTTAAGTATCTTAAGCCTTCAATAAGACTTTTGAAAAATGCCATCAGGGGTACCAAAGCTATTTTTACAAAACTTTAAATTGAGTGTGATTAAACTAAATCTCACTGATGGGATGTGAAATTTGTCCAAAATTTTACTATGTATTTAAATATTATATATATATATATATATATTCATTTCTAGTTATTTATAATTTGAAATTATACATCTAGCAAAATAAATTCACTCATCATATAACTATAATTGTTATTTCATATGATTAGGTAAGCTATTCAATATATTTCAAATTATAAATTAGAATTTAGTTATATTAATAATTAATTTTTTGTAATAAAAAGTTAAATGGCAAGAGTGTTTTTGTTCACCATAATATAACTTGTTAATAAGATTAATTTTATCATTCAATTGCATAAAAATCTTGAAATTTTAAAGGGGAGGCGGTATTCGCACTATATATATATATATAAAATATATTTATATATATATTTTATGTTTGCACTCCCATTTCAAAGGAAATAGCACTAATAACCCTAACTTCATTACTTCAAGGGTTGACTTGATCCCACAACAGTTTCGTAAATTGTTAAAAAATCAACCATTTCAATAACCACTTTATTGAAATGTTTTTATTGGTTCGTTGTACCAATGACGTAGTTCGTCCGTTGTAATGAATAATTTCTTGTGTGAGTGATATAAGTGTATTTCTTTCTTAAAAAAATAAATATATATATATATATATAGGTAAATTAGATTGACCTTCTTTAATATTTTGAGAAATCTCACACACAAGTAGAGTGTTTAAGATTTATTATTTTGACCTTGAGGTTTGAGCATTTAAGATTTATGATTTTAAGGGATGTCAAAGTAATAAGCCTCAAACGCTCCACCATGTAAAATTTGATCAAACCTCAGGGAGGTAAGTGTAATTTATCCTATATATATTGCCCCACTTTAAAAATTACTTTTTGAACTTAATTAATGTTGAAACAAATTTTAAAAAGTTAGACTTATAATAAATATGTGTGAGAGTGTATATATATACAGAGAAAGAGAGAGAGAAAGAATGACGAAGAGAGAGAGAGATTGCAGAATGCTTTTTTTTATTCACAAACACACACGCACGCAGTACATATGTATGCCATATATATAGGTGTTGCACTTGGCTTCCCAAAGAAGCCACAAATGAAATCTTCCCTTGTAAGCTATATATGGTGATGTCATGGATGACATACATATATTGTGGGCCCCACTTCCATTATATATATATACATAACACTCCCCCTTGGGGTCCACAATATTACATTAAGAATATGCCTTGTTAAAACCTCGCTAAGGAAAACCTAATGGAACAAAACCTGGACGAAGGAAAAAGAGTACAGCATGTCAATACCTCTTTGATCAATTGCTCCCCCTCATTAAATCAACCCTGAAGATCCTTTAATTGACGCATTCCAATGTTGTGCACCAACTTCTTGAAGGTTATAGTTGGAAGCGTTTTAATTAATAGATCTGCTAGATTTTCACATGAACGTATCTTCTGAATATCAATATCACCCTTTTTTCTGGAGTTCATGTGCAAAAAAGAATTTTGGTGAAATGTGCTTGGTCCTATCACTTTTAATATATCCTTCTTTCATCTGTGCAATGCATGCCGCATTATCTTCATATAATACTATTGGGCTAGACCACATATTGTTCGAATATGTTGGAGCATTGATCTCAACCAAATGCATTCCCTGCTTGCCTCATGAATTACGAGTATCTCAGAATGATTTGAAGAAGTTGCAATCATTGTCTGTTTCATTGATCGCCATGATATAGCAGTGCCGCCACAGGTAAACACATATCCTGTTTGTGAATAAGCTTTATGTGGATTAGAAAGATAGCCGGCATCTGCATATCCAACTAATGGAGAAATTGGTGCCTTCGAATAAAACAAGCCCATATCAGTTGTGCCACGAAGCTATCATAGTATGTGCTTGATTCCATTCCAATGTCTACGAGTTGGTGCAGAACTGTACCGTGCTAATAATTTGACTAGAAAAATTATATCAGGTCTTGTGCAATTTGCAAGATACAAAAGAGCACCAATCGCACTGAGATAGGGCACTTCAGGACCAAGGAGTTCTTCATCATCTTCTCGAGGACGAAAAGGATCTTTCTTGATGTCAAGTGATCGGACAACCATTGGGGAGATCAATGGATAGGCTTTATCCATATGAAAACGTTTCAGAATCTTTTCTGTATATGTTGATTGATGGATGAGAATACCGTTCGAAAAATGTTCAACCTGCAGGCCAAGGTAGAATTTTGTCTTTCTGAGATCTTTCATTTCAAATTCTTTCTTTAAATAATTGGCCGTCTTTTCGATCTCGTCCAATATTCCCACAAGGTTTAGATCATCAACATCTACTACAACAATAACAAAACCAGATTCTGATTTGTTAATAAAAATGCATGGACAAATATGACTGTTCACATACCCTTCTTTGAGTGAATAATCGCTAAGGCGATTATACCACATTCGTCCAGATTGCTTCAATCCATATAAGGATCGTTGTAATTTTATTGAGTGCATATTACGTGGTTTTGTTTCAGGCATTTTAAATCCTTCTGGGATTTTCATATAAATATCACTATCTAGTGATCCATATAAATATGCTGTAACCACGTTCATTAGATGCATATGCAATCTTTCTGTGACTGACAAGTATATTATGAATCTAAAAGTAGTTGCATCAATCACAGGGGAGTATGTTTCCTCAAAATCAGTACTAGGTCTTTGTGAGAAACCTTGAGCTACAAGTCGGGCTTTGTATCTCACGATTTCATTTTTCTCATTACGCTTTCGTACAAACACCCATTTGTACCCAACAGGATTAACACCCTCAGGTGTCTGGACTACTGATCCAAATACTTCACGTTTAGCTAATGAATTTAGCTCTACTTGTATCGCTTCTTTCCATTTTGGCCAATCATTTCTTCGTCGACATTCTTCAACGTTTTGAGGTTCCGGATCCTCATTTTCAATATCAAGAGTAACGAGATATGAGAATATGTTGTCGACAACAATTTCATTTCTATTCCATCTTGTTTCATAATTTAATGAGATCTCATCATTTTCAGGTACCTTTGCCTCATCAAGGGCATGTGCCTCATCAAGGGCCATATCATTATTTGTTGCTTTTGCCTCATCAATATTTATGATTTCATCATTTTTAGGTACCTGGACTCATCAAGAGCCTCTGCGTTATCAAAAGCTATTATCTCAGATTGATCAATAATATATGTTGCTCCTTTTGTGGCCTCTTCAGGAGTGCTAGCTTTTCTTTGTGATTTCCTCTTACAAGGAATAATATCTTTTGCACCGATTGGTCTACCACGCTTCAGGCGTGTTTTAGATGCATTTGCTGCATTACTGACAGAATGTCCCTCAGGGACAGCAATTTGTGCTAGCACATTTGCAGCTGGTATATGTGATTTTATCACTTTCTTTGTATCAGTAAATGCATCAGGTAATTGATTTGCAACATTTTGCAAGTGAATGATCCTTTGAACTTCTCGTTCACATTGATTTGTATGAGGATCAAAATGAGACAATTCCAGGGCATTCCAAGTAAGATCACGTTGCTGCTGTGCCTTTTCTCCCCCTAATGGTGGGAAAACAGTCTCATCAAAGTGACAGTCAGGAAATCGTGCTTTAAAGATATCACCTGTCAGGGGTTCAAGATATCTAATAATAGATGGAGAATCAAAACTAACATAAATTCCAAGTCTACGTTGAGGACCCATTTTAGTGCGTTGGGGTGGTGCAATTGGAACATATACAGCACAACCAAAAACTTGTATGTGGAAGATATTCCGTTGTTGACCAAAAACAAGTTGCAATGGTAAGTACTTATGATAAGCAGTTGGTCGTATACGAACTAATAATGCAGCATATAATATGGCATGACCCCAGGTAGAAATAGGTAATTTTGTTCGCATAAGCAAAGGACGACCAATTAGCTGAAGTCTTTTAATAAAAGATTCAGCCATACCATTTTGAGTATGAGTGTGTGCAACAGGATGTTCAACATTAATTCCAACTGACATGCAATAATCATCAAAAGCTTGAGAAGAAAATTCAGCGGCACTATCAAGACGACTTGTCTTAATCAGGTAATCAGGAAAATGTGCCCGTAATTTGATAATTTGAGTAAGGAGTCTAGCAAATGCAACATTACGAGTAGAAAGAAGACAAACATGTGACCATCGTGTTGATGCATCAATTAAGACCATAAAATAACGAAATGGTCCATAGGGTGGATGAATTGGCTCACATATATCCCCATGAATTCGTTGTAAAAATGGAGGAGACTCAACAATGACTTTTGAAGGGGATGGTCTGATAATCAACTTACCTTGTGAGCAGGCATTGCATAGATGATTATTTGGTAAGATGATTTTTTGATCCTTTAGTGGGTGACCATGTGAATTTTCAATAATTCAACGCATCATTGTACTCCCTGGGTGACCAAGTCGATCATGCCAAAGCATAAAAAGTTTTGGGTCACAAGATTTTTTATGGATTACAACATTTGACTCAATTGTTCTAATGGTTGTATAGTATAACCCAGAAGAGAAAACAGGGAGTTTTTCTAATATCAGCTTCTTACCTGAGGTAATGGAAGTAACATAGAGATATTCCACATTTTTTTCATTTGCAGTCTCAATATGATACCCATTACGACGCAAGTCTTTAAAACTCAACAGATTTCTCCGAGATCTTGTAGAATATAAGGCATCATTGATTTGTAATCTTGTTCTATGTGGTAAAATGATGTTGGCTCGTCCAGAGCCTTCAATCAAGTCGGTGGGACCTAATATGGTATTGACACTGGCATCTGACAGAATTAAGTGGGAAAAATATTTTTGATCTCGTAGGATTGTATGTGTTGTTCCACTATCTGCAAGACATATGTCTTCTCCATTTATATTTGAACTAGTCAGATCCATTCCTATTCATGCAAATTTTTTTATTAGAGAAGAAACTTTTATAACAAAATAAACTTTAATACAAACTAGAGGATAAAAACTTTAATACAAGGAAAATACAAGGAAAATAAAAACATAGTAGACAGAATATAAAAAGAAAATAAGATTAATTGGTGTGGACATTTCCATCACCAATCAGGAAGTTTATCCTTTCATCACGGTCCTCAAAAAAATCTGAAACATCCAGATTTGTAATGTTAACTGGCTCATCATGATTAATGAAATTCATTTTCAGATTTGTGGTGTCAATTGGCTCATCATGATCAAGGAAATTCATTTCCTTTTGTTTTCCCTTTTCTTTTATTGAGGCTTGGTAAAGTTCAGCCAGATGCTTAGGTGTACGACATATACTTTGCCAATGTCCTGTCATGCCACACCGATAACAAGTATTATCGTGTGCCTCGGAAGGTTGAGTCACATCCTTCCCTTTTACTTGTCTCATTTCATTATGATCTTTCCTTTGAGGATATGGTGTGGATCTCTGATTGCAAAAATGTGAGGATTGATATCCTTCACGATAATAAGAATGATTTCTATCACGACCATATTCATTATTGTGGTAGTTATTTTTGCCACGACCATATTCATTTCTACCACCACGACCACGTCCACGACCACCGGATGAGGCAACATATGTTTCAGGGATCGGTGTCGATCCAGTTGGACGGGACTGGTGGTTTCTCAATAAAAGTTCATTATTTTGCTCTGCCACAAGCAAACATGATATCAGCTCTGAATATTTTTTAAATCTACGCTCTCGATATTGTTGTTGCAAGAGTACATTCGAGGCATGAAATGTGGTGAATGTTTTTTCTAGCAAAAGTTCATTAGTAACAGTATCACCACATAATTTCAATGTAGAGCTGATTTTGAATAGAGCAGAGTAATATTCAGCCACAGTTTTAAAATCTTGCAACCTCAGTTGCAGCCAATCAGCCCTGGCCTTTGGGAGGATGACTGTTTTTTGATGATCATATCTTTCTTTCAAATTATTCCACAAACAAAGTGGATCTCTTTCAGTGAGGTATTCAGTTTTCAGCTCCTCACTAATATGGCGCCGGAGAAAAATCATGGCATTTGTTTTATCTTGCAATGATGCCTCATTGTTTTATTTAATTGTGTCACCAAGGCCCATGGTATTCAAATGGATCTGAGCATCTAGAATCCAAGATAAATAATTTTTGCCAGAAATATCCAGGGCCACGAATTCCAGCTTTGTCAAATTTGACATTTTCAGAATAACTAAATGTGACAACAATATAAAAATATAATTTAGTATATAAATAAAATGGAATTAAAATAAAATAATAACATAATATAAATGATTTAAACAACAATAATGGTCAATCTGGTCATTGTAAATAAATGATTAAACAATAAAGGCTGTAAAATCAGCCATAAAATATTAAATAATAAAGGTGGTAAGACCGACCATAATTAGTAAATTATTAAATAATAAAGATGGTAGAACCGACCATAGTGTAAGCATATATATCATTTAAGTGAACAACTTTATTTTACTAACAATAATCCATAATTAAAATTTCCTTACCCTTTAGGTTCAGAAATATTATTTTCTCCGATAAAGCAAATCAACCCAACAATCTATCAAAACTAATATCACAAAATAGATATATATAGTTGGGATAGAAAGAGGGAGAGAAAACTTTCTTCTTCAACTCTGAGATGGATAACTCGTGCCGATAACGTATAATAAATGTGTGAGAGTGTATATATATATATATATATATAGAGAGAGAGAGAGAGAGAGATTGCATAATGCTTTTTTTTATTCACAAACATACACCCACGCAGTACATATGTATGCCATATATATAGGTGTTGCACTTGGCTTTCCAAAGAAGCACAAATGAACTCTTCCCATGCAAGCTGTATATGGTGATGTCATGGATGACATACATATATTGTGGGCCCCACTTCCATTATATATACATACATAACAAGACTCGAATTTTTGTTTCAAAATTTAAAACTGCCACTAATTCAGTGATTACCCCAAAGTGAGCCCTAACAGCCGACTATGGTGGAGATGTCCATCTGCGCAGTCGTTCTCGACGAGCTCATGATTGACATACTGTCTCGACTGCCGGCGAAGTCTCTATGCCGATTCAAGTGTGTAGCGAAGTCATGGTTTGCTCTAATCTCGAGCCCTCATTTCGCCAAAACACACCTCAATCGGAGCAACAACAACAAATGCGAGAGACTCATTCTCTTTTCTGGTTGTTCACTTTACTCTGTGGACTGCACTGAAGCATCCTATAACGATTGTGTGACTGCAACAGAGATTGATTTCCCTAAGATCGAAGACCCACACTACTTCAAGGAAATCTTGGCTTCTTGCAACGGTTTGCTTCTAGTTTGCGAGGAAGAGGACACCAAGTTTTTGTTGAATCCATCAACTAGAGAGTCCAAGAAAGTACCAGATTATGATTTTGGGGTCGATCCATCTACTTGGAGCTGCATGTATGGACTTGGGTACGATTCTTCCATGGATGATTACAAGGTAGTAGCAGTTTTCTATTATGAAGATGAGGAATCATATTGTATAGACACATTTGTAGTTGTCCATTCACTCAAAACTAGTTCATGGACGAGGATTCAAGATTTCCCTTATGATATTTCTCTTGCCATGCCTTCCTCAGGTGTTTTTGTAAATGGGTCTATACATTGGCTCACCCACAGGTCTTCGGATCATTCACTTGTGATTGCTGCTTTTGATGTAGCAGAGGAGACATTCCGGGATGTTTTGCCACCTAGCTCACTTGAAGAGGATGAAATAACAAGTGGTGGTGGTTTGGGGCTTCTTGGAGGATGTCTCATGTGTCATGTATGGGGTGGTGCTAAGCAGGCTGATATTTGGGTGATGAAAGAGTATGGGGTGACCGAGTCTTGGACCAAATATACAATCTATATACCCAATAATATGTACCCTTTTTTCCCCATGTGTGTGTCGGATAAGGAAGTTCTGTTGAAAATGGAGGGAGATAAGGAAATGGGTGAAGATGTATTTGTTATATACAATGCTAAAGAACGAAGATTGAGGTGTATAACGGTGGATGGCATTCCACCGGGTAGCGTTGTCTCACCCTATTACCAGTCAGCGGTAACCTATGTGGAGAGCATTGTCTCACCCTATTTCCACTGTGGGATTGATAGAAAAGAGTTATCAACTATGACTGATGCTAGTTTGGCTCACAACAGGTTGTTAATGCCGCCACTGGACCAACTCATCCTGACTGATGAAGAGAAAAAAGTACTGATATTATAGGTAAGTATATTGTTCTATTCTATGTTTTGCTGATTAAGTTAAGTATATTCATATTCTGTGTCATCATCATCCTTGCCATATTCTATATGCCACCATTTTTGTAGAATTTTTGGTATCGGCATGACTATTTACTTGTTATTGTTTCTTGAGTGATATAGTTTCTAGTTGAACGAGGTTGAACTAAATTGTAAGGTACAATGTCATTGAAAGTGGATTTTTTCTATCCAAGTTGTAAGGTACAATGTCTTTGAAAGTGGATTTTTTCTATACAAGTGGTGTGGGTCCATTTAACATGGTAAGTGTTAACAACTTATTACTATAAAAGTTTAAGTTGTTGGAGAGGGTGTAATTTAAATATTTAAATCATTCAACATGATCCCTCATATGTGGCAGAGACCTAGTTTTGGTCCAACACGTGTTTCAATTTTAAATCAGGTGACTGTGAGGTTTGAATACATGACCTACCTAATACCATGTTAAATAAAATAAAAGATTAAAGAGAAAATTAAGTTTTAACAACACAAGGACTAGGAGCTACATTTACGACTCACAAAGCTCAAAGGGCTACATCACTTTAATTATATTCTGTTTACAATGATCACTTATAATTATAGATGAAATAATACAAGTGATAAATATAGAAAATACATTGATAAATGATTTTTAAATCAATCCCATAAATCACTTCAATCGTGATATTCTCTAACACTCCTCCTCAAGGTGGTACACAGAGATTTTAACTTAAGTTTTCAACTTGAAATAAAATACAAAGTTATCGTGACAAATTGAATAATTATCACCATTGAGATGCTGAGAATGCTAATCTTCAATTCTTGTACCAAAGAGACATATAGAGTTCAATTGAGACACTATTTTTGGTCTTCTCAGTTTTAATTTTGGTTGTGCCAATTTTCTAGTTGAATTGTGTAAGAAACCTTTCTACCTAATTCTGAAGATATTGTTAATATTTAGATAAAGTTGTTAGGCTCTCTATGAGTTATCGGTTTGGTTATAGAAAATAATATAAGATATTCCATTATGGCCCTAGTAGTTAGAATTCCACACCTGATGGACCTATGGTAGTAGTTTCTTCAATGTTTGCTTTGTTGCAAATTAAACCACGAGAAGAAGTGTCTTTTTGCTAATCTAGCACTTAACGAGTGAATTCCTTAAGTGTGTGTGAGTGTGCAAGCTGAGTGGAGGGCTTAAGGCACTGCAATACTAGTAGGAGACACAAGTGGAGTGTTTTGGCATGAGCAAGTGTGGGAGACTAGTTAGGTTGGCCAAGGCCTTGCGAGTGTAGAAGCAACGCCTTGGTGCCGCACGGGTGTGGCTGGAGTGGTGGAAAAATTCTAGGGTTAATTTAATAATTGACATGTTTTGAAGGGCTAATTAAAAATATGACATATACGAAAAAGAATATTTGTATAAAGCAATTTCACAAAAGTAATTACCAATACAGGAATCATACAAATATGGTCCAAAATGCCCCTCAGCCCTTTAAACATTTCCATCCATCTCCTCTTCCTCCACCTCACCCCTTCTCTCTCTATACTCAGTCTCTCTCTATACACATATACAACATCACCACCACCACCATCCTCTCTAGCAAGAAATTCCAGCCAACCAACACCCTTTCTGGCGGAAAGTTCCAGCGAACCAGAATTGCCACCACAACTAATGATCTCTTTCTCCCTTCCATTCTCTCTGGCAAGACATTCCGGCAAACCACCGCCACCATGAAACCGTCATGAACCACCACCACCCACTACACAACCACCACCAAGATTGCCTTTACCTATGAAATCACCCCAATTCAAATACCATTACTCACATTAACAATGTTCTGTATTCATATCTAGGCTATATATATTACTATCTGATACCAAACACAACATCGCTTGTATTGAAATTTACAGATAAAATTGAGCTGGCTTGCATTGAAATTTATGGATCATATTGAGCCGACCTCGCTTTCTATGAAAGATTAAATTTGTAATAGAGAGCCCTAAATTTTGAGAAATCTGATCGACCTCCGGTGATTTCATTTCTCTGATCTAATTATTTTCTTCTCCAAAAGCTTTCGCTGATCATATCACCATTGTTGATCCTATCACCATTTTCCGATTGTATCACTATTGTTGATTGTTCCCACGCAAAATTAAAACATTAGCATATCATATATATGCCATGATTATTTAAAAAAAATTAGTAATTATAAAATTAACAAAAAGAACAAGTATTCATACAGTTCTGGCGAGGAAGAGAGCAGACTCAGTTCTGGTGCTAGAAAACCCTTTAAAGATGACCAAGAAATATTTCTGCAAAATCAAAGTTCCACCGCAAACTAGTAACTCAGGTAAGCCTTAAAACTGTATATGATGAGTTCTCAATTTTTTGGCATCTAAATAACATCATATTTCTGTAATGGATCAACAATATATATCAATGTATATGTATAATGTAAATTTAATAGACAAATAACATTTCTTAGAGCTTTATCACATATTCATGAGACGGAGAACAGGAAATGCCAGACCAGTCACAAGGACCTGCATCTAGGGAATTCCAATTTGATAAAACCAGAAGTGGGTCCTCAATGGAAGTGAATTTGTCTCCAGTAAAAAGCAAAAGCAAACCCAGATCAGAGTTATAAATGAAGTTGATCGATTTCGTGCCGATGTATCTGACGGAGGCGTCTTGGTTCATTCATCACAGCATGGGGCTCTTCTGAATCGGGCATGGCTGGTTCAAGTTTGACCCAGAAGAGAGAGAAAGTAGTGGACGGTGGGTGGGCGGGGTGGATGGCTTCAAAGGTGATAGCAGAGGTGGTTGTACCTTCACGTTGGCAAAGAATGACCCATTAGTGAGGTCCAAAGCTCCATTGATTCCGATGAATCTGTTGTGGCTAGAGCCAGAACGGTTTAGAAAGCAAATTAGGGCTTCAGATTGGAAAGTTTTGGATGGGTTGTATGGTGGTGGCGGGTGGTGTTGGTGTCATGATGGGTTTTATGGCGGTGATGGTCGATGGGTTGTATGGTGATGGTGGTGGTGGTGTATATGTATAGGTGTGTATATATCAGCCAGTGGGTGGTGGTGGTCCTGTGTTGGTGATGGTGGTGTATATGTAATTATATATAGGTGTGTATATTTAGAGAAAGAGGTGATGAGGAATTCTTAAAAAGATAGGGGTAATTTTGTCCTAATTGTATAAATGCTTGTCAAATATAAAAGTGTTGTGTATAAGTTTCATATTTGTAATTACTTTGTGTTGAATTGCTTTATACCCTCATTTTTTTTCGTCATGTCATATTTTTAATTTACCCCTCAATACTTATCAATTTTTAAATTAACCCAAAACTCCAGACCCATGACAGTTGGTATTAGAGCAGGCTTACATGCGCGTGAGAAGTGCGCCTGGGTACATCGGCGATAAGGGTGAGCGTTGGAGGGAGACGACGTGTGGAGGTGACTCAAAGTGCTGCCAAGGTCGGACCCTATTGGGTAAGTGCACGAGGGAGCTGCATAAGAAAGTGTTGGAGGCCGTGCTAGCAGGAGGCTGGGAAACTAGGACTCGAGGGGAGTCGTTTAAGGCACGAATACATAGTGACGAATTTGTCACGCTCGAGAGGAGTCCCTATGTTGAGCTGGTGGCAGAGGAGTGAAGACTAGGTTTGGGAGTGCACCTCCTGTAGTGGCGATTATAGCTGGAGAGGTTGCCAAATGAGACAGGAGCGGCGAGAACAGAGACGTTGTGAATGGAGTTGTCTCGTGCATGATGGCAATCACGACTGGTTAGATTGCCCTAGGAGGCAGAGGTTGCTAGAGCAAGTGGGCCATCAAGTGATCTGTCTATTATGTGCAGGGGCGCATAGCGTGCTAGAGTGCCCTGGGAGGGCCACATTGCTAAAACCAAAAGAGGAGGAGGTTCCGGAGTCTATGCCCGTCATGCAAGAGTGCATGAGAGAGACGCGGGAGGAGGGCCACGTGGGGGAAGGCATGTTGAGTGAGACTATGCCAAGCAAGGAGGAGAGCTTGCCACCCACTTTCGCGGCCTTGGGGAGGAGGAGCTTCCTATAGATGAGCCCAACTTGCAGGAATGCATGGGAGAGCTACTAGAGGAGGGCAACATGGGAGTAGGCATTGGAGGAGAGTCTGTGTCAGTCTAGGAGTCCTTGCCGCCCGCTAAGGAGTTTGTGGGTAACTTTGAAGAGGAGAAGACCATGAGCATGGAGTTGCTCATGGAGTGCATTGGATAACATATGGGGGAGTCCATGGGAGTCATGCACGGCATTCAAACGACCTTAACCTTCATGGAGTCAACAGAGGAGTTGTACCCTTTGCCAGTAGAAAGCGTGCAAAGGGTTTGCAAGGCCAGCGTCACAGGGAGGAGTCATGACAAGTGTGGGGGTTGAGCTACAAAACGAAGACGAGGGGGGTGGTGTGCTGAGGGATGCTGCGAGCAGGAAGCGCCCATGCGAGGAACGAAGTGCAGAGACAAGTTGAAAACGGAGGAGACATGTGGCAGTAGTACCTCGTCAAGTGGAAGGGGTTTCAGACAAGTTTGCACGAGAAGCATTGAGACTGTGACAAAGGTGTTGCAGGAATTGGGTGGGGGAAAATGTCACGCCCCACCTAATTTCAGGGAGCTAACGACACGCAGGCAACTCATGTGCGCTAATGAGGCGTCTGTATGGCAAGAGAAGAGTAGAGTATAGTAAAAGTTCTAGAATCTTCTGGAATTGTGTAGAGAGTTGTGAAGTATTGTGGAGAGGGTTGGAAAATTCTAGATTGTTGGAGAACTTGTAAATAGTTGTAGAGAAGTAAAGAAGATTCTAGAACAGTAGAGAGTTTTGTAGGGTGTAATTATGTAGGGCATGAATGTAGAAGTTCTAGAGAGTAGGAAGGAGGCCTATAAATAGGTGATATGGTCATGTATGATCAGCAAACTTTGGAGTTAGAGAGCCTTGTACAACACTTGAGTAATAATAGAAGTATTATTCCTCTTGCCAACAATTGCCTAAGGGTATGTGAATGCCCAAGTGTGTGTTGAGTATGCAAGCCGAGTGGAGGGCATGATGCACTACAACACGAGTGGAGTGTGTTGGCACGAGCAAGTGTAGGAGTTAGGCTGACCAAGGCCTTGTGAGAGTAGAAGCAACGTCTTGGTGCCGCTTGGGTGTGGCTGGAGTGGTGGAGAAACTCTAGGCCCGTGACACTTAGGTTAATTTAAATTGCAAAATTCAGAAAACCTAAGACTTTATGTTTTTATATTTATTTTTTAATTTTAGTTTGTAATTTATTTATTTAGATGCCTTAGTCTTAGTTACGAGAATCGTGATGAAATTATGAATCAATTTAACCATGTTGGACGTATAGTATCTAGATAGTCACAAATGGTCAAATAATTTTAAGTTTAAGTTTATTTATTTTCTATTAGTGGTGAATTCTTTGAATCACACACACACACACTCTGATGCACACATATATGTGATATGCCTAAGATGTTGAGTTAAGCATGAATAGAAATTGACTCATTAAGAAAGAGGTCTTATGTCATATGTTCTAGTCTATGAAAAGAAAATTGTGTGAAAAGAAGCACTCAATAAAATAATTGCAATTTTTTCGTGAAAATGGCTACTTATGGGATTTGTCCGAAGCTACCAAGACTCGAAGTACATAATGAAAATCATAATTTGACTTAGAAGAGAGTTGGTTGCTCACTAGAGTGAAAGTTGTCCTGGAACAGAGAAAAGAAGTATGAAAAACATAGTCAATACATTCTTTGAACTTCTGTTCTTTCAGGCGAAATTTGTTTTTATTTCTTAACGCAAATTAGTCTTTGTTGATAGTACTAATAAATTTTATATGAACAAAACTTTGAACTGCGGTAATAATCTTTTGTTTTTATAGAAGTTTGAAGATCACGAAATTCGTGGGTTCTTGATTGGTGTGAATTGGTTTAATTTTCATGATTGGCTTGATTGGGTACGAGTCCGGCATGATATAGGTTTTTATATCCTTTTAATTTTTGATTTATATATATATATATATATATATTTGTTTCTTTTGCTTTTACTGTGGAAGGGGGGTGATGAAGAAGAAGTAAAAACTAAATTTGACACACAGGAATTTTGAAGCTCCTTTTTTACTGCATGCCATTTTATTTAAATCGTAATTGAGTATATTATTTAAGAAAAGTAGCATCAACATTCGACTATTTATAGAACAAATAATGTATTTAAATGCATAGCACGTCTCTGTACCCATATCCAACTTTGGACACATTTGTATATGTCCTAAGATTTAGCATTCGGAAATCCGACACATGCCCAAACCTGTTAATTTTTCTGATAATTGAGCTACACTGTTGTTTGACTACTGCATTCGATATTTCTTTAGAAAGTAAAATGTCTAACTGTTCATACCACCTTGGTTTCTGGTGAAATTGCAGAACCGTCTGTCTGTATTATGATAACTGTGAACAGGTGAAAAATGATGATGAGTGTGTTGAACAATACACATGCAAACTTCTAGCCAACCTTTTGGATACATACAACATATTAAAATTCCTCATCGAGTTATTATTTTCACTGTAGAATTTGATAATGTATGAGAAGATTGTGAATTGCTTGTGTAGTGTAGTTGAGAATTATGTGAGGATTAAGAGCAAAAGAGTGTTAATTAATATACACACGCACACACACACGAACCATTTGATACAAATATGATATAATTGGACACTGCGATTTTAGAAGCATCTTTTTTTGTGATGAAGATGATATATATTTTATCTTGTATCTTTTTCTTTCTTTATTTTTTTGTTTCTTTTCAAATTATTGACTGATTTCTGTCATAATTTTGTTGATGTCTTGTACATCCGAAATTGGTTTAACTGTCAATAGGTGGAAAATGATGATGAATGTGTTGAACAATACACATGCAAACCTCTAGCCAACCATTTGGATACATTTAACATATTAAAATTCCTTATGGAGTTGATTATTTTCACCAATTATGAGGCATTTGATAATGCATGAGACTATACTTCTTGTGCAGTGTAGTTGAGAATTTTGTGAGAATTAAGGGCAAAAGAGTGTTAGTTAATATAAAATCTAACCATTTGATACAGATATGATATAATTCGACATTGCCATTTTAGAAGCATCTTATTTTTTTCGTGGTGGTGATGATGATTTAAAGATGATGCATGTCATTATTTTGTTGATGCCTTGTAAGAAATAGGAATGCCTGCAATAGGTGGTTACCAACGGCCCAAAATTCAACTTATTTGCAGATTAATTGTTTCAAATTGACTTGATCTAGTGTTTTCTACACAGCATCCAAGGTACAACTCAATCATTGAAAAACTGAAGTTCGACAATTGGGGCCAGCCATCATGGGATGTTACTAAAAGCTTAGAACAACGCCCTTTAATCCTTGTTTCTTCCTTTTTTGAATTAGATGAACTAGCCAAAGAACCCAAAAACTATATAATCTCTGTACAAAGGTTTGGATTTCGTGTGCGGATTATCTGGATATCTTTTCTATGTTTGTTATCCATTTGATATTCCTTGTTTTCTTTCATTTCTCGATTTATAGAGAACTAAACTAAGATATCCATATGATGATATTTTAGGAGAATGCATGTGTGGATCTACATAGGTCTCTTTTAAACTCTGTTTCATTTGCAAAATGTTTCTGTGGTTGTCTTTGATCAAACAAACAATCTTTTGGTTATGGAATTTTACTTAATGGTTGGAGCATCTTGACCCAGGACAGAACAATTAGTGCCAAAGGCAAAAAGATATAAACTGGATTCAAGTTCAAGGTCAAAGAGCATTGAGGTTTCCAGTTTCATCACTGATTATACTATATCAGATTGTTTGGATTACCCCAAGTCCATTGGGATTCTTGAAAGGCCTTGAATATTTTTGCGGATCCATACAATAAAGAAAACATTCATCGGTAGGGTTGACAAAAGGAAAAGTTATTGGTTATATATATATATATATATATATATATATATATGTATATTATTTTTGTAGTCACACACACTTTTGGCTACACTAGGCTCGAACCCCTCCCCTCCCCTCTTCTCTTCTTTGAGGAAAAGGTCTTGGTTGTGGAGCCTTAAGTGATTGCTTTGGTTCTACCATATTGAACTTACCATTTGTTTTTCTTCGACAATGGTGGTATCATGCCACTTAGATATTTCTTGAACTGAAGTTCTATTGTTTTTCATATTGAAGTTATATCATTTATTTTTTTAATTTGAAGTTCTGTCATGTTCATGTAGTGAATATAGCAGTTTTGTTTGATGATGTAGCGGATTTCTATTGCTTTTCGTGTTATAGTATAGAAAGTGGTTTGAGGTGCTGCATCTCTCTCTCTCTCTCTCTCTCTCTCTCTCTCTCTCTCTCTCTCGTTTGTTTTCCTTGTCTTCTTTGATTTAATATGTTATGCTAGTTGGAATGAGGCAAATAGAGGCATAAGTATTCTGGCTTGTTCTTCCTGAAACTTCTTCTCATTTAACGTTTGTACCACGTGCAATACGTGTTTATGAAGCCTTATTTTATTTTATTTATTTATTTAATTTTTTTGTTTTTTGTGGAACAAGTTTCTAGTCTAACGTATAATGTATTTAAATGCATAGCACGTCTCTGTACCCATATCCAACTTTGGACACATTTGTATATGTCCTAAGATTTAGCATTCGGAAATCCGACACATGCTCGAACCCATTAGTTTTTCTGATAATTGAGCTGCACTGTTGTTTGACTACTGCATCCGATATTTCTTTAGAAAGTAGAATGTCACTGTTCATACCATCTTGGTTCCTGGTGAAATGGCAGAACCGTCTGTCTGTATTATGATAACTATGAACAGGTGGAAAATGATGACGAGTGTGTTGAACAATAGTACAATACACATGCAAACTTCTAGCCAACCTTTTGGATGCATACAACATATTAAAATTCCTCATCGAGTTGATTATTTTCACCGTGTAGAATTTGATAATGTATGAGAAGATTTTGAATTGCTTGTGTAGCGTAGTTGAGAATTATGTGAGGATTAAGAGCAAAAGAGTGTTAGTTAATACACACACACACACACACACAAACCATTTGATACAAATATGATATAATTGGACGCCGCAATTTTTGAAGCATCTTTTTTTGTGATGAAGATGATGATTTAAAGATGATACATATATTTTATCTTGTAACTTTTTCTTTCATTAATTTTTTGTTTCTTTTCAAATTATTGACTGATTTCTGTCATAATTTTGTTGATGTCTTGTACTTCCGAAATAGGAATGCCTGCAATAGGTGGTGGTTACCAACGGCCCAAAATTCAACTTATTTGCAGATGTATTGTTGTAAATTGACTTGCTCTAGTGGGTTTCTACACAGCATCCAAGGTACAACTCAATCATTGAAACTGAAGTTAGAGAATTGGGGGCCAGGCATCATGCATGGGATGTTACTAAAAGCTTAGAACAATGCTATTTAATCCTTGTTTCTTCCTTGTTTGAATTAGGTGAACTAGCCAAAAGAACACAAAAACTATATAATCTTTGTACGAAGGTTCGGATTTTGTGCGCGGATTATCCAGATATCGTTTCTATGTTTGTTAGCCATTTGATATTCCTTGTTTTCTTTCATTTCTCGATTTATACACAACTAAACTATGATATCCATACGATGATATTTTAGGAGCATGCATGTGTGGATCTACATGGGTCTCTTTTGTACTCTGTTTAATTTGCAAAATGTTTCTTTGGTTGTCTTTGACCAAACAAACAATCTTTTTGCCTTTGGAATTCTAGTAAATGGTTGAAGCCTTTAGAGCTAGGATAGATATATAGACTGGATTCAAGTTCAAGCTCAAATAGCATTGAGGAGGTTTCCAGCTATATACCTATCACATTGCTTGGATTGCCTCAAGTCCATTGGGCTTTTAGAAAGGCCCATTTACAAAAAGGCATGTTCGAGGGTTACAAAAGGAAAAGGTTTTAGATTTTTTTTTTTTTTTTTTATCAGGTACTCACACACACTTTTGCCTATGCGGGGTTCGAACCCCTGCCCTCTTCGAATGTATTGGTTGTGGAAGCCTAAAGTGTAGCTTTGGTTTTACCATATTGAAGTTGCAGTCTCGAAGATATTCCTTTGATTGAAGTTCTATTAATTGCTTTTCATATTGAAGTTGTGTTATGTTTTTTTTTTTTTTTTTTTTTGAAGTTGTCATGTTCATCCAGTGAATATAGCAGTTTTGTTTGATGATGGCACAGATTTGTATTATTTTTAATGTTATAGCATAGTAACATCTGATTCAGGGTGGCAATTCGTGTTGACGGATTGTGTTCGTGTCAACACGATTACGACACGAACACGATACGATTTTTATACGTGTAACAGAACACGACACGTGTAACCCGTTTAATAAATTGGTTAAGACTTGACACGACACGATATGACATGAAAAAACATATTTAAGTCATTTTTGACACAATTACGAAACATTTATTCTATACGTTTAACTAAATAGGTTATTTTTTACATGAATACGACACGTTTAGTTAATCGTGTTATAATCGTATTTGATATATATAGTTAACGGGTCAATTCGTATCGACACGATTACGACACAAACACGATTAGTCTAAATTCAAATCCTCTTATCTCGTGCTGTGTTAGCGTATTGTGTCAAATATTGTCACCCCACACCTGAAGGGAATACTGAGTCTCTTATGTTGGTTTCTTTTTCAGAAGAGAGAATTTTCTAAACCGTTTTTATATAACAAGTGCTCATTTTCTGCATCTCTCTTAAATTTTTTTCTCTTTGTTTTCTTTGTCTGAATAGTAACACGTGCTCATTTTCTGACTTGTTCATCCTCAAATTTACGTTTTGCGACACGTGCATTAATACATGTTAATGTAGCCTTATAATTATTTTTATTTTTTAAACAATTTATTTATTTTGGGTTCAACAGTGACAACAAAAAAAAGTGCAACGAATATGAGCTAATACATGTTAATGTAAGCTCAAGGGGACAGTAGAATGGGCAACTAGATTTTTTTGAGGTTTTATGCGACTCCAGATGATGCCACCTCAGCATCTCAATGGAGCATAATGGGAGATTTTAGTTGCTATATCCTTTACCGTACTGAAAATTTGGGTGGTAGAATAAGGACTGCTTGGACTAATTTTTTATTTTTATTATAGGAATATTGCACTATACATGTTCACGGGTTATGCCATTCTATTCGAATGGTCAATTCTATTTACTTAACCGAATTATATTCCACCTTTAGATGCATTATGGTGGATTCTATTAGAAAAGCCTGAAGGTTATAAATGATTTGGTTAAATTATTGGGCTCAACTATTTATTTGGAAAATCATTTCGGTGATATTACATATCTTTTAACACAAATTTATGTACAAATACAATTAAATATTTTGAAATTATAGCAAGCTCTTATTTTTTAAAGGGAGATCAAGAGTTCGAACCTCAGGCATGTGTGTGTAAGTATCAATTAAGAATAAATAAATAAATAAATAAAAATGTGTTGCTAGAGTGGTTTGTGTTTTTTTTATTTTATTTTGAAAAGTTATAGTGGTTTGTGTTGTTTAAATTGTTTCCCACCTTGATTAATTTTAATATACATGTGAATGGAATAAATAGTACTTTGCTTCATCAATTAATTTTTACTAATGATGTTTCTTTTAGGGTTCACTTATTATTATTATTATTATTATTATTATTATTATTATTTTCGGAAAATCAAGCAATTTTTATATATTTGAAGGGGGTAAGTGCAAAAAATACCCCTGTTCTTTTAAAAAAATTGCAAATAATACCCTTATTGTTCAAACGTCACCCTTGTAATTTCAAATAGTGCAAACAAGGGCTTTTTGTTAGAGGGATAGATAAATATATGAAAATGCCCTCTAATATTCTTTGTACAATAATATTAAAAAATTATTATAAGTTGAAATTACCCAAATAGACACTCATTTAAACGGCGTCGTTTTGGGTATTAGGTAATGAAATCTTATTTCTCTTAGATTTAATTGTTTTTTTTGGTGAATTTCTCGCTCTTTTCTTAACTCATCGGTGTTCATGGTGAATGAGGGTTTTCATTCAAGACGCCTTTGTCCCTCGGCCTCGCCGTTCTCCTCATCGTCCTCCTTGCCGTTGACCACTACATCATCAACCATCGCTGCCGACCCCCACATTAAGAAGTGCCGAGTGAGACACGGTCAAATCATCAAGATCAAAGGTAGAGACAAATATGGCTGCAAGATCCTTCGTATCCTCAGAAAATTCTTCCCTTGTAATTTTTGAACCCCAAGGGTGGTATCTTTTCTCTTTCCTTGTAAAGATTTTGAATGTTGTTCATCTACACGTCTATATGTTGCAGATTATTGATTTCACTCCTTGCTTCTCACAATTTCTTTATTTTGTATTCACTTATGTTGATCAAATGTCTTTAATTGAAAAGTATGGGTCGCGAATTATTATTATTTCTGCTTTTGATGTCTGCCAATTTTACATTTAAAGGTTTTTGTTGAGGAACTAGTTCCGTTGTTGTTGGTGAGCATAGATAAAAGTCATTTGGCTTAAATCAAGTACTAATATATTATTTTGCCAAACTACAATTCCAAGGACAATTTTGTAGAGGTTTTCAGAGACCCATGTTGAGAAATCGAGGCTTTTGGCCTCAAAGAAGCGATTTGGATGTAGAGTTGGGAGTGTTCTGTTGTGGGTCTTTGCGGATTTTGAGGTTAAACGGTCTTGGACCAACATTGAATCTGAACACTGAAACTTCCCACTCTCTATAGTCCACACTTGTGAATCTCTTTTCCTCACATTATTTTGAGGTTGAACGGTCTTAGTATTATTATTATTTTTTAACTATTTAAAGAGTTATATGAATCTTATTTTTTCATTCCATTTTATCACGGCATCAGTCAAAAATCATTTTGAGAATAATGCCTAACTCTTGAAAATAATTGAAAGCTACAATCCTTAATTATTTCGTAAATAAAGAATAAAAATAAGAAAAGAAAAATTATATTATATTATATTATATTGAGAGAAGAAAATAAATAAAGAATACAAATATGAAAAGAAAAACATTAGATAGAAAGAAAAAATAAATAAAATACATAAATATGAGTATTATATATAGAAATGAGGGATATAATATAAATAGGAGAGAAATAATAGAACTATGAATATAATGAGTATTATATACATATATAATATGTGCATTATATATAGATTATTTATAGAAATAAAATTAATTAATACAAATAAGAAGAAAAAAAAAACGTAAAGAAAGAAAGAAAATATATATATAGAAATATGAGTATTATATATAGAAATGAGGGATAAAATATAAATAGGAGAGAGAAATATGAATATAATGAGTAATATATATCTACAAAATAAGAGAGAATAACAAAACATAAAAATTATTTTCATATTTTCAATAAACCCCCTTGTATTTTCAAAAGTGTGCAAAAAAACCCATGTGTTTTCAAAGGGGTATTTTAGGTAGTGCAAAAGTGTAATTTTGGTATTAAAGGCCAATTTTATGTCACATGCACAGCACATGCCAAATTTCTTGGTCAGAAGCCCTTATTTGCACTACTTTGAAACTACAGGGGTAGCTTTTGACTAACAGGAGTGTTATTTGCAATTTTTTGAAAGAATAGGGGTGTTTTTTGCACTTACCCCATATTTGAAGATTTGAATATGTACAAAAGCCTAAAGCTAAAAGAAAAATACAACTTAACCCAAAGAAGCAGGCCCAAACTAGCAAGGCCTCCACACCGGACAAATCAATCCAATCCAATCCAACAACAATAGGCCACTAGACCTTACCAAACATTTGAAAACTACTTCGGCAAGAAAACCACCATTTATGGCAACACGCAGCTCATAGCCACATGGCTTAGTGGATTTGGAGGTCGAGGAGGCGGACGGATGAAGGAAGAGGGCAAGTCCCAACATCACGAGGACCACATTGTTGGATTGGATTGGATTGATCAAACTTACTTAATATATTATTGATCATTAAGGGTCCGTTTGGTTAGCGTCAAGTGACCAGAAAAGAAAAGAAAAGAAAAGGAAAATATTTAAATTTTTTAGAAGTTTGGTTAGAGAGAAAGTGAAAGTTTTGAGGAAAGTAGGATTCCTGCATTTGAAAATTTATTTTTCGTGTAAAAAACACAAGAAAATTCACTTTCTCGCAAAACTTGTGCATTTTATATATTATTTTCCTATTATACCCATATTAGTTGTCTTTTTTCTTCTTTACTTAATTACATAGATTTCTTTGAAAATGAGAGTTTCTTTCTTCTGTAAATTGTTTTTTTATAAAATCATGTTGGTCGTCGTCCTACCATAAGCTTAAGAGTGTGCATTAAGGCGAGGGCCAAGTTTTACATTTATAAAAGCCACTACTACCTTCACTAAAAATATAGTTAGGGCAAGTAGGGATCGTCCTAAGGGATTGGAGTCGAATTTGGTTGTGGAATCACAATTAGGGCTAGTACGTCGAGTGATCAAACAAATAGTTAGTTGGTTGATTAAACTAGAGAGCAAATTAAACTAAATAATTGAATGCAATAAAGAGTAAGTAAGAGAGAGAGATCTTGGGGTATAGAGGTCACTACCAAACAATACTTTTCTACATCCTTAACAAGTGACTAATGAGGGAAAGGTGTGTTTCAATATTGATGTGTGTGTGCGTTTGGTTGATTCAATTAGCAAGGATGACCAATTAAGTATATATTGTCTAAGCAACATATGAAAAGCACAATATATCTAACAATTAAGCATATATTGTCTAAGTAGCATGTGAAAAGCACAATATATCTAGCAAGTCATTGATCCTTTCATTAAGCTTATAAGCCAAATACACCACAAGGTTAGAGACATATGTTACTTGCATTCAAAAGTATGGAATATCAAACAATAAGCATGGATTGTCCTCCCATCTAACAACTATACTACCACTACACTACAATTAAACTAAAGACATAAAATTAAACTAATTAAACTAAGGGAGGGGCACAATCCATCAAAAAAATGAGCATGAACCATCAAGAAAATTACAAAAGCATGCCATTAAGTACTATGTTTTGACAATCTCTAGATTTATGACATTAATACACATAGATATGCATCAATAACACAAGAAATAGTGACAAACACATGAACATCTATTCTAGCATACATAGACATATGGATACAATGAAATGATCAATTAGAAGCATTAAATCACATAAATCATTGAATAAACAAGATCTATACATATAAAAGTGTCAAAACATGTATTACAACACTAATCCCTCAATAATACACAAAATCAAGATGTAGAAAGTATGCTTGGGGATAACTCTAGCCCTAAGAGGATGTCTAACCACTCATGGTAATGCTTCTCCAACCCTCAAGGGCTAACTCCATAGAAGAAATCTACTCCTTGGTTGATGAAGAGCTCCCAAGCTTATGTCTCTAGCCTTCTCCTCCTTTCTTCCTCCCTAAGAATAGCCTCTATTGTGATAGATGGATCCTAAGTCTCCTTAGTATATTTTCTCAAAAAATGTATCATGTTCTATATATAGGTAGGTCAAGTGACACATAAAATGAGCTGGGGTCGTGCACAAAATATTCCTCAATGATTGGATAAAGGACAACTTTTGTGAGCTGGAAATTAAACTTTTTTGCACTGGAGGAAGTTCGATCGATCGAACCTTGGACTTGGATCGATTGAACATGGCTGAGATCTATCGAACTGAAGTTGGATCGATCCTCAATGGCGGTGCCTTTTTGGATAAAATCAAATCTGAGATATTTCGAAGATATTTTTGGGAAAAAGGACAAAAGTGGTTGGTAGGGTGGTACAATTGGATAAGATCAATCATTTGGATAAGGACAAGGTAGTTCGATCGATCGAAGAATGATGTTGGATCGATTGAACTTTGAGATCTCTGAAAATGTCATCATGGCTCAGATCCATCTTGAAGTGCTGAGATCGATCATGTTGGATCGATCGAACTTTTATCTGAGATCGATCGAAGATGCTGAATTCCACCTTTTTCTTCCTTTTGCTTCCACTTGGCTCCTTTCTTTGATTAATCTCAAAATTGCTTCAATTAAGCTCTTATTTAGCTGAGTTAGCTTATTTTCGAGATAAGTGCTTGAAAATGGAAACAACACGAAATCAATCTAAAATGGTAAAGTAAGATAGATAAAGGTACTAGAATACTTAAGCTTAAGGGGTTTAAATACGCACTTTTCAGCGCTCATCACACCCCCAAACTTAAATATTGCTAGTCCCTAGCAATGAACTAGAAGGTAAAGGAATGAAATGAACAACTATACAAGTATAAACTAGAAAGCAATAAAATAATAATACCACTTTCGTAGGGAACACGATTACATTTAGCATATGCAACAAGCCTTTTAAACCCCTAGGTTACCCCTAGTGGACGAGTGAAGTCTCGTGAGGGTTTCCAGAAATGATACCCACAAACATTAAGCTCATTCTCACAAAAGAGGCACCAATATTGCAAACAAGTATTGGGAGAGAACTACCTCAAGTATGCAAATTTTCAACCATTTCTAAGCAATCTCCCAAAATCTCAACATCAAGCAAACAAATATGGTTCTCCACACATCAAGAAAATGATCATGCAAATCAAAACAACTTTAGAATCCTTTTTGAGTGGACTGGCATCAAATGTGTTGCTATCTAAGCCAACTAAAGAATTAATCACATCCTTACCCTCAAACTAGCACACAAATCGAGTACCGATCATCAAGACAAAAAGTGGACCTTTTATTAAAGCTTTATTGTTCTAGGTGCGCTTACTCTTTTCACTCAATTTTTTGTTTTTTCTAAGGATAAAAAATGGAAGCATGGTCCAATGTGTTGATCTATTAAGCTTTCTAGTGATTCATGAGGTCGAGCGTTAGGTCAATGACTCCCAAACCAGATAGCTTTAGGGCATTAGGCGTTCAAACACCCCTAAGAACTTACAAGCTCAAATCAACTAGGTTACAAATCAAAACAACCTCCATCTAATCATTTCCCACTTCTCACTTTTTGGGAGAAGTCCTCACTTTTTTTTATTGTTTTTGCAACTTTTTTATTTTTTTTTAATTTAATTTTTTATTTTTAAATTCAATTATTAACCTAGAGTTTAGGCCTTTCACCTTTCGGCGCGAGAAATTCAGTGCTTAATAAGGCTAGAATCCCGGCTATTTAGTTAAAAGGGGTTGTTATCCACCTTTATCAAGAATGAAAGCTTTCAATGCACTACTAGCCCAATTGGGATATAACCAATTCAATAATCAACAAAGTATGTACCCCACAAATAAATGCTAATATGCGCCTGTGCTAGTGTAGAATCCTAGAATGAATCTCAAAACAATCATAAAATCAAGATGATGTGGACCACAAGTGCAAGCAAGATATCAATCTTTCAAAAAATTTACTCTTAAATGGCATCCACAAAGTATACAAGGAGTATTGGACTCTCAAGTCAAGCAATTTTTAAATTCTAAGCAATATAGTCCTCAAAAGATCAAAATTATCGCTAATCAATGTCAAATCTCAATCATGCAATTAAAACTCAACTTTAAGTAGAATGCAACAAAGACACCTTACCCCCAAACTTAAACCGCACATTGTCCTCAATGTGCAATGAGAACAATGGAAGAGATGGAAAGAGTATATCGTAGTGGCGAAAACATGAAGTCCGGTAATGATCCAATTCGAAAGACGTCTACCCCAAACTTGGAATCAAAAACCTATTTAAATAACCATACTAGCAAACTCACATCAAATATCAAATGGAATAAGAATAATCAAGCATGCAATCTAAGACAATATAGCACAATAAGAAAATGAGACATGAGAACAAGCCCTAACTCAAGCATAAAGTATGCATAACTACACATAAGGGCACCATAGTGAATCTTTTTAATTTTTTAAATTTTTTTTTTTTTTTGAATATAAAATAAAAATATTTTTGGAGTTTTCAAAATTAAAAAGTTAAACAAAGTCAAAGATGGTGAGATGAAGAACAGAGATCGATCTGAACAAAATGTTCGATCGATCTAACAGAGAGCAAAAATATGCAGGTTTTTGGTTCAGAAATTTTTCTAAGTGTTGGGACTTGCAGATTGATCCAATGATGAAGTTGGATCAATCGAAGAACTTCAGATCGATCTTGAAATGTTTTTGATCGATGAGACAGAGAGCTGAAATATACAAATTGATGCAGACTCAAAATTTTTCTAAGTGTTGGAGCTCAAGATCGATCGAACTTTGAAGTTTGGATCGATCGAAAAAGTTATGATTGATCTGAGAACAAGTTCGAACGATGGGATATAGAGGTGATTTGGATGCAGGTAGATGCAGGTCGAAAATTTTTCTAAGTGTTGGGTGCAGGTAGAAGTTCGATCAATCAAACTCTCATTTGAGATCGATTGAACTTATGCAAAATGCTCAATCACAACATAAAAGTGCATGCAATCCTAATCACAGTTCCTAGCAATGCATATGAACCAAAAAAAGTATCTAGACTTCGCAAGAAATGAAATTAAAGATAGAAATGAGGAAAGAATAGGGTTTTGACACCTTACGAAATGTCGTGCTAGTCTTTTACGTTTCTAGAAAGACATTAGGCTCTTTTAGCCCGGATCAAAGATCTTGTAATGCACCCACTCCTTGTTGGGGTGATAGATGATTTGAACTCCATCCAACAAATGGTTCTTTGAAGAACTTGTTGAATTTAGCTCAAAAGAAACTTTTGATCCCTTGTCAATACAATCACAATCTTTGGGCTTCCATGCCCTTTCAAAGCAAGAATTTGAAACAACACTTTGAGAATGCAAGATTAAAGATGATCCCTTTGAAGTTTTGGTCTTACACAAAAGCTCACTTCCTTGACATTGAAGATCATAGCATTTATCTACAACATTAACCTCTCCCTCATATTTGTCAAATGAGTTGGGTGTGGGATTAAAGATATTCAACTTCACCTTCATGTAGCCAAATGAGATCTTCATTATCCCCGTCCTACAATTGATGTTGGCATTAGCAGTTACCAAGAAAGGACGGCCAAGGATAACGGGAATTTGGCTTTTAAGATTGGGGACCGGTTCCGTGTCAATGACAACGAAATCAACGGGGAAGAAAAATTTGTCAATCTTTATCAAAACATCCTCAATGATACCCCTAGGCTTCTTAATGGATCAGTCGGCAAGTTGTAAAACTACTGACGTCGGTTTCAATTCACCTAGGCCCAATTTGACATAAACCGAGTATGGAAGAAGGTTAACACTTGCTCCTAAGTCAAGAAGTGCCCGATTAATGATATGATCACCAATGACGTATGATATAGTAGGTGAACTGGGGTCCTTAAACTTTGGTAGAGTGTTATGTTGCAAAATTGAGCTCACTTGCTCGGTTAAAACCACTTTTCTTGGTGCTTGGCTCTTGTTCTTCCGCTTTTGGGTGCACAAGTCTTTCAAGAATTTGGCATAAGCTAGAATTTGCTTGATTGCATCCAAAAGTGGAAGATTGACTTTCACTTGCCTAAACATTTCCATGATTTCATTGGTTTTTGCCTTTTGCTTGTCTTTTGAAATAGATCCTTTTAAAGCATCCGGAAATGGAGCTTTTGGCTCAAAAACTTTTTCAGCATTTTCTTTTGAAAACTCTTCAACACAAGAATTTTTTAAATCACTTTGTTTCAAATCATTTTTCAACAAAACATTTTTAAATTCATTTTTCGGCAAATCTTTCTTCAAATCATTTTCAAAATCGTTCTTCAAATCACATTTTGAAGCTTTCTCATTCACAAGATCATATATATGCAATGAAGGAGGAATGGGATGTGAAACGGGACGGGTGACAACTTGAGGTTGTACCGATTCACTATCTTCATTGAACATTTCAACTTAATTGTCCACAATCCTACCACTCCGCAAGGTAGTCACCGCATTAACATGCTCAATGGTGTGGCCTTCCGATGAGGAATGGGTTTCCACAACACATTATTGCTTAGGTGGGGCATTCATAGGCATCTTTCCCTTCTCTCTTACATTAAGAGTGCTTGTTATTTGCCCTACTTGGGTTTCTAGCTTCGCAATAGATTGAGAGTGGGAATGAAGCATTTGTGTGTTTGTCTCAAGAGTGCCCAAAGCATTCAAAACTTTTTCTTCAAAGGCGGGACTTCTAGCATTTCCTTGGGAGATTGGTTAGGAAAATAAGAGTTAGCAAATTGATTCCCTTGTGATTGATAAGGTCTATAATCTTGGGATCCTTGGCTTTGAAGTGGTGGTGGAATGTACTTCTCTTGAAAACCGCCTTGGGAAGGGTTTGAGCCTTCTCCTTGGTTTTTCCAAGAGAAGTTCGGATGATTTCTACAACTTGGATTATAATGAGTACCATAAGGATTGTTCCCTTGGTTCACAAAAGCTGCATTGACTTGTTCATTAGGTTCATTTTGCACTTGTCCGTGAGGACAATGAGAAGTAGAATGAAGAACACTAGAACAAGTCATACATGATTCATTCGATGCACGATGAGAATGGTTAGGGAAGGAAGATACTTGGTTCGCTGAGTTTTGGTTAATCAAAAATTGCTCAAACCTTTGAGATAAAGACTTCATTTCGGTGGCTATTTTATTTGAATGGTCGACTTGATGTAAGCCAACACTCTTCCTGCCTTGTGAATTTCTACCATTCTTCGATGATAATGTTCCATGCAAAGAATTTTCACTCATGCTCTCATAAAGATGCCACACGTCATCCTCATGCCTATCAATGTAAGAGCTACCCATGGAAGCATCAGCCATGCCTTTGTAATTATCCGATAAGCTCTCAAATAAATATTGAACTAATTGCCATTTGGGTATGTCATGATGTGGACACTTCCTAAGCAATTCATTAAAGTGTTCCCATGCCTTATGAAATGTTTCTCCATCCCCATGTGTGAATTCTCTAATGGAAGTTCTCATGGCATTGGTCTTAGAAACTGGATAGTACTTCTTCAAAAACTCTTGTTGCATTTCTGCCCAAGAAGTGATTGAAAAAGGCCTAAGATTGTTAAATCAATACTTTGTCTTGTCTTTAAAGGTGAATGGAAAAAGTTTAAGTCTTAATACTTCTTCCGATATGTCCATATATTTTACGGTGGAACATATTTGTAAAAACTCATCCAAATGCTTGTAAGGTTCTTCACTTGGAAGTCCATGAAAATTAGGAAGCATTTGAATGGTTTGTGGCTTAATTTCATAGTGATGTGCTCTAAATGGTGGCAATTGAATGCATGTGGGTGCATTGTATTCATTAGGCACATAGTGATCTCTTAAAGCAAGTGGAGGATTAGCAATTTGAGGTGTAACATGGACATCTTGATTTTGATTTCCTTAATTGATGCGAGGTGGTGGAGCATAGATTGGCCTTGGCATTCCTAATGGAACTTGGCCTTGTTGTTGTTGTGGTTGGTGAATGAATGGCCTAGGCATTCCTAATGGTACTTGAATGTTCTCATGATGCACATTTGGATGGAGGATACCTTGTTGGTCTATGTAACCAAGGTCCTCTACATGCTCTTCATTATGGCCTTCCATTGATGTAATGGATTGGGTAGAACTAGAACTTCCTTTTTGCCTAGGATTTCTAACTACTGATTCAAGATGCAAATCAAGAGGGACAAGAGTTAGTCTTAGTGATCTACGACCATGCATGCACAATGTAAAACACACAAACACAATGAATAAATAAGCACTTCGACTACAAACAATTCAATGAAACTTCCTCCACAAACACTTAAACCATACTCCTATGCTTTAACAACAATGATGCAAAGAACAATTAAGAATGCCTCCACACGGGCCCACGATTTATCTAAGAATTTAAAAACAAGCCTCCACGTGGGCCGACGATTTAACAAAGGGATTGAGTTAAGAAAGTCTCACAAAGGTCCTTTAGCACTTCAACTCCAAATTTATAGCTTAGCTTAGCATTTTTTTAAAATTTTTAGCATTTTTCCTTTGCTTGCTTCCTAGCTCAATGCTCCTTGTCAATCAAGAATAAACACAATAAGTAACAAAAATTGAAAACAAAGTAAAGACACGATCAAAAGAGTACTAATTCCTAATTGATTCCACAAATACGACGTTGCCTAATCCCCGGCAACGGTGCCAAAAACTGTGGTCGTCGTCCTACCATAAGCTTAAGAGTGTGCATTAAGGTGAGGGCCAAGTTTTACATTTATAAAAGCCACTACTACCTTCACTAAAAATATAATTAGGGCAAGTAGGGATCGTCCCAAGGAATTGGAGTCGAATTTGGTTGTGGAATCACAATTAGGGCTAGTAGGTCGAGTGATCAAACAAATAGTTGGTTGGTTGATTAAACTAGAGAGCAAATTAAACTAAATAATTGAATGCAATAAAGAGTAAGTAAGAGAGAGAGATCTTGGGGTTTAGAGGTCACCACGAAACTATACTTTTCTACACCCTTAACAAGTGACTAATGAGGGAAAGGTGTGTTTCAATATTGATGTGTGTGTGTGTTTGGTTGATTCAATTAGCAAGGATGACCAATTAAGTATATATTGTCTAAGCAACATGTGAAAAGCACAATATATCTAACAATTAAGCATATATTGTCTAAGTAGCATGTGAAAAGCACAATATATCTAGCAAGTCACTGATCCTTTCATTAAGCTCACAAGCCAAATACACCATAAGGTTAGAGACATATGCTACTTGCATTCAAAAGTATGGAATATCAAAAAATAAGCATGGATTGTCCTTCCATCTAACAACTATACTACCACTACACTACAATTAAACTAAAGACATAAAATTAAACTAAGGGAGAGGCACAATCCATCAAGAAATGAGCATGAACCATCAAGAAAATTACAAGAGCATTCCATTAAGCACTATGTTTTGACAATCTCTAGATCTATGGCATTAATACACATAGACATGCATCAATAACATAAGAAATAGAGACAAACACATGAACATCTATTCTAGCATACATAGACTTATGGATACAATAAAATGATCAATTAGAAGCATTAAACCACATAAATCATTGAATAAACAAGATCTATATATATATAAGTGCCAAAACATGTATTACAACACTAATCCCTCAATAATACACAAAATCAAGATGTAGAAAGTATGTTTGGGGCTAACTTTAGCCCCAAGAGGATGTCTAGCCACTCATGGTAATGCTTTTCCAACCCTCAAGGGCAAACTCCATAGAAGAAACCTACTCCTTGGTTGATGAAAAGCTCCCAAGCTTGTGTCTCTAGCCTTCTCCTCCTTTCTTCCTCCCTAAGAATAACCTATATTATGATAGATGGATCCTAAGTCTCCTTAGTATCTTTTCTCAAAAAGTGTATCATATTTTATATATAGGTAGGTCAAGTGACACATAAAATGAGCTGGGGTCGTGCACAAAATATTCCCTAATGATTGGATAAAGGATAACTTTTGTGAGTTGGAAATTAAACTTTTTCGCACTAGAGGAAGTTCGATCGATTGAACCTTGGACTTGGATCGATCGAACATGGCTGAGATCTATCGAACTGAAGTTGGATCGATCCTCAATGGCGGTGCCTTTTTGGATAAAAACAAATCTGAGATATTTCGAAGATATTTTTAGGAAAAAGGACAAAAGTGGTTGGTAGGGTGGTACAACTGGATAAGATCAATCATTTGGATAAGGACAAGGTAGTTCGATCGATTGAAGAATAATGTTGGATCGATCGAACTTTGAGATCTCTGAAAATGTCATCATGGCTCAGATCCATCTTGTGATACCCCTCGGATCTGAAACACGGGTTGATCAGGCCCAGGCCCAAACCCGAGGGAATATCTGACAATTAATATTTTATAACGAACACAGATTACAAAAGAAATAAAAATTAAGTTTTAAAAGCTGGAAGAAACTAAAATATAAAATTCTTGAATAATTAAGTACTTAAATCCGGTAATCCAAAACTCCATAAGTTAACAACTCGGTAATCCATCTCTAGTGGACCCCTAATAAAAATCCAAACTGAACTAAAATAAATGATAAAACATCCAGAAGTAAGCTACGATGAGAAGTCCTACATCGTCGGTAGAGTGAATAGAAACCTCTGCTCAGCACGAACACGTCTAGGTCTGGAACTGTCGTATACCTGAAAAATAGAAGTGGGTCAGGCCCACGAACAAGTTCTAACCTTCTACAATCCAAACAGAGGCCCGATACGCATGTACATCCTAAACAATCCAACAATAGCTAATAGTCCGTAAGTATATATATATAGTCACACTAAAGGACTCTCACTGGCCTACAGGCCGGTCTCAACCTGAATAGAGGTAACATACTAAAACGCACACGAAGTGGGCATGTGTACCTAAACCTAGACAGGTTACACCTCCAACCATCGTAGCCAGCTATGCATCCCCATGCATATATGCTCCCTAACCATCGATCCTGAGACTTAAGCACATATCGAGGTACCATAACAATATATATAAAATCCGTCCAGAATCCCTAGTAGTGCCGCTCAACTAGTCGTTGTTATGACACTACAGTTAATAGGACTTAACTTTTAGTTAATCCAATTCTTAATCCAGAGTAGGTAGGTTTTGGTATTTTGAAACCAAACTGTCCCTAGTATACCACCGTCCCATACCGGTGTATACTATCCAATCATCCAACAGTTGATAATATCAACAATTAAAGTAAACATCAACTAAATCCATATGTCCATTGTTGATACTAATAGGCATAGTGTAAGCATCAATAAACATAATCATCTATATACATACAAAGATTCAGTTTTATATCCAACACTAATACTAACAGGCATAGTGTAAGCATCAAGAACCAATAGTCACTATATATACACAAACTTACTCAGTTTAGGTTGTTTCATTCAATCTGATATAAAGATAAGATTATTCTAAATTATCATTCAATACTCAAATGTTGATATTATAGACATTTAAAATAACCATCAATAAAGTCCATCCTCCAACAGTTAATACTAATAGTATTAACGCAAGTATCAAGACATAATTTCAGTATGTATATATACATGCTTAGTTTTGGTTGGTTCACAAAATTCCATTAGTGTTAAATTTAAAACTTAATTCCATTCAACACTAACACATCCTACCCATGTAGAATTCAAATACATGATCATGGTACACAGTTAAACATGTTACAATTATACTAACAGTCTCAAAAGATTACTAGTGCAGAGAATTAAACTTTATTAGTTTTACAAATCTAAACACAGTGTAACTATCTGATTAATTCCTTTACTGTCCAAGCAATTCCAGGCAATTAGATTAATTAACACCACATCTGGAGCCTTAATTCAACCATATGCTTCAATTAGACCTTCCACATCCAGCCCTAAACACATCCGAAAACTCCAGGAAACATCACTGCATGCAAAACCTAGCAGAAAACGGAAAAATAAAAATAAAAATTGGAGCAAGGAGATGTCTCCAAAAAATTGGAGCGGCCTCCTTTAGACCTTGGAGCCGCCTCCACTCTAAGGGGAGTCGGCTCCCTCCCTCTCTGCTTCGTCGTTTCTTCCTCCGATGAACTCTGCAGCCTCTACACCTCACTGTTATGGCTTCCAAACCCTGTAACCAAACCCTAATGTGTTCTCAGTCCGTGTTTAAGTCCTTATACCATTACTAATCTTGAATTTAAAACAAGAATTATGCACACAATTATCAAGTTTTAACAGTTTAACAACCATGCAACTCATACTGGTGTATTTTAAACTTTAACACGAACAGAGAAACTTTTTAAGTTACAATTAATCCTGGAACAGTTTAGGAATGCAAAGAACACGAAGCCTAAGGGAGAGAGTAAGGATAGAACTTGCCTTTGAGACTTTTCTTCAAAATCTCTACGCCGTCTTCTACGATCTCCGACGAACTCAAATATTGCAAAGTTTCTCCTTTGTTCACCTTCTACCTCCACAGACGTGAATAGGGTTTTCTAAAAACCCTAAACAAAACTTAATTCTTGAATTTATAGGATTTAGGTTACCCTAATTCTAGGCTCTCTTAAACCCTAACTTAATACTCGGCCCATAGAGAAATCTAGGTTATAAACTATGTCGGCCATTACCTGTGTATATTATATGTATGCAACTAATCATACAGTCTCATTAAAGCATAATGAATACTAAAATTGAATTAAATAAATTCAAATAAAATGATTAAATAATTAACTTAACAATTAATTCAAATAAAGCAAATAATAACAATTAATTCAAATAATTCCAACAACTAAACAATTAACCATTAAAATTGCAAATAAATAATAAAACAGTTAAACCATAAATTGCAAATAAATAAATAAATAATAAAAACAATAAAAACAAACTAAACAAATTTACAATGAATTCACAATTAAAGCCAAACAAATTCACCATTTAATAAATAAAACTCAACTTAAACAATTAAATAAATTCCTGGTCTATTTTTTTAAATTAGGGGTATTACATTCTTCCCCCCTAACAAAAGGAATTCTGACCTCAGAATTCGCTCTTACCTTCTTCCCATAATTCAAAAAACTGCGAACGAATGACATCCTCCCGTTCTCAAGTAGACTCAGCCTCATTGTGATGACTCCACTGAACACAAACCAAAGGGATAACCTTATTACGAAGGATTTGATCCCGACAGTCGACAATACGACACGGTGGCTCCAAATAAGTTACATCCGGCTGCAACTCAGTCTCCCTAACATCGATATGCTGATACCGATCCTCATATCGCAGAAATTTCTGCAACATGGAAACATGAAACACGTTGTGGATGTGATCCAAAGTATCCAGAAGTGCCAACCGATAAGCAACAGCTCCAATGCGATCCGTAATCATGAATGGACCGACAAATCGTGGAGACAACTTCCCTTTCTTCCCAAAGCGCATAATACCTTTCATAGGCGACACTTTGAGTAGAACTTGATCTCCAACTGTAAACTCCAAAGCACGAGTGCGATGATCAGCATAGCTCTTCTGCCTACTCTGGGCAATACGCATGCGATCTCGAATAAGAGCAATCTTTTCAAAATTATCCTTAATGAACTCATGACCTAAGAATCTGCTCTCTCCAACCTCCATCCAACAAACAGGCGATCGACGCGGTCGGCCATACAATGCCTCAAACGGTGCCTTCCTAATAGTCTTCTGGAAACTATTGTTATGAGCAAACTCCACCAGCGGTAAGTAATCTTCCCAGTGGCCCTTGAAATCAGGAACACACGACCGAAGCATATCCTCCATAATCTGATTCACCCGCTCAGTCTGTCCATCAGTCTGAGGATGATAAGCAGTACTAAGGTGCAACTCTGTACCCAAGGCCTCCTGAAAACTCTTCCAAAATCCAGACACAAAGCTCAAATCCCTGTCCGATATGATAGACAACGGAATACAATGTAGCTTTACAATCTTTGCAATGTAAAGCCTTGCCAGCTGCTCTGAAGTAAAATTAGTGCGAATAGGTAAGAAATGGGCTAGCTTGGTTAACCTATCCACGATGACCCAAATGGAATTGTGACCCTTGAAAGAAGTGGCCAATCCCTCTACAAAATCCATAGATATACTCTCCTATTTCCACTCTGGTATTGGTAGTGGCTGTAAAGCTCCTGGTGGCTTCTGATGATCAATTTTGACCATTTGACAAGTACTACATTGCGAGATAAAAAGAGCAATGTCCCTTTTCATACCTGCCCACCAAAACTGTCGCTTCATATCCTGATACATCTTATCGCCTCCTGGATGAACAGAAAACTCAGAGTGGTGAGTCTCAGTCATCACATCCTTCCTCAAATCATCCGCAAAAGGTACCACCAACCGTTCCTTGTACCTCAAACCTCCATCAGCCCCAACATAGTATAATAGAACCTCTTCGGAAACTATCTCTGCAACCTTGTCAATGCACTGCTGATCCGTGAGTTGTGCCTTCAAAACCTTGTGAATAATAGAAGATGTAACTACTATACAAGCCATGAAAGCATCCAACAACTCATCCACTATCCTCAAAGCATTCCACTCCGTAGCGAACAGAGCAGAAAGACTACCAACAGGTCGGCGATTGAGTGCATCCGCCACCACATTCGCTTTCCTTGGATGGTACTGTATAGAAAAATGATAGTCTTTCGCAAACTCTTCCCACCTATGCTGTCTCATATTCAGCTCCCGTTGAGTGAACAAGTACTGCAGACTCTTGTGATCACTAAATAACCTGAAGGACTCACCCAACAGATAATGCATCCAAATACGTAAAGCAAAGACCACAGCTGCCAACTCCAAATCATGCGTTGGATAATTAAGCTCATGAGACTTAAGCTTCCGAGATTCATAAGAAATCGATCGCTCTTCTTGCATCAAAACACATCCAAGACCCTGCAACGAAGCATCCGTGTAGACAAGATACTCTATCTCGCTCTGTGGAGTAGCCAGAACCGGTGCAGAAGTCAACTTCCTTTTCAGCTCATCAAAAGTTCGCTGACAGTGCTCATCCCACACAAATTGTGCACCCTTCTTGGTTAGATGAGTGAGTGGTCCTGCTATCTTGGAGAACCTCTGGATGAACCGACGATAATATCCTGCCAAACCGAGAAAACTCCGAATCTCGGTAGGGGAAGTAGACTGACCCTACTCTACCACAGCTGAAACCTTGGCTGGATCAACCGCTATCCCCCCTTCTGACACCACATGACCCAGAAACTTCACTTCCCGCTGCCAAAATTCACACTTCTTGAACTTGGCATATAACTGGTGCTCACGAAGTGTCTGCAAGACCATGCGAAGATGTCTAGCATGATCGTCCTCCGACCGAGAATAGATCAAGATGTCATCAATAAAGACAATAACAAACTGATCCAAACAAGCCTGGAAGACTCTGTTCATTAAGTCCATGAACACTGCAGGTGCATTAGTCGTCCCAAACGGCATAACACAAAACTCATAAGAACCATATCTCGTGAGAAACGCTGTCTTAGGAACATCCTGCTCCCTAACCCTCAGCTGATGATACCCAGAACACAGATCAATCTTGGAGAAGTATGTGGCTCCCCTTAATTGATCAAACAAGTCATCAATCCTGGGCAAAGGATACTTGTTACGAATCATAACCTTGTTCAACTCCCTGTAATCTATACACAAGTGGAGCGAACCATCCTTCTTCTTCACAAATAACACTGGTGCTCCCCAGGGTGAAGTACTCCTGTGAATGAAACCCTGGCTGAGTAGCTGCTGAATCTGATCCCTCAGCTAGCGCATCTCCACTGGTGCCATCCTATAAGGTGCCTTAGCAATAGGCGCAGTGCCTGGAGCTAAGTCTATCACGAAATCGATCTCGCGACTAGGTGGTGATCGGTTGATCAACTATACATCAACCTTCGCAATAGCACGAATCATTGTAAAATAGGGCTATTGGTCGGGTAAGTCGAACCACTGGGACTGCGCTAGTCTAAGGCAACCTAAGCGTCTAGAATTGTTCTTAGAATGATAAGGGGGTATATAGAGTTTTGTTGGTTTGTCACTTAGTCACTAGAATTGAAATGTGCTTAAAGAAATAAATGCAAGGAATTTAAGAGGAAGAAGTCTAGAAAAGGAAGTCTAGGGAAGTGAATTCACCACCAATCCTATAAACATACTAAATTTCTATTAACTTGGGAAACAATTTCACTACATGGCAATGATATGTAGCAATACTAGATTGCTACATTATCCTCAAGAAAATCATAGGATCAAGATTTAAGTATAATCCCTCAAAGAGCCACATGCTAGAACTACCTAGATTAGGGTGTAGCCATAACATGCTCACTAAGCTAGGGACCATCAAACCCCTCAATCACTATGGTAATAGTACATGAAGTCAAGATACAAGATTAATCCATCAAAAGGAAGTCTTAAGCTATGGATTAACAAATTTCTTATACAACATGCCTTTAAACCCATTTCACAATTTCATTTCCATTCTCACTATGAAGATGCAAGTTATATAATCATGAGAGGATAAAATCTAAGATAAGATAATGAACTCAACATGATCATTTATAGGCATTGAAATCCATTACAACAAGTGTAAGTGCTCTAAATCATGAAACTACCATGTACATGAATCATTCCCCAAATTAGATGAAATTAAAGCATGCTTACAAGAGAGAGCTTCATCACCTCCCTAGATAGAGTTTAGTTACCCATTGATGCACTAGAGGAAGGAGGAAGCTTGAAGAAAGACTCCATTTTCGTGCTCCTTCTTTTTGCTTCAAGAACCCCCTCTTCCTTGCTCTCTTCTCTCTCCTCTATCTTCCCAAAAATGAAGCTCAATGTATTGTGTGGCTTCCCTCTCTTATCTTCTAGAGATAAAGCTCTAGAAACCCCCACCAACCAACATCTCCAACCAACCATTAAAGAGGGAAATTAGAATTAAGGAACCCAAGATGCAAGTGGCTGAAAATGGGCCATTTCCGGATGCAATTCTGCCCTAATTTCGAGCACTCGAAATAAGGGCTCGAGCACTCGAAATTGGAGCAGAATGCTCCATTCTTGCCTTGCTCCGCCCAGACCTACTTCGGTTAAACAGCCATAACTTTGCGCTCCAAACTCCGAATGATGAACCGTTTGAAGATTTGGAGATCTAATTCAGAGCTTTAAATACTTTATGTTTTGGTGGAGATCCAATTCTCAAGAATGGTTGGTCGAAAATGAAGATCAATGCAGAACTTCAGTGCTGCCAGGCAGTTCTGCGCACCTTTGATAATAAGATCATAAATCTCTGTTCCAAACTCCGAATGACAAACTGCTTGAAGATTTGGAAAGCTGATTCAGAGCTCTAAATCTTTCATGTTATGATGGAAGTCCAGTTCTTGAGTTTGGTAGGTCAAAATGGTGAACAAAGTTCAGGCTTCACTGCTGCCAGAATTTCAGAATTGGCACCTTGATATTCAAAAACTCTACAAAACACCCTTCTTGCTCCTTTATTGCAATTGAACCTGAAAATGCACAAAAACATACAAATGAAAGTAATCTACATAATTAAACGAACAATGGAATTAACAAATGCAATTAAGGGCGCTTGAATATGCAATATTCGGCGCTTATCAGGTGGCAACCCTGGAATCTCCTGAAAAACATCCAGAAAATCCTGTATAATCGGTATGCGATCCAATGACACAGTAATCCCCTCCTCATTTTCCTCCTCCACATGGAACAAATAGGTGCTACCGCCCTCTTTAGAACGTGGCATAGCTACTACATACATATCCTGACCAGGTACGGTAAATATAATAGATCTATCAAAACAATCAACTTGGGTATGGTAGTGAGACAACCAATCCATCCCAAGTATCACATCATAAGTGTGCATGTCCGGGACCAGTAGATTAGTTAGAAATCTGAGTCTGCCAATAACTAGTGTCACAGGCCCATCACTCTCATGTATAGTGGCTGTATCACCCAATGGTGTAAAAATACCATGAGGTCTAGTACATACCTTCGTCCTCATCCCCGATAAAGTAACAAAAGTCTTAGCTACAAATGAGTGTGTAGCACCCATATCAAATAAAACACGTCCATGTAAACCATGAATAAGAAACTTACCCTCAACAGTCTGAGGTGCCTGAACATCCTGTGGCATGGGGTTATACACCCTGCCATAGTGCAACTGTTGTGGTGCCTGTCCCGGAGTCTGCGGTGGTGTCGGTAAAGCCAGATGTGTTTGTCCCTGAATCCGTGGAACCTGTGGAGCTGGTAGAGGCACTGACACCCTTTGCCCTTGCTGCACATGTTGTCCCTGTCCATGTCTTGTTGTAGGACACTGCTTGGAAGTGTGACCATACTCTCCACAAGTGTAATAACTACCCTGGAAAGTACCAAATGGCCTCCTCTATCGGTTAACCTATAGCTAACCCTATCCTGCCTACGGTCCCCCATTCTGTTGATGCTGAATAGGTGCCACATCCTTGGGAGCATCTGAACCACCCTTGTGCTTTTTCCAAGGCTGCTGTCCCTGAAATCTGCCCTTGTCGTTCTGTCGGTGTCCGTTCCCATTCCCTTTCTCAGCTGACTGGTTAGCAGAATCTCTGTCACCCCGCTTCTCACCCTTGGCCTGTCTGATGTCCATGGTCAACTGGTACTGCTGTAGAGCAGCGTCTAACACCTGAGCATAGGTAGTATAGGCTGGACTATCTGTAATAGCTCTCTTGATAAACCACATCAATCCCTTGACGAAACTGTTGCACTTTTTCTCTTCTGTATCCACCTCCTCTGGAGCAAAGAGTGACAAGCGTGTGAACTGCTGCTTATACTCCGCCACTGTCATATTCCCTTGCTGCAGATTTAGAAACTTAGTCTTCACAGCTGCCCTGATTGCATAAGGAAAGTACTTTTCTTCAAAGCGTGCACTGAACTGATCGTAAGTCAATGCCATCCTCTCCTCTGCGGCGGTAACTGACTCCCACCACTGTAGTGTATCCCCAACTAGCTTGAATGTTGCAAGCATCTGCTTCTGAACCTCCGTGCACTGAACCAAGTGAAAATGTCGCTCGATGTCCTGTTTCCACTAGTGAGCTGCTCTCGCATCGGTGGAGCCTGTGAACTCAGGTGGGCTCCCCTTTGTGAAAGAACTCCTGGCTTTCTCCCAAGTATTAGTCTGAACAATCGATGCTGGTAGCGGTGCTGGCTGTACCTGAGGTTGATTCCGAAGTGCAGCTGTTACCCCAGCTTCTATAGCCCGAGCAACGAGGTCATTGAGGTGAGGAGGAATCTCTGGATCTCTGACCTGGTCCAGAGTTTGCTGAACATTCTCCTGTTCCTCCTGAAACTGACCCATGTCATCTTGAAACCCAAGCCTTTGCTGCTCTTCCTCCATTTGCTGACGCCGTAAGAGATATTGTTGCCTACATGCCGCTTTCCTTTCCTTCCTAGTTCCTTGCATGTTCTGTCCGTTTCTAGCGTTAACCATCTATTAACACGAAAAAAAATAGACATCAGTACCATTTCTATACGAACCGTAAGGAATACAATGAATCCTAACTTAAGCTCTAATCAAGAGAAAACGCTACGCGGAAGACTTAATACGAAAACATCCTAGAGACACTTGATCCTGGAGTGCTCTGATACCAACTGTGATACTCCTCGGATCCGAGACACGGGTTGATCAGGCCCAGGCCCAAACCCGAGGGAATATCTGACAATTAATAATTTATAACGAACACAGATTACAAAAGAAATAAGAATTAAGTTTTAAAAGCTGGAAGAAACTAAAATATAAAATCCTTGAATAATTAAATACTTAAATCCAGTAATCCAAAACTCCATAAGTTAACAACTCGGGAATCCATCTCTAGTGGACCCTTAATAAAACTCCAAACTAAACTAAAATAACTGATAAAACATCCAGAAGTAAGCTACGATGAGAAGTCCTACATTGTCGGTAGAGTAAATAGAAACCTCTGCTCAACACGAACACGTCTAGGTCTGGAACTGTCATGTACCTGAAAAGTAGAAGTGGGTCAGGCCCACGAACAAGTTCTAACCTTCTACAATCCAAGCAGAGGCCCGATACGCATGTACATCCTAAACAATCCAACAATAGCTAATAGTTCGTGAGTATATATATATAATCACACTAAAGGACTCTCACTGGCTTACAGGCCGGTCTCAACCTAAATAGAGGTAACATGCTAAAACGCACACGAAGTGGGCATGTACACCTAAATCTAGACAGGGTACACCTCCAACCATCGTAGCCAGCTATGCATCCCCATGCATATATGTTCCCTAACCATCGATCATGAGACTTAAGCTCATATCGAGGTACTATAACAATATATAAAAAATCCGTCCAGAATCCCTAGTAGTGCCGCTCAACTAGTCGTTGTTATGACACTACAGTTAATAGGACTTAACTTTTAGTTAATCCAATTCTTAATCCAGAGTAGGTAGGTTTTGGTATTTTTAAACCAAACCGTCCCTAGTATACCACCGTCCCATACCGGTGTATACTATCCAATCATCCAGCAGTTGATAATATCAATAATTAAAGTAAACATCAACTAAATCCATATGTCCATTGTTGATACTAACAGGCATAGTGTAAGTATCAATAAACATAATCAGCTATATACATACACAAATTTAGTTTTATATCCAACACTAATACTAACAGGCATAGTGTAAGCATCAAGAACTAATAGTCACTATATATACACAAACTTACTCAGTTTAGGTTGTTTCATTCAATCTGATATAAAGGTAAGATTATTCTAAATTATCATTCAATACTCAGATGTTGATATTATAGACATTTAAAATAACCATCAATAAAGTCCATCCTCTAACAGTTGATACTAATAGTATTAACACAAGTATCAAGACAGAATTTCAGTATGTATATATACATGCTTAGTTTTGGTTGGTTCACAAAATTCCATTAGTGTTAAATTTAAAACTTAATTCCATTCAACACTAACACATCCTACCCATGTAGAATTCAAATACATGATCATGGTACACAGTTAAACATGTTACAATTATATTAACAGTCTCAAAAGATTACTAGTGCAGAGAATTAAACTTTATTAGTTTTCCAAATCTAAACAAAGTGTAATTATCTGATTAATTCCTCTACTGTCCAAGCAATTCTAGGCAATTAGATTAATTAACACCACATCTGGAGCCTGAATTCAACCATATGCTTCAATTAGACCTTCCACATCCAGCCCTAAACACATCCGAAAACTCCAGGAAACATCACTTCATGCAAAAACTAGCAGAAACGGAAAAATAAAAAATAAAAATTGGAGCAAGGAGATGTCTCCAAAAAATTGGAGCTACCTCCTTTTGACCTTGGAGTCGCCTCCACTCTAAGGGGAGTCGACTCCCTCCAAGGGAGAGCCGGCTCCCTCCCTCTCTGCTTCGTTGTTTCTTCCTCCGATGAACTCTGCAGCCTCTACACCTCACTGTTATGGCTTCCAAACCCTGTAACCAAACCCTAGTGTGTTCCCAGTCCGTGTTTAAGTCCTTATACCATTACTAATCATGAATTTAAAACAAGAATTATGCACACAACTATCAAGTTTTAATAGTTTAACAACCATGCAACTCATACTGGTGTATTTTAAACTTTAGCACGAATAGAGAAACTTTTTAAGTTACAATTAATTCTGGAACAGTTTAGGAATGCAAAGAACACGAAACCTAAGGGAGAGAGTAAGGATAAAACTTGCCTTTGAGACTTTTGTTCAAAATCTCTACGCCGTCTTCTACGATCTCCAGCGAACTCAAATATTGCAAAGTTTTTCCTCTGTTCACCTTCTACCTCCACAGACATGAATAGGGTTTTCTAAAAACCCTAAACAAAACTTAATTCTTGAATTTATAGGATTTAGGTTACCCTAATTCTAGGCTCTCTTAAACCCTAACTTAATACTCGGCCCATAGAGAAATCTAGGTTATAAACTATATCGGCCACAACCTGTGTATACTATATGTACGCAACTAACCATACAGTCTCGTTAAAGCAGAATGAATACTAAAATTGAATTAAATAAATTCAAGTAAAACAATTAAATAATTAACTTAACAACTAATTCAAATAAAGCAAATAATAACAATTAATTCAAATAATTCCAACAACTAAACAATTAACCATTAAAATTGCAAATAAATAATAAAATAGTTAAACCATAAATTGCAAATAAATAAATAAATAATAAAAACAATCAAAACAAACTAAACAAATTTACAATGAATTCACAACTAAAGCCAAACAAATTCACCATTTAATAAATAAAACTCAACTTAAACAATTAAATAAATTCCAGGTTTATCCTTTTAAATTAGGGGTATTACACATCTTGAAGTGCTGAGATCGATCATGTTGGATCGATCGAACTTTTATCTGAGATCGATCGAAGATGCTGAATTTCACCTTTTTCTTCCTTTTGCTTCCACTTGGCTCATTTCTTTGATTAATTTCAGAATTGCTTCAATTAAGCTCTTATTTGGCTAAGTTAGCTTATTTTCGGGATAAGTGCCTGAAAATGGAAATAACACGAAATCAATCAAAAATGATAAAGTAAGATAGATAAAGGTACTGGAATACCTAAACTTAAGGGGTTTAAATACGCACTTTTCAGTGCTCATCACATGTATTACTAATTAAATTTTTTGTATTTTTTTATATGTGCATCCAAAATTAATACATTTTTTTTCTTTTTATTACTAAATTATTTTTTTTCATTTTTTTTTTTTTTGAAATGTCTTAAATAAGTAAAATATTTTTTTCTATAATTGATAATGATTAAGAGTTATTATATATATACATAACTATTTGTTGATAACAAGAATGTTAGGTGAAAATTAGTCTATATTATCTTAATACAATTTGTTTCATACCTAGTATCAAATATTATCTTGAAATAAATAATTGATAATTCGTAAATAGTTTACATAATCTGTCTATGACTTTATTTTCTCAGTGAGAAAGTTGTAATTAGATATATATTATCCAGTTACATTATTTACAAATAAATAATAAATAATAAAATTAAAACTAACATAAAGAGAAAATAAATACTTGAACTTTGATAGTCCACTTTAACAAAAACTTATTTTTCTTATCTTAAAAAATAAAAGATCTAAAATTCAAGTTTACACGGGAACAAGTGAATATATATAGGGTGAGAGGACAAAGCAAAAAAAAATTTTATTATGATATCACATACTATTCTATTCCATATTTCACTATTTCTTTACTAAAATAAATAATTAAATATAAATAATATTTATCAAACGTAAATTTATTTATTTATTTATTTACTATTTAAAATTATAAGAGTATTTTCGGTTAGTAGAATCATTTTCTTTTCTTTTTCATGCCATCCAAACTAATAAAGTAATATTTTCTTACAACTTTTTTCAAAATATTTCCTGTTAACCAAATGCATGATAAAAACTTGATTTTCCTTTCTTTCACTTCACTTTCTTTCACTTTCACTTTCCACAAAATTTTCTACCTAACCAAACAGACCCATGGAATAAGAAAGAGGAAGGAGAAAGGAAATACTTTTTTCCCTTATTTTTTATATTAATAAATAAATATTAAAATATTATTTAGGTATTTTATTTGCTTTATGTTATAAATTCTTTTAGGGTAATTTGAGTTTTGTAAAGTAATAAATTTATTTTTGGATAATTTGAGTTTTGTAAAGTAATAAATTATTTTAGGTAATTTTAATTTTATTGAAACTTTTCCTTTCATATTAATTAAGAAAACTTTTCTTTTTATATTAAATTTGATTTGTAGAGAAAGTAAATTATTTAGGTATCTCTAACTCAATAATTTGTCCTTGATAATTATTATTTTTTATTTTCTGTATGTATTTTCCTGTCAAATAGATACTTTGAATTTTATTTATTTATTTTATTTATGCATTTCCTTATCTAATAGGTAATTTGATTTATTTTTTATATTTATTTTGAAATTAAATTATTTATGTATTTTATTAAATACTGAAATATTATTTAGGTATTCTATTTTCTTTATGTTATAAATTCTTTTAAGGTAATTTGAGTTTTGTAAAGTAATAAATTTATTTTAGGGTAATTTGAGTTTTGTAAAGTAATAAATTATTTTAGATAATTTGGATTTTATTAGGTAATTTGAATTTTATTGAAACTTATCTTTTTATATTAATTAAGAAAACTTTTTTTTTTTTTTTTTTTTTTTTTAACCAATAGGTCTGTGGCCTTCAGGGGTTCGAACCTCAGAGGAGGCAGTATACGTGAGTCCCAACTAGGAAAAAAAAAAAAAAACTTTTCTTTTTATATTAATTAAGAAATATATGAGTTTTATAAAGTAATAAATTAGGTAATTTGAATTTATTGAAATTTTTATTTTTTTATTAATTAAGAAATATTTTTTTATATTAATACTAAAATACTAAAATTTTATTTAGGTATTTTATTTTCTTTATGTTATAAATTCTTTTAGGGTAATTTGAGTTTTGTAAAGTAATAAATTTCTTTTAGGGTAATTTGTGTTTTGTAAAGTAATAAATTCTTTTAGGTAATTTGAATTTTATTAAGACTTTTCTTTTTATATTAATTAAGAAATATTTGAGTTTTGTAAAGTAATAATTTCAAATATATATTTTTATATTAATAAATAAATACTGAAGTATTTTTTACGTATTTTGTTTTCTTTATGTTATAAATTCTTCTAGGGCAATTTGAGTTTTGTAAAGTAATAAATTTATTTCACAGTAATTTAAGTTTTGTACAGTAATAAATTATTTTAGGTAATTTGAATTTTATTGAAACTTTTTTTTATTTTATAATTAAGAAAACTTTTCTTTTTATATTAATTAAGAAATATTTGAGTTTTGTAAAGTAATAAATTCTTTTAGGTAGTTTAAATTTTATTAGGTAATTTGACTTTATTGAAACTTTTTTTTTTATTGCTTAAGAAATATTTTTTTTATATATATTAATACTAAATACTCAAATTTTGAAACTCTTTACACATTTAATAAGTTTAAATTTTATTAGGTAATTTGAATTTATTGAAACTTGTTTTTTTATTAATTAAGAAATATTTTTTTTATATTAATACTAAATACTCAAATATTGAAACTCTTTACACCTTTAATAATAGTATAGGGTATATTGATATATTTTATCATTGGTAAGAAAATCACACACATTACTCACACACCCATTCTGCTTATTTGGAGATTCCAGCTCTCACCATTCATTTTGACATGTAGAGTAGATACCACTAGGCCACAAGGTCATTGGTGACTCCTCCATTATTTACCAGTCAAATTTGCTAATAAATTTTTGTGTAATGACGAAACTATACTTCATTTGTATAAATGAGCATTAATAGGGTTACAAATATCCTGCAAAATTACAAAAGTACTCAATTATATGCTTTATTTATGAACCAATATACCCTTAAATTTAACTTATTAGCCGCTAAAATTATTTATATTGTTTGTACTTCTCTATATAAAAAATAATTTATCTTCAAATTCAAGCATAAGACACAACTGTATTGTTTTCTCTCTTGCTAAATCATTCCTTCAAACATGTCATTTCTTCCTAAATCATTCTTTTAACATTATTCCCTAGTTTGTTTTTATTTTGAACATCTTTACTATTATCTCTTGTTGATGATATAAGGCGAAGGGGTCAGAAGTGCAACTTCCAAATGCATCACCTGTTTAGACTTCAATTTTTTCTTCCTGTTCCCCAATTTCTATTTGGGGGTGGGGTGGCAAAACAATTTTGAGCTCTGTAAATTTTACAGTTCAGAACTTATTTTTTTAGTTCTGCTTTTTTGTGGATAGAATAACATCAGCTAGCTACCTTGGTTTTCTTAGCTTAAGAGCAGCAGTAAATTTGTGGTTGCATTCAAATATATGGTTGATTGATTGATTTCTTACTATTATATATATATATATATATATACACACACCACTTAGAGAGAACCATGTCAATAGATTGTTCTAACTAGTCGACTCATCAAGAATAGTGAGAGTTAAGTAACCATGAATAGGTTATTTAGATCTTCCTCCTCAGTAAGCTCTAGATCCAGAGCTAGTACTAGTCTTCCTCCAGTTCCAAACATAGTTAATGAAGAAGAATACAAAGTTGAAGATGTTAGTTTAGATTTTAGTGATTAGAATATCCCTAGGGTTCCAACCCGAGAAATCTACAAAACCAGTTCTCTTAAATCAACCTTCCTTAGTGATTACACAGTCAAAACTATAGAACAAATTTACTCTCTCTCCAAAGAACATGAAAAATGTCAGTTACTCGCAGCTAAAACAATCAAAAGTCACAAAGATCGTGGATATAACTTCATCCACATAGGTCTAGTACAAGTTGCAGTTAACCCGTTTACCAATACTGGTTTTAATGCCTCAGTTCTTTTAGCCCTTAGAGATGCTAGATTCATAGATTATGATGATAGCCTTCTAGGAATAATTGAAACTAGTCTTTGTAATGGCCCAGTTCATTTTAACTGTTATCCTAATCTTACCCTTAGTCTTACTGACCCTCACCTACTAAAAGCTTTAACCCTTAATGTTAAGACTTCTGGTTACAAAATGCTTCCTGGAGCACAACCTTTAGGTCTTATTTATAGAATTTATTATAAAACAAGAGGAACCAACCTCAATGTTAAAGCAGTTAAGAAGGTAGCTAAAGGCCACACTTTACTAATTAAAATTAATTCTTCTGATGCTAATATTCAACTCAAGAAAACCATCGCTAGGAAAGACATTTCTTTGCCTAATGAATGGTTTCTTGAAAATGAAAATCATCCAGTTAAAATACAAAATGAAATAAGTAATCTTGATAGGGTACAAGAATTTCTTGACGGAACAGTCAGAATCAACTTTGATGAACAACGCCTTCTGACTCGCTCACGTCCTTCTATTTCCTATGATAGACCAGATAGCAGTCTATTAGAGAAGGAAAGTGAAGACAGGGACAATAAAACTCCTCTTCTAGATAGGAAAAATTCTCGTTTTTACCCTCAACCTAAAGATACTAAGTTAAAAGGTATTCAAATTGAAGAACAAGTTACCCGCCCTTGTTATGCTACCCCAAAATCACCAAAATCTGACAGATATAGGTCTTTGCCTACCTCTCCTACACCCTCTAATTTTGTTGCAACTTTTAATGCTATCAATCCTCAATTAAATACCATTAGTAAACCTTTTAAGTATAATCTTTCAAAATTACATGATGACTACTCTTCCCCAAGTAATAAAGAAAAACGAAAGATTTTTCGAAAAACCCATACTGAAAAAGAACAAAATAAAATTCTTCATAAATGGCAACAGTTTATGGTAGAACATCAAATTGAAGTCCGATTTTTCGATTATCTGGAAAATTGTCACAATCAAGTCAATGTCCTCACTAAATTTAACTGGAAAACCTCTGCAACAACAACAGTCTCCTCTTCCCATCCTCCCCTCGAAAATGTAACTCTTGATCATATGGGAGTTGAAATTATTGCCTTCCCCCTCAAAGTTACCCACACAACTAATACTGATGCCAAAAAAATCATTGAACAAAATAATTTCACCAACCAGTACCTACACACTCTTGGTACCCAATTGGACAAAATTGAGCTCTCCTTAGTCCAACCTTTCAATCCTCCAGTAAAACATCCTACTATTCCTCCCATGGAAATACCTATTATTTCTATGCCTACGCAAAAAAAAAGGTCTTCCACCTGCGTTACCAGACCCTTCTGTTATTATCCAAATTGAAACCATCCTCAAAAACCTTGAAAAAGGTAAAGCCAAGGTCAAAGATGAAAAAACAGTCACTGTCATCAATAATACTGATGAGTCTGATACTCCTTCCTCTAACTATAGTTACCCCTCTGATATTCAGCGGATTGAACATGCATTCTCCAATTTTGAACTCAATCGTCTGACTAACAAAAGAGTCAATCCTACTAGCCTCACCAAAAATTGGTACCCTAGGCCAATACCTCCAGATATTCAATATGAAGAAAAGAATATTCAAAATCAATTTTCAGTCTCCTCAGATAAACTCTACGAATGGAATATAGATGGTTTATCTGAACAAGAAATTCTTAATAAACTCAGTCATATCTCCATGGTGGCCAACAATTATGTTACTACCCATAACCTAAGTCAGCCAGAGATAGTTGATCTTCTTACTTCTTGATTTTTCGGTATGTTAAAATCGTGGTGGGAAAAACATCTCACTGAAGATTCTCGTACAAAGATAAGAAATGTTGTCCAACAGGATAACAATGGTCTTCCTATCTTTGATGAAGCCATATGATGCGGTGTTCCTGATGGAGTCAACACCCTTGTCTATACTATAGTAGAACACTTTATAGGTACTCCAAGTAACATCACTTCAAGGATACATGACCAACTGACCAACCTCACTTGTCCAACCATGAGTGATTTTAGGTGGTACAAAGATGTATTCCTCTCCAGAGTCATGCTTAGAGATGATAGTAATAAACCATTTTGGAAAGAAAAGTTCATAAATGGTCTACCCAATCTCTTTGCCCACAAAATCAGAGACACTCTTAGTAAAGCCACAGGTAATATTGATTATGATAACCTCACTTATAGCAATATCATTAGCTTAATCCAAAAGAAGGGTTAAGAATGTGTATTGACATGAAGATTAGTAATCAATTACAAGATGATAGAAAAAGAGCTAAATACGAAATGGGAACCTTTTGTGAACAATATGGCCTTCCTCCTATAGCTCCCTCAAGACAAAGCCCCAAACCTCACAAGAAAAGTTACAAAGGTTATCATAGGCACTACAAAAACAAAAAAGCAATATTCCCCAAAAATAAATATTATTCACAAGTGAAATCTAAACCAAGGAAGCAATTCAGTAAAAACACTTTTAGGAAAAAGGATAACAAAGATACCAAAGATGTTAGCAAAGTTAAATGTTACAAGTGTGGTCGACTAGGTCATTTCGCAAAAGATTGTTACGCAAAAAAGAAACTCAATCAGTTACACATTTCTAATGAAATTAAAGACTCTATCTATCAAATACTCAGTTACAAGATACTGATGATAGTAGTAGTGATCCTGAAGTAAGTTCTTCCTCACAATCATCGGATGCTACTCCCAGCTCTCCTAATATTACCTTAGGATGTAAGGATAGTTGCTGCAACCCCAATAATTCACTTAATGTTCTCATAAAAAATGATGAATAAGAGCATCTCCTTATTGATCTAGTCAATAAAGTTGATGACCCTGAGTTAAAAACCTTATACCTTAAGAAACTTAAAATATTATTAGGTAACTCAGAAACTGAACCCCCAACCGTTAGTAAACCCAATTTTAGCCTATACAAAACATTAGAAAGGTTCAATAACCAGCCTAAAGAAGTTACCATTCAAGATCTTTAGGCAGAAATTAACATAATTAAAAATGAAATTAAAAATCTTAAGTTAGAAAATTAAGTCATAAGAACTGATATCCACAAGTGGAACGAAAACCCAGCATTTTCCTTTAACGATAAAGATTCATCTGATGAGGACAACTCTGGATCTGATAAAGAAAGCTCTACACATTCAAAATCCTCACAAAAGCTTCAAACTTTAAATCACATATCATTTCAAAAATGGTATGCTAAAGTTACCCTTATCATCAACAAAGATTTCACACTTGAAGTCATTGCTTTGATAGATACAGGCGCTGATCTTAATTGCATTTAGGAAGGCCACATACCAACTAAATAGTATGAGAAAACCTCTGAAAGGCTAAGTTTAGCCAATGGCAGCAAAATGGACATAAAATACAAGTTATCTAAAGCCCATATTTGCCAAAACTACGTATGTTTTAAAACTTCCTTTGTCTTGGTTAAAAATATGACTGATAAGTTAATCTTAGGAGTTCCATTTATCTATCTCCTGTATCCCTTTACCACTAATAATGAAGGATTAGTCACTCGTCCTTTTGACCAAGAAGTCCACTTTAAATTCTTAAGTCCCCCTTCTAGGAAAGAATTAAAATCAGTAATTGATTCCTCTGTTTCAAAATCTGTAAACCTACTTCAAAGTAAAACCCAACAGTTAGCATATTTAAAGGATGAAATTACTTATAAACGCATAGATAATCAGTTAATTGATCCAGTGCTCCAACAAAAAATCCAAGATTTTGAACAGCAAATAAAAAATCAAGTATGTTCTGATCTCCCAACTGCCTTCTGGCATTGAAAAAGACATTCAATCAAGTTACCTTACATTAAAGGCTTTAAGAGAAGATGCATCCCTACTAAAGCAAGACCCATCCAAATGAGTACTGAAATCATGGAATTTTGTAAAAAAGAAATTGATGATCTTTTACATAAAAAGATTATCAGAAAAAGTAAGTCACCCTGGTCCTGCCTGGCTTTCTATGTTCAGAAAAACTCTGAAATAGAAAGAGGAGTTCCTCGGCTAGTTATAAACTATAAACCACTCAATAAGGTTTTAGAATGGATTAGGTATCCCATCCCTAATAAGAAAGACCTTATTAGTCGCTTAAGTCAAGCTGTCATCTTTTCCAAGTTTGATATGAAGTCAGGATTTTGGCAAATCCGTTTAAGAAAAAAAGATCGATATAAGACAACCTTCACCACCCCTTTTGGTCATTATAAGTGGAAAGTTATGCCCTTTGGGTTAAAAAATGCCCCTAGTGAATTCCAAAATATCATGAATGAAATTTTTAATCCTTACAACCATTTTTCTATTGTTTATATTAATGATATTCTTCTCTTTTCCAAGTCCATTGATGAACACTGGAAGCATTTGAAAACATTTCTTGCTGTAATCCAGAAAAATGGTCTTGTAGTCTCTGCTTCTAAGATCAAGCTATTTCAAACAAAAATTCGTTTTCTTGGTTACCATATTCACCAAGGACAAATTCGTCCTATTGATCACTCCATACATTTTGCAGAAAAGTTCCCTGATGAAATTCTTGATAAATCACAACTCCAGAGGTTCTTAGGATCCCTCAATTACATTGCTGATTTTTGCAAAGATCTTCGCAAGCAATGTAAACCATTATTTGAGCGCCTTCAAAGTAATCCTCCTCCATAGACTTCTGTTCATACTAGCATAGTCAAATCTATCAAACAATATGTTAAGACATTGCCTTGTCTTGGCATTCCCATTACTACTTCTTTTAAAATCATTAAAACTGATGCCTCTAACATTGGTTATGGTGGCATCCTTAAACAACGAGTCAGTCCAAATGCACCTGAATAATTAGTTCGATTCCATTCTGGTGTTTGGACAAAAGCACAGAGTAATTATAGTATTATTAAAAAAGAAATTTTATCTATTGTTTTGTGTCTTAGTAAGTGATGAGCACTGAAAAGTGCGTATTTAAACCCCTTAAGCTTAGGCATTCTAGTACCTTTATCTATCTTACTTTATCGTTTTAGATTGATTTCATATTATTTCCATTTTCAGGCACTTATCCCGAAAATAAGCTAACTCAGCCAAATAAGAGCTTAATTGAAGTAATTCTGGGATTGAACAAAGAAAGGAGCAAAGTGGAGGAAGAAAGAAGCAAAATGAAGCAAAGCAGCAAGTTCGATCGATCCAAGTCCAAGGTTCGATCGATCGAACATTAATCGATCTCAGCACTTCAAGATAGATCCAAGCCTTGACCCAAAGCACTTAAGTCCAAAAGTTCAATCGATCTAACATCATTCTTCGATCGATCGAACACCTTTGTCCTTATCCAAATGATTGATCATATCCACGACTGTACCACCCACCAATCACTTTTGTCCTTTTCCCATAAATATCTCAGGATTTGTCTTTTTCCAAAAAGCTCAGCCAGTTGGATCGATCCAGCCTAAGTTTGATCGATCCCACTTACTTTCGATCGATCTCACTTCCTTTCGATCTATCGAACTTCCTCCAGTGCGAAAAAGTTAAAATTCCATCCCATTGAAAGTTGTCCTTTATCCAATCATTAGGGAATATTGTGTGCAGGATCCCATCTCATTTTGGGTGTCATTTTGACCTACCTATATAAGGATAAGGATTACTTTTTCAAAGAGAGCCAACATTACTTTTCATATCATCTCTTGGAGAGGAAGTTTAGAGGAGGAGGATGCTAAAGACACCATTGGAGATCTTCATCAACAACGAGCAAACCTCTTCCATGGAGTTCGCCCTTGAGGGTTGGAGCATCATCACCATGAGTGGCTAGACATCCTCTTGGGGCTAGAGTTAGCCCTAAGCATGCTTTCTATATCTTAATCTTGTGTATTATTGAGGGATTAGTGTTGTAATTGATGTTTTGACAGTTTGATATATATAGATCTTGTTTATTCAATGATTTATGTGGTTTAATACTTTCAATTGATCATTTCATTTTATCCATATGTCTATGTATGCTAGAATTGATATTCATGTTCTTGTCTCTAGATTTTGTGTTATTGATGCATGTCTATATGTATTGATGCCATAGATTTAGAGGTTGTCAAAACATAGTGCTTAAAGGAATGCTTTTGTGATTCTCTTGATGATTCATGCTTACCTCTTGATGGATTGTGCCTCTCCCCTAGTTTATTTTCATACTAGTAGTATAGATGTAGTGTAGTTGTAGTGTAATGTTAAATGGGAGGACAATCTATGCTTGTTGTTTGATGATCCAAGCTTGTGAATGTAATTAGCATATGTTTTCATCCTTGTGTTGTATTTGGATTGTGAGCTTAATGAAAGGATTAATAACTTGTTTTGATTTATTGTGCCTTTCACATGTTGTTTAGACAATATATGCTTCATAGTTTAGATATATTGTGCCTTTTACATGATGTTTAGACAATATATGCTTAACTAGTCATCCTTGCTTGTTGAATCAACCAAATACACACACTCCAATATTGCAACACCCTAATTGCCCTCATTAATCATTTGTCAATGATATAGAAATGCATTGCTTGGTGGTGATCTCTAAACCTCAAGATCTCTCTCTCCCTTACTTACTCTCTTTAGCATTGCATTCTTACTTAATTTAATTTAGTTACTCTCTAGTTTAAATAACCAACCAACCACTTGTTTGATCACTCGACCTACTGACCCTAGTTGCATTTTCACATTCAAGTACGACTCCAATCCCTTGGGACGATCCATACTCGCCCTAGCTATATTTTTAGCAAAGGTAGTAGTGGCTTTATAAATTTAAAACTTGGCCCTCGCATAAATTGCACATTCTCAAACGTATGGTAAATCAACGGCCATCAATTTTTGGCGCCGTTGCCGGGGATTAGGCAACGTCGTATTTGTGGAATTGATTAGGATTAGTACTCTTTTGATCGTGTTTTTACTTTATTTTTAGTTTTCTTTTTGGTTACTTATTGTGTTGTTCTTACTTAACTAGGTGCATTGTTGGAGAGGAAGCAAGCAAAGGAGCCATTGAACATTCAATTCAAGCAAGCAAAGAAAGGAAAAATGCTAAAAACTTAAAAAAGTTGCTAAGCTAAGCTTTAAAATTTGGAGTTGAAGTGCTAAAGGACCTTTGTGAGACTTTCTTTACTCAATTCCTTAGTAAATCGTCGGCCCGCGTGGAGGCTTGTAATTCAATTCTTAGATAAATCGTGAGCCCGCGTGGAGGCTATTTTATTGTTCTTTGCATCATCTTTGTTAAAGCATAGGAATATGGGTTAAGTGTTTGTGGAGGGAGTTTCATTACATTGTTGTAAAGGCATAGTGTTTGTCATTCTTTGTGTTTCTTGTGTTTTGTATTGTGCATGCATGGGTGTCGTTCATTAAGACCAACTCTTGCCCCTCTTGATTTGCATCTTGAATCTATCATTAGAAATCCTAGGGGAAGAGGAAGTTCGAATAGAGCCAATCTATCAATGGATGACCATAATGATGACCATATTGAGGACATTGGTCACATAGACCAATAAAGCATCCTTCATCCAAATGTGCACAATGAAAACATTCAAGTACCATAAGGCATGCCTAGGCCATACATTCACCCACCACCACAACAACAAGGCCAAGTTCCATTCGGAATGCCAAGACCCATGTATGCTCCACAACCTCCCATTGTTAATCGAGGAATTCAAAATCAAGGTGTTCATGTTGCACTTCAAGTAGCTAATCCACCTCTTGCTTTAAGAGATCATTATGTGCCTAATGGATACAATACACCCACATGCATTCAATTGCCACCATTTCGAGCACACCATTATGAAATTAAAGCACAAACCATTCAAATGCTTCCTAACTTTCATGGACTTCCTAGTGAAGAACCTTACAAGCATTTGAATGAGTTTCTTGAAGTTTGTTCTACCGTGAAATACACGGACATGCCGGAAGAAGTCTTAAGGCTTAAACTTTTTCCATTCACCCTTAAAGACAAGGCAAAATATTAGTTTAACAATCTTAGGCCTTTTTCAATCACTTCTTGGGCAGAAATGCAACAAGAGTTTTTAAAGAAGTACTATCCGGTTTCTAAGACCAATGCCACGAGGACCTCAATTCGAGAATTTTCACATGGGGATGGAGAAACATTTCATGAGGCATGGGAACGCTTCAATGAATTGCTAAGGAAGTGTCCACATCATGACATGCCCAAATGACAATTAGTTCAATATTTCTTTGAGAGCTTATCGGATAATTATAAGGGCATGGTTGATGCTTCTATAGGTGGCTCTTATATTGATAGGCATGAGGATAACGTGTGGCGTCTCTATGAAAGCATGAGCAAAAATTCTTTGCATAGAACATTGTCATCAAAGAATGGTAGAAATACACAAGGTAGGAAGAGTGTTGGCTTACATCAAGTCAAACATTCAAATGAAATAGCCGCCGAAATGAAGTCTTTGTCTCAAAGGTTTGATCAATTTTTGATTAACCAGAACTTGGCGAACCAAGTATCTTCCTTTCCTAACCATTCTCATCGTGCATCAAATGAAACTTGTATGACTTGTTCTAGTGTTCTTCATTCTATTTATGTGATACCCTCGGATTTCCGAATGCGGGTTGGCCAGGCCCATGCCCGAATACCCGAGGATATCAAAACAAATTGATAATAAACGAACACAGAGTACAAAAGAATAAAGAAGAATAAATAAAATGCTGACAAGAAACTAAAATGATAATCTAATAATAAACCTCAAAATATATTTCCATTAATTAATAAACTCTTATGATACAACTAATCCTCCAAAATACAACTCGGGAATCCATACTGTGTGGACCCCTAAAATATCCAAACTAAACAAATGACAGCAATAACTGTCTAAATCAGGAAACTGAATCATAAAGGAACTCCTATGTAACATCAGAAGAATGAAGTAGACTGATCCCCGCTCAGCACGAACAACCTCTACTCCTGACGAACACCTGAAAAATAATGGTGGGTCAGGCCCACAAACAAGTTCTACTCTACTATAGTCCAAGCAGAGATTCGATACACGTATACATCCTAGTCAATCCAATAGTAACTAGTAGTCCGTATATATATATATATACACACTAAAGGAACCTCACTAGACTATAGGGTTGTCTCAACCTGAATAGTAGGTAACATGCTAAACGCACATATAGTGGGCATGAGTACCTAGACCTACCAGGGTACATAACTACACTATATCTAGCTATACATCCCTGGCGATATACGCACCCTAACCACTGATCTTGAGACTCAAGCTCATATCATGGCACCATATTTATATGTATAAAATCTAGTAACCATCCTATTCAGTATAAATTAATCCTCTATAAGTCATTCAACTTGTTCAGCTGACCTGACTTGAATATAAGTAGGACTTAACATTTTAGTTAATCCATTCCCTTATATAATAAATTAATCATCCATAAGTCATTCAACTTGTTCAGCTGACCTGACTTGAATATAAGTAGGATTTAACATTTTAGTTAATCCATTCCCTTATATAAAATAGGTAGGACTTAACTGATAAGTTAATCCGTCTCTAGAATGCCACCGTCCCATACCGGTGCATTAAACCACACAATTCAACAATTAATGTAACGATTAAGGAAATATATCAAACAATCCAGAAATAACTATGATAATATGATATCAAGTTATCACAAAATAAGAATGACTTATTATTTATTTAAACTTCCTATATCATATATCCTACATAAACTAAATCTTATACATATGATGATATTTTATTATACCGTTAAATAAACATTCTCCATATCCAATTCATCCTACACATTTAATCTCAATTGCTAAAACATATTAAAAGATTAAATTCATTCGTTTGTTTAAAACATTGAAATAGCAAGCATCATTATGATTGAGTCTATTTAAATTTATTTAAACCCAAACCTAGTTCCTATTTAATGTTCAGGAATCCTAGGCATATTTCTACGTTCCATCATTCCACAGATATGAAAAAATACATAATGTAAACATATAAAAATTCACACTGAAAATCAAATCAAAATTATGCATTTATCAATTCATAACACAAGAACAGATATGAACCAATTTCATAAAACCTATGTTCTAATTCAATTAAACATGCATAATTATTTAATTTTATGTGTTTAATAAATCCCGAAATTTCCTAGGCATGCATAGAAAAACGAATCAAAGGGAAAGAGATAGAAGAAGAACTTGCTTTAAACTTTCGGATCAAAAGTTAAACTTTTTCTTCCTTAATCTTCTCTCTATAGGGTTTTTTTCCTCATTCATTCATTTTCCTCCTTCCCTCTTTAACTCTCTCTCTCTCTAGAATATATCACATGAATATTTCGAACCCCCTTTTATAACCTATAGTTATATATTTATAGGTTAAATAAAATAACCCTAACCCTTTTCCCAATCCAAGTCAACTTAAAAAAAATAAATATTAAAATATTAAAACGTAAGTAAAATATGTTACGTATATAATTTATGTATATCTTTATTAAATAAATAAATTATACACATCCCATTATTTATTAATCGATTATCCAATAATACTTAAGTTACCATAATATTATAAAGTAACTTAAAACATAACACGTATCAAATCTATGTATATTTTTATTATTTAAATATAAAACATATACATAAGATGAAATATTACTACCCAAGTTACCATAAAAGTAATTAATAAATTACTTTCCCTTTGATATATATATTAAAAAGGTAAGTAAAATATGTTACGTATATAATTTATATATATGTTTATTAAATAAATAAATTATACACATTCCATTATTTATTAATGGATTATCCAATAATACTTAAGTTACCATAATATTATAAAGTAACTTAAAACATAACACGTATCAAATCTATGTATATTTTTATTATTTAAATATAAAACATATACATCAGATTAAATATTACTACCCAAGTTACCATAAAAGTAATTAATAAATTACTTTCCTTTTTATATATGTATATAATATATATCTATATATATACATACACAACAATCCATGGGTAATAATCCACACATATCCAACCTCCTATCCAAGTAGTCAATGAGACCCAATTGGTTGATCCATTACTACTAACTATAATCATAAAAGAAAAATAAAATAAAATAATAAAAGAAAAGAAAACATTTAATTTACAATTAATCAAAACACTATTTAAGCACATAATTTAATTAAACAATTAACACATAAACAAATACAAATAATACATAGACACATAATCAAATAATTAAGAAATACCTAATTCAATTAAATACATAAGTAATTAGTCAAATGATTAACAATACAATTAAAACAAATAAATAAATACTGAGACTATCCTTTTAAAATTAGGGATATTACAATTTCTCATTGTCCTCATGGACAAATGCAAAGTGAACCTAATGAACAAGTCAATGCGGCTTTTGTGAACCAAGGGAACAATCCTTATGGTACTCATTACAATCTAAGTTGGAGAAATCATCCGAACTTCTCATGGAAAAACCAAGGGAAAGGCTCAAACCCTCCCCAAGGCGGTTTTCAAGGGAAGTATATTCCACCTCTAATGCAAAACCAAGGATCCCAAGGTTATAGGCCATACCAATCACAAAGGAATCAATTCTTTAATTCTCATTTTCCCAACCAATCATATTCCCAAGGTAATTCTCGAAATCCCGCTTTTGAAGAGAAAGTTTTAAATGCTTTGGGTACTTTAGAGGCTAACACACAATTGTTTCATTCTTATTCTCAATCTATTGCAAAGCTAGAAACCTAAGTAGGGCAAATAGCTAGCACTCTTAATGCTAGAGAGAAGGGAAAGATGCCTACTAATGCCCCACCTAAGCAATAATGTATTGTGGAAACCCATTCCTTATCGGAAGGGCATACCATAGAACATGTTAATGCGGTGACTACCTTACGGAGTGGTAGAGTTGTGGACAATCAAGTAGAATTAACCAATGAAGAGAGTGAACCGGTGCAACCACAAGTTGTCACCCGTCCCGTTTCACATTTGATTCTTCCTTCATTGCATGTGTATGATCTTATAAATAAGAAAGCTGAAAAATGTGATTTGAAAAAGCGATCTTGAAAATGATCCATTGAAGAAAGTTTTGAAAAATGATGTTGAGAAAATTTTGTTGAAAAATGATTTGAAACAAAATAATTTGAAAACTTCTTGTGTTGAAGTAAGTTCAAAAGAAAATTTTGAAAAAGTGTTTGAACCAAAGGTTCCATTTCCGGACGCCTTGAAAGGGTCCATTTCAAAAGAAAAGCAAAAAGTCAAGACCAATAAGATTTTGGAAATGTTTAGGCAAGTAAAAGTTAATCTCCCACTTTTGGATGCAATCAAGCAAATTCCGGCTTATGCCAAGTTTTTAAAAGATTTTTGCACCCAAAAGCGAAAGAACCAAAGCCAAGCACCAAAAAATGTGGTTTTGACCAAGCAAGTAAGCTCAATTTTGTAACATAACACTCTTCCAAAGTTTAAGGACCCCGGTTCACCCACTATATCATGCATCATTGGTGAACATACCATTAATCGGGCACTTCTTGACTTAGGAGCAAGTGTTAACCTTCTTCCTTACTCAGTTTATGTCAAACTAGGCTTAGGTGAATTAAAATCGACGTCGGTAGTTTTGCAACTTGCCGACCGATCCATTAAAAAGCCTAGAGGTGTCATTGAAAATGTTTTGATTAAGATTGATAAATTCTTCTTTCCCGTTGATTTCGTTGTCATAGACATGGAACCGGTTTCCAATCTTAAGAGCCAAATTCCCGTTATCCTTGGCCATCATTTCTTGGCAACCGCAAATGCCAACATCAATTGTAAGACGGGGATAATGAAGATTTCATTTGGCCACATGAAGGTGAAGTTGAATATCTTTAATCCCACACCCAATTCATTTGACAAATATGAAGGAGAGGTCAATGTTGTAGAAAAGTGTTATAATCTTCAATGTCAAGGAAATGAACTTTTGTGTAAAACCAAAACTCCCAAAGGATAATCTTCAACCTTGTATTCTCAAAGTGTTGTTTCAAACTCTTGTTTTAAAAGGGCATGGAAGCCCAAAGTTTGTAATTGCATAGACAAAGGATCAAAAACTTCTTTTGAGTTTGATCCAACAAGTTCTTCCAAAAACAATTTGTTGGGTGGGGCTCAAGATATTCATCACCCCAACAAGAAGGGGATGCATTATAAGATCTTTGATCCGGGCTAAAAGAGCCCAATGTCTTGCTAGAGACGTTAAAGACTAGCAAAAGCATTCGTAGGGTGTCAAAACCCTATTCCTCCCCCATTTCTATCTTTCATTTCATTTCTTGGGAAGTCTAGATACTTGTTTTTGGTTCATATGCATTTCAAGGAACTTTGGTGAGGATTGCATAAGCTTTCATGTCATTTTTGAGCATTCTGCATAAGTTCGATTGATCTCATACCTGAGTTCGATCGATTGAACTTCCATCTGAATCTAACACTTAGAAAATTTTCAAGCCTGCATCCAAATAGGCTCTCTGTCCCATCGATCCAAGAAAAATCTGCGATCTTAGTTCTCAGTTGGATCGATCATAGGACCTTCGATCGATCCAACTATCCTGTTCGATCGATCTTGAGTGTTGACACTTAGAATATTTTTTAGCCTGCAGAACCTGCATCCAAATCACCTCTCTGTCCCATCGTTCGAACTAATTCTCAGATCGATCAAGAGACATTCGATCGATCCAACTTCCAAGTTCGATCGATCTCATGCCTCAACACTTAGAATAATTTTGAGCCTGCATCCACCTGCATATTTTTAGCTCTCTGTCTGATCGTTCGAAACATTCCAAGATCAATCTGAAAGTTCTTCGATCGATCCAACTTCTCAGTTCGATCGATCTCATGTTCCAACACTTACCCAAATTTTTGAACCAAAAACCTGCATATTTTTGCTCTATGTATGATCGATCGAACTCTTGATTCGATCGATCACAAATCTTCATTTCATTATTTTAACTTTAGTTTGACTTTTCAACTTTTCAAAAATCTAAAAATATTTTCATTTTTTTTTTATTCTATTTTCACTCTTATTTTATTTTTTTTCAATTTTTAACAAATTTTCAAAAATTCAAAAATATTTTAATTTATTTGGTTGAAAAAAAAAAAAATTTCAAAGCAAATCAAAAATATTTTGCTTTACTTTATTTTCCAATTTTTAATTTTATTTTTGCAAATTTCAAAAAAAAAATGAAAAAAAATAAAAAATCCAAAAATACTTTTGAAGGAGTTCATCAAAGTTCGATCGATCATAACTCATCTTCGATCGATCGAAGTAATCAAGAAATGTTTTTTTAAAAAAAAGATCCAAAGGTTTTGAGATCGATCATTTAGATCGATCTCAACACATCAAACCCTAGCCTCTCATTCCCTTCTACTGTAAATCATCTCCCCTAGCTCATATCTTCCATCTCCGGCGAGATCTCTGGTGAGAACCAAGCTTCTCTCTCTCTCTCTCTCATCTCTGTTTCATCCCTCCCTCTTTGCATCCACATCTCCCTTCGATTTGGGTAAGATCCGAGACCTCACTAGTCGATTTCAAGCTTCAATCTCGTGCATGCATGGTTTATATGATCGATCAAATATTTGCGATCGATCCAACTCAACCTTCGATCGATCCAACTTTTGTGATCGATCTCATTTCTTTTTATGATCGATCGAATTTCACAGATCTCATATACACACTCCATTCATCTTATCTTATGTTCATGCTACCTTATATATGCCCAATGCCTGTGATATTCCACATTGGATGCATTTCATACTTACATTGTTTGGCATGTTTCATATTCTGTCACTTGCATAAAATCAAGCGATATCTTGTTTTGTCTATCTTATCTGACATACATGTTTCTATATTGTGCCTTATATTCTATATATGCTGGCACTAACTATTGAAATTCTATTTGCAGACTATGGCTCGCGTCAAGACTGTAGCACGTAGACACCGTTACGGCACCAGACGCCGACTTGACGATGGGGCCGGTCTATCTCATGTCCGGGATCCTAGCCCCGAGCACACACAGAGGAGAGTCCGACAGCTGACAGAGGGGACTGCGCAGCCCTCCCATACAGAGGAGCCATTACACCCTATTCCACCCCAGTCGCTAGCTCGTCCAGCATTCACTCCATCACCATCTCCACCGCATAGAGGCGCTGAGCAGCCAGCTCAGCAGGCTCCACCTGTTCAGCCAGCTCCTTTACAGCACGACAGACTCGTGCCTCGATATGCACACATGATTATCGACCACGAGTCAGCATATTCTTGCCCCAGTCATAGAGTCGATCTACCCGCGACTGGTACGGTTATTCTACCAGAACCTTCGACCGTCGCCGCGCACTACAGCCGAGATCATCACCTTTATCGATGGCCATGAGATCACCATTACAGTGGATACTCTGGCCCGTTCGACTCGTTGTCCACATCGGTGCCTGCCGGAGCTACAGGAGACATATCCCATGCTTCACAGGCCTTCTTATGCCGATATGGCAGTTTTTCTCACAGGTCACCATGCCGGTGGCAAGACTTTCGCCACCCGCACATATCTTCCAGACGACATTTGGTTCATCGATTCTGTGCTTTTCCGGAACATATACATGGCCGGACATAAGATTCAGAGGCAGGGCGACTATCTAGAAACCCTGTACGCCTTCTATACCGGCCACTGGGTGTCTATTCCTACGCTTATTTGGAGCGTGATAAGGAAGCTCTACGATGAGTACATCAGCAAGGAGGTGCCCAGAAGGGCCAAGTCTCTTCCATTCAGCCACCTCATCACCCAAATTCCCATAGATCAGCACTATCCCATCCACCCGTAGGAGGACCCCGAGAGAGGTTCCTGTCACTTCCTCAAGAAGGACTGGGACAAGAGCTACAGAGCTATTATCACTCGCCTGCAGACCCATGCCGTACTGGCGGCTGCAGAGCTGGAATTAGAGGAGGAGGCAGCAGCACAAGCAGCCCCGGTACCAGCAGAGCCAGCAGCAGCAGCTCCCGCAGCGGACGATGCACCAGTCGATCTAGCTACCGAGCATGATGACATTGATATAGACATTGACTTGGACCACTCAGCGGATGACGCAGTTCAGTATTCTCCAGCTGGGTCACCTATCCATGAGCAGGAACAGACCCAGGAGCTGTCTTCTGACTTCTCCATACCAAATTTGACCCCCGGCTTCGGAGTGCGTCTGCAGATGCTCGAGGACACTGTTGTTGCCATTAGAGCTGACCTCACAGCCCACAGAGTGGAGTTCGCTACCTTCCGCACAGATGTCGCGACCATGTTTAGAGATTTATCTAGAGACATCGGCGGAGCCAAACCTGCCCGTCCTATCTCATCTTCCTGAGCTCCCACTCTTTTCTATCTTATGATCCCTCTCTCCTTTTAATACTTTATTATTGTCACTGTATTATTTTTACAGCCGATCTGTCGGCTTTGATATTTTTGTTGTACCTGCACTTCATTTATTTTATATATCTGTTTTTGTTATGGATGTTATATGATTATATTCTCATATCTGTATGTTTGACTCCATCAGGTGTATCACAGTGACTTTAGTGATAGAGTGCTACCCAATTTTCAGGGCCACCCTTATACCTCTCTCATTTCTTTATCTATTTATCCCATTTACACTTGCATGTTCACTGTGCACTGATTATCCCATTTTGTTATCTGATAAGTTTATCCAAGTGCCAATTTTCAGGACCACAGTTCATCCCAAGTTTGGGGGGGCCATGCCATCCACTTCGGATACTTCAGTCCCGATCATTCTTGCTCAGTTGCACTGGTATACTCTTTCCTTTGTTCTCTTTGCACATTGAGGACATTGTGCAATTTAAGTTTGGGGGGAATGGTGCTCTATAGTGATAGTTTTAAATTCAAATTTTTAGCATGACTCGTGTATTTGAGGGATATTTCTATGATTGGTCCATACCTAGCTATGATTTTGATCTTCTGAGGATTATATTGCTTAAAATTTAAAAATTGCTTGACTTGAGAGTCCAATACTCCTTGTATGCCCTATGAATGTCATTTAGGAGTAAATTTTTCGAATGATTGATATCTTGCTTGCACTTATGGTCCACGTCATCCTAATTTTGTGATTATTTTGAGATTCACTCTAGTCTTCTACACTAGCACAGGCGCACACTAGCATTTATTTGTGGGGTACATGCTTTGTTGATTATTGAATTGGTTATATCCCAATTGAGCTAGTAGTGCATTGAAAGCTTTCATTCTTGATAAAGGTGGATAACAACCCCTTTTCACTAAGTAGCCGGGATTCTAGCCTCATCAAGCACTGAACTTCTCGCGCCGAAAGGTGGAGGGCCCAAACTCTAGGTTAATAATTGAACTTGCTTACAAAAAAAAATAATAATAAATAAATAAATAAATAAATAAATAAATAAGGGCAAAAGCAAAAGCAATAAAAAGTGAGGACTTCTCCTAAAGAGGTGAGAAGTAGGAAATGATTAGATGGTTGTTGTCTTGATTTGTATCCTAATTGATTTGAGCTTGTAAGTCCGTAGGGGTGTTTGAACGCCTAGTGCCCTAAAGCTGTCTGGTTTGGGAGTCATTGACCTAACGCTCGATCTCATGAATCGCTAGAAAGCTTAATAGATCAATACATTGCACTTTGCTTCCATCTTTGATCCTAAAATAAAAAAATAAAATAAAAATAAGTGAAAAGAATAAGCGCACCTAGAACAATAAAGCTTTAATAAAAGGTCCACTTTTTGTCTTGATGATCAGTATTAGATTTGTATGCTAGTTTGAGGGTAAGGATGTAATTAATTCTTTAGTTGGCTAAGATAGCAACACATTGATGCCGGTCCACTCAAAAGAATTCTAGAGTTGTTTTGATTTACATGATCATTTTCTTGATGTATGGAGGACCATACTTGCTTGCTTGATGTTAAAATTTTGAGAGATTGCTTGGAAAGGGTTGAAAAATTACATACTTGAGGTAGTTTTCTCCCAATACTTGTTTGCAATATTGGTGCCTCTTTTGAAAGAATGAGCTTAATGTTTGTGGGTACCATTTCTGGAAACCCTTACGAGACTTCACTCGTCCACTAGGGGTAACTTAGGGGTTTAAAAGGCTTGTTGCATGTGCTAAGTGCAATCGTGTTCCCTACGAAAATGGCGTTATCCATTTATTGCTTTCTAGTTATAGTCATATAGTTGTTCATTTCATTCCTTTACTTTCTAGTTCATTACTAGGGACTAGCAATATTTAAGTTTGGGGGTGTGATGAGCACTAAAAAGTGTGTATTTAAACTCCTTAAGCTTATGCATTCTAGTACCTTTATCTATCTTACTTTACCGTTTTAGATTGATTTCGTATTATTTCCATTTTCAGGCACTTATCCCGAAAATAAGCTAACTCAGCCAAATAGGAGCTTAATTGAAGCAATTCTAGGATTGAACAAAAAAATGAGCAAAGTGGAGGAAGAAAGAAGCAAAATGAAGCAAAGCAGCAAGTTCGATCGATCCAAGTCCAAGGTTCGATCAATCGAATATTGATTGATCTCAGCACTTCAAGGTAGATCCAAGCCTTGACCCAAAGCACTTAAGTCCAAAAGTTCGATCGATCCAACATCATTCTTCGATCGATCGAACACCTTTGTCCTTATCCAAATGATTGATTCTATCCACGACTGTACTACCCACCAACCACTTTTGTACTTTTCCCATAAATATCTCCCATAAATATCTCAGATTTGTCTTTTTCCAAAAAGCTCAGCCAGTTGGATTGATCCAGCCTAAGTTCGATCGTTCTCACTTACTTTCGATCGATCTCACTTCCTTTCGATCAATCGAACTTCCTCCAGTGCGAAAAAGTTAAAATTCCATCCCATTGAAAGTTGTCCTTTATCCAATCATTAGGGAATATTGTGTGCACGACCCCATCTCATTTTGGGTGTCATTTTGACCTACCTATATAAGGATAAGGATTGCTTTTTCAAAGAGAGCCAACATTACTTTTCATATCATCTCTTGGAGAGGAAGTTTAGAGGAGGAGGAGGCTAGAGACACCATTGGAGATCTTCATCAACAAGGAGCAAACCTCTTCTATGGAGTTAGCCCTTGAGGGTTGGAGCATCATCACCATGAGTGGCTAGACATCCTCTTGGGGCTAGAGTTAGCCCTAAGTATGCTTTCTATATCTTAATCTTGTGTATTATTGAGGGATTAGTGTTGTAATTGATGTTTTAACAGTTTGATATATATAGATCTTGTTTATTCAATGATTTATGTGATTTAATGCTTTCAATTGATCATTTCATTCTATTCATATGTCTATGTATGCTAGAATTGATGTTCATGTTCTTGTCTCTAGATTTTGTGTTATTGATGCATGTCTATGTGTATTGATGCCATAGATTTAGAGGTTATCAAAACATAGTGCTTAAAGGAATGCTTTTATGATTCTCTTGATGGTTCATGCTTACCTCTTGATGGATTGTGTCTTTCCCCTAGTTTATTTTCATGCTAGTAGTGTAGATGTAGTGTAGTTGTAGTGTAATGTTAAATGGGAGGACAATCTATTCTTGTTGTTTGATGATCCAAGCTTGTGAATGCAATTAGCATATGTTTTCATCCTTGTGTTGTATTTGGATTGTGAGCTTAATGAAAGGATTAATAACTTGTTTTGATTTATTGTGCCTTTCACATGTTGTTTAGACAATATATGCTTCATAGTTTAGATATATTGTGCCTTTTACATGATGTTTAGACAATATATGCTTAACTAGTCATCCTTGCTTGTTGAATCAACCAAATACACACACTCCAATATTGCAACACCCTAATTGCCCTCATTAATCATTTGTCAATGATATAGAAATGCATTGCTTGGTGGTGATCTCTAAACCTCAAGATCTCTCTCTCCCTTACTTACTCTCTTTAGCATTGCATTCTTACTTAATTTAATTTAGTTGCTCTCTAGTTTAAATAACCAACCAACCACTTGTTTGATCACTCGACCTACTGACCCTAGTTGAATTTTCACATTCAAGTATGACTCCAATCCCTTGGGACAATCCCTACTCGCCCTAGCTATATTTTTAGTAAAGGTAGTAGTGGCTTTATAAATGTAAAACTTGACCATCGCCTAAATTGCACATTCTCAAACGTATGGTAAATCGACAGTCATCAGTAAGTTTCAAGATGATATTTTAAATCAAAAGTTTTTAGTCAGAGTTGATTGTCAATGTGCGAAATATGTTTTAGAAAAAGATGTTGAAAATATTGCTTCTAAACAAATTTTTGCCCGGTGGCAAGCTATTTTAAGTATATTCGATTTTGATATAGAATATATCAAAGGCAGTAACAATTCCATTCCAGATTTTTTTACAAAGGAATTCTTGCAGAAATCTGATGGCAGACCGGCAGCCTCCCCTGAGGCCTCAACTAGTTAAACCTTTTGATATTTGCTCAGGCAAAGCTCCAGTTACCAGATCCCAGTCACAATCTTCTTCTGCATTAGCAGTAACCAACAGATTCCAACCTCTTGCTTCCTCATTAACTTTTAAGTCAGCCTTGGTTAATCCAACACCAAATCCTTTCCAAGTCCAACCCCATATTCAAACCCAGTCCCAGATCCAACAGTTCACTGCTAAAAAACCATCAAGTCCATATGTTGAAAAACCCCCTATTTCCTTGTTTTTCATTGTGCCACACCTTAGTCACCTTAAAGACCCACTTGAATTGGCCCGCTCCTATTTTCCAAGTAACCTTCACTATGCCCCAGGTCATCCTTCTAAAACTCTTAGGTTTTATAGAGATACCCTGTACCATACTGAATCTATCACAGTCAAGACAACTTATGATAAAAATGATTCTTCCAAAGTTATTTACCATTCCCTGTACATCTAACGGATAATCTCCATGGACGAATGGGGCAGTCATCCTTACTTACCCCAACCATTACCTGATCATAATATTCAGTTTACATATTATGATTATATGACAGCCTAGTCATCTGTCCTATTATACCAAAATGAGTCATTTACTCATTCATGGTTTATCAATTTTGATAGTCATTTCAAAAGTCAAATCCCTACCTAGTTTCTGAGATGGTGGACTCTTCATGGTGCTATTCCGGAAATTTTCCCCCTCTCCCTTGCAGATCAAGTCAAATACTTTCACACTGTTCACAAAGTTAACAAACATAGTTCCCAATTTCTAGTCCTCTTGTCATTTTTCTGTAAATACAAAGTACCATGGATATTTAAATGGCAATATGATATCCAGGACAACATAGTCATCTGTCGCCACTATGTTAAATGGTGGGATACTTTCAAATTTGACAGGATTATTGGGTATGTCAATGATGATTATCCCAAACAATCCTCAATCCAAGTTACTTCACAAAAACATGTCACTCTTCCAACAAAGCAAGTCAGTCAATAGAAACAGCCTTCCCCTACTAGTTCTACTATTTCCACCAAGTCCCGGAAACATGCTCCATAGTCAGAAATAGAAGAGCTCAAGAAGATGGCAGCCTCACTGATTGATCGCATCCAAGAGTTGTCTAAAGATGAAGAAGAAGCAGATGATGCTTCCTCAGCTGCTAAATCAAGTCACCCATTAGTCAATTTGTATGACGACTCTGTGTTCCAAGATAATCAGAATCCATACCAAGATCCATTTAATTGAAAATTGATATGGAAGAAAGAGTCACTATTTGGTCAAAGTTACTATTTGCTGCAGTAAAAGTCAAGAATGTTACGTAATCAGTCAAAGTCACTATTTCTACAGTAACTGTCAGTAGAATCACTGTTTATACAGTACCCCGATAAGACACTATTCATCCACAGTGAAAGTTACTATTCATCTACAGTAAAAATTGTCGAAACCAAAAGTCACTTATCAAAAAGCTAATATTCACGCTAAAGCATCCTCCAACAGTGCAAGAGCCCGGTTATAAAAGCAGTGCTCAGTTCCATTGCAAAATAGGCTTCATTCGAGAGATTTCAGGCTTCATTACATTTTCTTAGTTTCAAATTGTAATCTTCAGTTCGGTTTTATTTATCTTTTCTTAGTATAATACTACACCAGTATGCCGTATTTGTCAGACTACTATCAGTAATTTGTAAGTTATTTTCAGTTATTCTCTGTTGTAATATAAGCTTTATTTCAGTTTCATTTACTTTCATATTATATATCTATATTTTGGTCGCATATTACATACCTATATTTTGGTCGGTTATACACCGCCTTATTTATCTTAATGCTTTATTTGTTTTAAGTTAATGTGCGCTTCCCCTTTGGTATCAGAGCCACACCTTAGTCCCAGATTCAACAGTTCTGGATATAACTTCATCCACATAGGTCTAGTACAAGTTGCAGTTAACCCGTTTACCAATACTGGTCTTAATGCCTCAGTTCTTTTAGCCCTTAGAGATGCTAGATTCATAGAATATGATGATAGCCTCCTAGGAATAATTGAAACTAGTCTTTGTAATGGCCCAGTTCATTTTAACTGTTATCCTGATCTTACCCTTAGTTTTACTGACCCTCACCTACTAAAAGCTTTAACCCTTAATGTTAAAACTTCTGGTTACAGAATGTTTCGTAGAGCACAACCTTTAGGTCTTATTTATAGAATTTATTATAAAATAAGAGGAACCAACCTCAATGTTAAAACAGTCAAGAAGGATGCTAAAGGCCACACTTTACTAATTGAAAGTAGTTCTTCTTATGCTAATATTCAACTCAAGAAAACCATCGCTTGGAAAGACATTTCTTTGCCTAATGAATGGTTTCTTGAAAATGAAAATCTTCCAGTTAAAATACAAAATGAAATAAGTAATCTTGATAGGGTACAAGAATTTCTTGACGGAACAGTCAGAATCAGCTTTGATGAACAACGCCTTTTGACTCGCTCACGTCCTTCAATTTCCTATGATAGACCAGATAGCAGTCTATTAGACAAAGAAAGTGAAGACAGGGACAGTAAAACTCCTCTTCTAGATAGGAAAAATTCCCGTTTTTACCCTCAACCTAAAGATACTAAGTTAAAAGGTATTCAAATTGAAGAACAAGTTACCCACCCTTGTTATGTTACCCCAAAATCACCAAAATCTGACAGACATAGGTCTTTGCCTATCTCTCCTCCACCCTCTGATTTTGTTGCAACTTTTAATACTATCAATCCTCAATTAAATACCATTAGTAAACCTTTTAAGTATAATCTTTCAAAATTACATGATGATTACTCTTCCCCAAGTAATAAAGAAAAGCGAAAGATTTTTCGAAAAACCCATACTGAAAAAGAACAAAATAAAATTTTCTGTAAATGGCAACAGTTTATGGTAGAACATCAAATTGAAGTCCGATTTTTCGATTATCTAGAAAATTGTCACAATCAAGTCAATATCCTCACTAAATTTAACTGGAAAACCTCTGCAACAACAACAGTCTCCTCTTCCCATCCTCCCATCGAAAATGTAACTCTTGATCATATGGGAGTTGAAATTACTGCCTCCCCCCTCAAAGTTACATACACAACTGATACTAATGCCAGAAAAATCATTGAACAAAATAATTTTACCAACCAGTACCTACACACTCTTAGTACCCAATTGGACAAAATTGAGCTCTCCTTAGTCCAACCTCCCAATCCTCCAGTAAAACATCTTACTATTCCTCCCATGGAAATACCCATTATTTCTATGCCTACGCAAAGAAAAGGTCTTCCACCTGCCTTACCAGACCCTTCTGTTATTATCCAAATTGAAACCATCCTCAAAAACCTTGAAAAAGGTAAAGCCAATGTCAAAGATGAAAAAACAGTCACTGTCATTAATAATACTGATGAGTCTGATACTCATTCCTCTAACTATAGTTACCCCTCTGATATTCAGCAGATTGAACATGCCTTCTCCAATATATATATATATAGTTTCAGTGAGATTCTATATATAGAACTATATACATATATGAATTTTTGGTAGAGGTGACAAAGTTTGACACGACTCGCCAGCACTACTCAAACACGATACGAGTTAAACGGATTTGAATTGATCTTAAACGAGTCCGGGTCGTAAACAAATCGAGATTAATCTGTTTAGTTAATCGTGTCATATTTGGTTGAGGGGTTCAACCCGTGTAACTCGTTTATACCCATTTAACTATGCGTGTCATAAACAAAATTTCAAAATAACTATCTAAACTTGTATCTTATAATTTATTCTTTTGTAGATTAGAGATTATTTTGTAATTTGATTAGATTGAAACTTATATTTTTCAAGTATTTAATGTTTGATCTGAGTATTATTAATAATTTAAATAATAAAATATTATATTTTATTAAACATATCATTAAACAGGTTACACATGTAACCCGTTTAATAAATAGGTCGGGTTAGTGTTAAGGGTTCCTGACACAATTATTAAACGGGTCGTATTTGGATTGAGCTATTTAGGAGAATACCCTTACATCGACACGATAGAGGAACACGAATTGCCACCCCTACTTTTGGAAAGAAAGATTTATATATAGAAAGATATATGCGTATATATATAGAAAGATAATGACTTGCGGATTTTTTGGGAAGAAGGTACGAGGTGTTTGAGTGTAGGCCTTGTAAGAATGGCATTAAAGTCTTTTCATGTTTATAAGGGTGTTATGGTAAACTGCAACAAAAATGTATAGTTTAGTAGGTTTTTTTGCAACTTTTATAGTTCAGGAAGGTTTCTACATTTTACTCAAAATAATACTCAAAAACTTTTCTTTTCCTCATATCTCACACTTTTTTTTTTTTTTTTTTTTTTGTAAGAAAACGCGAAAAGTCTACAAATCTGATTTGGCTGAGCCATATCAGAATTTTTTAAAAAAGAGTCTCCTATGTTATAAACAAAAAAAAAAAATGCGCTATACTTTCTCTTTTCTGCAAAAGAAAATAATCACAAACCAAAATTACTTTTTACAAAATAAAAATTAATAAAACTATACAAATACAGTATTATCTATACTCTGTATACCTGTGTTCCATAAATTTAAATGGCAAAAGAGCAAAAAACACCCATATACTATACTATTGTTGCATAATACCCCCTGAACTATTTTTGAGAGTAAGTTACTCCCTTCATCTATTAAAAGCAAGCAAAATACCCCCTTAAAGGTCATCAAAGACAACTTTTCGACTGACAAAGTGATACAATTATTAATTTACCCATAGTTATTAATTTAATATAAAAAATATAAAATATCATGGGTGTAAAATTCCAATAATACCCTCCATTTTTATTTTATTTTATTTTTTTTTCTTAGTCGTCAAAATTGAACCATTATGGGCCGAGATATCTTGTCCCATGTAAAGAGGGCTGAAAATTCCTTGCACCGTTTCCTGTAAGTGAAAATTCTAATTTTTTTAGTCCCAACCCCAGAAATTGGATATGAATCATGACGTCTTGAATCAAAATTCTCAAAATATTTAGTGAAAAACCGGGATTTGCCTCTCATTCGTTGTCATTGGTCATCAAGATCAAAGCATCTATATATTTCGGTAACTGATACTACCAGAGAGTATGGAAGTGAAAGCTGAGAATCTGATGCTTAGTTCGACTGCCCAAGATCGACATATGTGAGTTGCAGTCTAGGGTCAATTTTGCCATCATAACAATTAACAGCTCATGAACTTGACCTTGTAGTTGGTTGAAAGAGGCTCATCCCACAGAGCGTTGTCTGTCTCTTGCAATTGCAGCGGGAGTTGCCGGAATTTGGATACAAAGAGTTCGAATAGTTCTCATTGCTTTGATTTTGGATGGTTAGGAACTTGGAATTTGTCACACTTTGTTGTGTTACGCCATGAGAGACAGAGAAATTACACAGATTCTTTCAACTTTCGTCGCCGGCATGGACCATTTCGATCGATTTTCGGTTTCTCTGCTCCTCCTGCTCTTTAAGATGATCGGAGACATCAAAGCCCTAGATCGATGCGGCGTTGTTTCGCGGCTCTTCCACAGCTTAGTACCTCAGGTGGAGAACGTGGTGGTCCGCGTTGATTGCGTCATCTACGACGACGACGCGTCCTCTGCATCTGGATAAATCACTCGGTGTGTTCTACAACCTTTTTCAGCTTGTATTTGGTGGAATCGTGAAACCCCTCCAAGCCCTAGGTCAATTTCATTGTTTGCGTTCATGGGTTTGCAAACCCCGTCGCCGGTAGCAAATGGTCTTCGGCTCTCTACAAACCGCACCGAATAGCCGCGGGGAAGACGAAAAAAAAAAAAAAAACTGAGGGTATAATTAGAATTTTAGACCCATGATATTTTATAATTTTTTTATAATAAATTAATAACTAAGAGTAAATTAGTAATTATATCATTTTGCCGGTCGAAATTTTTTCTTCTATGCCTTAAAGGAAGCATTTTGCTTGCTTTTAATAATTGAAGGGGACAACTTGCTCCTAAAAATAGTTCAGGACATTGTGTAACAATGGTATAATATAGAGGTGTTTCTTTGCTCTTTTGCCCATTTAAATTTATAAAGTAAAAATTCATAAAACTATACAAATACAGTATTATCTGTACTCTATATAAATCAAATATTTATTATTTTAAAATTTATATTAATAAATTTTTAATCTATAATTTAATCATCCTATTAAAGTTCTACAAAATGTATTTATCTTTTAGATAACACTTGAGGAGAAGTGTTGTATATATCCAATTTTGGATATTTTTTAATTTTCTTTTTAATTCTAAGAGCATCCGGCGATATGTTAATATACGACTAATTATTGTGCATTTTACATAACTGATTTACACACCATATCAGTATATTTCCTTTCTCTTCTTTCTTTCTCATTTTATTAACAAATCAACCATATATTAAGTAAATTTGTAAAAATTATGTGGGGGGTTTTAGGCATAACAATAATTGGTTGTTACTGAGATATAATTTTACACAAAAAGTATAAAATAAATGTTGGAATTAAAAATAAATAATTTAATTTTTTTAAAAAATTCTTTTTTAATATAAATCTATTATTCCGTATGACACATCAAAATTACACAATGTATATTACACCCCACCGTTGGAGATGCTTCCAATAGACTATCCGAATTTAGGCTCTTCGAATTTGTTACATTAACATTTTTGAATAGCCACACGTCAACATTTTTCATAACCACGTCAATGTTTTAGAATCTCCAAATTTTAGTTATAGCATGCACTCTAACACTGCATATTCGCTCTCCAAAAATATTAAAATATTAATATTTTTAAAATTTAAAATAAAATTTATTTTTTTACTTTTTCCTAACGGTTATATTTATAACAGCTATATTTATAACGACAGTACTTAAAAAAGTTATAATGTCAATAGGAACATTAAAAAATTTGAAAAGGAAAAAAAAATAATTTTTTTAAAAATAATTTTTGCCCAAAAAAGCCTTTAAGGCACTGTTTGTATCCGCCAAACAATTTCTTAACTGCTCTTTAGTTCAATTATTTTGAGGAAAAAAAACATGAAGTCTAAAATAAGCCAAAAATCTAAATTTTAGTTTTTATTTCAGTCAAACATGCCTTTAGAAATAGTGTTTTGAACCGGTACAGTTTTCTGGTCCTAAATTAAAAAAATACAAAATAAAATAAAATAAAATTGAGCCCACAAAAAATGAGCCACAATCGTCCTTTTTGGCGAAGCAAAATTCATGGCCCACTTTTTCCATAATCCGTTGGAGCAAGCAGTCTCCAAAACTTGGGCCAATTTCGCCAAATGCAGCACTGATGGAGCTGCTCTTAGCTAAATTGGAGAATTTTTAGCTCTCTCTCTTTCGCCCATCATTACTCTTTTTTTTTATAAATAAATTTTAAAAGTAATAGTAAATCAGTGGAATTCCCCAAACTGAGCCCTGACTGCTGACAGCGAAGGTTGCAATGCCGATCTGCTCATTCCTTCCCGAAGAGATGGTTGTTGATATACTGTCTCGACTCCTCGCGAAGTCTCTTTGCCGATTCAAGTGTGCATCGAAGTCATGGTTTGCTCTATCTCAAGCCCTAATTTTGCCAAAACACATCTCAATCGAAACGACATACCCGAGAGAGTTTTTCTAATTTCTGACTTTCTTTATTCCATCGACTGCACTGAAGCATCCAATAACGATGAAGTAATTGCAATGAAGCTTGATTTCCCTTGGATCAAAGACCCATACTTGTTCGACGATATCGTGGCTTCTTGCAATGGTTTGCTTATAGTTGTTCTGAATAAACTCCTGTATTTGTTGAATCCGTCAACTAGAGAGTCCAAGAAATTACCAGATTACCATTTTGGGGTCGATCAATCTTCCAGGTTCTGTATGTATGGACTTGGGTACGATTAGTCTATGGATGGTTACAAGGTTGTAGCAGTTTCCTACTATGCCCAAGTTTTTGAAGACAAGGAATCTGATTGTAAAGATACGTTTGTAGTTGTCCATTCACTCAAAACTAGTTCTTGGGGGAGGAAATGGATCCAAGATTTCCCTTATGATTATTCTTATCTCCTGCCTCGCTCAGGTGTTTTTGTAAATGGGTCTATACATTGGTTGACGTATAGGTCTTTGGATCATTCACCTGTGATTGTAGCTTTTGATGTAGCAGAAGAGAAATTCCGGGATGTTTTGCTGCCTACCTCACATGAACCAAGTGGTTTGGGGGTTCTTGGAGGGTGTCTCTTCTGTTGTAAGGAACGTGATTATTTATCTTTGGGTGATGAAAGAGTATGGGGATACTGAGTCATGGACTAAATTTACAATCTATATACGTAATAATACCTACGGTTTGGAATCCTTTTGTGTACTGCTGGATAACGAAGTTCTGTTGAAGTTGTATAAAGATGAGGAAATTGATGAAGATATATTTGTTATATACAATACTAAAGAAAAAAGATTGAGGTATATTATGGTGGATGGCATTCCATTGAAGAGCAATGCCTCATCCTATTACCACAGTCAGCGGTGACCTATGTAGAGAGCATTGTCTCACCCTATTTCCACCGTGGGATTGATAGAAAAGAGTCATCAACTATGACTGATCCTAGTTTGGCTCACAGCGGTTGTTAATGCCGCCACTGGACCAACTTATCCTGAATGATGAAGAGAAAAAAGTTCTGATATTGTAGGTAAGTATATTGTTCTATTCTATGATTTGCTGATTAACTCAAGTATATTCATATTCTATATCATCACCATCCTTGCCATATTCTATATGTCTATGTACAAAAACTCGTTTAACTTTGAAATGTGAACTACTTACCACACAACACTCAAAAACATAAATTGAGAAAGAGAAAGAACTATTGAATCAAAACTAAAATTGATTCAGTGAAAATTGTATATATCTTTATTCGAGATCTTGGCGTCTATTTATAAGCAATTTACAGGTAATTGAGTCCTTTTAGGATTCGCATTGCTTGTCCCTTAAGAATCTCAATCACATTATATTATCCTTATGATAAGGATTTACATGATTTGGTTTCCTTAGATTATAATCCTTCTTCTAATAAAATTGTTACTAAAAATGGGTTTAGTAGTGTATTCGTAATTGGGCTTGGAGTCCCATTATCTCGGGCCTTCTTAATGAGTCCATCCCATTGTGCTTGGTTAACCCGGCCCAAGCTTTTTGTAGAAGCCCAAATTGAAGGTTGAATAGTCTTAGTGTTTGTGGGGATCCCCTTACGTGCTGATGTGTCGATCTTTTATTGGTGGGGAAGTATTTTCCCTCCGGAATATGCCACCATTTTTGTAGAATTTTTGGTATCGGCATGACAATTTACTTGTTATTATTTCTTGAGTGGTATAGTTTCTAGTTGAACGAGATCGAACTAAATTGTAAGGTAAAATGTCATTGAAAGTGGATTTTTTCTATATAAGTGGTGTGGGTCCATTTAACATGGTAAGTGTTAACAACTTACTACTATGAAAGTTTAAGCTATTAGAGAGGGTGTAACTTAAATGTTTAAATCATTCAACATGCCCCCTCACATGTGGCAGAGATTTAGTTTTGGTCCAACACGTGTTTCAATTTTAAATCAGGGTGACTGTGAGGTTTGAACGCATGACCTACCCTATACCATGTTAAATAAAATAAAAGATTAAAGAGAAAATTAAGTTTTAACAACATAAGGACTATGGCCTACATTTACGACACACAAAGCTTAAAGGGCTACATCACTTTAATTATATTCTGTTTACAATGATTATAGATGAAAGATTACAAGTGATAAATATAGAAAATACATTGATTGGCCGTGCAAGGAAGGAAGTGCAGAGACAAGTCGCAAACGGAGAAGACATATGGCGGGGGTACCTCATCAAGTGGAAGGGTTTCAGACAAGTTGCAGAAGGAGCCGAGATTGTGACAAAGGTGCCGCATCATTTCATGGAATGTCCGAGGGCTTAATGATTCGAACAAAAGAAATGTGGTCAGATTGGCAGTGAGGAAGTGGGGTGTTCATGTGGTTTGTTTACAGGAGACGAGGATGGCGTCTATTTCGGATAGGGTGGTTAGGATTCTGTGGGGTGGGAGGTTTGTTGAATGGGAGGCGTTGGATCATATTAGGACATCTGGGGGTATTCTGGTGATGTGGGATAAGAGATGGGTGTCAAAGGCAGATGTGTACAGCTTTACTGTGGAAGAGGATGGGTTTCAGTGGATGTTCTCGGGTGTATATGGTCCAGTGGATGATGGGGAGATGTATCTTCTTTGGGAGGAATTGGGATCTGTTAAGGATCAGTGGAGTCTTCCATGGTGTGTGGGGGGAGACTTTAATGTGGTTAGATCCCCTTTGGAGAGATCAAAAGGAGGAAGGTGGACTCAGGCTATAGTACAGTTTTCAGAATTCATTGATGGCCAGCATCTTCATGATTTGCCTATGGAGGGTGCTTCTTTCACATGGGTTAATGGTAGAGAGTCCCCTACTCTCTCACGCCTAGATAGGTTTCTTATTTTAGGAGATTGAGAGGAGATTGTTCTAGATGCAACTCAGGCAGCCTTGGCTAGACTGACATCGGATCATATTCCTTTGGTGTTGGATTGTGGTGGGATAAGGTCTAGAATCACTCCTTTTCGTTTCGAAACTATGTGGCTTAGGGTGGATGATTTCCAGGGGTGTGTGAGGTCTTGGTGAGAAGGGAGTATGGTGTTTGGGAACCGAGTTTTATTCTTGCTAAAAAGCTTGGGGTGCTAAAAAAGGAGATAAAAAGGTGGAATAAGGAGGTATTCGGGAATCTTAAGTGAAGGAAGAGTAGGGTTTTGGCGGAGATTGCTGAGATTGATAGTCAGGAAGGCATGGGTGGTATTGATGATGAATAGAGAAGTAGGAGAGTGGTGTGCCAGGGTGAGATTGCTGTGTCGGAGGAGATTTTGTGGCAACAGAAATCTAGAGCATTTTGGCTTAAGGAGGGGGACAGGAATACTAAGTTTTTTCATAGGTTATCTAATGCTCATAGGAGGGGTAATCACATAGGGAGGCTTACTGTAGATGGGGTGGTTTTGAGTAGGGAGGACGATGTTTGCAGGGGGATTGCTCGATTCTATCAGAGGTTATTTACGGAGCTTGTGTCTGCAAGACCCAGGCTGGATGGACTGAATTTTGATAGGATTTCTGAGGTGAACAAGGAGGGTTTGGAGATTCCGTTTTCTAAGGAGGAAGTGCTAAAGGCGTTGAGAAATTGTAATGGGGATAAAGCTCTGGGTTTGGATGGTTTCACTGTGAGGTTTCTGTTGAAGAGTTGGGATGTGGTCAGGGGTGAGGTGATGGGCACTTTTCATACTCAGGGGAGATTTGAGAAATCTTTGAATGCATCTTTTATAGCTCTTATTCCAAAGAAGGGCGGACATGTAGATGTGAAGGACTTTAACCCTATTAGTTTGTTAGGATGCATTTATAAACTAATAACCAAAGTTCTTTTGTTGAGGGCAAAAAAAGCCGGTTCTCCCCATGGTAAAGCACTAGGACGAATAAAGCCCTTAGCTTTTAAATCATCCAACTCTACCCGTGCCATACGGTACGGTGCCATAGAGATGGGTGCTGTATCAGGAATGACATCAATGGCAAAAACAACTTCCCGTAAAGGAGGTAACTTTGTCAGCTTCTCTGGAAAAATATCAACAAATTCCTCAACAACTGCCAGAAGAATATGGCTAAAACCCCTGTCCTCGTCGACTAGCAAACTAGCCAAGTAGGACCTGTGGCGACTCCAATCACCAATGCTGAAAATAATTGCCTAGTGGGAATCACTCCGATCTCCCACAAAATGAAAACAGTCTCCATTGGGAGTACAAACATATACCCTCCCGCAGAAGCAATCGATCGTAGCCTGAAAGAATGACAACTAGTCCATCCCGAGAATGACATTAAAGCCTGTCATATCGAGAAGGACAAAATTGAACACCAAGGTCCACCCAGCTATCTCAATAGCACAACCCCGAAAAACCTAGTCCAAAGACACTGGACCCCACTAGCGTGTCAACACAAAGGAAACTATCCCAAAATGTGACCTCCAGACCTAATAAATGTGCAAATGATGATGAAATGAAAGAATGTGATGCACCAGTGTTAAGAAGAACTCTAGCCCACGAACTGAAAACTGGAAAGATATCTCAAACTGTTGAAGTCCCTGCAGAAGCATCTGCTTGCGGAAGAGTATAGACTCGTCCCTGAGCCCCTGAGCTCTGCTATGAACTGTCCTGATAGCCTGACTGATGTGTGAAAATACCAAGTGTAGAGCCTTTGGCTGGATACGTGCCAACCGGAGTAGCTGGTTATGGTGCCTAAGGAACTCTAAAACCAGACTATACCACTACAGATTGTGCCAGTGCTACCCGAGAACCCGTGCCACTACGTAAATTGTTCAACAACTTTGGGCAATCCCTTTTGAGATGACCTGGTTGCCTACAATAGAAACAAGCTCCATGTCCTGCCCTTGTAGAAACCGATGGCTTATTGGCCTGTGGCTGAAGCTGCGGGTAACGAGGCTTGACATGGCCTAGCTGCTAGAAATGGTGACAAATCACGCACCGGGATGATCTCGAAGATACAGGAACCGTGGGTGCAGAAAGAGTCTGCTAAGGTGGCCCCTGTGTGTGAGTACTGTCTCCGGCCTTAGCCTTCTTCCATTGACTCCTAGAAGATGATGAAGCCTCTCCACGAGACTGCTTATGTGAACCCCTAAGTGGTTTTGGATGAGGTTATTTCGGAATCTCAGAATGCTTTTATAGGGGGGCGTCAAATTTTAGATTCTATCCTTATTGCAAAGGAGTGTGTGGATGATAGATTCAGGAGTAGGTTCCAGTGGTTTTGTGTAAGTTGGATATAGAGAAAACTTATGATCATGTTAGTTTAAGTTTTTTTTGTTATACTTGATAGAAAGGATGGGTTTTGGGGAGAAATGGAGGAATTGGATTGAGTTCTGCATTTCTTTAGCGAGATTCTCGGTGTTGGTGAATAGGGTCCCAACTGGTTTTTTTGGTAGTTCGCGGGGTTTGCATCAGGGAGATCCATTATCCCCACTGTTGTTCATCATTGTGATGGAGGGGCTTAGTAGATTGATGGGAAAGGCTGTGGAAGTAGGCTTCATCAGGGGTTTTAGGGTGGGAATGGATGTGATGCATTAGCTGGAGATTTCTCATTTATTGTTTGCTGATGATACCCTTGTTTTTTGCGAGGCTGAGGTGTCTCAGATGAGATATTTGAGGTTGGTGTTGATTTGTTTTCAGGCAGTCTCGGGATTGAATATAAATGTGGGGAAGAACGCTTTGATTCCATTGGGTGAGGTTCCGAAGATTGAGGAATTAGCTTATGTTCTTGGGTGTGGAGTTAGTTCTTTTCCGATCTCTTACCTGGGTTTGCCTTTGGGGGTTTCTTCGAGGATTGTAGGTGCTTGGGATCCGATGGTGGAGAGGGTAGATATGAGGCTTGTGGGGTGGAAGAAGCAATATTTATCAAAAGGGGGGAGGGTTACCTTGTTGAAAAGCATTTGTTGAGCATTCCCACATATTACTTATCCCTTTTCCAGATTCTGTCCTCGGTTACTGCTTGTATTGAAAGACTTTAGAGGAACTTTTTATGGAGAGGTTTGGGGGATGTGTTTAAGTATGATCTGGTTCGTTAGGAGCAGGTGTGTAAGCCTGTTAAGTGTGGAGGAGTTGGGATTAAGTAATTGTTTTCTTTTAACAAGGCCTTGTTAGGTAAGTGGTTGTGGAGGTTTGGTATGGAGCGGGATAGATTGTGGAGGAGGGTGATATTATGTCATTTTGGGGAGGATGGGGGGGGGGGGGTGTTCGACTATGGTGTCTGTACCTGGAGGTGTCAGTGTTTGGAAAGATATTCGGAAGGGTTGGAATGAGTTTTCTAAGCATATCAGATTCAAAGTTCATAATGGTAGGGAGATTCGGTTTTGGGAGGATATGTGGTATGGAGACCGGATGCTAGAATGCTCTTTTCCTAGACTGTTTAGGATTGCGGTGGCTAGGCATGCCTTGGTGGCTGACTGCTATCGTCTTGATAGCAGGAGACCGGTTTAGGATGTGTTGTTTCAGCGATTTTTTCAGGATTGGGAGATGGATGATGTGTTTGGCTTTTTAGAGTTGTTGTATAGCCAGGTGATTTGGGGAGGAGGTAGGGATGCTCTAGTTTAGATTCCTTCTACTCGAAGAATGTTTAGTGTGAAATCTTTTTTCGGATGCCTGGTGGACTCAGATTGGGTGGTATTCTTGTAGAAGGCTGTGCGGCGCACTAAGGCGCCATTGAAAATAGCCTTTTTTGCTTGGATGGTTGTGTGGGGTAAAATTTTGATGTTGGATAATTTGAGAGGGAGAAAGCTTATCACGGTAGCTTGGTGTTGTATGTGTAAGTGCAATGGCGAGTCAGTGGATCATCTTCTCTTGCATTGTCCAGTGGCGGTTGGTTGTTGGAACCTTTTGCTAGGTTTATTTGGAGTTTGTTGGGTCATGCCTAGATTTACGAGAGGTCTGATGGACACCTGGAGAGGGGGTTGGGTGGGAGCGTAGGCTCGAGGGTTCTGGAGGATGGCGCCTTTTGTGTCTTTGGTGTTGTTTAGGGAGGGAGCAAAATAGAAGATCTTTTGAAGGAGAGGAATCTTCCATTATTGTTCTGAAATCTTCTTTTATTATCTCTCTTTGTTTTGGGGGTTTGTGTAGACTCTGCTCTTCTGTTGAGGAGACTATTAAATTTTTGGCTTCCTTGGGGCCTTAGGGTACCCAGGTTTTTGTGGTTTGTTAGGGATGCGTTCCCCGTTTGAACCTTTTTTTAACGAATTATTTATTTATCATAAAAAAAAAAAGGAATTGGGTGGGGGAGAATGTCATGCCCCACCTAATTGCAGGGAGATTACGACACGTAAGCAACTCATATGCACTAAGGAGGTGTCTGTATGGCAAGAGAAGAGTAGAGTATAGTAAAAGTTCTAGAATCTTCTGGAATTGTGTAGAGTTGTGAAGTATTGTGGAGAGGGTTGGAAAATTCTAAAATGTTGGAGAACTTGTAAATAGTTGTAGAGAAGTAAAGAAGATTCTACAATAGTAGAGAGTTTTGTAGAGTGTAAATATGTAGGGTATGAATGTAGAAGTTCTAGAGAGTAGGAAGGAGGCCTATAAATAGGTGATATGGTCATTTATAATCAGCAAGCTCAGGAGTTAGAGAGCCTTGTACAACACTTGAGTAATAATAGAAGTATTATTCCTCTTGCCAACAACTGCCTAAGGGTATGTGAATGCCCAAGTGTGTGTGAGTGTGCAAGCCGAGTGGAGGGCGTGATGCACTACAACACGAGTGTAGTGTGTTGGCACGAGCAACTGTAAGAGTTAGGCTGACCATGGCATCATGCATGGGATGTTACTAAAAAGCTCAGAACAATGCTATTTAATCCTTGTTTCTTCCTTGTTTGAATTAGGTGAACTAGCCAAAGAATGCAAAAACTATATAATCTATGTACAAAGGTTCGGATTTTGTGCCCGGATTATCTAGATATCGTTTCTATGTTTGTTAGCCATTTGATATTCCTTGTTTTCTTTCATTTCTCGATTTATACACGACTAAACTATGATATCCAAACGATGATATTTTAGGAGCATGCATGTGTGGATCTACATGGGTCTCTTCTGTACTCTGTTTAATTTGCAAAATGTTTCTTTGGTTGTCTTTGACCAAACAAACAATCTTTTGCTTATGGAATTCTAGTCAATGGTTGAAGCCTTTAGAGCCAGGATAGATTGGATTCAAGTTCAAAGAGCATTGAGGAGGTTTCCAGCTATATCCCTATCAGATTGCTTGGATTGCCTCAAGTCCATTGGGCTTCTAGAAATGCCCATTTACAAAAAGGCATGTTCGAGGGTCAAACAGCAAGGAAAACATTCACGCAGGGTTACAAAAGGAAAAGGTGTTAGTTTTTCTTATTCTTATGTTTTACTCCGTATTTTTATTTTTATCAGGTACTCACACACACTTTTGCCCATGCTGGGCTTGAATCCCTGCCCTCGTCTTCTAGAAAAATGTATTGGTTGTGGAAGCCTCAAGTGTAGCTTTGGTTCTACCATATTTAAGTCGCAGATCTCTTAGATATTCCTTGGATTGAAGTTCTATTGCTTTTCATTTTGAAGTTGTGTCATGGTTTTTTTTTTTTTTTTTTTTGAAGTTTTAACATGTTCATGTAGTGATTATAACAGTTTTGTTTGATGTTGGCACATATTTGTATTGTTTTTCGTGTTATAGCATAGTAACACCTGATTTAAGTTGGTTTCTTTTTCGGAAGAGAGAATTTTCTAATCGGTGTTTATACAACAAGTGCTCATTTTCTTCATCTCTCTTTATTTATTTATTTTTTTCTCTCTTTATTTTCTTTGTCTGAATAGTAACACGTGCTCATTTTCTGCCTTGTTCATCCTCAAATTTACAATACGGTTGAATGAAACTTCCTTCCTCATTTACCGTTTGCAGCACGTGCATTAATACATGTTAATGTGGCCTTATTATTATTATTATTATTGTTATTGTTATTATTATTTTTATTTTTTGAAAAAATTATTATTTTTGGGTTCAATAGACAACAAAAAAGTGCAACGATGGAGGTAATAGATGTTAATGTAAGCTCAAGGGGATAGTAGAATGGGCAACCAGATTATTTTTTTGAGGTTTTATGCAAGTCCAGATGATGCCACCTCAGCATCTCAATGGAGCATAATGGGAGATTTTAGTTGCTATATCCTTTACTGTACTGAAATTTTGGGTGGTAGAATAAGGACTGCTTGGACTAATTTTTTATTTTTATTATAGGAATATTGCACTACACGTGTTCGGTTTTCAAAAGGCGTCTGCCCCGATGGAAGTAAGAGTTATCACTAACGTTTGATGAGTTATGCCATTCTATCCAAATTTGCTTGACCGAATTATATTCCACCTTTAGATGCATCATGTTGGATTCTATTAGAAACCCGCATTTGAAGGTTATAAATGATTCAGATTCTGAAAATCATTTCCCCGATGTTACATCTTTTAACACAAATCTATGTACAAATACAATTAAAAATACGATACTTTCTCTTTTCCCTCACAAAATTGGAAATTATTTATTCCCGTATTTCATAAATTTAAATTTACAAAGTAAAAATTTATAATATTATCTATATTATGTATAAACTAAATATTTATTATTTTAAAATTTATTTTAATGAAATTTTAATTTATAATTTAATCATCCTATTAAAGTTCTACAAAATGTATTTGTCTTTTAGAAAAAAAGTAAAGGTAACACTTGAGGAGAAATATTGTATATATTCAATTTTGAAGAGTTTTTAATTTCCTATTTTGTCTAATTAGGTTTTCTTTTACTAAAAAACTCATAATAAAAATTTCTTTAATTTTGAAAATTGAAATTTCTTTAACTTTGTGCCTCACTGTATATAAATGTTTGGGCTAAATGATTTCACATCCCCTGAGGTTTCAGTTTATTACTCTCATATTAAAACTCATAATAAATAGATAAATAGGTAATTTGTGTTAGAATTTTAAATTATTTTAAAAAACAATAAATAGTTAAATAACAATATAAGTTAATACGTTATATGTGATAGAGTTTTATAGAAGATAAAATAAATAATTTGTGGTAGAGTTTTATAGAAATAAGTAATTTTTAGTAAAGTTTTATAGAAATTATTTTACTTTCTTTAAATATATCATTGTCTAATTAAATTTTCTTTTATTAAAAAACTCATAATAAATATATAAATAGGTAATTTGCGTTAGAGTTTCATCGACTCTTTTAAAAATAATAAATAGATAAATACAAGTTATATGTGATAGAATTTATTAAAAATAAAATAGATAATTGTGGCAGAGTTTTATATAAAATATTTTAATTTTTTTAAAATATACCTTTGTCTAATTAGATTTGCTTTTATTAAACAACTCCTCATAATAAATTGATATATAGGTAATTTGTGTTAGAGTTTTATAGAAACTATTCTAAAAATTATTTTTATATCAATTGATAAATATTTTTATATAATAATAAATAAATACTGCAATATTTATTTTATTTAATAAATAGATAAATAGAGGTTAGGTGTGATAGAGTTTTAAAGAAAATAAAATAGATAATTTGTGATAGAATTTTATAAAACTAATAATAAATAGATAAATATGTAATTAATTTGTGTTAGAGTTTTAAAAATAATAAATAGTTTTAAAAATAAGAAATAGTTAAATAACAATATAAGTTAATAGGTTATATGTGATAGAGTTCTATAAAAATTTATAAAAAATAAAATAGGTAATTTATAATAGAATTTTATAGAGATAATTTGCAATAAAGTTTTATGAAAATTATTTAGCAGTAATAGTATATTTATATATATGGATTTAAATATATGTTTTTTATTTATTTATACTATTTCCTTTTAATTCTACGGTGGCTTTTAGCGTTTTCTCTTTCGCCTATCAGTACTCCACTGAGCCCTGACCGCCGACAGCGAAGGTGGCGATGTCGATCTGCGCATTCCTTCCCGAAGAGATGGTTGTTGATATACTGTCTCGACTCCCCGCGAAGTGTCTTTGCCCATCGACCGCACTGAAGCATCCAATAACGATGACGTAATTGCAATGAAGCTTGATTTCCCTTGGATCAAAGACCCATACTTATTCGACGATTTCGTGGCTTCTTGCAACGGTTTGCTTCTAGTTAGAGTGGATAAACGCCACGACTACCCCATGCATTCGTTGAATCCGTCAACTAGAGAGTCCAAGAAATTACCAGATTACGATTTTGGGGTCGATCCATATTTCAGGCTCTGCATGCATGGACTTGGATACGATTCGTCTATGGATGATTACAAGGTTGTAGCAGTTTCCTACTATGCCCAACATCTTCTTCGTGAAGATCGGGAATCTGATTGTAAAGATACATTTGTAGTCGTCTATTCACTCAAAAATAGTTCTTGGGGGAGGAAATGGATCCAAGACTTCCCTTATGATAATTCTTTTATCGTGCCTGGCTCAGGTGTTTTTGTAAATGGGTCTGTACATTGGTTGACGTATAGGTCTTTGGTTCATTTACCTGTGATTGTTGCTTTTGATGTGGCAGACGAGAAATTCCGGGATGTTTTGCTGCCTACCTCACATGAACCAGGGAGTTTGGGGCTTCTTGGAGGGTGTCTCTTCTGCTGTAATGAAAATGATGATCTTTGGGTGATGAAAGAGTGTGGGGATAGTGAGTCATGGACCAAATTTACAATCGATATACCTAAAAATATGTACAGTTTGGAATCCTTATGTGTACTGCTGGATAACGAACTTCTGTTGAAGTGGTATAAAGATGAGAAAATGGATGAAGATATATTTGTTATATACAATGATAAAGAACAAAGATTGAGGTATATAATGGTGGATGGCATTCCATTGAAGAGCACTGACTCATTCCGTTACCAACAGTCAGCGGTGACCTATGTGGAGAGCATTGTCTCACCCTATTTCCACTGTGGGATAGATAGAAAAAAGTAGTGATATTATAGGTAAATACATGGTTCTATTCTATTAATTTCGTTGTATTCATATTATGTGTCATCATTATCCTTGCCATATTGCATATGCCACCATTTTTATACAATTTTTGGCATCTGCTTGACAATGTACTTGTTTGCCAATTAGCCGAAGAAAACAGCAGCTAGACTGGCTCAGAATGAAAAAAGCGCAATGGTCTCCCAGTAGAAATCCATCCATCAAAAGAACATATGGATGGTAGAGCAAAATGAGGAACTTTAGTGGGGAGGGGTGGCAATTCGTGTTGGCGAGTTATGCTTGTGTTGACACGATTACGACACGAACAACATTTGAATCGACACGAACACAATACGAACAAGATTAGGATCGACCCGAACACGACACAATTATTAATCGTGTCAAAACCCCCGACTCGAACACAACACTATTATAAACCGTGTTAACATGACACGACACATTTAACACGTTTAATAAATAGGTCACGACACATTTAACACATTTAATAAATAGGTCACGACACATTTAACATGTTTAATAAATGGGTTAAAATTCAACACGGCACGGCACGACATGAAATTCCTTATTTGGGTCGCACAATCAACATAACTCATTTTTTTTTTTTTTTTTATCTGTCACCAATTTATAACCTACTTTTATTTTCCTTATTTGGGTAGCACAACCCACATAACTCAGTTTTGATCAATCACCCATTTATGACTTGCTTTAATTTTTAATTTTGTAAGATAAATATGATTTAAAATATAAATTCCAGAAAAAGGAGCATCCTCTAATACGATGAAACCATAGTAAAACACAACAAATAATAAGATAATAATAGATACGGCATGAGCTTCACTAAGAAATTCAGAAATACAATCCCATAACAAAATAAACCAAAATAACTTAAAGTCACAAAAGAAACTTAAGAACATCTGGGGATAGTTGTGAACATCGTAGCATCATCAGTATCATTGTATCGCCATCTACTATTGTCAAGTGTCAACCTTTCACCATTGGAGAAACTGGAAAAGAAAAACCACAAACCATTGGAGAAACTAGAAAAGAAAAACCACAAAAGATATGCCAGATCGTGTTGCTAAAAAAAAAAAAAAAAAACGCTGTGGAGAGAGAAAGGAAGATAGAGGAGAGTCCCGAGTGTAGCTGCGTCGCTAATAAAAAACAAAAAAAAATGGGAATTTTTTAATTTTTTAAACACATGTTCCAATGACATTTCACCGCCATCATATTGATAGAGGATGATCTTCATCCTCCTAGATCATCCTCCTAGATGGAGGACCCAAGCATGGTCTGTATAAATGAAAAGGAAAAAAAAAAAAAATAAAAAAAAAAGAAAAATGTGGTGCTTTCTCTTTCCCCTCATAAATTGGAACAAATAGAAAATTACTTATTCTTGTGTTTCATAAATATAAATGCTGTTCCATAAATTTAAATTTACAAAGTAAAAATTTATAGAACTATGCAAATACAATATTTTCTATATTATATATAAGCTAAATATTTATTGTTTAAAAATTTATATTAAGAAATTTTTAGTCTATAATTTAATCATTCTATTAAAGTTCTACGTAATGAATTTGCCTTTAGAGAAAAAGTAATAGTCCAGATAACACACTTGAGGAGAAGTGTCATATCCTATTTTGGAGAGCTTTAGTTTCCTATTTATGATGGGAATGAACATCTATTTAATTTTGTAGAGTTTTTAGTTTCTTGTTTGTGATGGAAACAAAAAAAATTTTCTTTATTATTTATACTATATAGGAAAGGACTCTTTCTACTTTGTCTATCAGACTCTTTTTGTACGAGAAGTCTTTTTGTACATATTCAATTTTGGATAGTTTGTTTGTGAGGAGAAACAAAAAATACCATAAATTTTATTTATTTATTCATTATTTATACTGTATAAGACGGGGACTCTTTTTTTTGACTTAGGAGTTTTCCGTTTTTCCCTTTCCGCCAGCGAAGGTGGCGATGCCGATCTGCGCATTCCTTCCCGAAGAGATGGTTGTTGATATACTGTCTCGACTCCCCGCGAAGTGTCTTTGCCGATTCAAGTGTGTATCGAAGTCATGGTTTGCTCTCATCTCAAGCCCTAATTTTGCCAAAACACATCTCAATCGAAACGACAAACCCAAGAGAGTTTTTCTAGTTTCTGACTATTTTTATTCCATCGACTGCACTGAAGCATCCAATAACGATGACGTAATTGCAATGAAGCTTGATTATCCTCTGATCAAAGACAAAGACCCAAACTTGGTCACCGATATCGTGGCTTCTTGCAACGGTTTGCTTCTAGTTGTTCTGAATAATCTGAATAAACGCGACGACTACCCCATGTATTTGTGTAATCCGTCAACTAGAGAGTTCAAGAAATTACCAGATTACAATTTTCGGTTCTGCATGTATGGACTTGGGTACGATTCGTCTATGGATAATTACAAGGATACATTTGTTGTTGTCCATTCACTCAAAACTAGTTCTTGGCGGAGGAGATGGATCCAAGACTTCCCTTATGATAATTCTTTTCTCCTGCCTTGCTCTGGTGTTTTTGTAAATGGGTCTATACATTGGTTGACGAATAGGGCTTTGGATCATTCACCTGTGATTGTTGCTTTTGATGTAGCAGACGAGAAATTCCGAGATGTTTTGCTGCCTAACTCACATGGAATTTTGCTGCCTGCTAAAGCACATGCACCAAGTGGTTTGGGGGTTCTTGGAGGGTGTCTCTTCTGTTATAAGGAACATGATTATGCTGTCCAATTTGATATTTGGGTGATGGAAGAGTATGGGGTTACCGAGTCATGGACCAAATTTACAATCTATATACCTGATAATATGTACAATTTGGAACCCTTATGTGTGCCGCTGGATAACGAACTTTTGTTGAAATTGTATGATGAGGAAATGGATGAAGATGAGAAAATAGAGGAAGATATATTAGTTATGTACAATGTTAAAGAAAAAAGATTGAGGTATATAATGGTGGATGGCATTCCATTGAACGGGTACCAGAAGTTAGCCGTGACCTATGTGGAGAGCATTGTCTCACCCTATTTCTATTGTGGGATTGATAGAAAAGAGTTATCAACTATGACTGATACTATTTCCACTTTGGGGGCCCTCTGTTCTCTGATACTAGATTGGCCCTCTGTTTTTTTGTTTTTTTCGTTTTTTTTTTTCATATCGTTGGACATTGGATACAGATTCATAGATATCATTGTTAAGTAAAGATATTGTCCCGCAGACCTATTCTCTCTACAAGCACAAACCCTCTTGGTATTTGCTTAAATTCTAGAGAAGAGATGAAATATAACCAAGATATATCCTTTTGATCAGAGGTTGAATCGATCTCTACAAGCACAAACCCTCTTGGTATTTGCTTAAATTCTAGAGACCATATTTTATGCTTGACCATGTCCACTATGCTCCTTTGCAAGAATAGAATATTATAAAATTGCCAACACTGGGACAATTTTGATTATTGACTTTCATAGTGTCTAGTATGAAATATTTTGTGTGGTGGATTTCCTTACTTTAGTTGCGTTTGCAGATGAAGTTTTATGTACTTTTCCTCAATGCTAGTCCACACAAACTAAGGTTGTTATCCATAAATATTTCAAACTACTTTGTTGACCGAGTCTCCAGACCGACTAAATTATAATCCTATTGAATGAGCAGATCCCACTAATCTAATAGTTGTGGTTAAGTCGGTTTAAAAAATTGAGATACAAAGTCGACCTACTTACCATTGTTGTTCTTGATATGCTCCCCAAGTTGAGTGGTATAAAATCACACTTTACAATGCAAAATTGTTTGAAGGGATTTTCATATCACTACCAGTGTAATGATAATAATTGTTTGAAGATCATATGCTTCTTTGATTGGTACATACAGAGTCGGCCTACTTACCATTGTTGTGAAGGCATGCCTATTTAGAAAAGTCTTCTTCCACCCTTTTTTGAACTTGGACAACACTCCAGAATCAAATTGTATGATCTTTTCAAATGTTTAGGTACAAAGATCATTATATGCTATCTGTTAAAAACAAAAGTCATGGTCTAATACGCATGAGCTATCTACCATTAGAGTGCCTGTTAATTCTACAATCCACCCATTAAGTTGAAGAATATTTTTGAGACCAATATAAAAATTCAACCGACTTTGAAAAAAAAAAAAAAAAAACAACAACAACAACACCGATTTACACCATATATTCAAATTCATGTTTTCTGTTGGCAATTCATAAAACCTCGTCATTTATCACTAGCTTGTGAACCTAAAGTGGCCTCACTTTATACAGGTTTGGTACCAAATCATGATTGATGAATAAATATTAGCAAAGTGGTATAGTGCTTGAACAGAATCATTTCAAATCTACAAAAATAAAATAAAAATTAGGACTAATATAAACTATCATATAAATAGAGTGAGACACATAATCAATTCACTGTATTCATGCAACTTTGCTATTAAATTGGAAAACTGAATATAAAGCACTATGAATACAGAATGCAAAAATGTTTGGTCCAGAAATCATTGGTACTTTACCTTGTTTCCATCTCTGAAATTGTGACATTATTAAAAGAACAAATTTCTGCATCTAGCACATTCCTACCAATGGAGAAGGCTTGTTGTTTAGGTGTAGAAAGTGGTCTAGTTTTTCCTCAGTGAGCATAAAAATTACATCTGACATGGTCTATCTATAGGATTAGCGTGTACACATAAGAGACCCATATGAATGCATCTCAACAATTCGTTACTTTGAATAAATTGTACAATATTTGGTCTATAAACTCTAATCCTCCATTTTCTCTTCAGAATTCCCATGCCTCAAATATTATCCAAGTTATAGAAAAAGTCATGGTATGTGAAACTTTGAGTAGAAATCAAATAGTTTTAACCAGAAAATTAGATAGAAAATTAAGATTTTATTAAGAAACTTACGTATCCTATAAGGTTGAGTGGGCATTCAAAATGATAGCAACTATAATTCTTCTTCCCACTAACAAATCTCAAGCAACAAGACTCCAAAGCTAAACATATAACCATTGAATACTCCGGAGGCATGTAACCACTGCAGCAATAGTTGAGGAAATTGTCAGTCTTAGGGTACATACAAATAAAATATGTTACCATGACATTGTAGATGTAATATTTGCTCACTATGTTCCAACAACCCTCTTTGTGCTTGCTTCAAATTCATTTTCCCCAAATATTATGGCCATGCCAAAATTTGATATTTTTGGGTTTATTTTTCATCAAGTAATACATTATTGTCTTTTAAATCTCTATGGATTATTCTCAATATATCTTGAATACTTGTGAAGGTAAAGAAATCCTTCAGCAATGATGGTGGCGACACATTTTTTCCAACATAAGTATAACTTTTTACTAGGATATGTACATGGAATTAATTTGTAGAATGTATATATGTATGAGCTTATGATTGATAATCTACAATATGGAAAAACTTATATTATTGCAACTTGCTAACCGAATAAGAAGGAATCCAGGCTTAGGTTGGGCATGTACTCATGGATAATCTGTGAAGGAGAAGACGAGTTACTGTTAATTGGTGTTGTATGTGTAAGAGGGATGGGGAGTCGGTGGATCATCTTTTCTTGCATTGCCTTATGGCATACGACAGTTGGAGCCTTATTTTTGGTTTGTTCAGTGTCCATTGGGTCATGCCTCGGTCTTCGAGGGGTTTGATTGATGCTTGTAGAGGCTGTTTTGTGGGAGCCCATGCTCGTGATTTTTGGTGGGCGGTTCCGTTTTGTGTTTGGTGGTGTGTTTGGAAGGAGTGGAATAGAAGATTTTTTGACGGGGAGAAATCTTCAATCGGGACTTTGAATTTTCATTGTACTAGTTCTCTTTTTAGTTGGGTTATGAGGAGAAATTGTAAATTTATAGAGGAGATTGTTGAGTTTTTGGATTCCTTGAGTCCGTAGGACTCTTTATTTGGCTTCGGCCTTGTATAGTGCCCGGGATGCGTTTCCCTTTTGAACGCTTTCCTCTGTTACATGGACTCGTCAAAAGTAGTGAAGTACCCATGTCCACACATATCCCACGGACATGGGTATGGGATATGTGTCCGACACTTTTGGTTAGACATGTACTTAAAAAATATATCCAATCATTCAATTACATTACATTATTATTTTAAAAAGAGTTAAATGTCTATATTGAACATTATATTAGATAAAAACATTACTTTACTATAGAAAATAAAATAAAATAATTAATAACATAAATATTTACCTGTGTTCGTGTGTCCTTCTATTTGGAGATTTGACACGTCCGACACATGGATACATACCCATGTCCGATACTCGTACTCAAGTTCATGTAACATAGATGCTTTATAATATACTCCTATTTATAAAAAAAAAATAAAAAAATAAAAGATTGGCTGTTTTTCTTCTCCTTCAATGCAACATTCCAGAAGCCCAATTGTGTTGGAGCACGACAACGAGTAAAATCTCATTCTTGATCTCCACCACTCCTTGTCCTGAACTCCAACCCTTTTTATTTCTATAACTTGTCCATCAGGAATTTTGCCCTGAGATATTTAAAAAAATTATAAATATCCAAATCATTTTGATAAGAAGGTCTCCAGAATTTACCTTATAAACAGGTCCAAAACCACCTCTCCAATTTTATTTGTATTTGAGAAATTGTTTGTAGCAACCACTATGCCTTGGAAGATGGATACTTGCAACTCATGGCCCTTTTTCTTGTCCTTATATTTTGTAGGAACTCCAAGCTCAAATAATTTTATTTTATTTTATTTATTATTTTTTTTACTACATTTCTCAATCCTAAATAGTTCAAGTAGCAAAATAAAATTATAACTAGAGCTCCTCCTACCGAAATGGCAAGCCATTTCCGCCACTTAATGTTCCGAACTCCTTTAATAGTATTCACCATTCGCAAACAATTAACGTTATTCAGTACTTAAACTTGTGTTTTACACGTTCTTTGAAAATGAAGTATACAATAGTATGTAAATGAGAAGTCCATAGCTAAGTTGCCATCAACATAAATAAGTGTAACACGCACTCCTCTCTCTTAAACAATTGAGCTAAAAAGAAAGATATGTAGGGTGAGCGTTTTCCAGTGTTCTCTTTATCCCATAATGGCTGGTGAGCTTTGAAACTACGGAAATCTGATGGTTAACTCTATTGCTATATTTGTCTTGAGAGGGTCCTGGCCTTTATGAATTGCTAAGTTGCCATCAACAAAATGCATGTCTTGTCGGTTATTTCATTAACAAAAGGCTCCCCTTTCCGATGGTTAACTCTATTACTATCAGACTATGGAAATCTGATGGCTTGCAAGAGGTATTGTATGTGTAATGAAAAAGGATATTTCTTCTTCAAATTCTCAAATGAAGAAGACATGAATAGGTCTTGAGAGGAACCCCTACCACTTTCTAGATAGACACATTATCTTGACGAAGTGGCATGTTACTCTTACAGTATAGAGGTAGAAGATAGATTCATAAATCATCATTGTTAAGTAAAGATATTGTCAAGAATCAAATTGTATGATCTTTTCAAATGCTTAGGTACAGAGATCATTATATGTATATCTGTTAAAAACCAAAGTCATGGTTTAATATGCATGAGCATCAATCTACAATTAGAGTGCCTGTTAATTCAACAATCCACCCATTAAGTTTGAAGAATATTCTGGAGACCAATAAATAAATTCAACCGACTTACTTAAAAAAAAACTTACTGACTTACACCATGTATTCAAATTCATGTTTTCAGTTGTCAATTCATAATGCTTTGTCATTATTTATCACTAGCTTGTGAACCTAATGTGACCTTACCTTATACAGGTTTGGTACCAATCATGATTGAAGAATAAATATTAGCAAAGAGGTATAGTGCTTGAACAGAAGCATTTCAAATCTACAAAAATAAAATAAAAATGAGGACTTGTATAAACTATAATATAAACAGAGTGAGACACATAATCAATTCACTGTATTCATGCAACTTTGCTGTTAAATTGGAAAACTGAATATAAAGTACTATGAATACAGAATGCAAAAATGATCAGTCTAGAAATCATTGGTACTTTACCTTGCTTCCATCTCTAAAATTGTGACATTATTAAAAGAACAAATTTCTGCATCTAGCACATTCCTACCAATGAAGAAGGCTTGTTGTTTAGGTGTAGAAAGTGGTCTAGTTTCCTCAGTGAGCATACAAATTACATCTGACATGGTATATCTATAGGAGTATCTTGTACACGTAAGCGACCCACATGAATGCATCTTAACACTTCATTGTTTAGATTTTACCTATTATACAGTTGTAGGATTGAATTATTTTTCTCCTTGATTTAAGGCTAATTGGTAGGTAATTAGTTTCCCGATTATTGTATATTTAGTTACCTATTGTAGCTAGATATTACTCTTTAAATTGAATGTAACACCATCGTGAATAGGGATCGAATAGAGTTTTAATTCTCATATTTGTTCTCTGAATTTCAAGATGTTATCGGAGCCATCATTGAATCGTATTCTTTGAATCTCTTTTAATTTATCTTTGAAATTTATAGACCCATACACATACATTCCAACACCAGACCCATACACATACACATAAATTCACATCCACAGACCCATACACAGACCCATACATTCACCATATCCAGACACAGATCCATACCCACTGCCATCGCCGGACCTCCACCGCTGTTCAGCCGCCGCCGCCGACGCTACGGCCATCTTAAAACCGCCGAATCGCCATAGCCGTCGCTGTCTCCAACCGACGACGCCGACGTTGCTCTCCAACCGACGCCGACGCTGCCGAACCGAACCGCTGCCTACAATGGAACTGCTACCTGCCGCTGCCGCCGGATCTGAACTGCCGTGAACCGCTGCTTACCAGTCACTCTTCAAATGGCAACGAACCGCTGTACCTCAACTGCCAAGTCAGCCGTCGCCGGATCTGTAGCTCTTGCCGGCAACGAACCACTGCACCTCATCCGGCGTCGTCGCCGGATCTGCAGCCTGTGCCGAATCAGTCAGCGAGGAATCAGTTGCCGGATCTGCAGCCTACGCCGAAACGCCACCGATGCCGCCACTTTGATCCCTGCCATCCACCGTCGCGAGCTATCCATCCCCAAGCTCGCCACTACCATTACTCCGCAGCGTCGATCTCTTGACGACCCGCCACCGCCGCATCGCCGGTTGTCTTCCTCGACCGGAGCACACAGCCAAGCTCTACCACCGGTATATATAGTAAAAAAAATAACCTCTGTTTGGTTACAAGTGTAATCTTATTCTAGTTCTGGATTAGTTCAAAACTAAACCAGTTTTGTAAACTGGTTCTGTGACAAACTAGTTCCGAAAAAAAAAAAAAAAAAAAAATGAATAAAAAAAAATATTGAATCATCTGGAGCAGACAAGTCTACCTATAAATGCACTCATTGCAATCAGACTGGTCATACCAAAAGTCGCTGTTTCAAACTTGTGGGATATCCGGAATGGTGGGATCATCGCCGTTGGACGAAGAATTCAACAAAGACCTCCACTGCAGCAGTTGTTAAGACAACAGATACTGGTGGTAAGAATTTCAATATTTCTACACATGTTGCTAATAGTGCATGGATAATTGATTTTGGTGCCACAGATCATATGACATTTGATTCTAGACAGGTCTCACTTCTTAATTCATCCTCATACAAATTTGTTTCTACTGCCAATGGGACTTTGACCCCAGTTATTGGGGAAGGATCTTTGACACTCACTGATCATCTGCATTTAGATTCTGTTTTAGTTGTTCCCTCTTTAGATTCTAATCTTTTGTCAGTGTCCTAAATAACCACAGCTTTATCTTGTGTTGTCATTTTTTGGCCTGATTTTTGTGTGTTTAAGGACATCCAAACAAAGCAAACGATTGGTTATGGTATTCGGCGAGGGAAACTGTATTACTTGGACTTGATGTCCAAAAGTTCCAACAAGCTACAACAAGCCTTAACAGTGGATGGTTCTGAGGGGGAGAGAAAAAAATTTGAAATCTGGCTGTGGCATCGACGTCTTGGGCATGCTTCCTTTGGTTATCTGAAAAAATTATTTCCTAGTTTGTTTGCAAAATGTGATGTTTATAGTTTCCGCTATGATGTTTGTGAACTAGCCAAGAGCCATCGTGTTTCGTATCCATTGTGTTTGCATAAAAGTCCACTCCCTTTTATTATTATACATTTTGATGTTTGGGGTCCGTCCAAGTCACAACTTTAGGTGGAGCTCATTGGTTTGTTACTTTTATTGATGACTGTAACAAGATGACCTGGTTGTGCTTGATGAAGTCCAAAGGTGAAGTGAACTTATTGTTTCAGAAGTTTCATAAAATGGTTACAACTCAATACAATGCACATGTTCAGGTTCTCCGTAGTGACAATGGTGGCGAATATAAGAGTTTTGACCTTCAGTAGTTTTTGGAAGCACATGGAACTATTCATCAAACCACTTGTTCTAATACACCCCAACAGAACGGGGTTGCAAAGCGAAAAAATCGATACTTGTTGGAGGTAGTTCATGCTTCATTGATAGAAACGTATATGCCATTATTGTATTGGGGAGAAGCACTTACCTCTGCAGCATATCTGATCAATCGAGTACCTTCCAACTCTATTGCCTTCCGGACACCATTGCAAGCTCTCACTGACGCAGTTGTTGCCCCAATCATCGCAAATCTACCTCCTCATGTATTTGGTTGTGTAGCATTTGTACACCTCCATAAGCATCAACGCAACAAGCTAACTCCTCGCGCATTGCGATGTGTTTTTCTCGGATATGCTACTCATCAAAAGGGGTATCGTTGTTATCACCCTCCCACTCGACGAATGTTTATCACAATAGATGTTGTCTTCTACGAAGACTCGATGTATTTTTCCTCTACGTCTGAACTTCAGGGGGTGTACCAGAACGAAATTCAGACTTTAGATTATGATTATCACATTTTTGAGGAAAATGATTCTGGTGTTAATAACTTACAAGTTGGACCAACTAATTAGGAATCAGGCGGCTTGGATTCGAGTGGTATAAGTTTGTATCAAAGTGGTGATGAACGCCCAGAAATGGAAAGTTTGGCGCCAACCCCATCGTCGTCCGAGTTTGAGTCCCTCGCAACTGATATATCAAACCAATCGCCTGCTGAGGATGTTCCCGATTTAGTGCCTGAGCCACTCAGAAAACAATTACCACCGCATCACACTAGAGGTATTCCTAAACCCACATATGAACCCGAACTTTCTAGTAAAGTTAAGTATCCCATGAGCAATTATATGTTGAACCATCGATTGTCAGAATCAAATTTGTCATTTGTAAATCAATTATCTACTGTATCTATTCCTAACAGTGTGCAGGAAGCCTTAGGTAACCCTAGGTGGAAAGTAGCTACGAACGAGGAGATGAAATCCTTGCAGAAAAATAAAAATTGGGAACTCATTGATCCTCCACCAGGAAAGAAACCAGTTGGATGTCGATGGATTTACATTGTGAAGTATAAAGTAGATGGCACAGTTGAACGCTTTAAAGCAAGATTGGTGGCAAAAGGTTACAACCAAACCTATGGAATCGATTACACAGAGACGTTCGCACCTATAGCCAAAATAAACACAGTTCGTGTCTTATTGTCTTTAGCTACAAACTTAGATTGTCCATTACAATAATTCGATGTGAAGAATGCCTTTCTGCGTGGTGAATTATCTGAAGAAGTCTACATGGATCTCCCACCAGGATGCATGATACCTGAAAAGTATAGTCGGAAAGTCTACAGGTTAAAGAAATCATTATATAGGTTAAAACAATCTCCGAGAGCATGGTTTGGAAGATTCACAAAGTCGATGATAGCCTTTGGCTACCATCAGAGCAATTCAGACCACACATTATTCCTGAAGAAACAACAGGGTAAGATCACTGCACTTATTGTATATGTAGATGACATGGTGGTTACAGGGAATGATCCTGAAGAAATGAAGGCTTTCAAGAAGTACTTGTCTAGAGAATTTGAAATGAAAGATCTAGGTCCTTTGAGATATTTTCTTAGGATCGAAGTATCTCGGTCTAATAAAGGAATCTTTCTATCTTAAAGAAAATATGCCTTAGATTTATTACAAGAGACTGGTATGACAGCATGTCAACCAGCTGAGACACCAGTAGAAGAAGGACTGAAGTTATGTGTTCAGTCCAACCAAGTACCTACTAATAAAGGAAGATACCAAAGACTTGTGGGAGATTGATGTACTTAGCACACATAAGACCAAATTTGGCTTATGCATTGAGCATTGTTAGCCAGTTTATGCATGATCCTAGAGAGCAACATATGAATGCAGTTATGTGCATTTTGAGGTATCTAAAATCTGCTCTTGGAAAAGGAATTTTGTTCACTAAAAATGCTGGTTATCAAAATATAGATGCATATACTGATGCTGACTGGGCTGGAGCTATAGATGATAGAAGATCTACTTCTGGTTACTTCACTTTTGTAGGAGGTAATCTTGTTACATGGAGAAGTACGAAACAAAATGTTGTTGCTCGTTCGAGTGCAAAAGCTGAATTCAGAGGTATGGCGCTTGGACTTTGTGAAACTTTGTGGTTAAGACTTCTATTGCAGGATTTAGGTTATCTACCTGGGCAACCGATTCAATTATATTGTGACAATAAAGTAGCATGTGATATTGCCTATAATCCAGTTCAACATGATCGTACGAAGCATGTCGAAATAGACAGATTCTTCATTAAGGAGAAATTGGATGAAAAAATTGTAGAGTTGCCTAAGATTCGATCTGAGGATCAACTAGCCGACATTCTCACAGAAGCAGTCTCAAATCAAGTGTTTTCAAAATGTTTAGACAAGTTGGGCATGTGTGACATCTATGCATCAACTTAAGGGGGAGTGTTGAGATTTTACCTATTATACAGTTGTAGGATTGAATTATTTTTCTTCTTGATTTAGGGCTAATTGGTAAGTAATTAGTTTCCCGAATATTTTATATTTAGTTACCTATTGTAGCTAGATATTACTCTATAAATTGAATGTAACACCATCGTGAATAGGGATCGAATAGAGTTTTAATTCTCATATTTGTTCTCTGAATTTCAAGATTTATTACTTCGAAATAAATTGTCCAATGTTAGGTCTATAAGCTCTAATATTCTATTTTCTCTCCATAATTCTCATGCCTAAAATATTATCCAAGTTAAAGAAAAAGTCATGGTATGTAAAACTTTGAGTCAAAATCAAATAGTTTTAACCAGAAAATTGGAGAGAAAATTAAGATTTTATTAAGAAACTTACATATCCTATAAGATTGAGTGGGCATTCAAAATGATAGCAATTATAATTCTTCTTCCCACTAACAATGTCAACCAGCAACACTCTAAAGCTAAACACACAAGACTTAATTGAAAAAATGCCCTCCATTGAATACTCTGGCGATATGTAACCACTGTATCAATAGTTGACGAAATTGTTAGTATTAGGGTACATACAAATAAAATATGTTACCATGACATTGTAGATGTAATATTTACTCACTATGTTCCAACAACCCTATTTGTGTTTGCTTCAGATTCATTCTCCCCAAATATTATAGCCATGCCTAAATTTGATATTTTTCATTTTTCATCAAGTAATATATGAATGGCCTTTAAATTTCTATAGATGATTCTCAATCTTGAATACTTGTAATGGTAAAAAAGTCCTTGAGCAATCCCTTTGATGGTGGCGACACCTTTTTTCCAACATAACAATAACTTTTTAATAGGATCTGTACATCAAATTTGTAGAATGTATATATGTATGAGCTTATGATTAATAAATCTAAAATATGGAAGAACTGAAATTACTGAAACTTGGTAACCGAATAAGAAGGAATCCGGCTTTGGTTGGGCATGTACTCATGGATAATCTGAGAAGGAGAAGACAGGTTACTATTAATTGGTCTTGTACGTGTAAGATAGATGGGGAGTCGGTGGATAATCTTCTCTTGCATGCGATCCCCTATGGCATACGACTGTTGGAGCCTTATTTTTTGGTTTGTTTGGTGTCCATTGGGCCATGCCTCAGTCTTACTGAGGGGTTTGATTGACGGTTAAGACTGTTTTGTGGGAGCCCATGCTCTTGATTTTTGGTGGGCAGTTCCATTTTGTGTTTGGTGGTGCGTTTGGAAGGAGTATAATAGAAGATTTTTTGATGGGGAGGAATCTTCCATTGGGACTTTGAAATTTCATATCATTAGTTCTCTTTTGGGAGAAATTGTAAATCTATAGAGGAAATTGTTGAGTACATTTTTGGGACCCTTTATTTGGCTTCGGCCTTGGACAGTGCCCAGGATGCGTTCTCCTTTTGAACGCTTTCTAATATACTCTATTTATCCAAAAAAACAAAGGAAAAGAAAAGATTAGCAGTTTTTCTTCTCCTTCAAGATTATTGTGTTGGAGCTTGACAATGAGTAAAATCTCATTCTTGAACTCCACTACTTGTTGTCTTGAACTCCCTGAAAGCCTTTTTATTGCTATAACTTGTATTTACCTTATAAACAAGTCCAAAACGACCCTCTCCAATTTTTTTTGTATTTGAGAAATTGTTTGTAGCAAAGTACAATAATTGCAACTCATGGCCCATCTTGTTGTCCTTATATTTTGTTGCCCTAGAAGCTCAAATCAATTTTTATGTTTGTTTTTTTTTTTTGTTTTTTGTTTTTTTTTTTTCTTCTTCTTATCTTTTACTACACTTCTCAATCCTACATAGCTTTAAGTAGCAGAATAAAATTATAACTAGAGCTCCTCCTACGGAAATGGTAAGCCATTTTCACCACTTAATGTTCCAACCTCCTTCAGCTGTATTCACTATTCACTAACAATTATCATTATTCAGTACTAACACTTGTGCTTTACATAAATTATTCAACACTTAATTTATTTTATCGTAATTTGAGTTTTGTAAAGTAATAAAATTCAAATTACCTAATATAACTTTATCATTATTCACTACTTAATTTATTTTAGGGTAGTTTTAGTTTTGTAAAGTAATAAATTATTTTAGGTAATAATTTTATTAAACTTTTCTTTTTACATAATGAACATCATAATTTAACTTAGAAAAGAGTTGGTTGCTCACGAAAGTGAAAGCTGTCGTGAAAAAAGAGAAAAAAAGTATGAAAAACATTGTCAATACATTCTTTGAATTTCTGTTCTTTCAGGTGAAATTTGTTTTTATTTCTTAACAAAAATTAAACTTTGTTAATTTTGCTAATAAATTACAAATGAACAAAACTTTGAACAACGTGTTAAGATTTTATGTTCTATACATACCTAGGATAACTCCAAGATAATTAATTTCATAGTGCATGGGCCCCTTTGTTGTGAGTTGCCTACTATCTGGGGGACCCCTTCACTACTCATAAGTCGTATTATTTTTATTTAAATAATAAATACGAATCTTTTTTTTGTCCGATGTGGGACTTTTGAAGAAAAAGACAAGAACAACTCTATTCATTTGCCAAATAAAGTAATAGGAAACATTGTAGCCCTTTAGCCTAGGCGAGCCGAGCCTGAACAACCTAAAGCTTGGCTCGGCTCGACCATTATATGTGATAGATTTTTATAAAAAATAAAATAAGTAGTTTGTGGTAGAGTTTTATTGAAATAGGTAATTTGTGGTAGAGTTTTATTGAAATTATTTAATTAGATTTTTTTATTAAAAAACTCATAATAAATAGATAAATAACTAATTTGATTTTGAGTTTTATAGAAAATAAAATACATAATTTGTGATAGAGTTTTATTAAAAAAATCATAATAAATAGATAAATAGTTAACTGGTGTTAGACTTTTATAGAAACTGTTTTAAAAACAATAACTAGTTAAATAACAATATAAGTTAATTGGCTCTGTGATGAACGCTGAAAAGTGTGCATTTAAACCTCTTAAGCTTGAGCATTCTAGGACATTTATCTATCTTATTTTCCTATCTTAGACTAATTTCATGTTATTGCCTTCTTCAGGCACTTATCCCAAAAACAAGTTATTTCAGCCAAAAAAGAGCCTAAAAGAAGTTATATCAAGTTGAATGGAAGAAAGGAGCAAAGTAGAAGCAAAGTGTGGAAAAACAACATATTCAATCGATCTCAACAATTCTTCGATCGATCTGGAGGTGATCGATCTAGCCAGTTCAAGATGGATCTAAGCCTTTGTCCTTACCCAAAAGATCTCACCATCTTTAATCGATCCAACCTTTCTCAGATCGATCGAAATTATTCGATCTTATCCACACCTACCACCCCACCTACCACTATTGTCTCTTTCCCAAAATATCCCAAAATATCTCAGAGATTTATCTTTATTAAAAAATGCGCCGCCAAGGATGATCGATCTCTACAGCATTCGATAGATCTCACCACAGTTCGATCCATCGAACCTTCTCAAGTCTGAAATAAAACAGAGTCTAGCTCATTAAAAGATGGCTCATGGTGCAATCATTGCAAGGGCCTTAGTACACGAGTCCAGACCATTGGGTGTGACATTTGAGCTACCTATATAAGGATTTGGAGCCATTTTTAGAAGAGGATTCATCATAACTTACATATCTCATATCTTGGAGAGGAGTCTAGAGGCTAGAGAGTTCTTTACACATCTTTGGGAGTTCTTTCATTCTTCTAGGGTTTCCATCAAGAAGGAGGTCATGCCTACCATGGAGATAGCCCTTGAGGGTTGGATGACTACTTCAATGAGTGGCTAAACATCTACTTGGGGATAGATTAGCCCCTAAGTTTGCTTCCTAGACTTAGTACTTTGTATATTTTTGGGGATTTACTTGTAACAAATGTTTTGATCTTGGATTTATATATATATCTTGTGGTTTCTACTTGATGTGTATGGATTAATGCTTTCAATTGATTATCTATTTCTAACCATATGTCTATGTATGCTAGAATGGATGATTCATGTGCTTTTCTCTAGACTTAGTGGAGTTTATGCATGTCTATGTGTATGGATGAAGTTAATCTAGAGATGGTCAAAACATAGTGCTTAATTGAACACTTTCTTGTAATTTATTTGATCATTCACACTTGTTTCTTGATGGATTGTGCAACACATTTAGCTTACTTAGTTTAATTTTCATGTTTTTAGTGTAGATGTTGTGTAGTTGCTTTAGATTCATAGATAGGTGGACAATCTATTCTTGTTCCTTGGTGTTCCATACTTATGAATGCAAAGGGTGTATGTTTCTAAATAGTTGTATGTACATAAATTGTGGTTTCATTAAATGTATTTTGGTCTCATTTGGTAGGTTGTGCTTTCCATTTGAATTGGCTAGATAATCTATACTTATTTGTCATCCATGTTTAGTTTCAATTAATGTCACACATACATACAAGTTACAATTCAATTTTCCCCATTGATATACAATTGCTAGTGCCTAGTGAAGTCAAGCTTAGTGATGAGCTCTAGTACCCCAAGTCCTCTCCTCTATATTTCTTTTCCCTATCTTCTAAAATTATTATATTTTGCTTTCTTTAATTTCAATTGCATTGTAGTTTAATCAACCAAATAAACCTCGTTTTGATCTGATAAGCGCCAAATATTGCATATTCAAGCGCCCTTATTTGCATTAGCTAAGTCAATTTAGTTAATTCTAGTGTACATTTTAGCTTTATTTTTATGTTTCTATCTTCTTTCAGGTTGGTTCCCCTTAAATTGGTTAAAACAAGGGTTTTGACAAACTCTTGAAGAATCAAAGCAAGCCGTTGCTGGGAACCATCATTTGGGCCAAGCTTCTTGAGTCATCATGCGTGTGAGTTTTGCGGCATAGTGCTCAGGACGAAGACCACGTCAACAGGCCAATCTAATGTGGTTCAAGGAAGGGCTGAATGTATTGAAGGCAGCCTCCCGCAGGCTCCCGCTGCAGATCCGTGGGCGCCCGCCATTTACTCCAATAGCCCCTTGCACCCGCGGGCCCCCGCCACACACCCGCAAACCCTCGCCATAGCACCGCGGGGGCCTGTCGCAAATCCGCGGGCGCCCGCCAAAACCTCCAGTGAGCTCCTTCGACATCAAAGCACCCGCGGGCGCCCGCAGATCTACAGATAGCAGATCACCTGCTCCTTTTTTTGTGCTGAAACTTGTCCCCTTGACCCTTTTTTGTGGTCCTGCTTTCTCCTAGGGTAGTTGGGGCTTGAAATGGAGGAAAAATAGAGGATTTTAGCTAGATAAGAAGGGGAAGCATGTATTTTTTGGGTCTCACACATTTTAGCTAAGTTTTAGAGAGGGACATATTGAAATAAGGGACTTTGTGAGTCTTGAAGCTTGAGGTGCGAAAAATGAAGAGGGAGGCCTCTTCTTCTCTTTCATTCCTTGTATCCATGGGCAACTAACTCTCTATCTAGGGAGGTGATGAAGCCCTCTCTAGTAAGCATGTTCTAGTTTTGATTTTGTTTTGGGGGAAACAATGTTTATTTATGACTTTTTCACAATCTAGAGCATTTATTTTGATGTAATGAATTCTAATCTATATAAATGATGATGTTGAAGTTCTTGTATTGTCTTAGATTCTAATTTCTCATGATCATATAGCTTGTTTTCCATAGTGACAATGGAATTGAGGTTGTGGAATGGTTTTAATGGCATGATGTTTAGGAAGTTTGATAATCTATAGCTTAGGGCCTTCTTTTGATAAATTATTCTTGATTTCTAACTTCATATGCTTCTATTATGGGATTAAGGGTTTGATAATCTTTTGTTTAGTGAGCATGTCTAAGGTTGCATCCTAGTTTAGGTAGCCAAAACATGTAACGCTTTGATAGGTTATTCTTGCCTATTGATTTCATAAATTTCTTGAAGGTAATGTAGCAGTTTTGTGTTGTTACATTCCATGGTCATATGCATGTATTGTTCTCCCAAGTAAATCATTCTTTAGCATGTTTATAGGATAGGTAGTGGATTCACTTCCCTAGTCCATTCTACATTATCTTTATCTTTTTAATTCCTTACAAGTTATCATTTTTATGCAATTTAAATCCCTAATTCTAGTGACAGCCTAAACAAAACTCTTTACCTCTTTTCATCATTCCAAAAGTGATTTGAAAACCTTAGTTGCTATAAACTAGCAATCCCAGTGGTTTGACTTACCCGTCCAATAGCCCTATTTTACAATGATTTGTGCTATTGCAAAGGGTTGATTTATTATAGATCGAGTCTTTAACCGATCAATTTTTGGCACCGTTGCTAGGGATTGCAAACAGTTTTGTAACCGAGGTTTTAGGATTAACTTTGGTTTGATTATGAATACTACGTTATTGTGAATATTTTCTTGTTGATTTTGATAATCTGTGTTTTAAGTATTCCTGAGAGTTTCTAGGGATTCAGGGCTTGCTGAGGGAAAGCTAGCAAATTTGTAAGTCTAGACGACTTCAGGTAAGTTTTCGAAGCTCTAATTTCAAAGTTGTGAATATCTTGCATGTGTTTAGATTAGAGATATGTAATTGGGAAGCCCTTGTCGAGGCTATTACTATATTTCTATATTGCAAAGTATCGGTCCTTGTCGTGACCATTTACATTTCTATCTTGTTGATAATTGAGGACAAAGGGAATATCGTATGTAGAGGTTATGGTGATGAATTGTTGTATTGATTGTGTTGAGTGTTGTTGATGTTTGGTCATCGGTCATTATCCTTACCAACTCTAGAATCTCCCATTGACATAAGTTTGCTTAAAAGGACTCTTAGAAGAAACCTTAGGGAATCTGCAAATATAAAAGGAGTCGAACTCGAATTTAATACAATGGCTGAAAATGAAGGAAATGTCAGAAATGAGGGAATTAACAATGACAGGGCTGAAATTCCAAATGTTGTGCCTATGACTCTTAGGGACCATTTCATCCCTACAACCTATGCCTCTCATTCTTGCACAGTTATGCCAAACATCGAGGCAGCTCAATATGAAATCAAATCCAGCACAATTCAAATGCTTCTATCCTTTCATGGCTTTAAAAATGAGGACCCCTACAAGCACCTTGATGAATTCCTTGAAATATGTTCTACCATCAAGCTAAGGGGTTTCCCTTAAAATGCTCTCCATTTGCATCTCTTCCCATTCGCCTTAAAAGATAGGGCAAAATATTGGTTGAACTCCCTTGCTGCAAATTCCATCACTACATGGGCTCAATTGCAACAAGAATTCATAAAAAAGTACTATCCAGTGAGTAAATCCAATCTAATGAGGCGTTCCATTCTTAGATTTTCACAAAGCGATGGACAACAACTCCATGAGACTTAGGAAAGACTACAAGATCTCCTTAGAAAATGTCCGCACCACCTAATTCCAAAATGGCAATTGGTGCAAGCTTTCTATGTTGGGTTGACCGACCCACATAGATTCAGGGTTGACTCATCATGTGGAGGGATGTTCATGTCTAAAAGTGCGGATGAGGCGTGGACCTTATTAGAGAATTTGAGTGAAAACTTATTGCAACATAATTCTCGTAGGGCTCCAACCTCAACCAATGCCAAGAACACCAACCTTTGTCAACCAAAGACAATGAGGGAAGAATCATCTCAAGTGGATGCCATAGCTCATAAATTCTATCAATTGATGGCACCACATCTCTCTCCTTCCTTGTCACAAAATTCAGCCAGTGCGGTGTGTGCGTCATGTACTAGTCTTTTCCATCTCTCAGAAGATTGCCCCACACCGAAGCAATTTCCTAGTCCCAATTAAGAGCAAACAAATGCGATGTTTTCCAGGCCCGGAAACAATCCTTACTCCAATACCTACAATCCGGGATGGAGAGATCATCTGAATTTTTCGTGGAGGCAACCTGCCCTACAAAATTTGAATTTCCAAAATCAAGGGTATCAAACTCAGCCCTCTTCTCAATTTCAAAATAGGCAATTTCAGGCCTCTTCAAGTTATCGTCCGCCTTATAATCCAACTGTCTCCAATCAACCTCCTGTGTTTCCAACTGATGAGATTTTGGCTGCAAATAAGCAAATGATGGAATTTCTAAACAAGCAAATGTTGGAATCCAACAAGAAACTCTTGACATCATTGCAGTCCACTCTCCAAATGGTTCATTCTCATACTTGGTCGATAGCTAAACTTGAGAATCAAGTTGGACAAATAGCTACTTCAATGAACCAACTTCTTCAAAGAGATAGGGGGAAGCTTCCCGCTCAACCATTTGAGAATCCTAGAGGGATACATATGATTGACGAAGCCCTTCCTCCGAGTGGGCCTACTCAAGAACATATCCAAGCAATCACCACCCTTTGGAGTGATCGAGTTGTGGACAATAAGGTTGATGAAAGAAACAATGACAAAGCCCTTCCTCCCAAGAATCCAAATCTTCTCTCTTCTAATCCAAAAGTTATTCCTGAAAATCCAAATTCTAGCACTGAAAAGTCCAAGCTTGTCAACCCAAATGTGGAGACTTCTTATGAGCCTAAGGCTCCGTTTCCTCAACGTCTCCAAAAGTCAACACATTTTGGGAACAAAAATTGTAAAATTCAAGACATGTGGGAAGTGTTCAAGCAAGTAAAAATCAACTTGCCTCTCTTGGATGCTATCAAGCAAATCCCTCCCTATGCAAAATTTCTCAAGGATTTGTGCACCTAAAAGCGTACTTCCAAAAATCATTTGCCAAAGAAGGTAAGATTAACTGAAAAATGTGAGTGCAATCATTCAACACAGTGCTCCTCCAAAGTATAAGGACTATCTCGTGTGACATTGGTGACAACAAGATAGAGAGGGCCTTCATTGACTTAGGAGCTAGTGTAAATTTGATTCCATATTCAGTTTACTTACAACTAGGGTTGGGAGATTTAAAGCCAACCTCCATGGTTTTGCAGCTTGCTGATAGATCGGTAAATCATCCACGGGGCATTCTTGAAGATTTCATCATCAAAGTGGACAAATTCTACTTCTCGGTGGACTTTGTGGTTCTTGACACGGAACCGGTCCATGATCCAAAGAAGCATATTCCCATGATCCTCGGTAGGCCATTCTTAGCTATGGCTAACGCTTCAATCAATTGCCGAACTGGGGTGATGGATATCGCTTTTGGAAATATGCAAGTAAAGCTCCACATCTTCCATGCAACTCAACATCCTTTCGATGAGGATGATTGTTTTCTTATTGATGTGATAGATGAAGTGGTTAAGGAGTCTCTCCCTTCATTCTAAGCAAGGATCCTCTTAAAACTTGCATGTCTCACTTTTACTTCTCAAACTTTGATATTGACCAATCCATCCAAGAAATTAATTCTTTGCTTGACATTGATACTATCATAGATTGTCCTCCTTAGAAGGTGCCAAGAGAGCCACTTCCTCAACTTTCCACTACTCCTCCGGTCCCTTCCTTGAAATCTCCGCAACAACTTGAGTTAAAGCCGCTCCCAGCCCACCTCAAGTATGTGTTTCTTGGTAAAAATCAAACTCTTCCAGTCATCATTGCATCAGACTTTTTAAAGGACCAAGAAAATAGCCTTTTAGCGGTGCTATAAGAGTACAAAGAAGCTATTGGCTCGGTGGTGGCTGATTTGAAAGGAATCGACCCTTCTATTTGTATGCATTGCATCCATATGGAGGAGGATGCTAAACCTTCTAGAGAGGTACAACGCCGGTTGAATCCAAACATGAAGGAAGTGGTCCTGAAGTAAGTGATCAAGCTATTGGATGTGGAAATCATCTACCCCATTTCTGATAGCAAGTGGGTGAGCCCCACTCAAGTTGTACCCCAGAAGTCCAGCCTCACTGTTGTTGAAAATTCAGCGGGAGAGCTCATGCCTCAACGCACCACCACCGGTTGGCGTGTGTGCATTGATTACCTGAAACTTAACTCTACCACTATGAAGGATCATTTCCCACTTCCATTCATTAATCAAATCTAGGGAGGTTAGCCAGCCAAAGCTACTATTGTTTCCTTGATAGTTATTTCGGCTATAACCAAGTGGCAATTGATCTGCAAGATCAAGAGAAGACCACATTCACATGTCCCTTTGGAACATTTGCTTATAGATGCATACCTTTTGGGCTATGCAATGCACCGGCCACGTTCCAAAGATGCATGATGTCCATATTTTTAGATATGGTTGAAAAATTCTTGGAAGTATTCATAGATGATTTTTTCGTCTTTGGATCTTCCTTTGACTCCTGTCTCCAAAATCTATCCGTTGTGCTTCAAAGATGCAAGGAGACAAATTTGATTCTAAGTTGGGAAAAAGGTCATTTTATGGTCCAAGAGGGCATTGTCTTAGGACATGTCATTTCAAAAAGGGGAATTGAGGTTGACAAGGCTAAAGTTGAGTTAATCTCTAACCTTCCTCCTCCAAATTCTATCCGTCAAATTCGTTCCTTCCTTGGACATGCTGGTCGTCGCTTTATCAAAGATTTTAGCAAAATCTCTCAGCCCTTGTGTAATCTTTTTGCCAAAAATGTTCCCTTTAATTTTGATGAAGCCTATTTGGAAGCTTTTAAGAAGCTCCGTACTCTTCTCTCATCAGCCCCAATCATGAAACCGCCCAATTGGTCTCTTCCTTTTGAGATCATGTGTGATGCATCCGATTATGCATTAGGTGCAGTTTTGGGCCAGCGTGTGGACAAGCTCCCTCATGTTTTCTATTATGCTAGCAAGACTCTCTCTGATGCTCAGTTGAATTACACCACCACTGAAAAAGAATTGCTAGCTGTGGTGTACGCCTTGGACAAATTCCGTTCTTATTTTCTTGGGTCCAAGGTCATCGTTTTTTCAGACCATGCCACTCTCAAGCATTTGCGCGCTAAAAAAGAGACCAAACCCCGCCTAATTCGATGGATACTCTTACTCCAAGAGTTTAACATCGAGTTTCGGGACAAAAAAGGGATAGGCAATGTTATCGCAGACCATCTCTCTCGTCTACTCATTGAGAAATCTTTTGAATTTGCTACAGTCCGTGATTCCTTTCTAGATGAGCAACTATTTCAGATTTTCCATTCAAATCTCCCATGGTTCGCGGATTGTCAACTACCTTGCGGTAGGAAAAATTCCATCCCAATGGTCCAAATAAGAGAAAGACCGGTTCTTCTCCCAAGTTAAGCATTTCTTTTGGGAAGATCCAGAATTGTTCAAGTATTGCCCGGATCAAATCATCTGGAGATGCATTCCCGAAAATGAATTCATAAGTGTCTTAAATTTCTGCCACACCCTTGCTTGTGGGGGTCACTTCAGTGCCAAAAAGACCGCTGACAAAGTCCTTCGAAGCGGATTCGATCTATTGGCCTTCTTTGTTTCGGGATGCTTACAATTTCTGTAAATCTTATGAGCGTTGCCAAAAGCTTGGCTCCATGTCTAAAAGAGACATGATGCCCCTCACTCCCATTTTAATCATAGAAATTTTCGATGTGTGGGGAATTGACTTCATGGGACCATTTCCATCTTCTTATGGCTATGAGTATATACTTGTAGTGGTGGATTATGTGTCTAAGTGGGTTGAGGTCGAGGCTACCAAAACCAATGATCATAAGGTCATGATCAAATTCATTCAGTCCAGCATTTTTGGTCATTTTGGTACGCCTAGAGCACTTATCAGTGACGGAGGATCTCATTTTTGAAATCGCTATCTCAAATCCGTCCTTTCTAAATACTCTGTCATTCACAAGGTTGCCACACCTTACCACCCTCAAACTAGTGGTCAAGTGGAAGTATCTAATCGGGAAATCAAGCATATCTTGGAAAAAACGGTTCGACCGGACCGCAAAGATTGGTCATTGAGACTAAACGATGCGCTTTGGGCCTACCAAACAGCGTACAAGAAGCCCATTGGCATGTCGCCATATCGGCTTGTCTTTGGAAAAGCTTGTCATCTCCCAGTCGAATTAGAGCACCGTACTTATTGGGCCATAAAAAGGTTCAAGTTTGATCTTAACCAAGCCAGCTCTAATCGCAAATTGCAGCTCAATGAGCTTGAGGAACTTCGCAATGATGCATATGAATGAGCCAAAATCTATAAGACAAAGACTAAAGCATTTCATGACAAGCACATTGTCAAAAAGTCTTTTGCCCTTGGATAGAAGGTTTGGCTTTTCAATTCTAGATTGAGACTCTTTCCCGATAAACTCCGTTCACGGTGGGATGGTCCATATATCATCACGTTAGTCTTTCCTCATGGTGTAATCGAACTCCAAGATCTTGCTGATGGATCGCGTTTTAAGGTGAATGGCCAACGGCTTAAGCTTTATGTTGACAGCATAGTCCCTATCAGCAAAGTAGAGAAAGTCCTATTAACAGACCCAATTTATGAGGAGTAATGCGCAATCTTGGTTCGTCTAGCTATCGACGTTAAATTCAGCACTCATGGGAAGCAATTCTTCCATCTTCCGAGCTTCCCTCTTCTAAGTGTCAATTGCCAAGAATTTTCCAGGAATTCGCTAAATTTAACCAAAATGTGCACTCTTCCGAAATTGTCTCATCTAGCATTCCTGCGGTTACATTCGGTTTTCTTCAGCATTTTCAGGTCTCCGTACCACTTCTAGAATTATTCATGGTCATTTAGGCATTTGTCTCGTCTAATCCAAAAATTCAAATGACATTCAGATCTCTTAACTCTCACTTATGCAATTGAGCGCCGAATCCAGTCCTGGCAATTCTACACGGTGACTAGGATCTTCAACGGTTCTAAATTCATGTTTGAGGCGCCTTTGATTCCAGCCCGGTAGTTGTAGTCTAAAAAGCCACTCAAAAGAAGCTTTCACATATGCCTGTGGGCTCTCGCCAAAGAAGACAGTAGGTTAATAGAAGCTGCAAGCGCCCGCCGCAAATCCGCGGGCGCCCGCCAAAATGGGCAGTAAGCCCTTGTCGTTCCGCGGGCGCCCGCCTCCCTTTGCTGCTCATTTTAAATGGGCTTGCAAGCCCATTTCATCTTTTATAAAACTCTTCCTCTCTCAACCCTCGCCCCAAACCCCTTCAACCCTCAAGACCATCACCCTTCTCCTCTTCATTCCCCATCTCTATCATTCTTTTGGCCATCCTTCCCTCTTCCATCTCACTCTCACCCTCAAGTTCATCCATCATCAAGCACAAAGGGCTTTTGTTTCTACCAAATTGGGTAAGCTTCCTCTACACTCTTTTTCTCTAAATTCTTGATCAATGGAGGATGGGATTGATATTGTGGAGGATTTATACTTGTTTGGGGTTGTGCATTGTTGAGTACAGGGTTAAAATTTCAGGATTTTCTCATTCTAACATCCTTTTATCTTTCTTCCCAATTTCTGTGCACGAAGGTTTTCGTAAAAACTCTTGAGCGAACTATTTTCACTCTAATGGCACCCAAACCATCTTCAAAGCGTGCTCACTCATCCGAGGGACCTTCCAATGTGCCTCCCACGCCAGATTGGGCGGATTGGCCCATCGAAATCGAGGCAAAATATGACATCCAAAACGGCTTTGCGAATCATCCGGAAACTGTCTGGGCGGTCCAAGAATTGATGGCCCGTGGCCTCGAAACTCTATTCAAGCCATGTGCCACCTCATATTATCCGTGCGTAGTCCGCCAATTCTATGCAAACATGTTCCAATCATGTGCGGAGCCGGATATCATCAAGACCACCATTGATAGTGAGGCTTTTGAATTCAACCTTGCTGATCTTGCTGCGGTGTTGGACTGTCCATTAGCATATTTGGTGTATGGGGTGAGCCTGCCTCTGTACGTTGCTCCTCCAGATAGGTTGACATTGTGAAAGAGATTTGCCACAACCAGTATACTGGCGGTCGTACAACAAGCACAAATAAATCGTTCCTCCCATGCTGGCTATCGTTTGTGGACTCGGTCCTTGCAAAGAATGTTTTCCCCATCCCTAGACATTCTGAGCGTAAGAGAGCTTTCCTGCACACCCTTTATGCTGCTGAAAAGGAGCAATGGCTTTGCGTCTCGCAGCTTGTTTGGGACCAACTCCTCAAGGTCTACAATGAATTAATTTTGCTGAGGTCGAGCAAGACCATCACTTGGGCATTTCCATTCCCATATCTCATCACAAGGCTGCTAAAAAACGCAGGGTTCAGAGCACCACGTCATGAGGAAAAAAAGAAGGACATGTTTGATTTCAACCTTGGGGTCTGGAAGTCGAGCATTGTCCAGCTTAAGATATCTCGGCAGGCCCGCATTGGGGATGTGTTGGATTGGGGTACACCGGCTCCCCCTGTGGCTTTTGCTCCCCCTGTTCATGATGCCCCTGCTACTCCGGCTGCCCCTGTTGCGCCGCCGCTGCTTGTCATGACCCAAGCTCATTATTATAATCTTAGTACTGGCCTTGATGCATTTCACATGCCCCTCGAAAGCATAGAGAGCCCCGTTCAGGCGACTCCGGAGAGTCAGCAGATTTTGAAAGGCATGCTCCAGACATTGATTGACCGCGCACCCAGCGCACCTGGTGGTTCATCTTCTACTCCGATGGTGGAGTGATTTTATGCTTTTACTATCTATTATGCTTTCTAGTAGTACTTTTTAGACTTATTTTAGGCCGCGTTTGGCATTTCCTTTCCAGTGTTTTTGAACTTATAACTGCAACTCTTTTGCTGCTTTGCATGGATTTTACTTTTTAGCTAAATAAAATTGTAGTTATTTATATTCATTTTTTGGTTTGGGTTCATTTGATGCTTGTGGTGCATATATGTCCTTTGACAAGTGTTTTTTGAAACCAAGTTTGGGGGCATGCTCATGGAATTCACGAGGTGGCTTATATTTGCACCGCCATTGAATTTCCTCTTTCACTTGGTATTATTGTTCTATGTCTCTTTTTCATTCCTTTTCATTCTTTGTCTTCTCACGTTGAAGACAATGTGACATTTAAGTTTGGGGGTGCATTGTTGCATTTTTGAGATAACATTTTTGCTTGCATGACCATATTTTGATTCATGTAAGTTAATAAATCATTTTGTTGGAAGCAATGATAGTGTAATCATGGAACTTGTTAGAGATTGAAGCATGTTTTTAAGACTTTGTGTATAGAGACAAATGATAATTTTGAAAATAAAGAAAAAATTGAAATGACCAAGTTGATTCATATCGGTTTGTATAAATGCTTCAATTAGATTTTTGTCGGATCTCACACTCTTCTATGCTTCACATTGCACAGATGCACACCGAAAACTCAATTGTGAGGCATGCAACCCAATTGCCCTTGTGTGACGACCCTGGTTTTTAGGCCAGGGTGTCCTGTGATGAACCGTAAGGATGATCCGGTAACGGATCCGAATGCGGAAGCAAAAACAGAAAACAAGACTCTAAGAAGTCAAAGTGACCTTCCATGAGGTCGTGGAACTCAACAAGAACTGATGCGGAAGCAAAAGATCAAAAATATGACAAATAAGCCCCCAAGGGCAAAATAGTCATTTCTGAAAACTGTAGATTCAGGTGCCACTGAGCACACGGCTAGAAGGAAAACGAAAAACTAATCGAGATGGACTCAAGAATCGCATGATTCGGAGTCCGGATGAAGGAGAAACGGCATGACGAAGAAAAACGAGCACTTAAGGCAAAAAGGGTAAACTGGTAACTATTCAGGAAGAACCAGGTGCAACCGAGCACACCGTTGGAAAGACAGCGAAAAATTAGTCAAGTTCAAAAAAAATTCACTTGAATCGGAGTCCAGACGAAGGAGAAACGCCCAAAAGAAGAAATGACGTCATGACGGCCCGGCGAGGGGGCCATGACAGACCCCATGCGCGCCAATGCGCACGCCCATGCACGCCGTGCGCGCGCTGGGCGCACACACGGCTGCCAGCAGCCCAAAAGCTGCTATGTGTTTTTTTCTAAAGAAAACTAGAATAGAGGCTGAATTTGGAGGCCTAGATGAATTTTTTTGCAAAAACACAAAGAAGAAACCCCCCTTAAAATTGAGTTTTCTACGTGATTCACGAGAGAATTAAAAAAAAAAAAAACGCAATGTAAAATGCCCTCCCAAGAAATCTGGTCCAGAGGGTCAAAAAAGCTACTATATAGAAAACTGAAAGCTGAACTTCGTAAGCGATTTCTGATGCCAAGATGACATTTTCTAGAAAAATACGGAAAAGAAACCCCCCCTAAAATCATATTTTCTATTCAACCATGTTGAAAGAAGAAAATAAAACCACCGTAAAAGGTCCATAATGCCCCTAGATCAGAATATGCAAAATGAATTCACAAGAGGCTCAAAGCACAAATGATAAGGTTTTGCCCGGAAACGTCCATGCACACAAACAAAACTTACCTATTTGGATGTGCTACAATGGTCCACGACTTAAAAAATACCACCGATACAAAATCCGACCCCCCAACGGGCAAAAAGGCAAAAATAAAACTTGGAATAAAAACTTGAAATCCAAAAATACAAAACGTGATCAAATGACCGTTTGGCCCTTGGCCACACTTCAAACATGATTAATAAGACCCTATGAAAGAATAAAAATGGAATTCCCACACCCGATGCAACCATGGTGAAGCAATGACTTGCGATTTTTCAAGATTTTCACAATATTTCACGAAGTTAAAAAGTACATAGAACACAATATAATGGTCATTGGCCTCCGGCCTCATCTCATACATATCAAATACATTAAAAGAAGTGTACTTAAGTACACATTACATACATGGAATCAAATATACATATTTTGACATATAAGTCTACAAAATGACATTTCATGCTAACATTTGCATGAAATAGAAACATGAAAGCTACACGACATCCAAGGAATGCTAGGCATCACGAACCAAGTCTTCGTACCTGAAATATGCCCCAGTATCGTAGGGGTGAGTAACATAAAGCTACTCGTAGGAGATGAGCATGCATCGACCTAGCATTTTACAAATTTATCACCTTAAGGTGAAACATGTTAAAGGGGCTCATGCCACCTAACGTCTATGTCCAAATGAGGCTCGGGGAGTATCCTAAGCTACCTTAGAGTCTAAGCAACAAGAATCATGATATACATACGTGTATGAAACGAATCATGGTTGGGATAATCTAAGAACACGACGAGAAGAATGCTTGAGCATAGATTAACATGAATTGCATTTTCAATACAATTGAACTAGGTCTAGAGTAATCCATATAACATGACAAAAACATATTTGAATACAAGTTAACAAGAATCACATTATCCATGCAACTAACAACAAAAGAGCATGTTATACAATGTAATAAGGTATAAGTTCTCAACGCCATCAACTTAGAATCTAAAGCACAAAATAACAGTGGTGGTTCATACCACCTAACGCCTAAGTTCTAAATGAATCAATAGGATCAATCCTAAGCTATGTTAGAACGTCAAAACATAATTTTCAATATCGATGTAATTTAACCAACATTGGGACTCCCAATACAATGCATAAAGCACAATTTCACAAAGCTAATAACATGTAACTTAAAATGGAACGACAAATAAGGAACAACAAGTTACAACATCATCTAGTTATCAACTTGAAAATGAAATGCGAAGTCAAACAAAGTGGATACTAGGATATCACGCCGGATTAGACCGACAACATAGTTACTTTAGGGTTACTAGCCCATGGGTAACCTCCCTATGTACGCACTAGACCATATAGAGGAACTATCCCTCGTACTAGAACCACGTCCTAGCCATAATCAAACAACGACATCCCCAAGTTTCCAAAATCAACAAGTTGTGCAACAATGCATATATTAACAGGAATATGCAAGATAATCAACTATCTACTAAGCACAACCAAATTTGGAAACCTATACAATACATGCTCTAAGTCCACAACTAATATGATGTGATGAATGTCGAATCTTCAGTGTGCGATTCGCTACACGCTATGCATGAATGATGTTAAATACGAAATGTGCAAATCATTACACAAGGCAACAATATATTCAATAAGGAAAACATATTCTCATGAGTATAAATATAGCAACTATGTTATCCAATGCTCAAAATGTAACCAAATGAATATACAGCAAGTCCATGTCCAGGATTTTGATATAGAAACGACTTTCAAACACAATTAAATCCATGGCTCAATTCGATAGAATTTAATTAAATAAAAATAATTAAATCCCCTAGATTCTAATTCAATTCCAAATAACCTCAAATTAATACATATTAAAAAACATGGCATGGTCATCACCTATATCCATTCTAAAACTCAATTAGGTTATTGGAACAACAAAGTAGAACTCTAATTAAATCATGCTAATTTAATTACCAAGGTTCTAAAGCAACTTCAAATGGTCCACAATTAATATACACTAGTAAACAAGTCATGGCCAATCCAAATATCAAGTTAAAATCTTAATTAAGCTAATGGGACCACAAAATAGATTTTAATTAATTCTTTTAATTAAAATCTCTAGATTTTCAAACTTAACCAAATGCTCTCAATTTAACATATCTTAGAGAACATGCCAAGAACTAATGTAATATCACATTACAAGTTTATTTCATTCAATTTAAGACCATGTGAATTAAATTTTCACTAAAGTTAAATATAAATTAAAAGTTGCAATTTTCATGCAATTAATCCCAATGTAATATATGTGAACAACTATACCTAAGCTTAATTTTCTAGCATGTCACAATACAATTCCAAGTTGTATATCACCATGAGGATTAAATCTTAAACATGGAATTTAATTAAATAAAATGTTTCCAAACCTAACCGAATATTCTAAATCAAATATATGTGAAGCGATATGGCATATAAATCAAGAATATCAAGTCGGAATTCAAAAAGAGTGAATAGTGCACTCGGGGCAAATTAATTAATTAATAATTACTAACTTTCAAAACACCTCCAATTACTTTCAAATTCAACTATGTTGGAGAGCATGCTAAGGCCTAATTTAATATGCTAACACATATTGATTTCAAGCTAGTTAAGGCCATGTGAATTAATCTTTTACCTAAGATAAATATTAAATAAAATCTTTAATATTTATTCAAATGTTCCAATTTTAATACACGACAATGAGAATATCAAGGGGCAATATAAAATCATGCTACATGTTTAAACCAAGTCATGAGCAACCGGGAACATTAGATCCCGTACAAGAAAAATAAATAATAAAATTTCTAGATTTTATATTTAATCATGCAAACAAATAGTATAAGCATCACAAGCATGCTATCTAACAAGAATTTAAACCTAGAACATCTCTTACCTCAATTTGAGATGAAAATCCCAAAGGCCCACCAAAATAAAAGTGCTCTGAATTCGACGATACCGAGAGGTTTTGTGGGGGACAACACCATGAACAAGAATCCGCAAGAAGCCCCATGAAAATCTCAACTTGACTCCAAACCTGAACTCAAAAAATCGCCAAAAATGGATTCTAATAAGGACAAAAGGTAGAGCACGTCGAGGGAAGCAATAAATGCTAAGGCCGAAGGATTTCTATCAAGGAAATCAAGTGGAGGAGAAGAAATAGTGAAGGCAGCCCCTTGGGCTCCCATGGCTGCCAGCCAAGAGGAGGAAGAAGGTCTGAAAATCTGATTTTAAAAATTTATAGAAATCTCAAAAAGTGCCCCGCCCGGTCCGAAAAAGTGGATTTTGAGCAAACGCACTCAAACGGCAAAACTCCATGAACAAAAAAGATTTAAAATAAGAAAATATGAACAACGGAAGAAATGGCATCGAAAACCAAGTCCCGAGCAAAAAGTTATGCCCCGAACAAGTTCGGCGGCAACCGGGTCCAAAAACTCTGAAACTGGAGAAAAATGACCAGAAGGAAATTCTATAAATTTATGAGTCAACAAAAAGTGAAAATGAATCCCGTACGAGGATCCAGGCTCCAGACAAGACATTTTTGCAATAACTTTCGTTAATTGCACAATGGCCCCTACAAAAAGGGTTAACTGTGAAATTGCCCCAGAATAAAAATATCTTCCAAAATATATTTTCTTAGATGCCCCTGAAATAAAATATCTTCAAAAGATATTTACGAAAAATACCTTAAGAAATGAAAAAAATTCTAAAGAATTGTGCATCCATGCCCCTATGGGCACCGGGAGCAACCAAAGTACTTTTTGCAAAAGTAAAGATACGTATTTCGAGGAAACCAACTCCGAGCATGAGAAGTGAGGTTGTGCCAAAAACTGACAAACCTAGATAAGACAGAATAGGGAAAAGGACGAAATAGCGCATAGTGCCGAAAAATGAAAAATGTGAAAATGACTCGGTCCTCAAAGGAAGTTGTCAATCCACGGAAAAGAGTTTCAGGAACCAATTCCGAGCACTCGAGATGACACTAAGGGACACGAAACAGAGCTCAGAAAAGAAAATTAAACGAAAAAAATTCATTCGTAAAATTTCAGGAAAAAGGAAAGGAAGGCAAATGACTGAGTCGTTACAACCTACCCTCCTTAAAGGAATTTCGTCCCCGAAATTAGGAACATACCAGAGAGAACAAAATAATGATTGAAGAAGGTCAAATCAAAGGACAGCTCACAATGCACTGAAGGACAAATCCTGAAGTCTAAAGATCAAGTGAAGGAACGTGAAACCATGAACTGAGACAATACCTCATACGAATTGGCACGTTAACTCAACGTCAACCACCGAGGAAATCCTAAGAAAACAAAACATCAAACACAGTGAAAGAAGAGAGTGACAAGGCAGTACGAACAGTGACCAAAACCCGCCCGCACTTACTTGTTAGCAAGGTAGCATGACGGTATAAGGCACTAGTTCATAACATGCCCCAACCAGGTCAACTCTGAGAAACCTATTGATACAGATGACATCAATGTCGAAAATGATCATTACCAAAAGCACCGCGGGAACCAGGCATCTACGAGAGTTGGGGTAGCTGATCCCAAAACTCTGACAACAATGACACTGGCACCATTATGCTTAAGGCCTTAGATCTAAAAACCACGATGAAAGGGAATGAAACGGTACCTCCCTGGCCGACGTCTCACCCCACCAGACAATTAAAAGGAAATGAATCGCAGTCGTCTACGATCACATGAGTCTCACTCGCATCAACCAACAGAACAGACAAGAAGGTTCCCTACATGGGTCCTCACAGAATGAATTTCTCCTATCTAAGGAAGAAACTCGTGAAACAAGAACGCATCCAAGGGATACGATAGATCCTAAGAGACAATGCAAAAACCTGACATAAAGTAAACAAGTAGCATGCAACATAGCATAACTATCTACTCATACAAGTAGTAAACAAGTTGCCACATAAGCAAATAGGCATGTTATCAAATCAAACATGTTATCAAGAAGCACGTAGACATGTTATCACACCAGAACATGATAGTGACACAGAACATGTTATCAGGAAGCATATATACACAAAAGCATGCCAAACCAATGATAGATGTCTCAAAACACCTAAACATGTTATCATACAAGACATATTATCAAAGAAGGCATGTTATCAAGATATAAATGACACATCAAAACAAAACAACGTAAGCATGATATGCACCCAAAACCTTTTGTCCAAGGTATTCGAACCCGGACGCTCTGATACCACCCGTGTCCTGTGATGAACCGTAAGGATGATCCGATAACGGATCCGAATGAGGAAGCAAAAACAGAAAATAAGACTCTAAGAAGTCAAAGTGACCTTCCATGAGGTCGTGGAACTCAACAAGAGCTGATGCGGAAGCAAAAGATCAAAAATATGACAAATAAGCCCCTAGGGGTAAAATAGTCATTTTTGAAAACTATTGATTCGGGTTCCACCAAGCACACCGCTGGAAGGAAAACGAAAAACTAATCAAGATGGACTCAAGAATCGCATAATTCGGAGTCCAGATAAAGGAGAAACGACATGACGAAGAAAAACGAGCACTTAAGGCAAAAAAGGTAAACTGATAATTATCCAGGAAGAACCGGGTGCAACCGAGCACACCGTTGGAAATACAGCGAAAAATTAGTCAAGTTCAAAAAAAAATTTACTTGAATCAGAATCCGAACGAAGGAGAAACACCCAAAAGAAGAAATGACGTCGTAGCGGCCCGATGAGGGGGCCATGATAGCCCCCCATGCATGCCCATGCGCACGCCTAAGCACGCCGCGCGCGCGCTGGGCGCACACACGGCTGCCAACAGCCCAAAAGCTGCTATGTGCTTTTTTTAAAAGAAAACCAGAACAGAGGCTGAATTTGGAGGCCTAGATGAATTTTTTTGCAAAAACACAAAGAAGAAATCCCCCTCAAAATTGAGTTTTCTACGTGACTTGTGAAAGAATTCAAAAAAAACGCAATGTAAAATGCCCTCCCAAGAAATATGGTCCAGAGGGTCGAAAAAGCTGCTATATAGAAAACTGAAAATTGAACTTCGTAAGCGATTTCCGATGCCAAGACGACATTTTCTGGAAAAACACGGAAAAGAAACCCCCCTTAAAATCGTGTTTTCTATTCAACTATGTTGAGAGAAGAAAATAAAACACCGTGAAAGGTCCATAATGCCCCTAGATCAGAATATGCAAAAAAAAATGCAAAATGAATTCACAAGAGGCTCAAAGTACAAACGATAAGGTTTTGCCCAGAAATGACCATGCACGCAAACGTAACATACCTATTTGGATGTGCTACAATGGTCCACGACTTAAAAAATACAACCGATACAAAATCCGACCCCCCAACAGACAAAAAGGCAAAAATAGAACTTGGAATGAAAACTTGAAATCCAAAAATACAAAACGTGATCAAATGACCGTTTGGCCCTTGGCCACACTTCAAACATGATTAATAAGACTATATGAAAGAATAAAAATGGAATTCCCACACCCGATGCAACCATGGTGAAGCAATGACTTGCGATTTTTCAAGATTTTCACAATATTTCACGAAGTTAAAAAGTACATAGAACACAATATAATGGTCATTGGCCTCCGGCCTCATCTCATACATATCAAATACATTAAAAAAAGTGTACTTAAGTACACATTACATACATGGAATCAAATATACATATTTTGATATATAAGTCTACAAAATGACATTTCATGCTAACATTTGCATGAAATGGAAACTTGAAAACTACACGACATCCAAGGAATGCTAGGCGTTATGAACCAAGTCTTCGTACCTGAAATATGCCCCAGTATCGTAGGGGTGAGTAACATAAAGCTACTCGTAGGAGATGAGCATGCATCGACCTAGCATTTTACAAATTTATCACCTTAAGGTGAAACATGTTAAAGGGGCTCATGCCACCTAACGTCTATGTCCAAATGAGACTCGGGGAGTATCCTAAGCTACCTTAGAGTCTAAGCAACAAGAATCATGATATACATACATGTATGAAACGAATCATGGTTGGGATAATTTAAGAACACGACAAGAAGAATGCTTGAGCATATATTAACATGAATTGCATTTTCAATATAATTGAACTAGGTCTAGATTAATCCATATAACATGACAAAAGCATATTTGAATACAATTAACAAGAATAACATTATCCATGCAACTAACAACAAAAGAGCATGTTATACAATGTAATAAGGTATAAGTTCTCAATGCCATCAACTTAGAATCTAAAGCATAAAATGACAGTGGTGGTTCATGCCACCTAACGTCTAAGTTCTAAATAAATCAATAGGATCAATCCTAAGCTATGTTAGAACGTCAAAACACAATTTTCAATATCAATGTAATTTAACCAACATTGGGACTCCCAATACAACGCATAAAGCACAATTTCACAAAGCTAATATAATGTAACTTAAAATGGAACGACAAATAAGGAACAACAAGTTACAACATCATCTAGTTATCAACTTGAAAATGAAATGCGAAGTCAAACAAAGTGGATACTCGGACATCATGTCGGATCAGACCGACAACATAGTTACTTTACGGTTACTAGCCTATGGGTAACCTCCCTATGTGCGCACTAGACCATATAGAGGGACTATCCCCCGTACTAGAACCACGTCCTAGCCATAGTCAAACAACGACATTCCCAAGTTTCCAAAATCAACAAGTTGTGCAACAACGCATATATCAATAGGAATATGCAAGATAATCAACTATCTACTAAGCACAACCAAATTTGGAAACCTATACAATACATGCTCTAAGTCCACAACTAATATGATGTGATGAATGTTGAATCTTCAGCGTGCGATTCGTCACACGCTATGCATGAATGATGTTAAATACGAAATGTGCAAATCATTACACAAGGCAACAGTATATTCAATAAGGAAAACATATTCTCATAAGTATAAACATAGCCACTATGTTATCCAACGCTCAAAACATAACCAAATGAATATATAACAAGTCCATGTTCAGGATTTTGATATAGAAACGACTTTCAAACACAATTAAATCCATGGCTCAATTCGATAGAATTTAATTAAATAAAAATAATTAAATCCCCTAGATTCTAATTCAATTCCAAATAACCTCAAATTAATACATATTAAAGAACATGGCATGGTCATCACCTATATCCATTCTAAAACTCAATTAGGTTATTGGAACAACAAAGTAGAACTCTATTTAAATCATGCTAATTTAATTACCAAGGTTCTAAAGCAACTTCAAATGGTCCACAATTAATATACACTAGTAAACAAGTCATGGCCAATACAAATATCAAGTTAAAATCTTAATTAAGCTAATGAGACCACAAAATAGATTTTAATTAATTCTTTTAACTAAAATCTCTAGATTTTCAAACTTAACCAAATGCTCTCAATTTAACATATCTTAGAGAACATGCCAAGAATTAATGTAATATCACATTACAAGTTTATTTCATTCAATTTAAGGCCATGTGAATTAAATTTTCACTAAAGTGAAATATAAATTAAAAGTTGCAATTTTCATGCAATTAATCCCAATGTAATATATGTGAACAACTATACCTAAGCTTAATTTTCTAGCATGCCACAATACAATTCCAAGTTGTATATCACCATGAGGATTAAATCTTAAACATGGAATTTAATTAAATAAAAGGTTTCAAAACCTAACCGAATATTCTAAATCAAATATATGTGAACCTATATGGCATGTAAATCAAGAATATCAAGTCAGAATTCAAAAAGAGTGAATAGTGCACTCGGGGCAAATTAATTAATTAAATTAATTAATAATTACTAACTTTCAAAACACCTCCAATTACTTTCAAATTCAACTATGTTGGAGAGCATGCTAAGGCCTAATTTAATATGCTAACACATATTGATTTCAAGCTAGTTAAGGCCATGTGAATTAATCTTTCACCTAAGATAAATATTAAATAAAATCTTTAATACTTATTCAAATGTTCCAATTTTAATACACGACAATGAGAATATCAAGGGGCAATATAAAATCATGCTACATGTTTAAACCAAGTCATGAGCAACCGGGAAAATTAGATCCCGTACAAGAAAAATAAATAATAAAATTTCTAGATTTTATATTTAATCATGCAAACAAGTAGTATAAGCATTACAAGTATGCTGTATAACAAGAATTTAAACCTAGAACATCTCTTACCTCCATTTGAGATGAAAATCCCAAAGGGCCACCAAAATAAAAGTGCTCCGAATTCGACGATACCTAAACTAGTTGAAATGTGTTTTGCCATTTTGTATATCAAGGCCTCATATATGCAAAGTAGTTTGCTTAGTGATCCTGTCTCCATCATTCTATATGTTCCAAGTTACATTTGAGCTTTGTGCTGCATGTTGATGGCATTTAAAATGTTGTCATTGTTGTTAGGTTCTCTATTTTGGTTTTGCTATGGGACTAGCAAAATGTAAGTTTAGGGGTGTGATAAGCGCCGAATATTGCATATTCAAGCGCCCTTATTTGTATTAGCTAAGTCCATTTAGTTGATTCTAATGTACATTTTAGCTTTATTTTATGTTTTCGTCCTCTTTCAGGTTGGTTCCCCCGAAATTGGTTAAAAGAACGGTTTTGACAAACTCTTGAAGAATCAAAGCAAGCCATTGCTGGGGACCGTCATTTGGGCCAAGCTTCTTGAGTCATCATGCGTGTAAGTTTTACGGCATAGTGCTTAGGACGAAGACCGCGTCAACAGGCCAATCCAATATGGTTCGAGGAAGGGCTGAGTGTATTGAAGGCAGCCTCCCGTGGGTGCCTGCCATTTACTCCAGTGCCCCTTGCACCCGCGGGCCCCCGCTACACACTCGTGGGCCCTCGCCGCAGCACCGCGGGTGCCCGCCGCAGATCCGCGGGCGCCTGCCAAAACCCCCAGTGAGCTCTTTCAACTTTAAAGCACCCGCGGGCGCCCGCCAATCTGTAGATAGCAGATCACGTGCTCCTGTTTTTGTGCTAAAACTTGTCCCCTTGACCCTTTTTGTGGTCCTGCTTTCTCCTAGGGTAGTTGGGGCTAGAAAATAGAGGAAAAAGAGAGGATTTTAGCTAGATAAGTGGGGAAGCATGTATTTTTTGGGTCTCACACATTTTAGCTAAGTTTTAGAGAGGGAAATATTGAAAGAAGGGACTTTGTGAGTCTTGAAGCTTGAGGTGCGAAAAATGGAGAGGGACCTATCTAGAGGGGTGATGAAGCCCTCTCTAGTAAGCATGTTCTAGTTTTGATTTTGCTTTGGGGGAAACAATGTTTATTTATGACTTTTTCACAATCTAAAGCATTCATTTTGATGTATTGAATTCTAATCTATATAAATGATGATGTTGAAGTTCTCGTCTTGTCTTAGATTCTAATTTCTCATGATTATATAGCTTATTTTCCATAGTGACAATGGAATTGAGGTTGTGGAATGGTTTTAATGGCATGATGTTTAGGAAGTTTGATAATCTATACCTTAGGGCCTTCCTTTAATAGATTATTCTTGATTTCTAACTTCATGTGCTTCTATTATGTGATTGAGGGCTTGATAATCTTTTGCTTAGTGAGCATGTCTAAGGTTGCATCCTAGTTATGGTAGCCAAAACATGTAATGCTTTGATAGGTTATTCTTACCTATTGATTTCATAAATTTCTTGAAAGTAATGTAGCAATTTTGTATTGTTGCATTCCATGGTCATATGCATATGTTATTCTCCCAAGTAAATCATTCTCTAGCATGTTTATAGGATAGGTAGTGGATTCACTTCCCTAGTCCCTTCTACATTATCTTTATCTCTTTAATTCCTTGCAAATTATCATTTTTATGCAATTTAAATCCCTAATTCTAGTGATAGCCCAAACAAAACTCTTTACCACTTTTCATCATTCTAAAAGTGATTGGAAAACCTTGGTTGCCATAAACTAGCAATCCCAGTGGTTCGACTTACCCGTCCAATAGCCTTATTTTACAATGATATGTGCTATTGCAAAGGATTATTTATTATAGATCGAGTCTTTAACCGATCAGATTAATCGACCTACTAACCCTGCCTTGTTTCCATTGCAAACACGCCCACAATCCCTTGGGACGATCCCTAGTCACTCTAACTATATTTTTAGTTAGAGGAAGTAGTGGCATTTATGAATTTAAAACTTGTCACACTACACACTCGCATTCTTAGCACATTTTAGACGTTGGTCCGGCTACACGACCAAGTTTTTGGCGCCGTTGCCGGGGATTTGATTTGGCAACGCTGTGTTTTGGAAACAAATAGGAATTAGTACTCTTTTGATCATGTTTTTACTTTATTTTACTTTTGTTACTTATTGTGTTTGTTCTTGATTGACTAGGTGCATTGAGCAAGGGAAATCAAGAAAAGGAAAATTGAAAAGAAAGGAGCTAAGCTAAGCATAAAAAGGGCTAAAATCTAAAAAATTTCAAAGCGTAGCAATGCTTGAAATTGGAAAGTTAAATTGAAGTTGCTTAAGAACCCTTTATGAGATCTTCCTAACACAATCTCTTGTTAAATCGTCGGTTCACGTGGTGGCAAGTTTTTTTTATTTCTTAGATAGATCGTGAGCCCGCGTGGAGGCAATTTAATTTTCTTAGAATATTGTTCAAGCATGGGAGTATGGAATTATTGTATGTGGAGGAGTGTTGATTATTGATTTGTAGCGGGGGCGAAGTGATTGTTAGTTGATTAATTACTTGTTATTTGTTTTGCTAGTGTATGCATGGTCGTAGGTCATTAAATCCTACTCTTGTCCCTCTTAATTTTCATCTTGAATCTATTGTTCGTAATCATAGGGGAAGGGGTAGTTCTCATCACGACATTTTATCAATGGAAAAGCAAAATAATGACCATGTGGAAGACCTTGGTCACATAGACCAACAAGGCATCCTCCACCCTAATGTGCATCATGAAAATATTCAAGTACCATTAGGCATGCCTAGACCATTCATTCATCCACAACAACAAGGCCAAGTTCCATTAAGAATGCCTCAGCCAATTTTTGCTCCACAACCTCCCATTATTCAAGGCAACCAAGGTGTTCGAGTAGCACCACCGGTTGTGAATCCTCCTATTGCTTTGCGTGATCGCTATGTGCCTAATGAATTCAATGCACCTACTTGTATTCAATTACCCCCATTTAGAACACATCACTATGAGATTAAACCACTAACCATTCAAATGCTTCTTAACTATCATGGACTTCCAAGTGAAGAACCTTACAAGCATTTGGATGAGTTTCTTGAAATATGTTCCACCGTGAAATACACGGACATGCATGAAGAAGTGTTAAGACTCAAACTTTTTCCTTTTACCTTTAAAGACAAGGCAAAATATTGGTTTAACAATCTTGGGCCTTTTTTGATAACTTCTTGGACAGAAATGCAACAGGAGTTCTTGAAGAAGTACTATCCAGTATTAAAGACCAATGCTATGAGAACTTTCATTTGTGAATTTTCTCAAGGGGATGGGGAAATGTTTCATGAGGTATGGGAAAAGTTTACTGACTTGCTTTGGAAATGCCACATCATGATATACCTAAGTCGCAATTAGTTCAATATTTCTTTAAAAGTTTACCAGATAATCATAAAAGTATGGTTGATGCATCTATAGGTGGTTCTTATCTTGACAAGCATGAAAATGATGTGTGGCAATTATATGAAAGCATGAGTGAAAATTCAATGCATAGATCTTTGTCCTCTAAAAATGATAGAAATCTAGGTGAAAGGAAGAATGTTGGTTTATATCAAGTCGACAATTCCAATGATATAGCAGCCGAGATAAAATCCTTATCTCAAAGGTTTGATCAATTTTTGATCAACCAAAATTCGGCGAATCAAGTACCTTCCTTCCCTAATCATGTTCATCATCATACATCTAATAAATCATGCATGACTTGTTCAAGTGTCTTGCATTTTACTTCCAATTGCCTCCATGGATATGTGCAAAGCGAGAACCATGAACAAGCAAATGCCATTTTTGCTAACTAAGGGAATAATCCCTATGGCTCACACTATAATCCAGGATGGAGGAACCATCCAAACTTCTCCTGGAAAAGCCAAGTAGAACGCTCAAATCTTCCCCAAGGTGGTTTTCAAGGAAAGTATGTTCCACCTCAAATGCAAAGCCAAGGTTCCTAAGGTTTTAGATCATCATTTCAATCGAATGGAAACTAATTCTCAAATTCTCATTTCCCTACCCAATCATCGTATTCTCAAGGAAACTCAAGGAGTCTCGCTTTTGAGGAGAAAATGTTGACCGCTTTGGGAACTCTAGAGGCAAACACTCAATTATTTCAGTCTCATTCTCAATCCATTGCTAAGCTAGAAACCCAAGTCGGGCAAATAGCTAGTACTTTGAATGCTAGAGAGAAAGGAAAAATGCCTCTTACTGCCTCACCAAAGCAACAATGTGTTATGGAAACTAATTCCTCATCGGAAGGTCACACAATTGAGCATGTCAATGCGGTGACAACCTTGAGGAATGGGAGAATTGTTGATAATCAAGTTGGAATCCACAATGAAGAAAGTGAACTGGTGCAACCAAAAGTTGACACCCGTCCCATTTCACATTCTATTCCCCATTCATTGCATGTGCATGATCACATTGTTGAGAAAGTGGTGAAAGATGATTTGAAGCATGATTTGAAAAATAATTTTAAAAATTCTTGTGTTGAAGATTCTTCAAAGAAACATTTTAAAAAAGCTTTTGAGCCAAGAGCTCCATTTCCGGATGCCTTGAAATGATCCATTTATCATGACAAACAAAAGACCAAGACCAATGAAATTATCGATATGTTTAGGCAAGTGAAGATCAATCTTTCGTTTTTGGATGCAATCAAACAAATTCCGGCTTATGCCAAGTTCTTGAAAGATCTTTGCACCCAAAAGAGGAAGAACAAGAGCCAAGCACCAAGAAAAGTGGTCTTGACCGAGCAAGTGAGCTCCATTTTGCAGCATAACACTCTTCCAAAGTTTAAGGACCCTAGTTCACCTACTACTTCTTGCATCATTGGTCACCATGTCATCAATCGAGCTCTCTTAGATTTTGGAGCAAGTGTTAATCTTCTTCTATATTCAGTGTATGTTAAATTAGGCTGAGGAGACTTGAAACCGACGTCGGTAGTTTTGCAACTTGCCGACTGATCGATCAAAAAGCCCCGGGGTATTATTGAGGATGTTTTGATTAAGATTGATAAGTTCTTCTTCCCGGTCGATTTCATTGTCACTGACACGGAATCGGTACCAAATCCCACGAGCCAAATTCCCGTTATTCTTGGTCATCCCTTCTTGGCAACTTCAAATGCCAACATTAATTGTAGGATGGGGATAATGAAAATCTCCTTTGGCCACATGAAGGTGAAGTTGAACATTTTCAATCCAACCCCGAATTTGATGGACAAACATGAAGAAGTGTGTGTTGTAGAAGAGTGTGTAGACAATGAATTTGATAAAGTCGAGTCTTTGCTTGAACATAAAACTTCAAAAGATCAATCTTTAAACATGAAAGCAAAGAATGTTGTTTCAAAAGCAAAATTTGAAAGGGCATGGAAGCCCAAAAATTGCATTGACCAAAGACAATCAATTTCTTTTGAGTCAAATCTAACGAGTTCCTTAGGGAGCAATTTTTTGGGTAAGGTTCAAAATTCCGTTCACCCTGTCAAGGAAGGGATGCATAACAAGATATTTAATCCGGGTTAAAAGAGCCCAATGTCTTGCTAGAGACATTAAAGATTAGCAATGAATTTGTAGGGTTTACAACCCTATTCCTACCTCATTTCTATTTTACCTTTCATTTTTTGCGTCGTCTAGATATATTATGGGTTTATACACATTGCTAGGATTGTGATTGAGAATGCATGCCCGGTCATTTCTGGAAATAGGCATTTTGTGCCTGTTCGATCGATCTCGGAAAAGGTTCGATCGATCGAACCTCCATCCCTGCATCCAATCATCTTTCTGTTCCATCGATCGAAGATTTTCTACATAAATCAACTCTCTGTGTATCGTGCGGACTTCATTGCAGATCGATCTGAGTGTTCCAAGTTCAATCGAGATTTTCCTCAAATCGATCTTCATACCACACTTAGAAATTTTTTTGAAACCCATGAAAAATGCCTCTCTGTGCATCGTTCAAACTTGTCTGCAGGTTTTCACATGTTGAATTGATCGAAGTCTTTTCTAGATTGATCTTGGTTTGATCGATTTGTGTCCCTTGTTCACTATAGACTTTGACTGCATTTTGATTTTTAAGCTTATTTTAAAATATATATATATATATATAATTTCCAAAAAGATTTTTCTTTAATTTTTACTTTTATTTGATTTTATTTCTTTAAAAAATACAAAAACATTTTATTTTAATTTTTATATTTTAATTTTGAAAAAAAAAATCCAAAAATATTTTTAATTTTCAAATATTCAAAAATTTTCAAAAATACTTGTTGTTTTGCTAGGTTAGATCGATTTGAGTACTATTCTGATCGATCTATGTTCGATCGATTTGAGTTCTTTCCCAGATCGATTGAACATGTTGGAGATCGTTTTTAAAAATAGAAGCCAAGGGTCATTTTGATCGATTTGACCATCGATCTCAAACCCTAGCCACCCGCACCGCTGCAAACTTTCTTCCCAACCTCCAACGAATCTCAGGTGACCTTCCACAAGCTTCCAAACTCTCTCTCGACTCCAATCTGATATCATTCTCTCTCGGTTTCCACTTCTCTCGTTGAGTTTTGGTAAGTCTTGAGTCGTATTATTATTTTTGAGCTTTAATCTATATGTTCTTGATGTTTCCATGTTTAGATCTAGGATTTCCAAGTTCCATTGTTGCCATTTTTGATCTTTAAAGCTTGTGTATATATATGTATATATTTGTATATATATACATATTTTTTATATTTTGATTCCGAATTCAATTTTGGGGGTTACGTGCCAAGATAAGTGACCATTGTTAAGTTGTTAATGTGTGAGAGGGCCTACGAGTTTGCTCGGGTACCCCTCGTGTCATCCATGTCACAGATCTGTGACTGTTCACATTTTTGCAGAGTTCGATCGATCTCAGTGATTCTCAGATCGATCTGAGAAAGATCGATCTTACTCATGTCCAGATCGATTTAACTTGGATCGATCTCATTTTTTCATGATCGATCGAACATTACAGATTTGCATTTGCATCTCACCATCCATAATGTTCATGCTAGTTCTTTATGCCTAATGCCTGTGTTTTCCACATTGGATGCATTCCATACTTATGATGTTCAGCATGTTTCACTTAGTCAATTTTCATACCTGGCTACATTATCACTTGCATAGATTCATGTCGATTATTTTGAGTTGTCTATCTTACTTGGCATACATATTTCTATATATTGTGCTTCAATGCTCTATTATCTATTACTGACTTCTATTGCAAGTGTTTCTTTTCTATTTTGCAGGCCATAGCACGGGTTAAGACAGTTGCCCGTCGACAATATGAGTAGAGAGTCTGACAAAGAGTAGAGGAGCCTACAGAGCCCTCTCATGCTTAGGATCCAACTGCAGAGCAAGCTGAGCAGCCTGAGCAGTTAGAGGAGTATAAAGAGCCAGCTCCGGCTCAGTCTGACTGCTCTGCCTCTACCGTTCCTACATCTACATCTTCTTCAGCTGAGGCTGAACATGTACCATGTCCTTCTCCCCCATCGGCACAGCCTGGCCAGGATCTAGATAGACCTATCTGAAAATTCTCACGCCTTTCAGTGGCACACGAGTCTGTCTTCGACATTGCCTTCTTCTCTCGGTCGATTCTGACCAGGTTAGCATTTGATGATATTGATCGGCGCAGCATTTCAGCCATTCTGGCGCCAATTACTTATCCTGTTTACCAGTGGCTTGTTCGGTTGTTCTTCCAGAACCTTTAACCGGCCCCGAGTAATCTATCGGAGCTACAAATTACTATTGATGGCTTGCCCATCCGCATTACAGTTGATACATTGGCCACAGCGTCTTGGTGCCCACATGTCTGCCCTCCAGATCTTGATTATCCCATTTTGAGGAGGCTTTCTAATGTAGACATGGCCGTTGCTTTGACTGGCCATTACAATGAGGGCGAGACATTCACCACCAGGACTTATCTGCCTGATGATCTTTGGTTCTTTGACTTGGTCTTGTACCAAAATGTATTTATGCTGGCCATATGATCCAGAGGCGCTCAGACTTTCTTACTGCCCTTTACGTATTCTACAAAGGGCACTGGTTTTTTATTCCTGCACTCTATTGGAGTGTCATGATGAAGCTTTACACAGATTATATTAGCAAGGCCAAGCCCAAGCAGGCCAAGTATCTCCCCTTTGCACATCTTATCACACAGATTCTGAGGGACCAGCGCTACCCTTTCCATCTACAGGAGTATCCTGAGACAGGGGCTTGCCACTATGGCAAGAAAGATTGGAACAAGAGCTATAATGCTCTCATAAAGAGTATCGAGAATGACGCCATCTTGGCAGCTGAGGAGGCAGAGGAGGCCGAGTTAGCAGAGATGGATGCGCAGCAGGCAGCAGTAACAACAACAGATAATCCAGCAGACCTACAGGTAGCTACAAATGCATATATGGATATCGATTTACAGCGAGAGCCTCCAGCAGAGGAGTTACCACATCACTCTCCGGTAGGGTCACCACTTTATTTTCAGGAGCAAGATCAGGATATACCTCAGTTTCATGATCCAGTTATTCTTGACGCTCCAGTTCAGACACCCAGCCTAGGAGAGCATATCCAGACATTAGAGGATATGGTTGTCTCTCTCCAAGCAGATGTTATCTCTATCAGAGCAGACGTGGTTTCTTTTAGCACAGATGTGACTACTATTCGCTCTGATGTCCTGATTGCGCTGCAGGACTTATCCAGAGATATCCGGGGATCACGTTCCGCTCGCCTTACTTCATCTGCCTGATCTTTATACCTCTGTTTTATCATTTCATATATCTATGATCTTAGACTGCTCTTTTGATACTACGATTTATATTTTTGCGGCCAGTTTGTTGGCTCAGATACTGTGTTGTACCTTACTGTTTTTATTTTTCTTATTTTATGCATGATATTTTTGGATGTCAGATTCTATTATTGATATATCTATCTATGATTGACTCCATTATCAGGTGCATCCGAGTAACTTCAGTGAGAGAGTGCTGCCCAAAATTTTTCAGGACCATTCTTTTACCTCTCTCCTTACTTCATTTCTTATCCCATTTACACTTGCATATCCACTGTGCAATGTTATTATCCCCTTTGTTATCTGATCAGCTTTTCTCTCAATGCCATCTTTTTAAGACCACGGTTAATCCCAAGTTTGGGGGAGTTATATCACCACTTTGGATATTTATATCCCGGCTATTTTTTGCTTAGCTATACCGGTATACTCTTTCCTTTGTTCTCTTTGCACATTGAGGACACTGTGCCATTTAAGTTTTGGGGTAATGGGTGTTATTTGCCGTGTTTATCTTTAATTCAAAATTTTGAGCATGACTTGTGTATTTGAAGGATTTTCTATGATTGGTCTGACGAGCCTCTTTCTAATGCGTTTAGAAAATGAGACTTTTTAATGCGAGAGGTCGCTTCGCAAGGTCAAAATATGATTGTGGTTTAAGAAGCCTTTCTAGTCAAATTTACATTTATAAAACCACTACCACAACAAATGAAGTATAGCGAGTAGGAATCGTCCACAGAGATTATACGTGTTGGAATTTAACTTTGACTCTAATGTATCACAAGATTGCAAAGAGATTTGATGAGATGATTAAATTACTTCAATCAATGAAAATGCAATTAAAATAAAAATAAGTTGAGATAGAGATTTAAGAGATATGAAGAGAGGTCTTAGGGTGTTGGAATCACCACTAAGCTCATGTAATTAACCACTCACTTTCCATTAATGGGGAATACATTGTGGTGAACAAAATGCGACTACCAATTGCAATATCAAGCATGGACCATCAAATTCATGTATAAATTGTCTACCTAACCAACAAATAAACTAAGTGTAGAACAACACATCAAATCTAAGCATGACCCATCAAATTAGTCACAATTATAGCACACATCAATCTAGAAAATCATGGAATTTACAATAATAAGCCATGGAATATCAAATCAAGTATAGATTGTCTACCTACCTACAAGTATGAATTAAATTGTAGAACAACTCATCAAGCATAAGTATAATCCATCAAATTAATTGACAAACCCATTCAATGAAAACCCATGCTTAGCCATCATTAGATCCTTAATTAATTACACATAGACATGCAACCAACATAGAGAAACTAGTGTAGAAATCAATTCCCAAATAATCACACATAAGACAACATGTAATCAAGTAGAGAATCAATAGAAAGAATTAATCCATATGAATCATGTAAGAAATAATTCCCAATTTAATCACACATAGACATGTAAATAAACTAGAGAATTAATAGGAAGAATTAAACCATAGAAATCATAGAAATATACCAAGATTCATTAAATTCACAAGGTTAGAACACTAATCACAACAATATATATAAATCCCCAAAAAAAGAAATATAAGGGTTTAGATTACAAAAGACTTAGGGCTCATCCAAGCCTTAAGTGTAGATCTAACGAATCATGGAGGAGGTAGATATGGTCATGAAACCCTCAAGAGCAAGCTCTAAACATGGCTCCATCTTCTTCTTCTTCTTTGAAGCTCTAGAAAGAGAGAGAGTGTGGATCTAGAGATGGATTCTTGAGATGAACCTCCACTTCCCTCTTTCTTCTAACCCTAATCTCTAACTTTCTAGAGAGAGAAAGTAATATTTACAATGTAAAAATAAAATGATGAAAAAGCTCTCTTACAAAATGGTTCAATTCCCTTTATACAGAAGATCCTTTTCTTAGTCATTAAGTCAGAAATATAGCCCCAAAAATATCTAATCCCGTACTATGTGGTAGGAGGAGTTTGGGCGTGCGAAAATAAGACAGCTCGCTGCCAGCACATTTTCGATCGGTCCAACTTTTTCTTCGATCGATCCAACTTTTCTGATAGATCTCACCTGACAGTTTTTCAGCATCAGCCTCCTTTTGATCCAAATCAGCCTCTTTTTGCTCCAAATTCTCACCAAGACTTAGTTTGACTTCGAAAAGGCCTTAAGAAACCATTTTTAGCTCATTTTAACATTATTGACCTGAAATAGACAAAAACACAAATAAGTACTAAAACGGATAAATAAAGATAAATAAATGGACTAAAATACCCTCGCATAAGTGGTTTAAATGCACACTTTTCAGCGCTCATCATGGTCCATGACTAGCTATGTTTTGATCTTTTAAGGCCTATATTGCTTAAAACTTAAAAATTGTTTGACTTAAGAGTCCAATACTCCTTGTATGCCTTATGGATGCGATTTAGGACTAAATTTTTTGAAAGATTGATATCATGCTTGCACTTGTGATCCATATCATCCTGATTTTGTGATTGTTTTGAGATTCACTTTAGAATTCTACACTAGCACAGGCACACACTAGCATTCATTTGTTTGGTATATTCTTTGTTAATTATTGAATTGGTTATATCACAATTGAGCTAGTAGTGCATTGAAAGTTTTCATCTTGATAAAAGTGAATAACAAACCCTTTTCATTGAGTAGCTGGGATTCGAGCCTCATCACGCACTGAATTTCTCGCGCCGAAAGATGGAGGGCCCAAACTCTAGGTTAATAATTGAATTTGCTAAAAAAAAAATTGAAAAAAAATGAAAAAAAAATTGTTCCAAAAGCAAATAAAAATGTGAGAACTTCTCCCAAAAGGTGAGAAGTGGGAAATGATTAGATGAAGGTTGTTTTGATTTGTAATCTAGTTGATTTGAGTTTGCAAGTCGTTAGGGGTGTTTAAACACCTAGTGCCCTAAAGCTGTCCGGTTTGGGAGTCATTGACCTAACGCTCGACCTCATGGATCGCTAGAAATCTTAATAGATTAACAAATTGCACTATGCTTCCATCTTTGATCCTAAGGGATAGAAAAAAAATCGAGTGAAAAGAATAAGTACACCTAGATCAATAAAGCTTTAATAGAAGGTCCACTCTTTGTCTTGATGATCAGTACTAGATTTGTGTCCTAGTTTGAGGGTAAGGACGCGATCATTTCTTTAGTTGGCTTAGATAGCAACATATTTGATGCCAGTCCACTCAAAAAGGATTCTAGAGTTGTTTTGATTTGCATGATCATTTTCTTGATGTGTGGAGGACCATACTTGCTTGCTTGGTGTTGAGAATTTGGGAGATTGCTTGGAAATGGTTAAAAATTTGCATACTTGAGGTAGTTTTCTCACAATGCTTTTTTACAATATTGGTGCCTCTTTTATGAGAATGAGCTTAATGTTTGTGGGTATCACTTCTGGAAATCCTTACGAGACTTCACTCGTTCACTAGGGGTAACCTAGGGGTTTAAAAGGCTTGTTGCATGTGCTAAATGCAATCGTGTTCCCTACGAAAGTGGCGTTTTCCATTTATTGTTTTCTAGTTCATAGTTGTATAGTTGTTCATTTCATTCCTTTACTTTGTAGTTCATTGTCAGGGACTAGCAATATTTAAGTTTGGGGGTGTGACGAGGTCTGAAAAGTGCGCATTTAAACCTGCTAAGCTTCAGCATTCTAGGACCTTTATCTATCTTATTTTCCTGTCTTAGACTAATTTCATGTTATTGTCCTTTTCAGGCACTTATCCCAAAAATAAATTAATTCAGCCAAATAAGAGCCTAAAAGAAGTTATCTCAAGTTGAATGGAAGAAAGGTGTAAAGTGGAAGCAAAGTGTGGAAAAACAGCATCTTTGATCGATCTTAACAATTCTTCGATCGATCTGGAGGTGATCAATCTAGCCAATTCAAGATGGATCCAAGCCTTTGTCCTTATCTAAAAGATCTCACCATCTTCGATCGATTCAACTTTTCACAGATCGATCAAAATTATTCGATCTTATCCACACCTACCACTCCACCTACCACTTTTGTCTCTTTCCCAAAATATCCCAAAATATCTCAGAGATTTGTCTTTATTCAAAAAGGCGCCGCCAAAGATGATCGATCTCTACAGCATTCGATAGATCTCACCACAGTTCAATCGATCAAACCTTCTCAAGTTCGAAATAAAACAGAGTCCAGCTCATTAAAAGATGGCTCATGGTGCAATCATTGCAAGGGCCCTAGTGCACGAGTCCAGACCATTGGGTGTGACACTTGAGCTACCTATATAAGGATTTGGAGCCATTTTTAGAAGCGGATTCTTCATAACTTACATATCTCATATCTTGGAGAGGAGGCTAGAGACTAGAGAGTTCTTTACACATCTTTGGGAGTTCTTCCATTCTTCTAGGGTTTCCATCAAGAAGGAGGTCATGCCTACCATGGAGATAGCCCTTGAGGGTTAAATGACTACTTCAATGAATGTCTAAACATCTACTTAGGGCTAGAGTAGCCCTTAAGTTTGCTTCCTATACTTAGTGCTATGTATATTTTTGGGGATTTACTTGTAACAAATATTTTGATCTTGGATTTATATATATCTCTTGTGGTTTCTACTTGATGTGTATGGATTAATGCTTTCAATTGATTATCTATTTCTAACCATATGTTTCTTGTGTTTTTCTCTAGATTTAGTGGAGTTTATGCATGTCTATGTGTATGGATGAAACTAATCTAGAGATGGTCAAAACATAGTGCTTAGTTGAACACTCTCTTGTAATTTATTTGATGGTTCACACTTGTTTCTTAATGGATTATGCCACACATTTAGCTTACTTAGTTTAATTTCTATGTCTTTAGTGTAAATGTAGTGTAGTTGCTTTAGATTTATAGATAGGTGGACAATCTATTCTTATTCCTTGGTGTTCCATACTTATGAATGCAAAGGGCGTGTGTTTCTAGATAGTTGTGTGTGCATAAATTGTGATTTCATTGAATGGATTTGGTCTCATTTGATAGGTTGTGTTTTCCATTTGAATTGGCTAGACAATCTATACTTATTTGCCATCCATTTTTAGTTTCAATTAATGTCACACACACATACAAGTTACAATTTAATTTTCCCCACTGATATACAATTGCTAGTACCTAGTGAAGTCAAGCTTAGTGGTCAGCTCTAGTTCCCCAAGTCTACTCCTCTATATTTCTTTTCCCTATCTTCTAAAATTATTATATTTTGCTTGCTTTAATTTCAATTGCATTGTAGTTTAATCAACCAAACAAACCTCGTTTTGATCAATTGACCTACTAACCCTACCTTGTTTCCATTACAAATACGCCCACAATCCCTTGGGATGATCCCTACTCACCCTAGCTATATTTCTAGTTAGAGGTAGTAGTTGCATTTATAAATTAAAAGCTTAACCACACTACACACTCGCATTCTTAGCACATTTTGGACATTAATCCGGTAACACGACCAAGTTTTTGGCACCGTTACCGAGGATTTGATTTGGCAACACTGTGTTTTGGAAAAAAATAGGAATTAGTACTCTTTTGATCTTGTTTTTACTTTATTTTACTTTGTTACTTATTGTGTTTGTTCTTGATTGACTAGGTGCATTGAGCAAGGGAAATCTAGTAAAGGAAAATTGAAAAGCAAGGAGCTAAGCTAGGCATAAAAAGGGCTAAAATCTAAAAATTTACAAAGCATAGCAAGGCTTGAAAATGGAAAGTTAAATTGAAATTGCTTAAGGACCCTTTGTGAGATCTTCCTAACTCAATCTCTAGTTAAATCATCGGCCCGCGTGGTGGCAAGTTTTTTTTATTTCTTAGATAGATCATGAGCCTGTGTGGAAGCAATTTAATTTTCTTAGCATATTGTTCAAGCATGGGAGTATGGAATTATTGTATGTGGAAGAGTGTTGATTATTGATTTGTTATAGGGGCGACGTGATTGTTATTTGATTAATTGTTTGTTATTTGTTTTGCTAGTGCATGCATGGTCATAGGTCAATAAATCCTACTCTTGTCCCTCTTGATTTTCATCTTGAATCTATTGTTCATAATCGTAGGGGAAGGGGTAGTTCTCATCACTCCATTTTATCAATTGAGGAGCAAAACAATGACCATGTAGAGGACCTTGGTCACATAGACCAACAAGGCATCCTCCACCCTAATGTGCATCATGAGAATATTCAAGTACCATTAGGCATGCCAAGACCATTCATTCATCCACAACAACAAGGCCAAGTTCCATTAGGAATGCCTCGGCCAATTTTTGCTCCACAACCTCCCATTATTCAAGGCAACCAAGGTGTTCGAGTAGTACCACCGGTTGTGAATCCTCCTATTGCTTTGCGTGATTACTATGTGCCTAATGAATACAATGCACCTACTTATATTCAATTGCCCCCATTTAGAGCACATCACTATGAGATTAAATCACAAACCATTCAAATGCTTCCTAACTATCATGAACTTCCAAGTGAAGAACCATTCAAGCATTTGGATGAGTTTCTTGAAGTATGTTCCATCGTGAAATACACGGACATGCCAGAAGAAGTGTTAAGACTCAAACTTTTTCCTTTTACCCTTAAAGACGAGGCAAAATATTGGTTTAACAATCTTAGGCCTTTTTCGATAACTTCTTGGGCAGAAATGCAACAAGAGTTCTTAAAGAAGTACTATCCAGTATCAAAGACCAATGCGATGAGAACTGCTATTCGTGAATTTTCTCAAGGGGATAGGGAAATGTTTCATGAGGCATGGGAAAGGTTTAATGACTTGCTTAGGAAATGCCCACATCATGACATACCTAAGTGGCAATTAGTTCAATATTTCTTTGAAAGTTTACTGGATAATCATAAGGGTATGGTTGATGCATCTATGGGTGGTTCTTATCTTGACAACCATGAAAATGATGTGTGGCAATTATATGAAAGCATGAGTGAAAATTCAATACATATATCTTTGTCCTCGAAAAATGGTAGAAATCTAGGTAGAAGGAAGAATGTTGCTTTACATTAAGTTGACAATTCTGTTGATATAGCCGCCAAGATGAAAACCTTATCTCAGAGGTTTGATCAATTTTTGATCAACCAAAATTCGGCGAATCAAGTATCTTCATTCACTAATCATGTTCATCATCATGTATTTAATGAATCATGCATGACTTGTTCAAGTGTCTTGCATTCTACTTCCAATTGTCCCCATGGACATGTGCAAAGTGAGAACCATGAACAAGCAAATGCCATTTTTGCTAACCAATGAAATAATCCCTATGGCTCACACTATAATCCAGGTGGAGGAACCATTCGAACTTCTCTTGGAAAAGCCAAGGGGAAGGCTCAAATATTCCCCAAGGTGGTTTTCAAGGAAAGTATATTCCACCTCCAATGCAAAGCCAAGGTTCCCTAGGTTTTAGATCATCATTTCAATCGCATGGCAACCAATTCTCAAATTCTCATTTCCCTACCCCATCATCGTATTCTCAAGGAAACTCAAGGAGTCCTGCTTTTGAGGAGAAAGTGTTAACTGTTTTGGGAACTCTAGAGGCAAACACTCAATTACTTTATTCTCATTCTTAATCCATTGCTCCCAAGTTGGGCAAATAGCTAGTACTTTGAATGCTAGAAAGAAAGGGAAAATGCCTCTTAATGCCCCACCGAAACAACAATGTGTTGTGGAAAGTCATTCCTCATTGCAAGGTCACACAATTGAGCATGTTAATGCGGTGACAACCTTAAGGTGTGGGAGAATTGTTGATAATCAAGTTTGAATCCACAATGAAGAGAGTGAACCGGTACAACCAAAAGTTGACACCTGTTTCGTTTCACATTCTATTCTTCCTTCATTGCATGTATATGATCACATTGTTGAGAAAGTGGGGAAAGATGATTTGAAGCATGATTTCAAAAAGGATTTTAAAAATTCTTATGTTGAAGATTCTTTAAAGTAAGATTTTGAAAAAGCTCTTGAGCCAAGAGCTCCATTTTCGGATGCCTTGAAAGGATCCATTTGTCTTGACAAACAAAAGACCAAGACCAATGAAATTATTAATATGTTTAGGCAAGTGAAGATCAATCTTCCGCTTTTGGATGCAATCAAACAAATTCTCGCTTATGCCAAGTTCTTGAAAGATCGTTGTACCCAAAAGAGGAAGAACAAGAGCCAAACACCAAGAAAAAGTGGTCTTGACCGAGCAAGTGAGCTCCATTTTGCAACATAACACTCTCCCAAATTTTAAGGACCCCGGTTCACCTACTACTTCTTGCATCATTGGTGACCATGTCATCAATCGGACTCTCTTAAATTTAGGAGCAAGTGTTAATCTTCTCCCATATTCAGTGTATGTTAAATTGGGCTTAGGAGACTTGAAACCGACATCGGTAGTTTTGCAACTTGCCGACCGATCCATCAAAAAGCCCTGGGGTATTATTGAGGATGTTTTGATTAAGATTGATAAGTTCTTCTTCCCGGTCGATTTCATTGTCATTGACACGGAACCAGTACCAAATCCCAAGAGCCAAATTCCCGTTATCCTTGGTCGTCCCTTCGTAGCAACTTCAAATGCCAACATCAATTGTAGGACGGGGATAATGAAAATATCTTTTGGCCACATGAAGGTGAAGTTGAATATTTTCAATCCAACCTCAAATTCGATGGACAAACATGAAGAAGTGTGTGTTGTAGAAGAGTGTGTAGACAATGAATTCGATAAAGTCGAGTCTTTGCTTGAATATAAAACTTCAAAAGATCAATCTTTAAACTTGAAAGCAAAAAATGTTGTTTCAAAAGCAAAATTTGAAAAGGCATGGAAGCCCAAAAATTGCATTGACCAAAGACAATCAATTTCTTTTGAGTCAAATCCAACGAGTTCCTTAGGGAGCAATTTGTTGGGTGGGATTCAAAAATCCATTCACCCCGTCAAGGAGGGGATGCATAACAAGATATTTGATCCGGGCTAAAAGAGCCCAACGTCTTGCTAGAGACATTATAGACTAGCAATGAATTCGTAGGGTTTACAACCTTAGTCCTTTCTCATTTCTGTTTTACCTTTCATTTCTTATGTCGTCTAGATATATTTTGGGTTTATACATATTGCTAGGATTGTGATTCAGAATGCATGCCCTGTCATTTCTAGAAATAGGCATTTTGTGCCTATTCGATCGATCTCGGAAAAGGTTCGATCGATCAAACCTCCATCCCTGCATCCAATCATCTCTCTGTTCCATCGATCGAAGATTTCCTGCATAAATCAGCTCTCTGTGTATTGTGAGAACTTCATTACAGATCGATCTGAGTGTTCTAGGATCGATCGAGATTTTCCTCAGATCGATCTTCATACCACACTTAGAAAAATTTTTGAAACCCATGAAAAATGCCTCTTTGTGCATTGTTCAAACTTGTCTGCAGGTTTTCACCTATTGGATCGATCGAAGTCTCTTCCAGATCAATCTTGGTTTGATCGATCTATGTCCCTTGTTCACTGTAGACTTTGACTGCATTTTGATTTTTAAGCTTATTTTAAAATATATATATATATATAATTTCCAAAAAGATTTTTATTTGATTTTTACTTTCATTTATTTTATTTCTTTAAAAATATAAAAACATTTTATTTTAATTTTTATCTTTTTATTTTGAAAAAAAAATCCAAAAATATTTTTAATTTTCAAATATTCAAAAAATTTCAAAAATACTTGTTGTTTTGCGAGGTTAGATTGAGTACTATTGAGATCGATCTATGTTCAATCAATTTGAGTTCTTTCCCAGATTGATCGAACATGTCAGAGATCGTTTTTAAAAATAGAAGCCAAGTGTCATTTTGATCGATTTGACCATCGTTCTCAAACCCTAGCCACCCGCACCGCTGCAAACCTTTTTCCCAACCTCCGGTGAATCTCAAGCGACCTTCCACAAGCTTCCAAACTCTCTCTCGACTCCGATCTGATCTTATTCTCTCTCGGTTTCCACTTCTCTCATTGAGTTTTGGTAAGTCTTGAGTCGTATTATTATTTTTGTGCTTTAATCTATATGTTCTTGATGTTTCCATGTTTAGATCTAGGATTGCCATATTCCGTTGTTGTCGTTTTTGATCTTTGAAGCATGTGTGTATATATATATATATTTATATATATATATATATTATATTTTGATTCCAAATTCGATTTTGGGGGTTACGTGCCAAGATAAGTGACCATTGTTGAGTTGTTGATATGTGAGAAGGCCCACAAGCTTGCTCGGGTACCCCCCGTGTCATCCACGACACAGATTCGTGACTGTTCACATTTTTGCAGAGTTCGATCGATCTCAGTGATTCTTAAATTGATCTGAGAAAGATCTATCTCACTCGTGTCTAGATCGATCTCATCTTTTCATGGTCGATCGAACATCACAGATTTGCATTTACATCCCACCATCCATAGTGTTCATGCTAGTTTCTTTATGCCCAATGCCTGTGTCTTCCACATTGCATGCATTCCATACTTACAATGTTTTGCATGTTTCACTTAGTTAATATATATACCTGGCTGCATTATCACCTGCATAGATTTATGTCGATTATTTTAAGTTGTCTATCTTACTTGACATACATGTTTCTATATACTGTGCTTCAATGCTCTATTATTTGTTACTGACTTCTTTTGCAAGTGTTTCTTTTCTGTTTTACAGGCCATGGCATGGGTTAAGACAATTGCATGCCGGCAATATAAAGGGGAGAGTCCGATAGAAAGTAGAGGAGCCTGCAGAGCCTTCTCATGCTCAGGATCCAGCTTCAGAGTAGGCTGAGTAGCCTGAGCAGTTAGAGGAGTATGAGGAGCCAGCTCCGGCTCAGTCTGACCGCTCTGCCTCAACTGCTCCTGCATCTACATCTTCTTCAACTAAGGCTAAACATGTACCACCTCCTTCTCCACCACTGGCACAGCCTGGCCATGATCTAGATTGACCTATCCGGAAATTCCCACGCCTTTCAATGGTACACGAGTCTGTCGTTGACATTGCCTTCTTCTCTCAGTTGATTCTGACCAAGTCAGCATTTGATGATATTGATCAGCACGGCATTTCAGCCATTCTGGCACTAGTTACTTATCCTGTTTACCCGCGGCTCGTTCAGTTGTTTTCCAGAACCTCTGACCGGCCCCGAGTAATCTATCGGAGCTACAGACTACTATTGATGGCTATCCTATCCACATTACAGTTGATACATTGGTGACAGCTTCTTGGTGCCCACATGTTTGCCCTCCAGATCTTGATTATCTCATTTGTGGGGTACATGCTTTGTTAATTATTGAATTGGTTATATCCCAATTGAGCTAGTAGTGCATTAAAAGCTTTCATCTTGATAAAAGTGGATAACAAACCCTTTTCATTAAGTAGCCAGGATTCTAACCTCATCAAGCACTGAATTTCTCGCACCGAAAAGTGGAGGGCCCAAACTCTAGGTTAATAATTGAACTTGCTAAAAAAAATGAAAAAAAAAAAAAAAAAAAAAGAAGAAAGAAAAGAAAAAAAAAAATTGTTGCAAAAGCAAACAAAAAAGTGAGGACTTCTCCCAAAAGGTAAGAGTGGGAAATGATTAGATGGAGGTTATTTTGATTTGTAGCCTAGTTGATTTGAGTTTGTAAGTCGTTAGGGGTGTTTAAACACCTAGTGCCCTAAAGCCGTCCGGTTTGGGAGTCATTGACCTAACGCTCAACCTCATGGATCACTAAAAAGCTTAATAGATCAACACATTGCACTATGCTTCCATCTTTGATCCTTAGGGATAGAAAAAAAAATCGAGTGAACAGAATAAGCGCACCTAAATCAATAAAGTTTTAATAAAAGGTCTATTCTTTGTCTTGATGATCGGTACTAGATTTGTGTGCTAGTTTGAGGGTAAGGACGCGATCATTTCTTTAGTTGGTTTATATCGCAACATATTTGATGCCGGTCCACTCAAAAAGGATTCTAGAGTTGTTTTGATTTGCATGATCATTTTTTTGATGTGTGGAGGACCATACTTGCGTGCTTGGTGTTGAGAATTTGGGAGATTGCTTGGAAATGGTTGAAAAATTGCATACTTGAGGTAGTTTTCTCCCAATGCTTGTTTACAATATTGGTGCCTCTTTTGTGAGAATGAGCTTAATGTTTATGGGTATCACTTCTGGAAACCCTCACGAGACTTCACTCGTCCACGAGGGGTAACCTAGGGGTTTAAAAGGCTTGTTGCATGTGTTAAATACAATCGTGTTCCCTACGAAAGTGGTGTAATCCATTTATTATTTTCTAGTTCATAGTTGTATAGTTGTTCATTTCATTCCTTTACTTTGTAGTTCATTGCTAGGGACTAGCAATATATAAGTTTAGGGGTGTGATGAGCGTTGAAAAGTGCGCATTTAAACCTCTTAAGCTTGAGCATTCTAGGACATTTATCTATCTTATTTTCCCGTCTTAGACTAATTTCATGTCGTGACCCGGGTTTTTATTCAACTCGGTGGGTCACTGATGAACCAAAGATTAACCCGATAACGGATCCAGATGAGGAAGCAAGGAACAAAACAATGGTCTCTCAAGGCACAACACACCTCTAAGACCCTAAGATGACCTTCCATAAGGTCATGGAACCCAATGAAACAAAAACGTGGGAGCAAAGGATAAACCTAGGTCTCTAAAGGTATGAACCATCACTAAGACACCAAAGTGACTTTCCATGAAGTCACGGAACTCAAAGGAAATAACCGAAAGCAAAAGCTAGGGTAAAAAGGTTTAAATGGTACCCTATGGCACCAAAGACAACCGAAGGACCGAGATCTAGTCCAAACTAGACCACGTACGCCATTAGATGGCTTAAACAAGATAAACAAGGTCCTGTAGTAACAACCAAATGGAGTTAACCTGTCTAGGCAACTGACCAAACAAGACCCACAAGGCAGCTCCATTTCGGTCTACCGAAATGGAGCTTTGGTCTGCTGAAGTGTGATACCCCTCGATTTTAGAGCCACGGGTGGTCAAGTCCAGGCACAGATCCAAGGGATACCAAACAATCAATATGTAACTGAAGACAGAATATAAAAAAAATGAAATAAGATAAAATAATAATAAGCTGATAAGAATTCTAAATACGAAAAATCCTTTAAATAAAATTTTAATATAATTTAAACCTTCCAATCCTTACAACTCGGGAATCCACCAACTGGACCCCTAATAATCCTCAACTGTAAATGAAATACAGAATTAAAACCCAAGACTAAAATAAGAAAGAAACTCCTATATAGTCGGAAGAGTGAGTGTCTGTATCTGCATCACCACGATCAAGCCCTAAGCCTGGTACTCACGAACGCCTGAAAAATAAGAGTGGGTCAGGCCCACATGCAAGTTCCATACTACTACAATCCATACATAAACCCGATACACAGATACATCCTAGATAGCTCGGCAATAGCTAAAATAGTCCATATAGATATAGATACACACTATAGGATGCTCACTAGTCCAATAGGTCTGTCTCAGCCTGAGTAGAGATACCATGCAAATCACACATACTGTGGTCATGTGTATCTAGACCTACCAGGGAACAACACCTGTGTCTAGTTGTCCATCCTAGGCGATATACTCACCCTAACCATGGTCCTGAGACTTAAGCTCATACCATGGCACCATAATGATATGTATATAAAGTCCGTATACTCCTAATACAAAATATCATCCATTATTTGTAGTGGTCTGATATAAGTATAACAATCCATCCAGAAACCAAAGTAGGTCATTCAATTCATAATTGATATGACACAAATATGAGTGGGACTGAACCTTTATGGTAAATTCACACCTCAATCCAGAATATGTAGGTTATAGTGTTTGAACTAATCCATACTTAGTATGCCACCGTCCCATACCGGTGCATACCATCCTCCATCCAATATAGTTGACAAATTAATAAATATTCATCAACCATACTCCAAAATAAAAATAAATACAGTCTATTATATGTATGACCAAATTATGCATCCAGTATATGATTATAATCATAAAACTTCCATTTAAATTGTTAACGCATTGATAGACAATTTAAACCATCCATATCCATCCAATTGACAAAACAGAAATTTCAATAGTTCATCAATTAACACCCACACCATGGTATAATGACTATCAGAAATATGAGCTGAGCACATTATACTAGATATCCCTAACCATACTCTCATACTAGTTCAGTTAAATTATTGAAACAAAGACTAGTAATGAAAATCCTCCTTAATCCCTGACGGCATGAAAATTATCGTTTCATTACATGACGTCCTTTTTAATCCTCCATGTTAAAACCTGTGCTTGACATAATATGTCAACTAAGAAGTCTCACAGCACATTATATACAACCCCAATGGTATTTTATACTTACCAAAATAAACTGGTTAAAACAAACCGGCAAATAAAAACTCCTCCACTTCTGACAGCATGCAACAATGTATTTAAATTACATGACGTCCACAACCACAACCCAACCAACCCTCATGGAACTTAAATATATCATAAATATCTTTGGTACAACATCCCTAAAATATCTTTTAATTCAGTCCATTCAATTGGCTAACCAAACTAGAAATTTAAGACTTTCTCCTTCCTGGACAACATGCACACTATATTTTTTGTTTTAAAAATTCATGATGTCCATTTATATTAACACACTAGCATATACTAACTAATTTATGGTTTTAATAGGTTAATTTTAAACATCTAAAACCCCACACCACTTTCCATTAATTTCATTTAAGCCCCTGAAATCAGAAAAACCACAAAAACGCACTTACTGTGCTTTACCAAAAGTGGAGCCGGCTCCATTATATTTTGGAGCCTGCTCTATCCTCTTGGAGCTGGCTCCAAAATAGTTTAGAGCCTGCTCCATCTCAATGGAGCCGGCTCCTTTGAAGAATGGAGCCTGCTCCATTATCTGTACCTCCGTTTTCTTCAATTCTGGACACTTTCTGACTTTCCGGTTGCCCCTATTCAAGTTCCTAACCCACTGTTTTAAGTTCCAGACCATCCCAACTAATTATAAGAAGTAATTTTGCATCACTACATGATTCAAAACAAGTGTACATTCAAGAGAAATCATGGTTAAAACAGGTATATAATCCAACCGTAAAAGCAATCCCAAAACAAATTCAATTTCATGCAATTAAATTCCTTTAAATTCAAGCACGTTAATTAAATAAATTTTACTGTCCATTTAAGTCCTAACAATCCTAGAAGCTTCTCCAATTTGAATATGAATTAATTGACAAAACATAAACCATAAACGAAATAGTTTATAGTTCCCCTGTTTGCCCTCTCTGCTACCGGCGAACTCCATCCTTCGGTTCTGAAATTTTTTTTTAAAAGTTTACAAGGTTCAATTAGAGTTTAAACAACCCTAGAAGCCCTTCATGTTCCAATGTAAATCAATTGACAAAAATCTAAACCGAAAACAACACAATTTATGCAAGAGAACTGAGACCATTTAATTAAGCATGCAACAGGTTACAGTCTGATAATCTTGTATCAACCTTCCATTTTAAAGTTAAATTAATTTCCTGGAGACCATATAGAATGCACAGAACACAAGTTTACAGGAAGGAGATAGAATGAAACTTGCCTTTAGGTTTCGGTTTGAAACCTTACAACGTCGTCTATGGAGTTTCCGACGAACGGACGACCGGCAACCTTCCTACTGCTCGGTTCCAATACCACAATCCATCCACTCCTTCCTCCTTGATCCGACCTTTAGGTCACGGTTGAACTTCTAACTGGTGGCCCATATAGTTTCCTCTCAAAACCATTATGTGTGCCTCTGTTTTTCTCTCTCAAGAATTCTTAAGTGCATAGGTTTGTTTTTAACCCTAGCAGACTTGTAAAGTTAAATATATAGGCTACCATAAAAAAACTTAACCCTAATTCCAACCTCCTATAAGTCGGCACCCATAATTACATAATCGTAATACCCTAAACCTAATTAATTAATTACACGTAAAACATATAAGGAAAGCAAATAAATAATCACTCAAAACACATAAATAAATTCAAGACAATAAATAATTAAATACATACCCACTATTCACAATTAAACAATATTAATTTAAATACACACTATTAATCACTTAAGAAAAAAAAAAATAACTAAATCACATAATTAAATCAATTAATCAATAAATAAATAAATAAATAAAAATCCCAATTTTATCCTTTTTAAAACTAGGGGTATTACATTATGGTTAGGGATGTCTAGTATAATGTGTTCAACTCATATTTCTTATAGTCATTATACCATGGTGTGGGTGTTAATTGATGAACTATTGAAATTTCTATTTTGTCAGTTGGATGGATATGGATGGTTTAAATTGTCTATCAATGCGTTAACAATTTAAATGGATGTTTTATGATTATAATCATATACTGGATGTATAATTTGGTCATACATATAATAGACTGTATTTATGTTTATTTTGGAGTATGGTTGATGAATATTTATTAATTTATCAACTATATTGGATGGAGGATGGTATGCACCAGTATGGGACGGTGGCATACTAAGTATGAATTAGTTCAAACACTATAACCTACCTATTCTGGATTGAGGTGTGAATTTACCATAAAGGTTCAGTCCCACTCATATTTGTGTCATATCAATTATGAATTAAATGACCTACTTTGATTTCTGGATGGATTGTTATACTTATATCAGACCACTATAAAGAATGGATGATATTTTGTATTAGGAGTATACGGACTTTATATACATATCATTATGGTGCCATGGTATGAGCTTGAGTCTCAGGACCATGGTTAGGGTGCGTATATCGCCTAGGATGGACAACTGGACACAGGTGTTGTTCCCTGGTAGGTCTAGATACACATGACCACAGTATGTGTGATTTGCATGGTATCTCTACTCAGGCTGAGACAGACCTATTGGACTAGTGAGCATCCTATAGTGTGTATCTATATCTATATGGACTATTTTAGCTATTGCCGAGCTATCTAGGATGTATCTGCGTATCGGGTTTATGTATGGATTGTAGTAGTATTGAACTTGCATGTGGGCCTGACCCACCCTTATTTTTCAGGTGTTCGTGAGTACCAGGCTTAAGGCTTGATCGTGGTGATGCAGATACAGACACTCACTCTTCCAACTATATAGGAGTTTCTTTCTTATTTTAGTCTTGGGTTTTAATTCTGTATTTCATTTACAGTTGAGGATTATTAGGGGTCCACTTGGTGGATTCCCGAGTTGTAAGGATTGGAAGGTTTAAATTATATTAAAATTTTATTTGAAGGATTTTTCGTATTTAGAATTCTTATCAGCTTATTATTATTTTATCTTATTTCATTTTTTTTATATTCTGTGTTCAATTACATATTGATTGTTTGGTATCCCTCGGATCTGTGCCCGGACTTGATCACCCGTGGCTCTAGAATCGAGGGGTATCACAGTTGGTATCAGAGCACTCCAGGTTCTAGTGTCCTTAGGAGTGTCTTTCATTAGAAGTCTTCCACGTTGCGTCTCTTAAAACTTAGAGTCATATTAGGATTCATTGTACTCTTTTACGATTCGTTAGGATGAGCAGGTGATGTCAATTATATTTCATAATTATGGAATGGTTGACACTAGGTGGAGGATGGGGTCCAAGGCGACTGTGAATCAGACCCGAAGGAGGAGTACATTATCGAGTTCTTTATCAGAAGCAAAATTTGGGATCAAAGGTTTAGTTCTGATTGGAGCTACTTTTGAAATATAAGCCAAGGAAGGATTTAGGAGTATGTTTTAGGTCACCGCATAAAGGGACCAACACGATTTTAGTTGTTCTCATAAAGGAGGCAACCGGGGAATAGGAGTCCGAAGAGAATTCTAGTGGAGGAGATTGCAACACACCCCAAAAAGTGGATATCGAATCTTGTCAATCAAGGATCGTGCAAGGGGAATCTTGTTCGCTTGTAGTATAATGAACGATACTAGTAGAGTTGGTGGGGATTGACCTACATATAGTTAAAAAAATTCGTGTTACCTTAAAAGAGGATGCTAAAAAGAACTCTTCAGGAGTTTAGGATCGGATAGAGTTGTTATCGGTACGTAGCAATGATGTGATATCACGTTCCAGGGAGTATGGGAATTAGGTTGTGACGGTCTAAGTTACTTTCTTATAGCTACATTAGACGGTTGCATTCTAGGTATAAGGAGGATGGAGGTTAAGCCTTGGGAATTTGTTGAAACAAATGGATTTTTGTTATGAGCTATGATTTGAGCTTATGATTCGGGGTTTGATGATTACCTCTGGAACTAGAAAAGAAGATTGTGAACCAATCCGGTAAAGTTGATTTCTAAAAGAGATTTTCTTTGCTAGGAGGAACGATGTTTTATGTAGGATTCTATTGTATTTTATTGTGTTTTTATGAGTGCATTATGTGTTTTCTTTTCGTTAATTATTCAGGATTGGGAATACGATTTAGTTGAGGACGCAAGTGAGTGAACAGTCAATTATCGTTTTGGAGGAATAACATTAATTACGCTAGGATTTTGGGCATGTGGTCATAGGATTTGGTAAGTATACCTACCTGAAGCCAATCTAATAAACCTGGACATGTGTAGTTATAATACGTTTTCAGGATGGGATAAGTAAACTTGCAGTTCGAGTCAAATGATATAGATTCATTTGATAAACTGTAGTGTCACGATGGTTAATTGAAGGAAACGGCTTAACTGAATATCTTCTAAAAAAAAAAAAAAAAAAATTCCCAAGTCAGTAGGAGGATTTTATACTGGTTTAAGTACTTATTAGGATTACACCGACTGAGGGTAGTAGATGGATTAACTATTCATCAGTCTATCCATAATCAAGAATTTGATTTATGAGAGCATGTCATTAGGAGGAGTTGCTGGAGTTGCATATCGAGGATGAAGCAAAGTCTCTTCATTTGCACAAATAATATGGGAATTTTTTTTTTTTTAGGGTCACAATTTGCAACAAATAGTTGTTGCTAGAAATTGTAATCTATTTGGAGGATGAAGAGATTCTATCTGAAGTTGTATTTGGACAGGATGTCTATTAGACACTTTCTTGTATTAGACAAGTAAGATGTCAAAGACTTGAAGATGAGGCCGAACATCTAATTATGGAAGCTGTTGTTACCAGACTAATAATACTTTCATTCGGCAAATTGGACGGGGGATGTAAGGATTGAGGTTCACAACTCTTAGTTCTTAGTGGATCTGCTTCGAAAAAGGAAGCAGATGGTTGGAAGGCAGGTAGGAGAAGGGACATAGTGATTTGCCTCAAAGTTTGATATCTAGTAGGTAATCTAGATGGACCGTCAAAGATCCTTAGATCCTTGCAGTCACTTCTCATGCTAGAACGGGACTAACAGAGTAGTTTCCACATATCTAGAGGAGAGATGGCTGATTCTACACAAGGGTCAGGATTTTGGTGGGGATATTGACTGACTGATACAATTAAATCAGTTTCATTTTGTTTATTTTGGAACTGGTAAGATATTAGTTCCTATGAATAGTACGGATCACGAGACGGTTTAGATGGATAGATGTGGGGAATCACACTTTGCATTGAGTTTCGTCCAATAGAAGTAATAGGGAGGAGGATGATCTTATCAGTTGATAAGATAATTGAGTTTAGCATGTGAAAATAATAGCACTTGCTATTACCAAGGAAATTGAGGCGGTTAACTTAGAATATTTGAGCTGATCCCACAGGAGGTCGTATTTTACTCAGATGAGTTTAGGGTACTGAAAGAGGACTGGCAGTTGTCTTTCTGATTCTAGGAAGGTCAGGATGACTGAGATGTTTGGGGATTTTGGATAATATGTGTGCCGATCTCTCACTGTTTGGTCTGGCATGGAAGCAAGGTTATATAATAAGACATTGCATTTATTTAAGGATACATTGGAGATAAATATTCTCTTTTGGAAATGGTTGAGCGTGGTTTGGAGGCGGCAATCGAATTTTGTACATTGTTGAACTCGTACATAGGAGTTTCTATCAGGAAATGGTTGCTTGGGGTGTCTTCCGTATTGGAAGCGATGTTTTTGGAGGAAGGTCAGTTTTACGTGTTACACTGACTTTTCAAAGATTTTGTTTATCGATTTAGGCAGTAGCCTATTTCTTAGTGTTACCAATTTGTTAGTGCTGGATGCATAGGAATTATATGCGTCTGTTCTATGGAACGTGGAGGAATAGGGATCGTTACCCTTCACTAATATTAGGTAGGATTGGATCGTTGGTAGATAAAACTTAAGAGTTGTACAGGTATGGTATTTCTTAAATATAGAAACTTGGTTATTGTTGGTTGTGTTGGAATTTGGGTGGAGCTCATATAAAACATCTGTGCCACACGGAAATGGAAATGAATTTTGACAAGTCATTAATTCAGAGTTTCGTGAATTCCGAGGACGAAATTCCTTTTTGTAAGGGGGAAGAATGTAATACCCCTAGTTTTAAAAAGGATAAAATTGGGATTTTTATTTATTTATTTATTTATTGATTAATTGATTTAATTATGTGATTTAGTTGTTTTGTTTTTCTTAAGTGATTAATAGTGTGTATTTAAATTAATATTGTTTAATTGTGAATAGTGGGTATGTATTTAATTATTTATTGTCTTGAATTTATTTATGTGTTTTGAGTGATTATTTATTTGCTTTCCTTATTTGTTTTACGTGTAATTAATTAATTAGGTTTAGGGTGTTACGATTACGTAATTATGGGTGCCGACTTATAGGAGGTTGGAATTGGGGTTAAGTTTTTTTATGGTAGCCTATATATTTAACTTTACAAGTTTGCTAGGGTTAAAAACAAACCTATGCACGTAAGAATTCTTGAGAGAGAAAACAGAGGCACACATAATGGTTTTGAGAGGAAACTATATGGGCCACCAGTTAGAAGTTCAACCGTGACCTGAAGGTCGTATCAAGGAGGAAGGAGTGGATGGATTGTGGTATTGGAACCGAGCAGTAAGAAGGTTGCCGGTCGTCCGTTCGTCGGAAACTCCACAGACGACGTTGTAAGGTTTCAAACCGAAACCTAAAGGCAAGTTTCATTCTATCTCCTTCCTGTAAACTTGTGTTCTGTGCATTCTATATGGTCTCCAGGAAATTAATTTAACTTTAAAATGGAAGGTTGATACAAGATTATCAGACTGTAACCTGTTGCATGCTTAATTAAATGGTCTCAGTTCTCTTGCATAAATTGTGTTGTTTTCGGTTTAGATTTTTGTCAATTGATTTACATTGGAACATGAAGGGCTTCTAGGGTTGTTTAAACTCTAATTGAACCTTGTAAACTTTTAAAAAAAAATTTCAGAACCGAAGGATGGAGTTCGCCGGTAGCAGAGAGGGCAAACAGGGGAACTATAAACTGTTTCGTTTATGGCTTATGTTTTGTCAATTAATTCATATTCAAATTTGAGAAGCTTCTAGGATTGTTATGACTTAAATGGACAGTAAAATTTATTTAATTAACGTGCTTGAATTTAAAGGAATTTAATTGCATGAAATTGAATTTGTTTTGGGATTGCTTTTACGGTTGGATTATATACCTGTTTTAACCATGATTTCTCTTGAATGTATACTTATTTTGAATCATGTAGTGATGCAAAATTACTTCTTATAATTAGTTGGGATGGTCTGGAACTTAAAATAGTGGGTTAGGAACTTGAACAGGGGCAACCGGAAAGTCAGAAAGTGTCCAGAATTGAAGAAAACGGAGGTACAGATAATGGAGCAGGCTCCATTCTTCAAAGGAGCCGGCTCCATTGAGATGGAGCAGGCTCTAAACTATTTTGGAGCTGGCTCCAAGAGGATAGAGCAGGCTCCAAAATATAATGGAGCCGGCTCCACTTTTGGTAAAGCACAGTAAGTGCGTTTTTGTGGTTTTTCTGATTTCAGGGGCTTAAATGAAATTAATGGAAAGTGGTGTGGGGTTTTAGATGTTTAAAATTAACCTATTAAAACCATAAATTAGTTAGTATATGCTAGTGTGTTAATATAAATGGAGATCATGAATTTTTAAAACAAAAAAATTAGTGTGCATGTTGTCCAGGAAGGAGAAAGTCTTAAATTTCTAGTTTGGTTAGCCAATTGAATGGACTGAATTGAAAGATATTTTAGGGATGTTGTACCAAAGATATTTGTGATATATTTAAGTTCCATGAGGGTTGGTTGGGTTGTGGTTGTGGACGTCATGTAATTTAAATACATTGTTGCATGCTGTCAGAAGTGGAGGAGTTTTTATTTGCCGGTTTGTTTTAACCAGTTTATTTTGGTAAGTATAAAATACCATTGGGGTTGTATATAATGTGTTGTGAGACTTCTTAGTTGACATATTATGTCAAGCACAGGTTTTAACATGGAGGATTAAAAAGGACGTCATGTAATGAAACGATAATTTTCATGCCGTCAGGGATTAAGGAGGATTTTCATTACTAGTCTTTGTTTCAATAATTTAAATGAACTAGTATGAGAGTATGGTTAGGGATGTCTAGTATAATGTGCTCAGCTCATATTTCTGATAGTCATTATACCATGGTGTGGGTGTTAATTGATGAACTATTGAAATTTCTGTTTTGTCAATTGGATGGATATGGATGGTTTGAATTGTTTATCAATGCGTTAACAATTTAAATGGAAGTTTTATGATTATAATCATATACTGGATGCTTAATTTGGTCATACATATAATAGACTGTATTTATGTTTATTTTGGAGTATGGTTGATGAATATTTATTAATTTGTCAACTATATTGGATGGAGGATGGTATGCACCGGTATGGGACGGTGGCATACTAAGTATGGATTAGTTTAAACACTATAACCTACCTATTCTGGATTGAGGTGTGAATTTACCATAAAGGTTCAGTCCCACTCATATTTGTGTCATATCAATTATGAATTGAATGACCTACTTTGGTTTCTGGATGGATTGTTATACTTATATCAGACCACTACAAATAATGGATGATATTTTGTATTAGGAGTATATGGACTTTATATACATATCTCTATAGTGCCATGGTATGAGCTTGAGTCTCAGGACCATGGTTAAGGTGCGTATATCGCCTAGGATGGACAACTGGACACAGGTGTTGTTCCCTGGTAGGTCTAGATACACATGACCACAGTATGTGCGATTTGCATGGTATCTCTGCTCAGGTTGAGACAGACCTATTGGACTAGTGAGCGTCCTATAGTGTGTATCTATATCTATATGGACTATTTTAGCTATTGCCGAGCTATCTAGGATGTATCTGCGTATCGGTTTATGTATGGATTGTAATAGTATGGAACTTGCATGTGGGCCTGACCCACCCTTAATTTTCAGGTGTTCATGAGTACCAGGCTTAAGGCTTGATCGTGGTGATGCAGATACAGACACTCACTCTTCCGACTATATAGGAGTTTCTTTCTTATTTTAGTCTTGGGTTTTAATTCTGTATTTCATTTACAGTTGAGGATTATTAGGGGTCCACTTGGTGGATTCCCGAGTTGTAAGGATTGGAAGGTTTAAATTATATTAAAATTTTATTTGAAGGATTTTTCGTATTTAGAATTATTATCAGCTTATTATTATTTTATCTTATTTCATTTTTTTTATATTCTGTGTTCAATTACATATTGATTGTTTGGTATCCCTCGGATCTGTGCCCGGACTTGATCACCCGTGGCTCTAGAATCGAGGGGTATCACATGTAGTGAACCAGGAAAAAGAAGGAAAAGAACCTTCATTTCGGTCGACCGAAATGACAAACCGGTCGACCGGTTTGTGGCTCGAAACTGAAAAAAGACTACTAGAATTGGGATTTTTTCTGAACATGAAATCCAAAAAGGGGTTCGGTAAACCGGACTGGCATTTCGGTAGACCGAAATGGCTTGAGAATGTGCGCATGAACCTGTTATGCACCAAAAATGAAGAAAAGACCCTAAATCTTATTTGAAATCTCCATGGCATGATCAATTTACATTATATGCTAATGTGTGAAGATGTGCACATGCACGTAAGTGTAAAAAGACATTTAAGATGCGTTCCAATGGTCCGCGCCTTTAAAATATCAAGAATGCAAAACATGACCTCTCAACGGCCAAAAATTCCTAGAACGCTATAAATGGAACCAAAATGCAAAACTTAGAATTAAATGGTGTTTGGCCCTTGGCCACACCTCATACATGATCATAGAAACCCTATGAAGGAAAAGAAATGGAATTCTCACACCCGATGCAAAAGTTATGCAATAATTACATAGCATTTCTCAATACTTTCATAATAAACCTTGAAAACGAAAATGCATAGAATACAAGTTACATGTCATTGGCCTTCTGCCTCATCTTATACATGTTGAATACAACAAAAAGAGTGTACTTATGTACACATTACATATACGAATCAAAGAATACATGTTTGAACATATAAGGCTACAAAAATGGCATTTCATGTTAACACTTGCATGAAATGGAAACTTAAAAGCTATAAGTCACCCACGAAGCAACGAGCATCACGAACCAAGTCTTCGTACCTGAACAAATCCGCCAGTAACTTCGGGGTGAGTAAACGAGTTTACTCGTATAGAATGAGCATGCATCGACTCGATTTCTTTCAGATTTTTAGACTGACATGAAAGTTCGAAAGGGTTATGCCACCTAATATCTATGTCAAGGTTAAACTTAGGGAGCATCCTAAGCTACCTTAGAACAATATCAACAAGAATCATGATATATATACATATATGGAATAAGTCAAGGTTAGGATAATCCAAGGAACATGATAAGATGGATGCTTGAAACCAAGGACAGGGCATAATATCTATGTAATAAACAAGATTGGTGCACTTCACATAATACGATAAAAAAGATGCTTGAATACAAGGATCACATTATCAATGCAATTAACATGATTGGAACATACCAATTAACATGATGAGGAGCATACTCGGATACAAGTTAACGAGAATTACATTATCAATGCAATTTACATGATTGGGCATTCCAATTAACACAATAGGAGTAACACATGAAAACAAGAACAAGGCATAATATCTATGCAATTAACAAGGATGGAACATTCCATGAAACACGAAAAGAGTTATACAGGAAATCAAGAACAAGGTATAATATTTATGTAATTAAACAAGGATGGAATATTCCATATAACACGAAAATGTCCTAAATCTTCAAGGAATACAACACTTGAAATATAAGGAATAAAATCACGAATGAAGCATAAAATCTATACAATGAAATAGGATTAGAGCATTTCACATACATGACAAGGTTTAAATCTTTAAGGAATACAACACTTGAAATATAAGGAATAAAATCACGAATGAGGCATAAAATCTATGCAATGAAACAGGATTGGAGCATTTCACATACACGACAAGGTTTAAATTTTTAAGGAATAGCAACTTGAAATTTAAAGAGTGAAATCAACCAATGTGGAAACTTGGATATCGCCCGGATTAGAACCGTACTCTTGAGATCACTTTAGGGCTACTAACCCATGGGTACCTTTCCCCTAGTGCGCACTATAGTTGTAAAGGGACAATCCCCCGTACTAGAACCAAGTCCTAGCCATGTCAATTCTTGATTGATATCCCAAGTCCCAAAATTAACAAGTTGTGCAACCAAGATTGTTTCAAAATACAAAAAATGCATTAACCACGTTTCATGCACAACCAAGATTTTGGAATACACAAGTCATGTCCTAAGTTCTCAACTATAATGGCATGTGAAATGTCAAGAAATCACAGAGTGCATCTATATGGACTACAAATTATGATTTAAACACAAGGAATCCATTGATGCAAATATACCGCAAGTATAAGATTAATGATTTAATTATCTACTAAGCAATACATGAATAATTAAATCATTCCAAGACAATTGTGCTAGTTCATTAAACACATTAATGAAGTCAAGTTACAAGAAGTCTAGATACACGATAAAAATCTAAAAACCGTACGAAATACAAGTTACAGCCATATGAATTAAGTTTCATTCAAGGGAAATAATTAAATATAAGTTTCAAAATTTATCCGATTATTCTCAATTTGATACACGTGAAGGAACTTGTCAAGGAAATCATGAATGCTAAGTTAGAAACTTAAGTAAGTACAAGGAACCATTGAATGGATTTTAATTAATCATTTTAATTAAAATCTCTAGATTTGAAACTAATCCAAATGATCTCAAATTAATATATGTTATACAACATGTCAATACTTGATTTAAAAACATGACAAAAGTGAATTCTAAGTAAGATACGACCATGAGTATTAAGCTTTAATACTAGAAAAATAATAATTGAAAGGTTTCAAAACCTAATCAAATATTCTAGATTTAATATATGTGAAAGTACATGGCATGCATATCAATAAAATCAAGTCGAAAATCCAATGGAGTGAATAGTACACTCGGAATAAATTAATTAATTAAATATTACTAGATTTCAAAACAACTCCGATTTCTCTCAGATTCACTTATGTTGAAGAGCATGCTAGGGCCTAATATAACATGATAACACATTTTGATTTCAAATTAGTTAAGGCCATGTGAATTAATCTTTCATTCAAGATAAATATTAAATAAAACATTCAATACTTATTCAAATACTCTCAATTTAATATATGTCAATGACCATGTCAAGGGATAATATAATATCATGCTACATGTTTAAACCAAGTTATAAGCAACTGGGAAAATCAAATCTCATACAAGAAAAATAATAAATAATAAAATCTCTAGATTTTATATTAAGCATGTAAACAAGTTGTATAAGCATCAATATCATGCTATATAACAAGAAAATAAATTATAACATCCTCTACCTCAATTTGAGATGAAAATCTCAAATCCCCACTGAAGAAAAGTGCTCCGAATCCGACGATACCGAAGGGTTTTATCAAGGACAACACGGTGAACAAGAATCCCAAGGAAGCCCTATGAAAATCCAAACTTGAACTTGGAACCCAAACTCAAATGTGGTCAGAAATGAGTTCTAATAAGGGGGAAAGGTAGAGCACGTCAAGCGGAATAATAAACGTTAAGGCCGAAGACTTTTCACCAAGGAAAAGTGGATTAAAAGAGGAGAGAGAAGGTGGCAGCCATGGCTGCCATGGAATCCGGCCAAGAGAGGGGAGGAAGATGATGAAATCTAACTTTTTGACTTTAAGTCCCCTATTTATAGAAAATCTCAAAAAGTGCCCCGAAATGATCCCGCCAGGTCCGAAAAAGTGGAATTTGAGCAGACGCACTCAAATGACAAAACTCTATGAACAAAAAAGATCCCAAATGAGAAAATATGAACAATAGAAGAAACGGCGTCAAAAACTGAATCCCGACCAAAAAGATATTCCCCGAGCAAGTTCGGCGGCAACTAGGGTCAAAAACTCTGAAACTGGAGAAAAACAACAAGAACGTAATTCTAAGAGTACATGACTCGACGAAATATGAAAATGAATCCCGTACGAGGATCCAGGCTCAAAACGAGGTATTTTTGCAATAACTTTCATTAATTGCACAATGGCCCCTTCAAAAAGTGAAAACTGCACTAATGCCCCAGAATGAAAATATCTTCCAAAAATATTTTCTTAAAAACCCCTGAAATAAAATATCATCAAAAGATATTTATGAAAAGCACTCCAAGAAAAGAAAAATATTTCAAAGAACTTTGCATCCATGCCCCTATAGACACCGAGAGCAACCAGAGTACTTTCTTGCAAAAGTAAAGATACGTATTTCGTAGAAATCACCAAGGATGAAAGCAAGTGAAGTCAAAAACTAACTCCAAGTATGAAAAGTGAGGTTTTGCCAACAAAGTGACAAACGAGGAAAAGATAGAATAGGGAAAAGGATGAAATAGGGAAAAGACGAAAAGTAAATAGTGTCCAAAAAGTGAAAATACGAAAATGACTCAGTCCTCAAAGAAAGTTGTCAATCCACACGAAAGAGTCTCAGAAACCAATTCCAAGCACTCGAGACGACACTATGTGACGAGAAACAGAACACATAATAGAAAATTAAACGGAAAAAAATTATCTGTAGAATTTCAGGAAAAATGAAAAGAAGGCAAATGACCGGGTCATTACATTTCATGTTATTGCCCTCTTCAGACACTTATCCCAAAAATAAGTTAATTCAGCCAAATAAGAGCCTAAAAGAAGTTATCTCAAGTTGAATGGAAGAAATGAGCAAAGTGTGGAAAAACAGCATCTTCGATCGATCTCAACAATTCTTCGATCGATCTGGAGGTGATCGATCTAGCCAGTTCAAGATGGATCAAAACCTTTGTCCTTATCCAAAAGATCTCACCATCTTCGATCGATCCAACCTTTCTCAGATCGATCGAAATTATTCGATCTTATCCACACCTACCACCCCACCTACCACTTTTGTCTCCTTCCCAAAATATCCCAAAATATCTCAGAGATTTGTCTTTATTCAAAAAGGCGCCGCCAAGGATGATCGATCTCTGCAGCATTCGATAGATCTCACCTAAGTTTGATCGATCTCACCACAGTTCGATCGATCGAACCTTCTCAAGTCCGAAATAAAACAGAGTCCAGCTTATTAAAAGATGGCTCATGGTGCAATCATTGCAAAGGCCCTAGTGCACGAGTCCAGACCATTGGGTTTGACACTTGAGCTACCTATATAAGGATTTGGAGCCATTTTTAGAAGATGATTCATCATAACTTACATATCTCATATCTTGGAGAGGAGGCTAGAGACTAGAGAGTTCTTTACACATCTTTGGGAGTTCTTCCATTCTTTTAGGGTTTCCATCAAGAAGGAGGTTATGCCTACCATAGAGATAGCCCTTGAGGGTTGGATGACTACTTAAATGAGTGGCTAAACATCTACTTGGGGCTAGAGTAGCCCCTAAGTTTGCTTCTTAGACTTAGTGCTTTGTATATTTTTGGGGATTTACTTGTAACAATTGTTTTGATATTGGATTTATATATATATCTTGTAAATTTTACTTGATGTGTATGAATTAATGCTTTTAATTGATTATCTATTTCTAACCATATGTTTATATATGCTAGAATGGATGATTCATGTGCTTTTCTCTAGATTTAGTGGAGTTTATGCATGTCTATGTGTATGGATGAAGTTTATCTAGAGATGGTCAAAACATAGTGCTTAATTGAACACTTTTATAATATATTTGATGGTTCACACTTGTTTCTTGATGGATTGTGCCATACGTTTAGCTTACTTAGTTTAATTTCCATATAGATGTAGTGTAGTTGCTTTAGATTCGTAGATAGGTGGACAATCTATTATTGTTCCTTGGTGTTCGATACTTATGAATGCATAGGGTGTATGTTTCTAGATAGTTGTGTGTGCATAAATTGTGGTTTCATTGAATGGATTTTGATCTCATTTGATAGGTTGTACTTCCCATTTGAATTGGCTAGACAATCTATACTTATTTGCCATCTATGTTTAGTTTCAATTAATGTCACACACATATACAAGTTACAATTTTATTTTCCCCATTGATATACAATTGCTAGTGCCTAGTGAAGTCAAGCTTAGTGGTGAGCTCTAGTACCCCAAGTCCTCTCCTCTATATTTCTTTTCCCTATCTTCTAAAATTATTATATTTTGCTTGCTTTAATTTCAATTGCATTGTAGTTTAATCAACTAGACAAACCTCATTTTGTTTAATCGACCTATTAACCCTACCTTGTTTCCATTGCAAACATGCCCACAATCCCAGAGGATGATCCTACTCACCTTAGCTATATTTTTAGTTAGAGGTAGTAGTAGCATTTATAAATTTAAGACCTGGCCACACTACACACTCGCATTCTTAGCATATTTTAGATGTTGGTCCGGCGACACGACCTCCCGGTATCACCCCTTCCTTCCTAAAGGGGAGGTCGAGGGGTTCGATCCTCGGTAGAGGTAGGATGTGTGAGTAATTGTTTTAACTTCTAAAAAAAAAAAGTTAATAAGTTATATGTAATAGAGTTTTATAGAAAATAAAATAGGTAATTTGTGGTAGAGTTTTATAGAAATTATTTTATTTTATTTAAATATATCCTTGTCTATTTATATATATATTTTTTATTAAAAACTAATAATAAATAGGTAATTTGTGTTAGAGTTTTTTAGAATTTCTTTTAAAAACTCTTTTTATATCAATTAATACATATTTTTTTATACAAAATAATAAATACTGAAACTCTACTGAAAGTTTACACTTTATACTTTTTAATAATAAATATAGATATAGATATAGATATAGATATAGATATTTTATTTATTTATACTTTTTTTTTATTTTTTTAATTAAAAAGTCATAATAAATAGATAATTTGTATTAGAGTTTTATTGAAAATCTTTTAAAAACAAAATAAATAGATAAATAGAGTTAACAGGTAATTTGATTTCAGCAAACCGAGTCCTGACTGCCAACAGCGAAGGTGGCGATGCGATCTGCGCATTCCTTCCCGAAGAGATGGTTGTTGATATACTGTCTCGACTCCCTGCGAAGTGTCTTTGCCGATTCAGGTGTCTATCGAAGTCATGGTTTGCTCTCATCACAAACCCTAATTTTGCCAAAACACATCTCAATCGAAACGACAAACCCGAGATAGTTTTTCTGATTTCCGACTTTATTTATTCCATCGACTGCATTGAAGCATCCAATAATGATGAAGTAATTGCAATGAAGCTTGATTTCCCTTGGATCAAAGACCCATACTTGTTGGACGATTTCGTGGCTTCTTGCAACGGTTTGCTTCTAGTTAGTCTGGATAAACTCCACGACCATATGTTTTGCTGCCTACCTCACATGAACCAAGAAGTTTGGGGGTTATTGGAGGGTGTCTCTTCTGTTGTAATGAAGATCATTATTGTAACCAAGATCTTTGGGTGATGAAAGAGTATGGGGATACTGAGTCATGGACCAAATTTACAATCTATATACCTAATAATATGTACAGTTTGGGATCCTTATGTGTACTACTGGATAACGAAGTTCTGTTGAAGTTGTTTAAAGATGAGAAAATGGATGACATGGATGAAGATATATTTGTTATATACAATGATAAAGAAAAAATAATGAGGTATATAATGGTGGATGGCATTCCATTGAAGAGCAATGACTCATTCCATTACCAACAGTCAGCGGTGACCTATGTGGAGAGCACCGTCTCACCCTATTTCCACTGTGGAGGGGATACAAATTCATAAATCATCATTGTTAAGAAAAGATATTGTCCCGCAGACCTATTCGCTCTACAAGCACAAACCCTCTTGGTATTTGCTTAAACATTTTATGCTTGACCATGTCTACTATTACTATGCTCCTTTGCAAGAATAATATGTTATAAAATTGCCGATATCTGAAAGTCGGGTCTCTCATATACCAGTAGGATTGTTGGATGTCAGTTCACATAGCAATGCAATTTTGATTATTGACTTTGATAGTGTCTAGTATGAAATATTATGTGCTGTGGATTTCTTTAGTTTTGTTGCGTTTGCGGATGAAGTTTTATGTACTTTTTCTCAAAGTTAGTCCACATAAACTAGGGTTGTTATCCACAAATATTTCAAACTACTTTGTAGACTGAGTCTCCAAATCGACTAAATTATAATCCTATTGAATGAGCAGATCTCACTAATCTAATGGTTGTGGTTTAGTTGGTTTAAAAAATTGACGTACAAAGTCGACCTACTTGTTGTACTTAATATGCATGCCCCCAAGTTGAGTGGTAGAAAAATCACACTTTACAATGCAAAATTGTTTGAAGGGATTTTCATGTCACTACCAGTGTAAGGATAATAATTGTTTGAAGATCGTATGCTTCTTTGATTAGTAAGCCTACCTATTAATTATTCACTTATGGTCAATCAAATGAGGCATGCCTATTTAGAAAAGTCTTCTTCCACCCTTTTTTGAACTTGGACACAAACACTCCAGAATCAAATTGTATGATCTTTTCAAATGTTTAGGTACAAAGATCATTATATGTATATCTGCTAAAAACCAGAGTCATTGTCTAATATGCATGATTATCAATCTACAATTAGAGTGCCTGTTTGTTGAACATATGGCCCAATTTGAGGCTTGCATCACCCATGATGTCATCAAGATTCTTGGCCTCCAAGAATGTGTGCCCAACAAGTCTTTTGAGTCTTGGCCTCCAAGAATGTGTGCCCAATAAGTCTTTTGAGTGGTCACCAAGTAGCCTCATTTTGGTGTCCCATTTTGGCTATAAATAGCCTTTGCCCTCCATAGTTTGAAGTTTCCGAGAGGCATCCAAGAGTAAGACAATACTCGGATCAAGAGAGTGTATTGGTTTTGTGTGTACAATCTTCAAAAGAGAGTTGAAGTTAGTATTTGGGTGGGTTTTTCTCTTTATGTAAACCATATACTATTTGAGGTATTTCTTGAGTGTTGAGTGAGTCTTCTTTGTTGGTGAGTGAGTGGTGTGAAAAGAGAGATTATTGTGAGGAAGAACCAAAACGTTCTTCAATTTGTAATCTTCCTCTTTATAGTGATACGAATCATCATCGTCCGTGAACGTAACCCTATTTGTGAGAGTGAACCACGTATAAATCATTGTCTCATTTGTGTGTGCCAATTTATTTTTTTCTTGTCATTATTTTTCTCTTGTTCTCATAAACTCCTATTCGATCCTTATTTCACAACAATGTTAATTCTATAATCCACCCATTAAGTTTGAAGAATATTCTTGAGACTAAAATAAAAATTCAACGGACTTAAAAATAAATAAATAAATAAATAAATAATAAAAAAAAAAAAATCCAACCGACATACACCATTTATTCAAATTCATGTTTTCTATTGGCAATTCATAATTCCTCGTCATTTATCACTAGCTTGTAAACCTAATGTGGCCTTACTTTATACAGGTTTGGTACCAATCATGATTGATGAATAAATATTAGCAAAGAGGTATAATGCTTGAATAGAAGCATTTCAAATCTACCAAAAAAAAAAAATGAGGACTAATATAAACTATCATATAAACAGAGACACATAATCAATTCACTGTATTCATGCAACTTTGTTGTTAAATTGGAAAACTGAATATAGAATGCAAAAATGTTCGGTCCAGAAATCAGTGGTACTTTACCTTCCTTCCATCTCTGAAATTGTGACATTATTAAAAGAACAAATTTCTGCATTTTGCACATTCCTACCAATGAAGAAGGCTGTTGTTTAGGTGTAAAAAGTGGTCTAGTTTCCTCAGTGAGCATAAATTTCATCTGACATGGTCTATCTATCGGATTATCGTGTACAAATAAGAGACCCACATGAATGCATCTCAACACTTCATTACTTTGAAATAAATTGTCCAATATTGGGTCTCTAAACTCTAATCCTCTATTTTCTCTTCAGAATTCCCATGCCTAAAATATTATCCAAGTTATAGAAAAAGTCATGGTATGTGAAACTTTGAGTAGAAATCAAATAGTTTTAACTAGAAAATTAAATATCCTATAAGGTTGAGTGGGCATTCAAAATGATAGCAACTATAATTCTTCTTCCCACTAACAATCTCAAGCAGAAGCACTCCAAAGCTAAACATAAGACTTATTGACAAAGAGCCCTCCATCAAATACTCCGGAGTCATGTAACCATTGCTTCAATAGTTGACGAAATTGTTAGTAATAGGGTACATACAAATAAAATATGTTACCATGACTTTGTAGATGTAATATGTACTCACTATGTTCCAACAACCCTATTTGTGTTTGCTGCAGATTCATTCTCCCCAAATATTATAGCCATGCCAAAATCTGATTTTTTTGGTTCATTTTTCATCAAGTAATACATTACTGGCTTTTAAATCTATATGGATTATTCTCAATCTTAAAAAAATTGGGAAGGTAAAGAAGTCCTTGAGCAATCCCTTTGATGGTGGTCACACGTTTTTTCCAACATAAGAATAACTATTTCCTAGGATCTGTACATGGGATTTGTAGAATGTATATATGTATGAGCTTATGACTGATAAATCTAAAATAAGGAAAAACTGAAATTAGTAAAACTTGCTAACTGAACAAGCTTTGGTTGGGCATGCACTCATGGATAATCTGAGAAGGAGAAGACATGTTACTGCTAATTGGTCTTGTATATGTAAGAGAGATGGGGAGTCGGTGGATCATCTTCTCATGCATTGCCCTGTGGCATACGAGTGTTGGAGCCTTATTTTTGGTTTGTTCGGCGTCCATTGGGTCATGCCTCAATTTTCGAGGGGTTTAATTGACTCTTAGAGAGGCTATTTAGTGGGAGCCCATGCTCTTGATTTTTAGTGGGTGGTTCCGTTTTGTGTTTGGTGGTACGTTTGGAAGGAGTGAAACAGAAGATCTTTTGACAGGGAGGAATCTTCCATCGAGACTTTGAAATTTCATATCATTATTAGTTCTCTTTTTAGTTGGGTTATGGGGAGAAATTATAAATCTTTAGAGGAGATTGTTAAGTTTTTGGGTTGACCCTTTATGAATTGGCTTCGGCCTTGTATAGTGCCCGAGATGCGTTTCCCTTTTGAACGCTTTCTAATATACTCTTATTTATCCAGAAAAATGAAGAAGAAAAGATTAACAGTTTTTCTTCTCCTTTAATGCAACATCGCAAAAGCCTAAGCTGTTTAACAAGATTATTGTGTTGGAGCTTGACAATGAGTAAAATCTCATTCTTTGAACTCCACTACTCCTGTTGAGAGTTTGTGCACAGCGGAATGGTTGTGGAATATAATATGAATAGATAACCTAGAAGAGTGGTGAATAGATTTAACTTGCTATTTTATCCAATTTTTACTTATTTTAATTTTACCAAAATAAAATTAAATCAAACCACAAAGCAAAAATTAAGTGCAAGTAAAGTAAATAGAGTTTAAGAGATGACACTAGGATTTTAGCGAGGAAACCCCAATTGCTAGAATAGACTAATTGTAACAGGAAAAATCTCATTGGATTTTGCAGTCCTGAGATAAATGATCCACTATGTATGAAGCAAAGTATACTGAACATTGACTCAGGCTCACACCCTATCGTTCTACCAAAAACCAATTGTTGATGATCCCTGACTTTGCAACTCCCCCATCCAACAGCTCTCGACCTCAGGCTTACTCTTAATCTCTGTAGAAGAGTTACAAGTTGATCAAACAACACTTCACGAATGCTTTGACCCCTTCAAAGTGTGATCGCTTCACCCCTTTTCTTCTAGATCGGAATTTGACGAAGAACAAATGAATTCAGCTTTTCAGAATCTCTAGATCTTCGATTATACTTCAATTCTGATGAGATAGAGAACAACATTACTAAATCACTCTTGTGTTTATGTGTGTGCTCTCAAACATAAAATCAGAAAAATCAAATTGATTTTCAGAATAAAAAGATCTCTCAAAGATGGCTCTCTAATAGATCTGAATTTTGTATGCAAAAGCCGTTAATAAACCTAGATGACTAACAAGGTTTATATAGAGTTTAGAATGTCCTAATCCCTCTGAAAATATAGAAAATTTCGTGCATATGACTTGGAAGGAAGTTTAGTACAAAAAGAAATCAAAACAGATAAGGAAATTGAAGTTCTATACTCATCAGGACTTCTTGAACTGGCCGGTACCTAGATTTGTCTACCGATTCAGGATAAGCAGAACCTATTCTAACGTACTTTGGCTATCGTTTTAGCCTTTGGCTACCGGTACAAAGAAGTTCCTAATGGTTCCCAATGGATAGAAGTGAATCCTTCATTTGGCTACCAGTTCCAGATTTTGGCTACCGGTACCAAAAGCACAGAAGTAAATTTCGTACCAGTACTAGATTTTGGCTATTAGTACCAACAGTACATAATGTAAATTTCCTTAACACTTTAAACTTTTTAAACTTCCTAAGTGTTCTCACTCACTCACAAACCTTTCTAAAGCATTGTTTTCATCATCCCGGAGTGCAGCAAACCATGAACACTTGAACTTCTTAATTCAAATCCGCATCCGATCTTTGATCTTGAAATCTTGAAAAAATTACAACTCGATCGGACTTGTTTTGACAATGAAATTAACCAATATACAAAATATATATTTTTCACAATCTCCCCAAAATATATATCTCACAACTCCTTGTCTTGAACTCCTTGAAAGCCTTTCTATTACTATAACTTGTCCATCAGGAAAGTTGCCCTGAGACATTTCAAAAAATTATAAATATCCAAATTATTTTGCTAAGAATGTCTCCAAAATTTACCTTATAAACAGGTCCAAACCCACCCTTTCCAATTTTATTTGTACTTTCGAAATTGGTTTTAGCAACCACTATGCCAAGGAAGTTAGATACTTGCAACTCATGGCCCTTCTTGTTGTCCTTATATTTTATAGGAATGAACTCCAAGCTTAATTAATTTTTTTTTTTTTTTTGTTTTTTTTCTTATCTTTTACTACACTTCTCAATCCTAAATAGCTCAAGTAGTAGAATAAAATTATAACTACAGCTCCTCCTACTGAAATGATAAGCCATTTCCACCGCTTAATGTTCCGACCTCCTTTAGTTGTATTCACTATCCACAAATAATTATCATTATTCAGTACTAACACTTGTGTTGTACATGCTTCTTTGAAAATGAAGTATACAACAATACATAAATATATGGGAAGTACATTGCTAAGTTGCCATCAACATAAATGACTGTAACACACATTCCTCTCTCTTAAACAAGGGAGCTAAAAAGATAGATATATAGGGTGAGCGATTTCCAGTGTTCTCTTTATCCCATAATAGCGGGAGAGCTTTGAAACTAAGGAAATCTGATGGTTAACTCTATTGCTATATATGTCTTGAGAGGGTCCCTTGCACTTTATGAGTTGCTAAGTTGCCATCAATAGTATGCATGTCTTGCGGGTTATTTGATTAACAAAAGTCTCCCTTTTCTGATGGTTTACTCTATTACTATCAAACTATGGAAATTTGATGGCTTGCAGGAGGTATTGTACATAGCAACGAAAATGGATATTTCTTCTTCAAATTCTTAAATGAAGAAGACATGAATGGGTCTCGAGAGGAACCCCTACCACTTTCTAGACAGACACATTATCTTGACGAAGTGGCATGTTGCTTTTACAGTCCAGAGGTAGAAGATTGAGAAGGTCTTTATATAGTTAAAATTTTCAATGCTCTAAACTCTAGAAGGGTTGAACTACATCGCTAGCACTATTGGGAAGCCTCTCTACGCAGATTCTCTTACTGAATCATTGAAGAGAATCAACGTTGCTCGTATTCGTGCTTAGATGCAGGCAGGGATGAATTACAATGATAATATGAGGATACCCATTCACACTGAATTCCTATGGAAGCTAGATTCATATTCCCATCGCAAGGAATTTGGACATAAGTTAGTATCCTGTCAATTGGTGGAGCAGGTAAATCATAATCCTTCTTCTATTAGTCCAACAATTAATATGTGACAAATTTGTCTCACAGTCAACTGAAATATTTAATTACTTATGAAGTGACTGTAGTCGTCACCAAGGAAAATATAGGTTCCAAAATTGCATGGGGGCTTAAAAGTTTGGTTGCTTAAGAAAACCCGAATCCAAGAAATTCCTTTTCGGTTGAAATGGTGTTGTCCAGATGGAAAAACTTTCAGGCTCAATGTAAGGTGATATTATTAATTTATGGTTGGATTACTAATAGAAACTGAATCCACCAGGATTGCCATGGATAGGCAAGCCATGGTGGTCAACTGTTATCGGTTTGATTGCGGGAGATTGTCTTAGATGTTCATTTTTGGAGGCTTTTTTAGGATTGGAAGATTGAGGACGCCATTGGTTTTATGGAAATGTTGTATCGCCAGGAGATCTCAGGTGGAGATTCTGATGGTTGTGTGTGGGCCCCTGCTTCTCAGGGTCATTTTGATGTTCGATCCTTCTATAGGTGTCTTATGGAGGTGCAAGGGGCTCTTTTCCTGTGTAAGGCTGTTTGACACTCCAAGGCCCTCCTAAAGGTGGCCTTCTTTACTCGAACGTCTATTTTAGGGAAGATTTTGACACAGGATAATTTAAGGAGGAGGAATCAGGTGGTGGTCAGCTATTGTTGCATGTGCCTTCGTGCGGAGTAAACGATGGATCACCTCCTTTTGCACTGCACCATGGCTAAGGACTATTGGGATTCGATGCATGGTTTGTTTGGGGTTTAGTGGGTCATGCCCAGATCCTCCAGAGGATTAATTGAGGCTTGGAGAGGTTGTACAGTGGGGTCGAAGTCTAGGATGCTTGGAAGGTTACACATTTACGTATCTGATGGTGTATTTGGCTCGAGAGGAACAACAGATCTTCCAAAGGAAAGGAGAATCCTATTTTTATGCTTAAGTTCTCTATTATCTCCACTCTTTTGGTTGGGTGGTGGGAGCAATTATAAATCTTTAGAGGAGATTGTTGATTTTTTGAACTCTTTGAAAGTTTAGAGGCCCTTTTTGCCATTATGTAGTTCTTTTGGGTTTCGCTCTCCTTTTGAGCACTTTTATACAATTGTCCTACTTATAAAAAAATAAAAAAATAAAAAGAATGTATCAGAGGGTCTTAGAAAGAAATATGGGTAATTGAGTTTCCTAAGTCTAAGAAGGAAGGAGCTCTAAAAGAGAAATTAAACCTACGTCCAAACTGAAGTAAAACTACTAAAAGAATATCCAAAGTAAACCATGGAGGGAAAACCTACGTCGTCAGAAGAGTGAGTAATGGTCTCTGCTCAGCACGATCAATCCTACGACTGGAATTGTCGATCACCTGAAAAATAGAAGTGGGTCAGGCCCACGAACAAGTTCTAACCTACTACAATCTAAGCAGAAACTCGATACGCATATACATTCTAACCAACTCAACAATAGCTAATAGTCCATACATAAATATATCCACACTACAGGACTCTCACTGGACTATGAAGAGGGTCTCAACCTGAATAAAAGGCAACATGCGAAAACGCACCCAAAGGTTGGCATAAGTACCTAGACCTAACAGGGTATACCTCAACCAGCATCGCTAGCTACGCATCCTACTGCATATACGCTCCCTAACCATCGACTCTGAGACTCAAGCTCATATCGCGGTACCATAAAAATATATTTAAAGTCCTATCCTATCCATCCATAAGAAATCCAGTAAGTCATTCAGCTTGTGCATCTTCTTTGACTTAACATAGATAATAAACAATCCAGTTAGTCATTCAGCTTGTGCAGCTTCTTTGACTTAAGTATAAGTAGGATTTATTTTAGAATCCATTCCCTTATTCCGTGTAGGTAGGATGTAGTATTTTGAAACCAATCCGTCCCTAGTATGTCACTGTCCCATACCGGTGCATACCATCCATCCATCCAGTAGTTGACAATAAAAATATATATGTAAATACCAACTAATCCATAGCAAAAATAACAAGAGTCCATCACATGTATAACCAGAATATGTGTATAACATGCTTGTTCTATACTACCGATACATGATTCTCTAATAAGTTTAAAACACATAAAAATAGGTATAATCCATCCGGTAATCCACTATGAGCATAAAATTAACAATATTAGATTTAACTTGCTCACTTAAAACTTTTCCACGATATCAGGCAAATTGATAAGATACAATACTGTAAAATTGTATAGTTAACAACCAAGTTCCCATTAAGCATAACAGCAAATTATTACAATTGGCATGCTTAATTTTATAACATTGCGACATGATTTAAACCATAAATTTCCTAAGTCAATTACCAATTTACAATTAGGCAACTTGAGTCACTTGCATCCAAGCCAAACTGACAAACTTTCTGCAGAGTCTTCTATTGTTCTTTATGTTTGCTTCCTATTGTATATTATGTATTACCATACCTTTTGAAGCTTTAATAAGGGTTTAGACATCACTGTACTCCCCTAGAATAACTCCTTTATCAACCTTCAACTTTAAAAATCCCACCACAGTAACCCAGAACTCGGAGAAAACCAAGAAAAACTGAAAACCTTGAAGGAGCTGGCTCCAACCAAGTTGGAGCAGCCTCCAAACAAGATAGAGCCGGCTCCAAACCACTTAGAGCCGTCTCCAAGTCACTTTGAGCCGGCTCCAAAATTCCATGGAGCCGCCTCCTTCCCCTTCTCTTCCTATTTGCTAATTTCCTTCAACGGTGTCTTCTCCAGTGACGTCCAGTTTTATCGGTCCTCAACTTTAATGGTTTCTATCAATTTAAAATTAAGTTTCCAATGCCCCAGATATTTTAAAACCATTAATCTTAAACCCACTCTAATTAGAACAGAAAAATTCCAGAAAGAAGTAAAACAAGCTAATACGAAATATGCAAACATATACAGTTGCAAACGAACCTATATGTTTAGCTTTAGTTTTCATTTCTGTTTTTTCAGTTTTAGTTTGGGATTTTATTAGGGGTCCACAGGATGGATTCCCGAGTTGTATGGATTGGAGGTTTTGGAAAGTTTGGTTTTAATGATTAATAATTGAGGATTTTATTATTTAGTATTCATTCAGTGTTATTATTTATTTCTTTAATTCATTATTTTGTATTCCGTGTTCATTTTAACATATTAATTGTTTGATATCCCTCAGGTTTGGGCCTGGGCCTGATCAACCCATGTCTTAGATCCGAGGGGTATCACAACTCTGTGCCCAAAGCCTGCTGAAAACTCTTCCAGAATCCTAACACAAAGCTCGAATCCCTGTTCGATACAATAAACAATGGAATGCCCTGCAGCTTTACAATCTCTGAAATGTAAAGTCTCACCAACTACTCCAAGGTGAAGTCAGTGCGAATAGGCAAGAAATGAGCTGATTTCGTCAATCTGTCCACGATGACCCAAATGGAATTGTGATCCTTGAAGGAATTTGGCAACCCTTTCCACAAAATCCATAGAAATGCTCTCCTATTTCCACTCTGGTATCGACAGTGGCTGTAGAGCTCCTGGCAGCCGTTGATGATCAATCTTGACCATCTGACAAGTACTACATCGAGAGACAAAAATAGCAATGTCTTTCCTCATACCTGCCCACCAAAACTGCCGCTTCATATCCTGATAAATCTTGTCTCTTCCTAGATGAACAGAAAACTCCGAATGGTAAGTCTCTGTCATCACATCCTTCCTCAACTCATCAGCAGAAGGTACCATTAACCGCCCCTTGTACCTCAAACCTCCATCAGCCCCAACATAGTAAAATGGAACCTCAACAGAAGCTATCTCTGCAACTTTGTCAATGCACTACTAATCCGTGAGTTACGCCTTCAAAACTTTGTGAATGATAGAAGGTGTAACTACCATGCAAGCCATGAAAGCATCCGACAACTCATCCACCGTCTTTAAAGCATTCCACTCAGTGGTGAATAAAGCAGAAAGACTAGCAACAGGTCGGCGACTGAGTGCATCTGCCACCACATTCGCTTTCCCTGGATGGTACTGTTTAGAAAAGTGATAGTCTTTTACAAACTCCAACCATCTGTGTTGTCTCATATTCAGCTCCCACTGAGTGAACAAATACTGCAGACTCTTGTGATCGCTGAATACTCTGAAGGACTCACCCAACAGATGATGCCTCCAAATGCGTAAGGTAAGGACCATAGCTGCTAATTCCAAATCATGTATTAGATAACTAAGCTCATGAGGCTTAAGCTTCCGAGATCCATACGAATTTGGCCGCTCCTCCTGCATCAAAACACAACCAAGACCCTGTAAAGAAGCATCTGTGTAGACAAGATACTCTATTCCGCTCTGTAGGGTAGACAAAACTGGGGGTAGAGGTTAACTTAGTCTTCAGCTCATCAAAAGCTTTCTGACAATGTTCATCCCACACGAAGCGTACACCCTTCTTAGTCAGATGAGTGAGTGGTCCCGCTATCTTTGAGAACCCCTGGATGAACCTCTTGTAATATCCTGCCAGACCGAGGAAACTCCGAATCTCGGTAAGTGATGTAGGCTGTCCCCACTCAACCACCGCTGAAACTTTGGCTGGATCCATTGCTATTCCCCTTTTTGACACCACGTGACCCAGAAATTTCACCCCCCGCTACCAAAATTCACATTTCTCGAACTTGGCATACAACTGGTGCTCACGAACCGTCTGCAAGACTATCTGAAGATGTCTAACATAATCGTCCTCTGACCTTGAGTAAATCAAAATGTCATCTATGAAGACAATAACAAATTTATCCAAATAAGCCCTGAAGACTCTGTTCATTAAATTCATGAAAATCGTTGGTGCATTAGTCAACCCAAAAGGCACCACTCATAACTCATAAGATCCATATCTTGTGAGAAACGCTGTCCTCGGAACATCCTACTCCCGAACCCAAAGTTGATGATATCCAGACCACAGATCAATCTTAAAGAAATAGGTAGTTCCCCTTAACTGATCAAAGAGATCATCAATTCTGGGTAACGGATACTTGTTACGAATAGTAACCTTGTTCAACTCCTTGTAATCTATACACAGCCGAAGTGACCCATCCTTTTTCTCTACAAACAGAACTGGTGCTCCCTAGGGTGAAGTACTCGTACGAATAAAACCCTGGTTGAGTAATCGCTGAATTTGATCCCTCAACTCTCGCATCTCCACTAGTGCCATCCGGTACGGTGTTTTAGCAATAGGCGCAGTGCCTGTAGCTAAATCAATCACAAAGTCGATCTCGCGTCTAGGTGGCAACCCTGGAATCTCCTGAAAAACATCCGGGAAGTCTTGTACAACTGGTATGCTATCCAATGATATAGTAGTCCCCTCCTCCGTTTCCTCCTCCATGTGGAACCAATAAAGGCTAGTGACCCCGTTAGAACGTGGCATAGCAACGATGTACATATCCTGACCAGGTATGGTGGAAACAACCGACCTATCGTAACAATCAATTTGGGCATGGTAGTGTGATAAACAATCCATCCCAAGTATCACATCATAAGTGTGCATATCCAGAACCACTAGATTGGTTAGAAATCTGAGCCTGCAACATTTAGTGTCACCAACTACACTATCCAAACCAGAATGCTGAATACTCCGTAGAGCAAAACATGTAAGGTGACTAAAATACTCCGAAGCTACTTCCTTTTAGCTTATTGTGCCATCCTGGGAATTCATCATTCGGAAACAAAACTACCATATCGATTTACACAAGTTCATTTATAAACTCCTTATTAATCGCCCTGTCTCAACACAACATTCATATAAACGAATATTTGTTTGTTTGTCTAAAACCAATCACTCCACTGTGATAATCCTTTATTATTGCAACAAGAATAACAAGTAATAAAAAAAACAAAATAGTTCCATAAACCATTTATAGAAGAAACCTCAACAAACTTTAAACCATACCATGTCAAAAGAATAATAATAAAATATTTTTAACATGCTACTAATGTGCGTTATTAAATCTGTACCACACTTTTATTGATACCTCTACTACTATAAATAACTAAAATGACTCCCAAAAAAACCATCCTCCTTGTGAGTCGGTACCCTCCTGCCTGGACAGCCCAGTATCTCCTCGTTTGGGACACTACCTGAAAGTGTGACCCATCTCCCCACAAGTATAGCAAGTACCCTCAAAAGTACCAAACGATCTCCTCTGCTGGTTAGCCTCAGACTGATCCCATCCTGCTTGTGGTTCCTCATTATGCTGTCTCTGAGCAAACCTAGGACATTGTCTAGCTGTATGCCCATAATTGCCGCAGGCATAACAATGTCCTTTAAACACATTCTGCACCACTGGTACTGCTTCTAGTGTTTGCTAAACGTATAACTGATTCTGAAGTGCAATTGCTACCCCCGCTGCTACAGCTTAAACAATGGTGTATACTAACTGAGGAGTATACTCTGGTTTCCTGCCTTGTTTGTAGCCCCGGTTCTGGGACTCCTGAGTCAGTTGTTCGTCCTCTTGCTCGATATGCAACTGTCCACCTTCCTCCGGCTCCTCCTCCTGAAACCTAAGCAACAGTTGTTCTTCCCCTATTTGCTGACACTGTAGGAGATATTGTTTCCTATGTGCCGCTTCCCTTCGTTGCCTACAGTTCCATCTGGTTCTAGCGTTAACCATTCTGTTAACACAGAAGACAGACATTAGTACGATTTTAAATGGACCATAATAGAATACAATAAATCCTAAACTTAAGCTCTAAACAATAGAGAAAAAGCTACACGAAAGTCTTAATACGAAACATTCTAGAGACATTTGAACCTGGAGCACTCTGATACCAACTGTGATACCCCTCAGATCCGAGACACGGGTTGATCAGACCCAGGCCCAAACCCGAGGGAATATCAAACAATTAATATTTAAAACCGAACATAGATGACAAAATAAATTAAGAATAATTATTAAAAGCTGGAAGAAACTAAATAAAATCCATTAAAAATTAAATACGCATCCTACTGCATATACGCTCCCTAACCATCGACTCTGAGACTCAAACTCATATCGCGATACCATAAAAATATATTTAAAGTCATATCCTATCCATATATAAGAAATCCAGTAAGTCATTCTGCTTGTGTAGCTTTTTTGACTTAGTATAGATAACAAACAATCCAGTTAGTCATTCAGCTTGTGTAGCTTCTTTGACTTAATTATAAGTAGGATTTATTTTAGAATCCATTCCCTTATTCCGTGTAGGTAGGATGTAGTATTTTGAAACCAATCCGTCCCTAGTATGTCACTGTCCCATACCGGTGCATACCATCTATCCATTCAGTAGTTGACAATACAAATATATATGTAAATACCAACTAATCCATAGCAAAAATAACAAGAGTCCATCACATGTATAACCAGAATATGTGTATAATATACTTATTCTGTACTATCGATACATGATTCTCTAATAAGTTTTAAATACAGAAAATATTTTTTTTTTAATCCATCCTGTAATCCACTATGAGCATAAAATTAACAATATTAGAATTAACATGCTCACTTAAAACTGTTCCACGATATCAGGCAAATTGATAAAAAAGCAATACTGTATAATTGTATAGTTAACAACCAAGTTCCCATTAAGTATAACAGCAAATTATTACAATTGGCATGCTTAATTTTATAACACTGCGACATGATTTAAACCATAAATTTCCTAAGTCAATTACCAATTTACAATTAGGCAACTTGAGTCATTTGCATCCAAGCCAAACTGACAAACTTTCTGCAGAGTCTCCTATTGTTCTCTATGTTAGACATCACTGTACTCCCCTAGAACAACTCCTTTATCAACCTGGAACTTTAAAAATCCCACCACAGTAGCCCAGAACTCGAAGAAAACCAAGAAAAACTGAAAAACCTTGAAGGTGCCGGCTCCAACCAAGTTGGAGCCGCCTCCAAACAAGATGGAGCCGGCTCCAAACCACTTGGAGCGGGCTCCAAAATTCCATGAAGCCGCCTCCTTCCCCCTCTCTTCCTATTTGCTAGTTTCCTTCAACGGTGTCTTCTCCGGTAACGTCCAGTTTTATCGGTCCTCAACTTTAATGGTTTCTATAAATTTAAAATTAAGTTTCCAATGCCCCAGATATTTTAAAACCATTAATCTTAAACCCACTCTAATTAGAACAGAAAAATTCCAAAAAGAAGTAAAACAAGCTAATACGAAATGTGCAAACGTATACAGTTGCAAACGAACCTAAACTAGTTTAAAATTAATACTTTCCAGTGTGTTGCAGACTAACTCACTCTTTATATAACAATTTACATGAATTACACATCCAGTTACGTAAATTATTTTATGAGTTACATAACGAAAGATTATAAATCAAGCAGTACAACTCATGGCTACGGTCAGTTTAAATAACAGAGACATGAAAACCAGTTTACTTTTAATCCTTATACATTCCTGGAGTTGCACTAGACATGCAATGAACATGAGTCAACGGAATAGAGTTAGGATTAGAACTTGCCTTTAGGTCTCAGACCGATGGCTTCCTAAATTCTCCGGCGAAAACCACCTACTGAAATCCTCCTCTGTTCTCTCTCTGCCTCCACAGATGTGAATTGGGTTCCCAAACCCTTGGCAGAACCTTATACGTGTATTTATAGGCCAAACTAATCCTAGGTTTAATTAAACCCTAATTCTAATTGTAAAACAAGAATGAAACCGATAAAATAATTAATTCAATACTAAGTCGGCTACACCGTGAAACCTAAAACCCAAACTCCAATTAACGCATTTAAATAATTAAACCAATTAACATAACTCAATTAAAAACAATAATAATAATAATAATAATAATAATAAAACAATTCAATTCAAGTAATTCAAATAATCACAACTAAGTCAAATAATTCCAATAATTCAGATAAGTCAAATAATAACAAATAATTCAAGCAAACAAGCAATTAAACAATTAAACTCTTAAAATTGCAATTAAACAATTAATTAAATACTAGGACTATCCTTTGTAAAATTAGGGGTATTACAAACAAGGATGTTGGGCCTGAGGTGGGGTGATTATGTGGCGACTTTGTACCTGAGGTGGGGTGATTGTGTGGTGACTTTGTGGGCAAGTGTAAGGCATTGGTAGGCTACCATGCTGGTAGACTTCGAGTGCAAAATCCCATATTGCTCGGGCGTGGGAAGGGGAAGTGTTATATATTGAAGATTCGTTCATTCCAATTCGTTTGAGGCCTTCTGAGATAAAACTCAAAGAGCAAAACCGTGCGGGCTTAGACCCAAAGTGGATAATATCATACCATGTGGTAGAGTGGGTTGTTACATTAATGTACAATTTTTTAGAGAGTAAGAAGGAGGACTATAAATAGGTGATAGGGTCATTTGTAATCAGCAAGCTCCAGAGTGAGAAAGCCTTGTACAACATTTGAGTAATAATAGAAATATTATTCCTCTTGCTAACAATTGCCTAAGTGTGTGTGAATGTGCGAGACGAGTGGAGGGCGTGAGTCACTCCAACACGAGTGGAGTGTGTTGGCACGAGTAAGTGTGGGAGTTAGGATGACCAAGGCCTTGCGAGAGTAGAAGTAACGTCTTGGTGCTCAATAGGTGTGGATGAAGTGGTGAAAAAATCTAGCCTATGACTGTTGGTATCAGAGTAAGGTTACGTGTGCGTGAGAAGTGGGCTTAGGTACATCGACAAAGGTCGAACGTTAGAGGGAGACGATGGGAAGAGGTGATTCGTGCTATGATGGAAGGACCTTATCCTTTGGGTGAGTGTACGATGGAGCTGCATTAGAAAGCGATGGAAGGACGTGTTAATAGGAGGCTAGGTAAATAGGGACTCGAGGGGAATCGTTCAAGGCATGAAGGCACAGTTACGAAGTTGTCATGCTCGAGAAGAGTCCCTATGTCGAGTTGGTGGCAGAGGAGTAAAGACCAAGTTTATGAGTGCACTTGGTGTAGTGGCGATCATAGCTAATTTGTGGTAGAGTTTTATAGAAAATAGGTAATTTGTGGTAGAGTTTTATAAAAATTATTTTATTTTCTTTAAATAAATTCTTTATTTTTTCCTAGTTGGGACTCACACATACTGCCTCCACTGAGGTTTGAACCCCTGACCTCCCTTTAGGAAATAAGAATCTTGTACTGCTAGATCACAGGCATGTTGGTCTTTAAATAAATCCTTGTCTAATTAGATTTTCTTTTATTAAAAAAAAAAACTCATAATAAATAGATAAATACAGGTATATGTGATAGAGTTTTATAGAAAATAAAATTGGTCATTTATGGTAGAGTTTTATAAAAATCATAAATAAGTGGTAGAGTTTTATAGAAAATAGGTAATTTGTTTTAGGGTTTTATAGAAATTATTTTATTTTCTTTAAATATATCCTGTCTAATTAGATTTCCTTTTATTAAAAAAGTCATAATAAATAAATAAATAGAGTTTTATATAAACTCTTTTAAAAACAATAAATAGATAAATACAGGTTATGATAGAGTTTTATAGAAAAAAAAAAAAAAAAAAAAGGTAATTTGTGGAAGTGTTTTATAGAAATAGGTAATTTGTGGTACAGTTTTATTAAAAAAAAAACTCATAATAAATAGATAAATAGGTAATTTGTGTTAAAGTTTTATAAGCAGTCTTTTAAAAACAATAAATAGTTAAATAACAATATAAGTTAATAGGTTATATGTGATAGAGTATTATAGAAAATAAAATAAGTAATTTATGGTAGGGTTTTATAGAAATTATTTTATTTTCTTTAAATTGTCTAATTAGATTTTTTTATTAAAAAACTAAAAATAAATAGATAAATAGGTAATTTGTGATAGAGTTTTACTCTTTTAAAAACTCTTTTGATATAATACACCAATTATAAAGAGAAAAAATATGCACACCGTAAGCCTAATCCAATATATATATAATGGTTATATGTGATAGACTTTTATAGAAAATAAAATTGGCTATTTGTGGTAGAGTTTTATAGAAATTATTTTATTTTCTTTAAATATATCTTTTTCTAATTAGATTTCTTTTTATTAAAAAAACTCATAATAAATAGATAAATACATGTTATATGTAATAGAATTGTATAGTAAATAAAATAGAATGTTTGTTGTAGAGTTTTATAAAAATAGCTAATTTGTGGTAGAGTTTTATAGAAAATAGGAAATTTTTGGTAGAGTTTTATAAAAATTAATTTATTTTCTTTAAATATATCATTGTCCAATTAGATTTCTTTTTATGAAAAATTAATAATAAATAGATAAATAGGTATTTTTTTATTTTTTTATTTTTTTTTTATTTTTTATTTTTTTGTTAGAGTGTCTTTTAAAAACAATAAATAGATAAATATATGTTGTGATAGAGTTTTATAGAAAATAAAATAGGTAATTATTTGTGATAGAGTTTTATAGAAAATAAAATAGGTAATTAGTGGTAGAGTTTTATAGAAATAGGTAATTTGTGATAGCTCATAATAAATAGATATATAGGTAATTTGTGTTAGAGTTTTATAGAAACTATTTTAAAAATAATAAATAGTTAAATAAAAATATAAGTTAATAGGTTACATGTGATACAGTTTTATTGAAAATAAAATACTTAATTTGTGGTAAATTTTATAGAAATTATTTTATTTTCTTTAAATATATCATTCTCTAGATTTCCTTTTTAAAAAAAAACAAATAATAAATAGATAAATATGTAATTTGTGTTAGAATTTTATTGAAACTTTTATAAAAACTCTTTTTATATCCATTAATAAACAAATAATGAAATACTCAAAGTCTACTAAAACTTAAAAATAGGTAGGTATAAATATAGATATACATTTTTGTTTTCAAACTTAAAACTAACAATAAATCAGTGGATTTCCCCAAACCGAGCCCTGACTGCCGACAACAAAGTCTCCGACGTCGATCTGCGCGTTCCTTCTCGAAGAGATGGTTGTTGATATATTGTCTCGACTCTCCGAGATGTCTTTTTGCCCCTTTGTATTTTTTCAAGTGTGTATAGAAGTCATGGTTTGCTCTCATCTCAAGCCCTAATTTTGCTCTTATTCTCTTCTTTTACCTTGTCTTGAACAACAAAAGGTAACCTGCATGATGAGCCCCTTTGTATTTTTTGTCTGATAATTTCTCCTTACATTAAAGCCAAGTGTGCCACCATAGCTGAGGTAGAACTTATGTGCTCCTTTATCGGAACTAAACTCCATTTCAAGTTCCAATTCATCTTTTTTTCCTTGATTTACTTTTTTTTGAGAAACATTCATTAGTAGGAGAAGGTCAATCATCATCAACTTCCATATCAACTTCAAAACTATCTGGCTTACTACTTAAGTAGTCCATCTCCTCCATTAATCTTCAGTATAATTAAATAATCAAAATAATTTGTATAGTATAAAAAATTTCTAAATAATTCTTTAAATGTACAAACAATTATTAACTAAACCAAGAGAAAAAACAAAAACTAAAAACTATGTAGAAAAAAGTTAATAAATAATCATTCATTTTCCAAACTTGCTCCATAAATGAATAACTAGTTTCAGCTCCAAAACAAAATAATCATTAACTTTTAATAAAGAGAAAAAAATATCATACAGGAATGGAGCAGAACTTGAAAATTATAGTAAGAATGAAGCTAAAAGCTTGTCTATGATTTGCTCAATGCTAGAGTTGGTAAACTGTAGTCCACACTTGCATATCCCAATATCTCCTTAGTTAAAGACCTATTAACTAGCAATAAATAAACAAATTATATATTAGATAGAGTTCTTGACTAAAAGTATATATATATATATATATATATATAGGTTTCTATTATAGCGTTTCTTGTGAAATTATAAAGATTTTACACTTATTACCTTAGACTCACACTTAGGGTTTTGGATTGGAGGCAACCACAAGCAGTGTAGGAAGGTGGCGAGGAAGAGTACTAGGGTTTCGAATGGAGGTTCCATATGGAGATGGAGAGAGATTACTAACAGAGGACGACAACAGATCTGCCAGATCGTGTTGCAGAAGGAGCTGAAAAAAGAAACTATGCGATTGAGAAAAGAAGAGAGAATATATTGTTTGAGATCAAGAAAAGAAGAAGAGAGAGAATATATCCTCTCTCTGTGGAGAGAGAAAGGAAGATAGAGGAGAGTCCCGCGCGTAGCTGGGTCGCTAAGAAGGAAAAAAAATAAAAAAGGATTTTTTAATTTTTCAGACACATGTTCTAATTGAAACAAATAGAAAATTACTTATTCTCGTGTTCCATAAATTTAAATTTACAAACTAAAAATTTATAGAACTATACAAATACAATATTATTTATATTATGTATAAACTAAATATTTATTGATTTAAAATTTATACTAAGAAATTTATAATTTATAATTTATAATTTAATCATTCTATTAAAGTTCTACACAATGTATTTGTCTTTTAGAGGAAAAGTAGGAGTCCGAGTAACACACTTAAGGAGAAGTGTTATATATATCCAATTTTGAAGAGTTTTTAGTTTCTTATTTGTGACGGAAAACAAAAAAAAAATTCATTTATTATTTCTACTATGTAAGAAAGGACTCTTTCTGCGTTGCCTATCATACTCTTTTTGTATGAGGAGTGCTATATATATCCCCAATCTTGGTGAGTTTTTAATTTACTATTTGTACGGGAAACAAAAAAAAAAATCATAATTTTTATTTATTTATATATTATTTATACTATGTAAGAGGGACTCTTTTTATTGACTTTGGAGTTTTCCGGTTTTCTCTTTCCGCCAGCGAAGGTGGCAATGCCTATCTGCGCATTCCTTTCCGAAGAGATGGTTGTTGATATACTGTCTCGACTCCCCGCGAAGTGTCTTTGCAGATTCAAGTGTGTATCGAAGTCATGGTTTGCTCTCATCTCAAGCCCTAATTTTGCCAAAACACATCTCAGTCGAAACGACAAACCCGAGAAAGTTTTTCTAGTTTCTGACTTTCTTTATTCCATCGACCGCACTGAAGCATCCAATAACGATGAAGTAATTGCAATGAAGCTTGATTTCCCTTGGATCAAAGACACATACTTGTTGGACGATTTCGTGGCTTCTTGCAACGGTTTGCTTCTAGTTGTTCTGAATAATCTGAATAAACTCGACGACTCCCCCATGTATTTGTTGAATCCGTCAACTAGAGTCCAAGAAATTACCAGATTACGATTTTGGGGTCGATCCATCCTCCAGGTTCTGCATATATGGACTTGGGTACGATTCGTCTATGGATAATTACAAGGTTGTAGCAGTTTCTGATTGTAAGGATACATTTGTTGTTGTCCATTCACTCAAAACTAGTTCTTGGAGAAGGAAATGGATCCAAGACTTCCCTTATGATAATTCTTTTCTCCTGCCTCGCTCAGGTGTTTTTGTAAATGGGTCTATACATTGGTTGACGAATAGGGCTTTGGATCATTCACCTGTGATTGTTGCTTTTGATGTAGCAGACGAGAAATTCCGGGATGTTTTGCTGCCTAACTCACATGGAATTTTGCTGCCTGCTAAAGCACATGCACCAAGTGGTTTGGGGGTTCTTGGAGGGTGTCTCTTCTGTTATAAGGAACATGATTATTTTGTCCAATTTGATGTTTGGGTGATGAAAGAGTATGGGGTTACTGAGTCATGGACCAAATTTACAATCTATATACCTGATAATATGTACAGTTTGCGATCCTTATGTGTACAGCTGGATAACGAACTTCTGTTGAACTTGCATGACGAGGAAATGGATGAAGATGAGAAAACTGAGGAAGATATATTAGTAATGTATAATTTTAAAGAAAAAAGATTGAGGAATATAATGGTGGATGCATTTCATTAAACGGGTACCAGTACCAGTCAGCCGTGACCTATGTCGAGAGCATTGTCTCACCCAATTTCCATTGTGGGATTGATAGAAAAGAGTTATCAACTATGACTGATACTATTTCCACTTTGGGGGCCCTCTGTTCTCTGATACTAGATTGGCCCTCTGTGTCTCTCTTTTTTTTTCTTTTTCTTTTTTTCTTTTTTTTTTCTTTTTTTTCTCATATCTTTGTGCGTTGGATACAGATTCATAGATCATCATTGTTAAGTTAAGATATTGTCCCGCAGACCTATTCTCTCTACAAGCACAAACCCTCTTGGTATTTGCTTAATTCCTTTAGAGACCACATCTTATGCTTGACCATGTCCGCTTTGTTCCTTTGCAAGAATTGAATATTATAAAATTGCCAACACCTGAAAGTCGGGTGTCTCATGTAACAATGGGACAATTTTGATTATTGACTTTGATAGTGTCTAGTATGAAATATTATGTGTGGTGGATTTCCTTAGTTTTGTTGCGTTTGCAGATGAAGTTTTATGTACTCTTCCTCAATGCTAGTTGTTACAGGGCTAAATCACGCCACAAATTTTAGCCTCTTTAATGGCACTTAGGGCCACCAAGTCTCAGCCAACACACAATACAACACACACAATACTGAAGTATAAAGAAGGCACACACAGTTTACAGGGACAAGCCCCAACCTTTACTCATATTAAACATACTACAAAGGAACACAGATTCGTACAAGAAACCAAGGCTCAACACAACACTATGTTTCACTCTCTATCTCCCTTCTACAGAACCCACATTAGCAATATATAGACAAACTCTCAAAACCGCCCACAACTGCCAACTAAAGTGGTGGATGACACCCCCATCCACCTAGGGTCGTACTGGCACCCTTAGAGGGTGCCAGCACTACATTTGCAATTGACAAGCCCAACTGTTAGATTGTTGACACACTCTGCTCATGCCACCTGCCTACAAGAAGTTGCACATTATCTGCCACCTTCTACATATCAACATAGTGGAGAAAAACCGACTCAAATCGCCTGTGTGTTGTCCTCTCAGACCTATGCCACTTGCATGGGAAATTACTCAGCACACCCCCACTCCCCAAAATATATGAACATGAGTGGAAAGTGCTAGTAACTAACCCCAACCAACTAAGCCCACTTAGCCATCTTGTGTAACCATAAACCATGACTTGTGTGGTCCACGCTTTAAGCAACATCTGAGCCAACCTTGTGAACCTAGCCCGTGCCAAGCCCACTAATCTGCACCCACATATAAATGTCTCAGAGTGCACGGCACGCCAAGCCATGCACACCCGTGTGCACACTTGGGTGCACACCCATAAGTGCACCGGCGCGTATGCTGGTGCTCATCTACGCGTGCCGTGCCTGAATGCCCATGCGCGCGAGGCTACCTGCCCGCCTGGACATCTGCGTATACATCGGGTTGGACACCTGTCCGCGCGCCCGCCTGAACGCCCGCGCGTGCGCCGCTGCACACCAGCGCGCGCGTCGGTACACACTTATTTGCCCTTCTGTAGTTTGGATGCTCCGCTCTTATGCAACCATCTTGGAGTGGTGCAACACGTGCCCATGCACGTTGGCTAATCCCTCTAATTAAGCCATGCCATAGCCCAACTAATGTGCTCAACAGACCCCTCCCTAGTATAGTTCTAAGGAAATTCAGCACTCTGACAGGAGCAGACATCACATATGCTTGAGGAGTCATAATGGTCTTTCAGGCCATTCCCGACATCCAAATCGAGTGCCGTCTACGCCAACCATCTTCTATGGACTCAAGATACCTCCCATCAAGATCCCGAGACAAAACTCCAAACTTCATTTTTTACCATATTTACGAAAATGCCACTGGGCACCCTAGTGCACGCTAAGTATCCTTTTGAGCATCTTGTGTGCACGCTGAGCATCCTGTGCATGCTGACAACCCACTGAGAATCCTCATGGTTGTCTAATCAAAGCCAAGGTGTTCCCAAGACATGGCATGGCCTTGAAATGCCTATGTCTTCCCTTGGACAAATGTCAAGGGGCTGACACTAGTCCACACAAACTAGGGTTGTTATCCACAAATATTTCACACTTTACAATGCAAAATTGTTTGAAGGGATTTTCATGTCACTACCAATGTAAAGATAATAATTGTTTGAAGATCATATACTTCTTTGATTGGTACATACAAAGTCGATGTAACGGCCCTAGTTTTTGAAGCTAGTGCGTCCTATGATGAACTGAAGATTTGACCCGATAACGGATCCAAATGCGAAAACAAAAAATAAGACAACGGTCTCCCAAGGCACAACACACCTCTAAGACACTTTGATGACCTTCCATAAGGTCGTGGAACTCAATAAGAACTAACGCGGAAGCAAAAGATCGAAAATATGACAAATAAGCCCCCAGGGGTAAAATAGTCATTTTACATGGAAATGATGTCCCTAGAATGTATATTATTCCTGAGACACATCCGTAACTTCATGGGAAGTCACGGAACTCAAAAAAAAGTAGCAGAAGCGAATTGCAAGAAAATCGGACAAAAATAGCCCCAAGGGCAAAATGGTTATTTCTAAAAATATGGATTTGGGTGTTATCAAACACACCACTTGAAAGAAAACAAAAAATTAATCAAGATGGACTCAAGAATCGCATGATTCGGAGTTCGGACGAAGGAGAAACGACAAAACAAGGAAAAATGAGCAAATACGGTAAAAAGGGTAAACCGATAATTATTCAGAAAGATCCTGGCATAACCGAGTACACCGTTGGATAGACGACAAAAAATTGATAAGAATGGACTCAAGAATCGCCTGATTTGGAGTCCAGATGATAAAGATATGAAACTTCAAAGTCTCATAAATTAGACCCAAAACGGTGCACAGGGGCTGCTGCCAAGAATTTTTGGAAACAAATGTTGTTTTGAGGGCCAAGATACAATTTTTTGGAAAAATTTTGTGAAGTAACTCCCCTAAAATCATGTTTTCTGATCAATCATGGTTCAAACCAAAATTGGAAAATAAAGAAAAATGGCTAAAATGCCCCCAAGATAAATCAAGTTAAGAGGATTAAAATTTTTCCGAGTTGCTGCCAAAGGAAAGGAAATGGGGCTTTGGGAGGTTTTTAAATTGCCTAAATTGAAAATACAATCTTAAAATACACCCACAAGAGCCCCCGGAAGTTTTGGATCGGTCGACACATTTTTCAAAAAAAAAAAAGTCGATGAATAGTACCAAGTTCTAAAATCTCAAGTTTTAAAGAAAATGGCATAAACCAGAAAAATGAACTTTGTGCAGGATTTTTGGACCAAGACGACATTTTCTGGAAAAACACGAAGAAGAACTCCCCCCCCCCCCCCCCCTAAAATCACGTTTTCTAAGTGACTATGTCAAGGCCGAAATTTATTTTAAAAATTAAATTCCTAAAATGCCCCTAGATCAGAATAGGTCAAGAGGGTCAAAACGCTGCTACATGGACTTTTCTGAAATCTGCCAAAACAGAAAGCAAAAATGGGACCCTTAACAACATTTTCTAGAAAAACACGAAGAAGAAACCCCCCCTAAAATTGAGTTTTTTACCCGAAAGAGTAGAAGAAAATAAAAAAAAATATAAAAAAAAAACACACTGTGAAATACCCATAATGTCCCCTAGATCAGAAAAGGACAAAAACTCAGAAAATGCAACTTTGCACCAAGTATGCATTTGACCTTAAATGCATTTCTAGGTTGAAACGAATGTGCACGCAAGTGTAATTAGCCTAAACACACGTGTTCCAATGGCCCACGGCCTCCTAGCATATCATATACAAAATACGACCTATCAACACCAAAAATCTCATGAAATTCCATAAGTAACTATGAATTTAAATTAGCATACATATCAAATAAATGTCTTTGGCCCTTGGGCTTATTACATACACGTCCAATGAGTGACAACAGGTGCATTTAAGTGCACATTACATAGCTTGAACAATAATTACATGTTTTGACATAATAAAACAAAATAAAGCATAATATGCTAACAAATGCATATTAATAAACCAAAAATGCTCCATGATAGTCAAGTACGCTTAAGGATGTTGTGCATCCCAAAACAACATTTCTTTACCTAAAAAATAACCCGATAACTTTAGGTTGAGTAAACAAGTTATTCGTAGGAAATGAGCATGCATAGACCTAACTTTTTACAAATTATTAAGTTGTTATAAATCAATTCATACGGTCATGCCACCTAGCGTCTATGTCAAAACTACATCATTCATACAATTTAAACAACATAGGAACATATAGTGTAACGTAACAAGACATAGGTATTCAAAGTTATCAACTTAAAGCCTATAATACGGAAACAACCGAAACGGTTCATGCCACCTAACGTCTGAGTCAAGATGTTTCTATATGATCACTCCTAAGTCATATTAGCATAAAGCAACAATGAAACACAGTTAGAATATTCCATACAACATGAAAAGGTTGTTAAATCTTCAAGGAATAACACTTGAAATTTAAAGAGTGAAATCAAACAATGTGGATACTCGGATATCGCCCGGATTAAAACCGTACTCTCGGGATCACTTTATGGCTACTAACTCATGGGTACCTTCCCCTAGTGCGCACTCTAATGTAAGGTGTTCTCTATCTCCCGTACTAGAATCAAGTCCTAGCTATAGTCAATTCTTGATGATATCCCAAGTTTCCAAAATCAGCAAGTTGTGTAAACCATAATTGTATCAACATACACATAATGCATTAAACCACATTCAATGCACAACCAAGATTTTGGAACACACGAGTCATGCCCTAAGTCTTCAACTATCAAATTTCTTGTAGTAAAAGGGTATGCCCCTTTGATTGTTTTGAGATTGTCCTTGGGTTTTGCATTCAGAAAATGATATAAATGTGTTTGGTACCAACTGATGTGGTAGCTACCAAGTAAAGAAAAGATAATTTATTTTTATTCTTTAGTGACAATTATATGTCTTTATAACTATAAAGTTTCGAAAATAGTCTCCAAATATTACGTAAAGAAAGCGTATATCTATACACACTAGAAATAAGTTATTAGGATTTGACTATTATACGTCCATTTATAACTACAAAGATTTGGAAATAGTCTTCAAATATTAATATCTATACACTAGAAAAAAATTACTGGAGAATGTAAATCGGTTTTTGTTGTTATTCTAATATGTCCAACCAAGGCTAAAAATTCAATAAGCAGCATATAAAAGGAAGTACATAATAGAATAAGAAGAAACAAGTTCAAAACTCCATGTCAATATTATTTGAAGACCCATTCAAATCATGTTTCAAGATTTTCAATACATGTGTGTGTAGTCAGAGGATGATGGACATGGTGGTAGAAGGAAGAAAGGGTTGAAAGATAAAATAAAGGAGAAGTTAGCAGGTGGCCAAAAGAGTAGTGAGCAGTCCACCATCACCCATAAACCATGAAACCCACTTCCAGCAATCCACTCCCGAATCACTCTCCATCCCAACCAACACATCTAACTCCAAATCATCCTCTATTACCATTCTCAAAAGATCCAATAACGATGCCAAATCATCTAAACCACCCACACCTCCCTCCTCCTTACACCCACCCATTACTCCACCGAAACAACTCAAAAACTCATCTCCACCAATGCATATCCCACACACTTAAGTTTACCACCCTCCCATCCCACCATCTTTCAAAAATCCTAAAGGATCTAACTTCCCAGAACCCTCTTCACTTCCCTTGAGACCTTACACAACTTCCTCCAGCAAACAGATTCCCTTGAAACCACCCACGACTACGAAGAAACATTCATCCCTTTCACCACCACAGGATGCATTTGCCTCCACCCCTAGTTTTAATCCGGTGTTGTATATTTCTCCTGAGCATCAAATCCAAGAGCTCATGGAAAAGGTGCAATGGTCTAACTCCATCATCTCCCAGCTAAGGTTTGACTTAGCCAAGAAAGAAGCCATCATTGACTGTCAATCTTGCACCAAGTGCTCTCAGGCACAGCCACCAGAAAAATCATTACCACCTTCACTCTTCAATGGTATTCCGGTTAATTAACAGCTGGTTTCTCATGGTCCAAGCAGCTTGGTTTCGAATTTTATTCCAAATTCAAATTTGAATCTGAATTCTCATCTTCCCCAACCCTTAAACCATAACTATAACATCAACTCTGACCTTACCTTTCACTTAAATAAACATATTTCTTCTGTTGACCAAAAAGGCACATGTATCAACCCCCCTCCCATTACCAGACCTTTCACCTCAACCTCAAAAGACTTTTTCTGACCCTCCCATTGACCACACAATCACATCACTACCTACTATGCAAGCCCAAACTGAGCCACCTCTTAAGTACCAAGCTACACCACCTAACACATCTAATCAAAAAACCTAGGCTTCTGTAGTTCAAGGAGGCTCATCAAAAATGTCTTTCCAGTTTCACAAGCCACCTCCTGAGGCATACACAACTGACAACACAGTTCTCATTAAACCACCTCCAGAGATTAAAGTTGAAGGTCTTCATTTCATGAAAACATACATCATTGGCTACTTTACACTCAAGAAACCACCCTTTGATATAGTCAAATCAATAACCACTAAACTCTGGTCAGACAAAGGCTTAAGAGAGGTTGCCTCAATAGAGAAAGGTACGTACCTCTTCTTCTTCTCTTCAGAATTTGAATGTGACTCCATTCTTTCAAGAGGTCATTGGTTAATTGTTGGTAAGCCAATCACTTTACAACATTGCACCCCTAATTTTGAGGTTCAGAGTGCACCATCATGTATCCCAGTTTGGGTAAAGTTGTATAATTACCCACTTCAGTATTGGAATTCCAAAGATTTTAGCCACATTGTTAGTGGAATTGGCAAACCATTATATGTTGATAATGCTACTAAAGCTATAAGCAGGACAAAATATGCTAGGTTATGTGTGAACATTCATTCTTCCAATGGTGTCCTCCCCTCTACTCGTCCTACAAATGCTTTGGTCATACCATTTCTGGTTGCTACAAGACCAAAATCATTCCTTCCACCAACCCTCACACTACCTCTGCTTAAACCTCAACAAAAGAATGGAGAATTGTACCTTACTCCAAAGGTAAATCCACCCAATCAGCACCTCTAAGCCCCCTATCTTTCCCTCCTTTTCTCTCCTCAACCATTTCCTCTTCAACTTCCAAATCCCAACATGTCAGCAACCATACACCAAAAACCACAAATCCCACCAGAAAAAGGCTTATCCCCACCCACCCAGCTCCACCAAGCCTCCCACCATCCCCTCCACATTTATCCTCAACCACCTCCCCTTCAGCTTCCAAATCCCAACTTATCAATAACCACACACCAAATACCACAAATCCCACCACAAGGATACCTAACCTACCCTCCAAAGCTCCCCACAATCCTGAAATGGAAAAGAAATTAAACATCTCAATTATCCTTCTAATCCCTGGTAATGCACCAAAAACTGACAAGAAATTATCTAGCTCACCTTCCTACTACACACCATTGAACAACATGTTCAACGTTTTAACTGATATTGATGCAGATATTAAATTGGAAAGTTATGATGATTCTGAATCCACCTCAAGCCTTCCAGCAAACATTAACTTGAGAAGGAAAGAGGAGTTCAATCTTAGAAAGAAGAAAGGCAGGAAAATTGCAGGCCTTCATTATCCTGCTTCAAAAGGACTTATCATCCCAAGAGGTCCTACTTCTCAATGATTTGTATTGCATCATGGAACATTAGGGGGCTGAACCTTCCCCTAAAGCAGAGAGAGATAAAGAAACTCATTAGTGAACACAATTTGGATATCCTATCTATTATTGAAACAAGGGTGAACCCTTCTAATGTTGATCTATTCATGAAATCCATAGGGGTTCAAATAAGGTCAATCAAGGAATGAGGGACTTTAGATCTTGTATCTCCAAAGCAGGGCTGGAGGACTTGAACTACAGTGGCATCTTCTTCTCTTGGACTAACAAGAGTCCCACTGCTAATATCTCAAGAAAGCTTGATAGAACACTAATTAATGGCTCATAGAATGCATCTTTTCCCTTATTTGAGTGTACTTTTTTACCATATGGAGTGTCTGACCATAGTCCAATGGTCATCAAGCTTGGAAACCCTCTCCCAAAAGGAAAACTCCCTTCAAATTCTTCAACTGTTGGACATCACATTCTGAGTTCTTCTCCATTGTTGAAAATGTATGGTCCAAACCTGTTTCTGGTGTACCAATGTATCAAGTAATCTCTAAGCTGAAAGCTCTCAAACACCCCCTCAAAAACAATTGCTCAGTTGTTTTTTGTGCCATCTCTAATAGAGTTAAGGTGGCTAAGGAGGAACTCCATGCTTGTTAAAGGGCTCTGGACCACAGACCTAAAGATGGTGCACTCAGAAATCAAGAAAAGCTTCTTCTCTCTTCATACCTTAAGCTTTGTGAAGCTGAGGAGGATATCTTCAGGCAGAAATCTCGGATTACTTGGCTAAAGTGTGGTGATTCCAATACTTCTTTCTTCCACAAGACAATCTCTTTAAGGTTCAATAGAAACAAAATTGTTTCTATAACATCTCATGATGGTGTTCTGCTGGAAACTAAAGCTACTATTAAGAATGAAGCCCTTGTACACTTCAAAAGTCTTTTAAGGACCAGCACTCATTCTTACACTGGTATATCCTACCTCAATCCTTTCCTATCCCCTATGTCCCTCTATCCTTCTGGCCCTCCCTTACAGCCATTCCCACTGATATTGAAAATTACCAATGCATACTTTCTATCCACAGTGACAAAGCCCCAAGTCCAGATGACTTCAATGCCTCTTTCTTCAAAAAGACATGGCACATTATTGGATAAGATGTTACCTATGCTATTAAAAAAAAATTCACCTCTGGCAAGCTATTACAAGAGATCAATTGTTGTTCAATCTCATTGGTGCCTAAGTTTGCCAATCCATCTTGCTTCAATGACTACAGGCCTATTTCTTGTTGTTCAACCATCTATAAATGCATTTCAAAATTATTGGCCAACAAGTTAAAGCTTATTCTGCCTATCATTATTGATCCTACCCAATCTACTTTTATAAGTGGTAGAAGAATTGATGACAACATCCTCCTCTCACAAGAGCTATTGCAAGGCTACCATAGACACTTAAGCTCTCCTAGATGTACAATCAAAGCTGACCTCAGGAAAGCTTTTGATTCTGTTTCATGGCCATTCCTTCTTGACTATCTCATATTGTTGGGGTTTCCCTACACTTTCATTCACTGGATTAGATTATGTATCACCACCCCTTCTTTCACCATCTCTCTCAATAGTGAACACCATGGATTCTTCGAAGGTGTCAAAGGCCTCAGACAAGTAGATCCATTCCCTCATTTTCTTTTTGTCATTACAATGCAAGCATTCTCCTCTATCTTGAAAAGTTGCATCTCCTCATCCCCATTATTCAAATACCATTGGAGATGTCAAAACCAAGCATTGTCCCATCTTATATTTGCTAATGACCTCCTAATTTTTTCTCATGCTAACATTGTCTCACTGCAGGTTATAAAGCAGGCACTTGACCATTTTACCTTGCTATCAGGTATAGCAATTAACCATTCAAAGAGCAATATCTTTCTATTTGGAGTTAACACACATCTGGAACCATCAATTCTTTCCACTGTTAGGATTCAAAAAGGCTCTCTCCCCATTAGATACCTTGGTGTTCCTCTCATTTCTACAAGACTCAAGTCAACTGACTGCAAGGTTCTCATTGATAAAGTCACAGGTAGAATATCCAGACAAGTAGATTCCTTTCCTATACAGGCAGAGTTCAACTTATTAAATATGTTCTCTGCTCTATGGTCTACTTCTGGGCAACTAAATTCATCCTACCTAACAACACATTGGAAGAGATCAACTGTATCCTGAGGAAGTTCCTTTGGAGAGGTCAAAAACTGAAGAAAATGGGAGCTAGAGTTGCTTAGAGTAGTGTCTGTAAACCTATTTCTGCTGGTGGTCTTAGCATTCTCCATCTCCAAACTTGGAATAAAGCTGTAGTCATGAAGCAACTTTGGTTCATGCTTAACCCAAATTGCTCTTCACTTTGGGTGCAATGGTCGAGGTCAAACCTGATTAAGGATAAGTGTATTTGGATATTAAAGACACCTCAGCCATGTTCATGGAATTGGCGTAAACTTCTGCAGCTCAGAGGTGCCATTAAACCCTTTGTCAAAATGAAAATTGGGAATGGTTTCAACACCAATTTCTGGTTTGACAATTGGTGTTTTCTTGGTTCTCTTCAGCACCTTCTCACCCATGATCAGCTTTTAAGCACAGATGTTGACCCTAACACTAAGGTTAGTTCATTTATTATTGGATCTTCATGGAGTAGTGTCTGTAAACCTATTTCTGCTGGTGGTCTTGGCATTCTCCATCTCCAAACTTAGAATAAAGCTACAGTCATGAAGCAACTTTGGTTCATGCTTAACCCAAATTGCTCTTCACTTTGGGTGCAATGGTCGAGGTCAAACCTGATTAAGGATAAGTGTATTTGGATATTAAAGACACCTCAGCCATGTTCATGGAATTGGCGTAAACTTCTGCAGCTCAGAGGTGCCATTAAACCCTTTGTCAAAATGAAAATTGGGAATGGTTTCAACACCAATTTCTGGTTTGACAATTGGTGTTCTCTTAGTTCTCTTCAGCACATTCTCACCCATGATCAGCTTTTAAGCATAGATGTTGACCCTAACACTAAGGTTAGTTCATTTATTGTTGGATCTTCATGGAGCTTTCCCCATGTCCTTGCAACCATCATTCCATAACTGCTTAACCTCAATTCCCTACCTATCCCTAATCTAGACCAATATGATTGCATCACATGGCTCCCTTCTCCAAACAGGAATTACACTATATCCCACACAATCTCAGTCCTTTCACCTAATACAAACAGCCCCTGGTCATACCTTAGTTGGTTCAAACATGGAATTCCAAAACACAACTTCATCCTTTGGTGTGCCATTCTACATAAACTACCTACCTATGATCGTAAACCAGTGGCCCATTGGCACACTCCAAATCTTTGTTGCCTCTGCTCAACTTATCCAGAATCTCATGACCACATTTTCTTCAGATGCTCATTCACCAATCCCTTGTGGAAATTTATTCAAACACGTTGTGCGTTCTATACTCAGCCTTCATCATAGAGGGATCTCATCACCTGGGCAAGTCAAATTTGGGTAGACAGTAATGATCCAAGGAACATTGTCCATAAAATCTGTCTTGTAGCTCTAGTCTACCATATATGGATGAAGCATAATCGAAGGTACTTCAGAGGAAGAGCCCTTTCAGCGAATGCTTTACTCAATCGGGTCCTTATTGATGTTAGACAGAAACTTTCCTACTTCTCTGTGAAAGATTGCCACAATGCCAAACGCATTGTGGTTGAATGGGAGCTTCCTGGTACATTCATCCATCCCCCTCCCATGCCGCCAGATTGACACGTATGGACCTCCTCTACTGGTCCTCCCCCTATTGGAGGTCTAAACTGCTCACCGGAATTTTAGTTTTGTAATTCAAATGGTTGGGCCGACTGGGTCTTATTTGTTAGGCTTCTTGGCTTTGTGCATTGCAAGACTTTTGCAAGTCATTGGGCAATAGGCCATATGTTTTCTTTCAGCCCTTATGGGTTTGTACAGTTTGCTATTTTTAATCTTATCTTACCATTTAAAAAAAAAAAAGATTTTCAATACATATTTTTACTCTCGAGGACATTACAAAACGTTTCTTAAAGTTTCCAAATGCACAATGGTCAATTAAGTGAATTTTATGCAATTAAACCAAGTTTAAAACCTAGGTAAAAGACAATCCAAACTATTAACCTATTTTTTAAGTTCTTTATGGTCTCACTTGCATTTTTCTAATATAATTGAACCTCATATTTCAATTGTCATTTTGAGTTTTCTGTTCATCTACAAGGACTCATGAATAACATGACACACATTACATTTTTTTCACCACCCTGACATAAAGCATGACTTTTTTGCGGAATTTGCCGACGTACACATTAATCTTATTCTAACAATTGCTTTCAACTTTCATATTTCATTTTCTTTCTTAAGTTTTTGGAGAAATTAAGAAGGGCAAATTCAACTTACTTCTCCCACTTAGGGTGTGTTATTTTTTTATCATTTTGCCCGTAAAATATTTGCTGTCATTTTAGATATTAGAAAAGCAAAACTGATATTCTAGCAATATTGTGTTGCTGATACCAATAGATTATGTTTGTCTCCATCAAGTACCTTTTAACCACTCAACTATATATCATAATATATAATAAGAAATTACATTATAATATAAATTATGTTATGTATGATATATATGTTACTTACACAAAAAAGAAGATATATATGTTTAATTATATATATATATATATATATATATATATATATATATATATAGTTTTCGGTTTGGTTCCATTGGTTTCACAGTTTGGTTTGTTTCTAAATTTTATGGAACCGGTAGGAACGATTTGGTTCCAAAACATTCTCAAACCGGTCCAATTCCAACCGTGTGCATCCCTAGAATGTATATTAATAGGTATCCTAGATACAGAATCTGACCTCCTTCTTGAAAAAAGATAAGTTAATAACTTTAGGACAAATTAGATGTTAGTGATCTACCCTACAATTGCTCTGACCATGAAGGAAGAAAAAGATATATAGTGACTAAATTTAAAATTTAAGTGCAGAGAAGTGACCATTGAAATTAATTTCTTAAATTATCCTTCTCACATTAAATACTTTCACATCATCTCTCCCTTTCTCTCTTTCTCACACACACAAAAATAAGAGCCCGCTGCTTCCTTTATTCAACTATCTTCGGCTAGACCTGTCAACGGATCGGATCTGGACCGGATTAGAGTCAATCCGATCCGAATCCGATAAGCATATTAAGCGATCCGATCCGATTCGATAATCCCACAGATTCTTGCATAGTCAATCCATATCCGGTATCCACTCTATTGGATGTCCGATCTGACAAATTCGATCCGATTATCACTTATACCCCTTTGCAATTTAGACACAGAGATTAAGCAAATTGATCCAATATTAGGGTAAGAAAAGAGAAGACAAATCAGTTTCTGTAACAAAGAACTACAAAATGAGTAAATAAGACCTTACTTAATATAATGCATGATCTGAGCTTCTTGGCCTCACAATTCCTTGTTGGATTTGAGTGGGGGAATTACTTTGAAAGATGAAAAATTAGGGTTTGCATGATCTGAGCTTTTTGGCCTCATGTAATCTGACGACGTTTGGATGTTTGAGGAGCTTCAATGTGTCAATCTCTCTCTTAATCTGCAATCTCCATTCAAAATACATTCACTGAGTTCAAGGAAGGACTAAAAGACACAAATTACACACACACATTAATCTGGAAAGAAGGAAATGGTGGGAGCACTACAAAAATAATCAGTATAATTAAAAAAACAAAGGTAAATAATATATTACCAAATTCACCTTCAAAGAAGTCCCAAAAAAAACCCTAGAAAAACCCATAATTAAATCGATAATTACATAAACATATACTTACGATGGGTAAATTTAATGGTAAGAATTAGAAGATCTGAGAAGGAAATTTCGATGAAGATGAAGATTAATGCCGATCAATATATAAACCTATATATATATATATATATATATATATATATATTGAGAGAGAGGGAAAGATATGGTGAGAATGGTGACTTGATCGGTGATAGAAAAAAGAAAAGAAAAAAATAGACTAAAAATAGAATAAATTACTCCGCAAGGTTGGACAATCGATCGCTGACTCTCCCTTTTTGCTTCTTGCCATCGATTTATCATACTATCACTCTGCTTTCACTCATTGTTTTTCTCAAGTCTTCAAGCCGAATACAAATTTTCTTTCTCGTGTCTGGTATCAATTGAATTAGTGATAGATACTTAGAAGATTTATTACTCTATGGGTGAGAACACCCTAATATATGTACCTGGAGCATTGTGATTCTTTTTTTGTCATTACATCTAATACAAATCTGGTGTTGATATATATATATATATATATATATATAATCGGATTAGATTATTAACAGATCGGATCAGCCTAATCCATATCCGATTTGTTAAGTTAACAGTTATCGAATTCGGATCGTTATCGAGTTATCGAATATTTTATTCAATCCATATCCGGATAATCGGATCGGATTCAGATCAGAATCCGATCCATTGACAAGTCTATCTTCGGCAAATTCAATCCTCGCCCTCAATGTTCTGATGACTCCCATAATTTTGATGCCACGTTAGTATTTTGAATATAAAGGAAATTTTGGAATCACATTAAAAACTAATAAGACAAGAGGAAGTTCATAATTGAGTACTGGGAATAGATCTTGAAATTAATCCAGAGCAGTTTCTTGTCTTTCCAAAAACACAATGTCTCTTTACATCTAAAAAGAATTACTAAAAACCTAGGAGTAAAGCACGAGGAGTTCTTGTATTTGTATTATAACAACAAACTTCATTTTTCCAAAGATGACATGGTACAATACTCGGCAAGCAAAAGCATGACCAAAACTTCTATTAACTAAAGTTATTAGATACACTGGATTGATCGACATTAAAGGTTTAAAAAATGAACTTGAAGTACAACAACATAAAGGAAAGAAACATCAAACCTAGTAAATTTTAGGCTTGCGTGAGATCAAAGCACGACCAAATTGATCGACGCACATATCAAGCGGGTGGGTTTGGAGGTCGTCGGAAGATTGAATTCGCTGGAGATAGTCAAAAGGAAGGAAGGAATGCATTATGCGTGAGAGAGAGATGAGTGTGTGAAGGGTAATTTAGAGAATAAATTTCAATAGTCATTTTTCTGCAATTAAGTTTTAAATTTGATCACTATTCATCTTTTTCTTACTTTACTTTATGGTTGGTCACTTTAGAGCATTTTTGGTTAAAATTTGTCGCTGAAATGTAATTTCCCCATAACTTTAACTTAAAAGAAAAAGAAAACAAATTTTCCTTCGTTAATAACTTTAAGTTTTGCAACCATGGACCAGTATTTAGGCTCTGAATTTCAATGGGATAACTCAACAATCCCCCACATAACTCTATCTGCAGGTCAAATAAATAAGTCCAGCATATACAAACAATTTTCACTAATATATTAAAATATTGATCAAATAACCCTAGTAAATTAATTATATTGAACTAGAATACAGATTGATGGTTAAATTTTGGTTGGATTACTTTTACCATCTGTATCTTCTTCCTTGGGAAATAAGGCTCTCGAAGTAAATCTCTGCTTCACACCATGAAACTTACTCATTGTCATGAAACAATGCTAGCTACATCTTTTTCTTTTTCTTTTTCTTAGTTGGTACTCACACATACGTCTCTTTTGAGATTTGAACCCTGACCTCTCCTTAGGAAGTAAGAGACTAATACCACTAGACCATGCAACCACTTTCTGCCGCAGACTGCAAATTGATAAGATTCATCATGGTTTGAGAAATTAAGTTGACTTCATGGGAAGATTACATTCAATGGTATTCAAAATATGAGTCTAAGACTCCCTGTTGCCGTATTCTTTCATCACCAAAACTCTCTAGAAGGCTTGGCATCCTGAACTACGAAACTGAGACAAAGACATTTTCTCAGAACTCGAATTGTTAAATCTTTGACATCCGGACTACTTTCAAGATCAGCTGGTAGAAGAACATCTCGAAATTTCTCTTCAGCTAAATCAAAAGAAATAATCTTGCTCGGAATATATATATTTTCTTAACCAATGAAGAACTCCATTTAGAAGTACACCTGATCCCTCACCAAGCCGTGAACCCTTCCGAGGGAAGTCTTGAATCCTTCTCCAAGAATTTGTTTTTATCTAAGCCGTTAGCATACTTGGGTAACAAGATCTTTACGACTTTGTAATCATTAGTAGATGAATCATAGCCAAACCCGTATGAAACAACTCGTCTTCTTCTGAATGATGTTACTTGTAATTCATTGACTTCTCTGGTTAAAGGATTCAGCAAGTAAAGACAATAGGACACACAAGGTTGAAATAATGACAATAGGACACACAAGGTTGAAATAATAAATACCAAGCATTACAAGAACCTAAGATTTGGAACTGTTCATTTTGGATCAACTTAAAGCCGAAACCGGGAAAGGGTCTTGGATAATCATTCTCACTGTCAACCCATTTAATATTAGCCGATGTTAACAGTAGTCTAGGACCTGAAGTGAAAGACCAAGATGAAACAATGAGTTTGTGGTTGTGGGATCGACTGAGATGCAACTTCACAAAGTTAGGGTTGGTGAACAAAGTCAACCATGACTTGGACACACACTTAAACCTTATTTTCCTCTTTAATTTTCATGTAATCAAAGAACCTCTCAACAGAAAATCTCAAAATCTTCAAAATGAAAGAGACCATCAAAATTAGGAGGAAAATTCATTGGATCATAATTCACATGATTAAAATATATTCGTGTGTCTCTATGAGACTATGACCCCCTATCACGTCTTCAGCGTAATCTTCACCATCATCGAATTCATCCTCGGAGGCTGGCTGCCTACACAGCAGGATGGAGTTGCGATTCCAAATAGAATGAATGCAATCTTCGTCAACGTTACGAAACCTATTGTTGTCGCGGTTATGCTCCAACTCAAACCTAACAAGCATTGTTTGAATATCTTGCAACGTTCTCCAGGTTTTATGTTAATAGCCTTGAATTCGACTTTGAAAAGATCCACTCTCTATCGATCTTCATCGCCAGCAAGGTTGCCACGAAAACAATCAATTTTCATTAGTCCAGAAAAAGACAAAGCTCTGATACTAACAGATGTAAGCGAAAACGATAAATTTGTTCACAATGAACAGTTTACTTTGAATCCACAAAATATGGTGTTTTGAATCCACAAAACGAATGACAATTTCAGATAAATCTAATATTTGTATTGATAATTGAATGAAAAAAAGTTAATTATACACTTTGCAATACACGTATTTATAATAAAGAAAACCTAATACTAGAAGAAACTAAAAACATAAAGAAACCTAATAGCATAAGGAAAATAACGCTAAAAATAAGCTTAAAAATAAATTTTTTCTAAAACTTCCTTAAAAAATATAATAAGAAACCTAATAAATAAAAAAATACTAAATCTAAAATTTAAAAGGAATCAAACTTCGTTTAAGCCTCAAACAAAAATCCAAAAATAATCAACATGCCTCCTATAATGTAATAAAATGCGATTTCAAAGTCCTAAACAAAAGTTTTCAGCCGAAAATCAACATGGGCCACATGCTTAAGCTAGTGTGGTTTTTTCAATGCATCGTTTCCACCCAAAAAATACTCCAACCGAGTAAAAAACGAACTTGTCAAACTGTTTGAAATAATGTCCTACATCACTAATATAATCAAATAAGTTGATTTGTAACGTACACATGATGTACTAAATTAAGAAAGCACCAGAACCTTTCAATAGAACATTATGCAGTTTCTTGATCAATGCTTGCTATGTAATTTCACTATTAAAATTAATTCTAGAAATGTGGATGACCCAAGGATAAGAGTACCACATCAGAAATTATTATATGTCCAACCAATGCTGAAAAAACAACCAATATATACAACACAGTAAAACTTTAACACCGAGGTAAAAGATTGTCCAAACTATCTAAGTCATTAATTGCAAACATATTTTCAGAGTTTTCTAAGCTCTCACTTACATTTTTCTAATTTAATTAAACCTCATAGAGCAAATTGTTGAGATCTTTTGGTGCAACTTTCATCTCCATACTTCAATCGTCTTTTCGAGTTTTATCCTCATTGACAAGGTGACTGCCAAGGACTTACGAGAACAACCTAGCATAAAACATAACTTTATAGCGGAATTTGGCCACATACAAAATAATCTTATTCTAACAATTACTTTTAATTTCCATTTTCCTAATACCTCCATTGCTGAGATAAAATTCCTACATTAGTTTTATTTATAGGACAATACTTGGGTTCTCACTAGTGAGGATGTACACTATCCTAATTGCTGATGTGGACCACTAATAAATGAAGACGTTCTCTTTAATTACCAAATCAGAGATAAATGACCGTACTATCTGATAGTGAATATGTACCCTACCATATCTGATTTGGTAATTAAAGAGAATGCCTTAATTTATTATTAATTTACATCATCGGATGTTGTACATTCTCATCAATGAAATCTAAGTATTGTCCTTATTTATATATTTTGGTGAAATTAAGAAGGTTCAGTAGTTTCGGTGGTATCTTAAAAGGTTATATATATATATATATATATATATATATATATATATATATATATATATATATATCTTATGAAGCACAGACACTTCAAGGGTGGCAATTAGGTGGGTTTAGGCAGGTTTTGGACGGGTTTGAAATGGATTGGGTATAAATGGGTTAGTAACCCATTCTTGTAATGACCCGGTCATTTTCCTTCCTTTCCTTTTTCTCAAATTTTACAAATAAATTTTTTCCGTTAAATTTTCTTTTCCGAGTTCGGTTTTTCATCACTTGGTGTCATCTCGAGTGTTCGAAAATGGTTTCAAAGACTCTTTTCTTTGAATTGACAACTTCCTTAAAGGAGCGCGTCATTTGCACATTTTTTTTTTTTTACACTATTCATTTTTCGTCATTTTCTCCGTTTGTCATTTTTATGGCACAACCTCACTTTTCATGTTCGGAGTTGGTTTTTGACTTCATGTACCTTCATTCTAAGTGGTTTCCACAAAATACATATCTTTACTTTTGTAGAAAAGTACTCTGACTGCTTCTAGTATCTATAATGGCATGGATGCAAAGTTTCTTCGAAAATATTCTTCTTTCTTGGGGTATTTTTTATAAATATATTTTGAAAATATTTTATTTTAGGAGATTTTAAGAAAATAATTTTAGAAGATATTTTCTTTCTGGACAATTTTGTAGTTAACCTTTCTTGGAGGATCATTGTGCAATTAACGAAAGTTATTACAAAATGCCTCATTTTGAGCCTCGATCCTCGTACGGGATTCATTCTCACATTTTTTTTTTAGTCGTGTACTCTTAGAATTTCCTCCTGATCGTTTTTCTCAGTTTTAGGGATTTCGGCCCTAGTTAGCATCAAACTTGTTTGGGGCATATTTCTCTGTTCGGGACTCAGTTTTTAATATCGTTTCTTCCGTTGTTCATTTTTTTTCATTTCAATTCTTTTTTGTTCATGGAGTTTTGCCGTTTGAGCACGTCTACTTAAATTTTACTTTTTCGGACCCGGCAGGGCCCATTCAGGGCACTTTTTGAGTTTTTCTATAAACAGGGGGTCTAAAATAAAAAATCAGATTTCTCCATCTCTCTCCCCTCGCTTGGCCGGATTCCATGGCAGCCCAAAGGGCTGCCACCTTCTCTCTCCTCTTTTAAACCTTCTCCCTTTAGTGAAATGCCGTAGTGCCTTAGTGTTTAATATTCGCCTTAGCAAGGCCTTTGATTCCAACCGATTGAAATCATGTTTTGGCCATTTTTCGAGTTCGGGTTTGAAGCCAAATTAGGATTTTAGTATGACTTCTTTGGGGTTTAATGGTCACCGTGTTGTCCCCGACAAAACCCCGAAGTATCGTCGGATTCGGAGCAGTTTCATTTTAGCGGCTTTTGAGATTTTCATCTCAAATTGAGGTAGGAGATGTCTTAGGTTTATTAAAATATTGTATTGATTGTTTTATAGGCTTGTACAACTTGTATGCATGCTTTTGTTCAATTTCTAGAATTTAATTTAATTATTTTCTATGTATAAGATTTAATTCTCATAATTGTGTATAGCTTAGAATTAAATTGTGGCATGCTATTAAATTTGGCCTTGATATGTTTGTTAACATATATTAAATTGAAATTATTTGAATAATAATTGTAACTTTTATTTAATAATTTTCTTTTATGAAAGTTTAATTCACATAGTTATAACTTACATGAAATCAACTTGTAATATTAAAATAAGCCTTGGTATGTTCTTTAACCTATATTAATTTGAGAGCATTTGGATGAATTAAAAATCAGATATTTTAATTAAAAGAATTAATTAAAATATATTTAATGGTTCCATTGGCTTAATTAAGTTTTTAACTTAATATTTGTAATGACTAGTACTTGTTTACTAACCTATATTAATTTAGGACCATTTGGAGTACTTGTTTTAGAATCTAGAAATTTAATTATCATGATTTAATTAAATTCTACTTTATTATTTCAATGGCTTAATTAAGTTTTTGAATAGATATATGTAATGACCATGCTATGTTGTTTAACATATATTAATTAAGGATTATTTGATTGAGATTTAAAACTTAGAGAAATTAATTAGTTTATTTAATTAATTCCCGTTTCTATTGTATTAATGGTTTAATCATGTATTTGACGTCTTTAAATCATGATTTTGGACTTGTATTAGATTCATGAGTTTATGTTTTCAATATTGAATGATATTGTTATAACGTGTAATGAATCGCACACGGAAGATTCGACATATAATGTTATTATAGCGTGTAACAAATCACATTCTGAAGATTCGACATTTGTCATGTCATAGTAGTTGTGGACTCAGAGCATGTGTTGTGTGTTTCCAAAAATTGAATTGTGTATGGTAGATAGCTAATATCTTGTATATACATGATGATATATACGTTGTTATACAATTTGCTGATTTTGGAAATTTGGGTCGTCATTGTATAACTACGGATGGGGCATGGTTCTAGTACGGGGGATGTAAGTTCCCCCTACAGTCTAATGCACATAGGGAGGTTACCCGTGGGCTAGTAACCCTAAAGCAGCCACGTTGTCGGTCTAATCTGGCATGATGTCCGAGTATTTACCTTATTTGATTTCGCATTTTATTTCAAGTTTATAACTAGATGATGTTGTAGCTTGTTGTTCCTTATTTGATTTCCCATTTTAAGTTTCAAGATGTTAATTAACTTTGAGAAATCATGTTTTATGGGTTGTATTAGAAGTTCCAATATTGGTTAAATTGCAACGATATTGTGATTTGTGTTTTATTGTTCTAATGTAGCCTAGGATGATTCCTTAAACTCATTTGAAATATAGACGTTAGGTGGCATGAACCATTTTAGTTGATTTCACATTTTAGATTTTAAGTTGATAACTTCGATAATCTATATTTTGTTGTGTTGTATAGTATGTTTCTATATTATTTAATTGCACAAATATTGAAGTTTATGCTAGAAATGTTTTAAAGTAGTTTAGGATGATCTCTGAGTCTCACTTATGATATAGACGTTAGGTGGCATGATCCTTTTAAATTGTTTCATGTTAATGTAATAACTTTGTAAAAAGTTAGGTCTTTGCATGCTCATTCCCTATGAGTAACTTGTTTACTCACCCCAAAGTTATCGGGTTATTTTTCAGATACAGATACCTTGATACGGGATACACAATGTCCCTAGATCGTTTCGTTGGATTGAAGTTCATTTAAATACATTCTTGTTCACATACAAGTGTTAACATGTTTGAGACTTGTAATGTGTTCATTTAAAAATGTCGTTTTTACCTTGAGACTTGTAACGTGTTCCTAAGCACACTTTTTAACATTTATTTTATGTATATGATATGTGGCTAAAGGTCAAACTTCTTTTGAAATTCATATATATTCATAAATGTAGAATTTTACATTTAATGTGAAATATATGAAAAACTATGGTTTTAACATGTCATTTTTGCACTGGAGTATGCATTATTTATGAAATTTGTTGTCTAGCATTCATTTACTATGTATGAGGTGTGGCCAAGGGCCAAACACCATTTTGTTTTAAGTTTTGCATTTTGGTTTCATATATTGCATTTTTGGGCTAAAATAGGAAAATTCAAGCCTTTGAGGGTTCATTTCCAAATCGGGTGGTGCAAAGTGTACACGAGCACCTCCACCAAAACTCATTTAATATGCATGAAGTGTGGGCATGGGCCAAACGGTCTTTTAATTGTATTTAGGTTCGGTTGTTGCATTGTTTACTTTTAAAAGGCATTTTTCACGCATTGGGGTTTGTGTAGGTCATATTTTGCATCAGCGGTATTTTTAAGCCGTGGATCATTGTACCACATCCTAATATGTAAGTTACGTCTGCGTGCATAATCCTTTTCGGGCAAACCTCTTTCCTTGGTGAAATGAGCCTCCTATGGACTCATTTCACATTTTTCTCGCATAATCTGGTTCAGGGGCATTTTAGGTATTTCATTTGAGAAAAAATGTTGGTCTTGATATGGTTGACCAAAAAACATGATTTTGGGAAGGAGGTCACTTCATAACTTTTTTCCAAAAATTGTCATCTTGGTCCTCAAAAACTTTTTTTTTTTTTTTTCGAAAAACCCTAGCTGTCAGCTTTTTGCTGATTCTCATAACCGGTTAGATGACTTGTGGCAGCATTAAGACCATTCTGTTTTGCCATGTAACTGGTTAGAAAAGTCTCATAACCAGTTAGATGGTCTTGGGTTGACTTCTTTTGACCTTTTGACCCCTTTTTCTTCCGTCAACTATATCTTCTTCGTCCAAACTCCGAATCAAGTGATTTTTGAGTGTAAGTTTATTAATTTTTCGTTGTCTTTCCAATGGTGTGCTCGGTAGTATTAACTTTTATTTTAAAAATGACCATTTTGCCCTAGGTTCATTCTTGTCCATTTTTGAAACGTCTTTTCCGCATTTGTTTTCTTTGGGTTCCGTGACCTCATTGAAGGTCACACTAGTGTCTTAGAGACGTATTGTATCTTTAGAGACCGTTGTTTTATCTTTTGTTTCTGCATTCTAGATTCGTTATCAGATCTACGTTCGATTCATCACATAATGCACTAGCCTAAAAACCAGGTCCGTCACAATTCTCAACTCACTAATAATGGGTCATAAATGGGTAACGATTCAAATGGATGGGTAAAAAACAATTCATTTTTTTTTTTTTTTTAACTTTTGCAAATTTTTTACTTTTCCTACCATCCATGGGGAAAATAATATAATAATAATTTGTCCTTACATTAATTTTTTGATTTCAAGCATTACAATTTTTTTTTTCTTTTTTTCTTTGGAAAAGTCACCATACAAATTAATTAACAATAATAATTAATTTTTTGATTTCAAGAGTTACAAAAATTTTTTTTAATTTATTTTGGAAAAAGTCACTATACAGCTTACTTAATAAAACTAATTACATATATTTAAAAAAGGGAAAAGTGCAAAAAAAAAAAAAAAAAAAAAAACTCTTGTACTATTGAAAAACTTGCAACTAACCCCTTAAACTATCAAAATTGCATTAAACCCTTTGACCTATGTAAAAAAGTTGCATATTGCCCCATATCAAAATTGCAATAAACCCTTTGACCTATGTAAAAAAGTTGCATATTGCCCCATCAGCCTAATCGCTGGTTGAATATGACCGTAAAAAACAACACCTGCTATCACGTGATGCAAAATTTAAAATTTAGAGACTATTATGCCCTTATTCACATGAAAGGACAAAAATACCCCTTGTTGTTCCATTTATCCTAAACTTCAAACCACTCTTCCCTTATCGACTAAACCTTTCTTTTCCCTTTTATCGGTTGCCCTACTTTAAAAAAAAAAAAAAAAAAAAAAAAAAAAAAAAAAAAAAAACAAAACTGTTGGGTTTGTTCCCTCATCCCGGCGAAGAAAAGCGGACCGGACGATGGCGATTCGCTACCGTCCCGAACTAGCCATCTCCACAGCCGAGCACACCGCCGTCAGTGTTCCGAGCATCGTCGAAAGCTCAACGTCGAGCTTCACCTCATCCGCCGACCTCCCCCTTCCGACCTCGCCGCCGCCTCCATTAGAGCCGATCTAGCCGCCTCCATTACAACCGATCTAGCCGCCTCTATTACAGCCGAGACCATTAATTCCGAGCTCGCCGATGCCTCCATTCCGAGCTTGCCGCTGATCCGACCTATTTGATGGCAATCTCCATTTTCTCAGTTCCTCTCTACTACGATTTTTCCGAGGTCGCCGTCGCCTCTACTGGGACTCACCCACAGACAGGACCGAGGGCCATAGGAGCTCGCCGCCGATCTCCATTAATTCCAAGCTTTCTCTCACACCCACAGACAGGACCGGGGGCGATTTTTCCTCTCACCTGTGATTTTTCCTCTCTCTAGGCAGGCTCTCTCACACCGATCCAAGAACACCCGAAACATCATATCGGGTGAGCTCGCCGCCGCCTCCATTCCGAGCTCGCCGCCGCCTCCATTCCGAGCTCGCCGCCGATCCGGCCGATTTGATGGCGATCTCCATTTTCTCGGTTCCTCTCTCCTGCGATTTTTCCAAGGTCGCCACCGCTGGGACTCACCCACAGACAGGACGTCATAGGTGTGTAATGTCGCGAAATGAGGGTTGGGTTGTGTAATGGCGCGAATGATGCTTTATTGGGTTGTGTAATGGCACGAGATGGTGTTAAAACTACATCGATTATTTTAAGGGTATACTTGTCTTTTACAATTTTCGGCACCGGCCATTAAATTGGTGGATTTAATTGCAACTAAATTAAAGTACAAGGGATTTTTTTAGGGATTTTTTCTTTTGTAGTTTAAGGGGTAACTTGCAAAACTCCTATATTTTTATACACTTTTTTTTTTAAACAAAAAAAGGAGTTTTGAGTCTGTTGGTCATTTATTTAAAAATATAGATATATTTGATGCATCAAGAGAGAAAAACTAGGGAAAAATAAATAAATAAATAAGTCACAATCAAAATCTCCCTGTCAATAAAAATCAGTAACGTCGTTAAATAAGTCACAAATTATTTGTATGGGCCACATATTCTTTGAGCCCAGCTTGACGAAGCTCAAAAGAACTATCATCAGCTC